>NC_138779.1:178973220-179570720 GCF_965119305.1 Pelophylax lessonae
GCTTTTGGCTCTGAAATTTAACCCCGAGCCACACTCGGGAATACCGCTAGGAAGGTTAAGCAGTTCATTCATTATAACTGGGCTTTTAACCGCTTCCGCCCGCCCACCGCACATTTACTGCGGCAGTCAGGCGCTCCTGGGCAAAGTGACGTAGTACTACGTCGCTCGCTCAGGAGACTGTAGGGGGCGAGCGCGCGCCGCCGGCAGTGTGCTCCCGCCCCCACTCGTTAGCTGGGGAGCCATCGCGTGTGACCGGCGACTCCGATGGCCGCCGGCCACTCGCAATCTCCCGCAGCAGAGAGAGAAGGACAGACGGCTGATGTAAACACAGCCGTCTGTCATTCCCCCTGAAGTGATCACAGAGACATACGATCCTGCTATATAGGATCGTATGTCTCTGTGATTACTTCACAAGCCACGCCCCTCTACAGTTAGAATCACGCCTCTAGGGACACATTTAACCCCTTGATCACCAGTACAGTTAACCCATTCCCTGCCAGTGTCATTATTACAGTAACAGTGCATATTTTTAGCACTGATTACTGTAGTAATGTCACTGGTACCCCCAAAAGTGTCAAAAATGTCAGTTAGGGGTCCGTTCTGTCCGCCTCAATGTTGCAGTCCAGCAAAAAAAAAAAAATAGCAGATCGCCGCCATTACTAGTAAAAAAAAAAAAAAAACACAATAAAAATGACATAAATCTTTCTTGTAGTTAGTAAACGCAATAACTTTTGCGCAAACCAAATCAATATCTAAATACGCTTATTGCGATTTTTTTTACCAAAAATATGTAGCAGAAAACAAATTGGCCTAAAATGATAAAAAATTTTGATTTTTACATTTTTAAAAAAATGTGAAAATATTGTTATTTTTTTCAAAATTGTTGCTCTTTTTTTGTTTATAGCGCAAAAAAATAAAAAGCGCACAGGTGATCAAATACCACCAAAAGAAAGCTCTGTTTGTCGGAAAAAAAGGACATCAATTTTGTATGGGTACAGCGTCGTACGACCGCGTAATTGTCCATTAAAGTCACGCAGTGCCGAATCGCAAATTAGGGCCTGGTCATTGAGCAGCCAAATCCTCCGGGGCTAAAGTGGTTAATGCACCTCAATAAATGAAAAAATTAGCCTTGCAATTTTTTTTTTCAGTGCAGCACAGTACAAACCAACATACAGTGCATATGTGATTAAGCGATAAAGCAGCTGT
This sequence comes from Pelophylax lessonae, assembly GCF_965119305.1. Taxonomy (NCBI): domain Eukaryota; kingdom Metazoa; phylum Chordata; class Amphibia; order Anura; family Ranidae; genus Pelophylax; species Pelophylax lessonae. The sequence continues at coordinate 178,974,427 of NC_138779.1, forward strand.
GTCGCAGAGCATTGTAGTTGTGCATCGGGGGGGAAATAAACTGTGAATGGCAAGGCACTTCAATGGACAACTACAGTGCATTGCAATAATTATCGTATAAACACACACACACACACACAGGGGTTGGACAAAATTATGGAAACACTATATGATTTGCGCTTTGAAAGCGGAAGTGATGTAACATGGGACGGTAAGCGGCATAAACTCCAAACATACAAAGAACACTAGACACACCAAACTGAATTAATAACGGCCACAGCCTTGTTTATTGGTTTTCATAAATATAAACAATTCACCATAAGCCTGGGTTCACACTAGGGCAGCTTAATGGTCGCTCGACTCTGAGGTCGCCCCGTGCAGCGCGACTTCAGCAGGGCTTTCATACGACTTCTCTAATAGCAGTCAATGCAAGTTGCCCCCAAAGTAGTGCAGGAACCTTTTTCTAAGTCAGAGCGACTTGAGTCGCTCTGATTAGAACGGTTCCATTGCACCGAATGGAGCGCGACTTGTCGGGCGGCTAAGTCGCCTGACAAGTTGCCCCAGCGTGAACCCAGGCTGACTCTTTCAATTAATAAATACTTTAAAACTGTAAACAAAATCAGTGGGGCGCTCTTAAAATATCCCTCTGGTGAATGGCAAAGACCCCCCTCAGCCTCCTGCTTAACTACTTGCCGACCGCCGCACAACTATCTACTGCGGCGGTCAGCCCCTCACAGGCAAAGCGACGTAGGACTACGTCGCTAGCCTGTGAGGGTCTAGGGAGCGAGCACGCGCCCCCGCTCGCTCACGGACCCCCCCCCCCGCGTGTGCCGGGCGGACCCGATGTCCGCCGGGCACTCGGAATTGTCCGTTACAGCGGGAGAAAGGCAGGCGGCTAATGTAAACAAAGCCGCCTGTCATTCTTCCCTGTGTAAGAATGGAGATCATACGGTTCTGCTATGCAGGACCGTTGATCTCTGTTCTTACACCTCAAGCCACTTCCAATCACAGTAAGAAGCACGCCCCTAGGGACACACTTAACCCCTCCCTCTCAAATAAAGTTAACCCCTTCCCTGCCAGTGTCATTTTTACAGTAACAGTGCATATGCATAGCACTGATTACTGTAGTAATGTCACTGGTAACCCCAAAAGTGTCAAAAAATGTCAGTCAAGGGTCCAATCTGTCCCCCGCAATGTCGCAGTCCCGCAAAAAAATCGCAGATCGCCGCCATTACTCGTTTAAAAAAAAAACAACAAAAATGACAAAAATCTTTCCCGTAGTTAGTAAACGCAATAACTTTTGCGCAAACCGATCAAAATACGCTTTTTGTGATTTTTTTTTACCAAACATAGGTAGCATAAAACAAATTGGCCTAAAATGTTAAAAAATTTTGATTTTTACATTTTCTTTTTGGGGCATTTCAAATAAAAAAATGTGAAAAATATTGTTATTTCTGCAAAATTGTCGCTCTTTTTTTGTTTATAACGCATGATCAAAAAATCGCACAGGTGATCAAATACCACCAAAAGAAAGCTCTGTTTGTGGGGGAAAAAAAAACATCAAATTCGTTTAGGTACAGCGTCGCACGACCGCGCCCTGGTCAGGAAGGGGGTAAAATCTTCCGGGGTTTAAGTGGTTAAAAAGGGGTCCTGGGAATTTCTGGAATGTTCTGGGGGGGGGGGGGGGGGTCAGGTGACCTTCTTTTTTAATTTGGATAGAGTGAGGAAAGATTAAAGCTCCTGTCAAGTCTTGAGTGCTGTCAGTGTCCCCGCTGGAAAAATGTTTTGTGCTGAGGACGCATTCTGTAGAATGTATAAAGATTATCTGTGACATGAAGTATGTCATGCCTTCGCACAACAAATGGAGCCTGCGACAATCTCATGAACCTGTCAGAGACATCATCCTCACCCCTTTGTTTACATTTACCTGTGGGCCAGGGAATCTCCTAGCTAGCAGCCAAAAGGCACTGAAGATGAGTAATCAGTTGCTAGGAAGCTGGCAGCCGCTGGCATCCTAGCAACTACGAGACCTGTGCAGGAAGTTTCACATTCATGAAAGCTTCCCAGCACAAAAGGTCCCACTGTCAGTACTGGCGTCCATCTGTATGTCATTTCAAAATTAATTACCAGTAGTATGCTTATCTGCGAGATGGCCATAAATGTTTCTGATCCTGTCATAGCCATAGCAACAGATTATAAAAGTGATGGTAATAAAAAGTACTGCACCTGGCGCATGTATTAGAAAGCTTCACAAACCTGATGTAAGGCTTTTTTGAACTAGGCGAAGGCCGTTTTTATGGGGTATTATTACTACCAAAAAAAGCCACCACTGCTTTATTGATTTCCCCCCCATATGTAGAGTAGAAAGCTCCTCGGTGGGTTTTAGGGTGTTCTGGAATATTTTAGCTTCATTTCTAAAATGCAGAAATATATAACTGCAGAGAATGTTACTGTAATATTCAATCCATTGTATTTGTGTTTTTAAAAAAGTTCACAGATGCAGTGCTATTAATTTACCAGTAGGTGGTGCAAAGTAACAGTTCTAGAGAAAGGTAAAATCAATTTATGATACCCTTTGCCAGTTCTTTTTTATTTATTTTTAATTGAATTACCTCTTGGAAAAAAAAAACGTTAACAAGGCACATAACTGTGGACTACAGATTCATTCTATACATATATTGAGAAGGACACACTGAGGTTTCCAAAAGGAAAATACAAACATGAAAGAAACAAATGAGAATTTTCAAGTACAAATAAATTGACAGTTTAATGGATAAAACAAAAAATGTAATTCAGTCTTATTTCTTATCATGATTAGAGGTAAATATCCAAGGAGTATAGGACTTTAATTAACCACTTAAGCCCCGGAAGATTTTACCCCCTTTCTGACCAGGGGGTATTTTGCGATTCGGCACTGCGTGACTTTAACGGACAATTGCGCGGTCGTGCTTCGCTGTACCTAAACGAATGTGGCGTCCTTTTTTTCCCACAAACAGAGCTTTCTTTTGGTGGTATTTGATCACCTGTGCGATTTTTTGATCACGCGCTATAAACAAAAAAAGAGCGTAAATTTTGCAAAAATAGCAATATTTTTCACATTTTTTTATATGAAATTCCCCCCCAAAAAAATGTAAAAATCAAAATTTTTTAACATTTTCGGCCAATTTGTTTTATGCTACCTATGTTTGGTAAAAAAAAATCGCAAAAAGCGTATTTTGATTGGTTTGCGCAAAAGTTATCGCGTTTACTAACAAAGGGAAAGATTTTTGTAATTTTTGTTGTTTTTTTTTTTTAACGCGTAATGGCGGCGATCTATGATTTTTTTTGCGGTACTGCGACATTGCGGCGGACAGATCGGACCCTTGACTGACATTTTTGCCACTTTTGGGGTTACCAGTGACATTTCTACAGTAATCAGTGCTATACATATGCACTGTTACTGTAAAAATACACTAGCAGTGAAGGGGTCAACTTTTTTTGAAAGGGAGGGGCTATGTGTGTCCCTAGGGGCATGCTTTCTACTGTGATTGGCTGTGGCTTCAGATGTATGAAGAGTGATCAACGGTTCTACATAGTAGAACCGTATGATAATCCTTCATACACAGGGGAGAATGACAGGCAGCTTGTTTACACAAGCTGCCTGACTTTCTCCCTCTCCCCCGCCGATCGCAGAGTGACCGGCGGACATCGGGTCCGCCGGTCACACGCGCGGGGGGGGTCTGTGACCACGTGGGAGCGGGAGCGCGCCTCCGGCGGCGCGCGCCCGCTCCCTAGACCCTCACAAGCTAGTGACGTAGCCCTACGTCACTTTGCCTGTGAGGGGCTGACCGCTGACGTAGATAGTCGTGCGGCGGTCGGCAAGTGGTTAAGCATACAGTTTGCATTTTCTTTAATCTCACCAGTTATTCCATATATCATTAAATTTTTGATAAGCTTTTTTAATATTCACCTCTATTCCTCCAAAAAACAAAAGTTGTCTAGTTCATAAAACCATTCACGGAGAGAAGGTACTCCACTTTGGTTCCAGTAACCGATGATTATAATTTTGACAGATTGGGGTTGATTTACTAAAACTGGAGTGTGCAAAATCTGGTGCAGCTCTACATAGAAAGCAATCAGTTTCCAGGTTTTTTTTTTTTTTTTGTTAAGGCCCCTTTCACACATACGGTCCGATCAGATCCGCCTGTCAGTTTTTCAGGCGGATCTGATCGGATGCCCCATGCATCCCTATGGGGAAGCGGAGGTCAGTGGAGACATATCCGCTGACACCCGCTGCCATCCGATCCGATCCTGTCTGTCAAATCTGGACGGATGGAAACCCTATTTTCCATCCGTCCAGGGGATCATATCAGATGGGATCGGATGAAAATGGACAAGCGGTCCTTTCTCATCCGATTCCCCCATAGGGGACAGCAGGGATTTGACAGCTCCATCTCCGCACACAGAGCTGTCATCTGCCTCCACCGCTGAGCAGAATGGCTACGTCGACGGAACAGAGGCGTTTGAAAGGGGCCTTAACCCCCTTAGTGGTATCGCCGAGCGAGACTCGGGGTGGATTTTCTATGCTAGGATCGGTATCCCGAGTCACGGGGTAGATGTGCAGAGCGTGCAGCGCTGTCCCTTACCTTCTCCTGGCGATCCAGCGATGATCTCCCATTGCTGTGATCGCCAGCCGAGATCCCCGCCGCTCGTCCGTCGGTGTGATGACTTCCTGGTTCCGTTCCCTGCAGCAGCAATGCTGCATGGGAGCGGAACTGGGAGGGAAATTCAAACATTGCACAAAACACACATATATATATATATATATATATATATATATACACACCCACACACATATATATATTTATACACACACATATATATATATATATATAATATATAACGCATGAATTATAATCTAATCAATAATATAATTTTATTATATAATATATATATATATATATATATATATATATATATATATATATATATATATATATATATATATATATATATATATTATAAAATAAAATTATATTATTGCTTAGATTATAATTCATGATTTTGTGTTTCATATTTATCACATCTGGGATGTCTACTAGAGTCTTGTTTTGGTCAGGATTAAGTCAGTAAGTACTAAGAATTGTAGGCCTATAATACATAACGCCAAATTTCCATGGAAAAAATTGTACCGCTTTTGGTACAGATTTCCTGACATAATCATACCGCCAGGGAGGTTAAGCTTAATTGAACAAGCTGAAGTTAGAAGCTGATTGACTACCATGCACAGCTGCACCACATTTTGCACTCCCCACCCTCGTTCACACTGAAAACGGCTTTGGAATCGTGCGACTTCATCTGAACTTGCACGATTTCAAGCTGCATTTCAGTCTCACTTGGGGAGCAACTTGAAAGACATCTGTGGGGGTTCATGCACAGATGTCTGTTGAAGTCACCCTCAAAGTGGCACTACTTTTGGAAGTTGGTGTGGCACTGCTAAGTCGGCGTCACACCGATTGGGGCGCTCCCATTTCCAGCAATAGGCTGCAATTTGACAATCGCATTTCAAATCGCATATCTAATCACATCGCCGATGTGAACGGGGGGCTTCAGGCAGTAAGTGTCTGGGTGCCTTATAGATATAAAACATGTTATGACAGGTAAAAACAAAACCAAAGTATCCTCTGTGATAAAATATATGAATGTGAAAGAAACAATAAGTGTTACTGCTAAATCACAAAGAGTCATAATTGAAACGCCTGTGCACAAATTAAATAAATAATTGTCCATATGTCACCAAAATGTGTGCGTTAACAACAACTTATATTTCACCAGTCCTTCTCCTCCAAATTCATATAGGTGCCCAACTGTTACTGTGTTCATCACCTGTGAAGTGCTCTGACACCTTCCAAGCAAACTGCTTACCCATGTATTTGACCCACTGTCAAGTAAAGTCTATTAGCACCTTGCCCTTTACTTAGGGCTGGTAACCTTGTTTTCACCAGATGTACCAATGTTCACTCATCCACATGAAGTCAATCCCTTCTTCAGAAAACGTTACTCAAAGAAACGAAACAGGTCTCATAACAGACAAATTACTGAAAAAAGAGGCACGAAAAGTTAGACACTTCCACGGGGGACATTAACCACTTCTGGACTGGAAGATTTTCCCCCTTAATGACCAGGGCATATTTTGCGATTCGGCACTGCGTTACTTTTATGGAAAATTGCGCGGTCGTGCGACGCTGTACTCAAATAAAATTGATGTCCTTTTTTTCCCCACAAATAGCACTTTCTTTTGGTGGCATTTGATCACCTGTGCGGTTTTTATTTTTTGCACTATAAACAAATAAAGAGTGACAATTCTGAAAAAAACCAATATTTTTTACTTTCTGCTATATAACATTCTCAAAAAAAAAAAAATAATAATAAAAAATCAATTTTTTTTTAACATTTTAGGCCAATTTGTTTTCTACTACATATTTTTGGTAAAAAAAAAAATGGCAATAAGCGTATTTTGATTGGTTTGCGCAAAAGTTATCGCGTCTACTAACTACTGGAAAGATTTGTGTCATTTTTATTGTTTTTGGTTTTTTTACTAGTAATTACATAGTTACATAGTTAGTGAGGTTAAAAAAGACATCAGTCCATCCAGTTCAACCTATGATGTGTGTGTGTGTTTGCTGTTAACCGTACATTGTATACCCCTGTATGTTGTGGTCTTTAAGGTGCCCATCTAATAGTTTTTTGAAACTATCAATGCTCCCTGCTGATACGACTGTTTGTGGAAGAGACTTCCACATCCTTACCGCTCTTACAGTGAAGAACCCCCTACGTATTTTAAGGTTAAACCGCCTTTCCTCTAGTTTTAGTGAGTGGCCACGTGTCTTATTGTATTCCCTTTCTCTGAATAGGTTTTTCCATATGCTAGGGTCGCCAGTACAGTATTTGTACATTGATATCATATCCCCCCTCAATCGTCTCTTCTCCAGAGAGAATAAGTTCAGTGCTTGTAGTCTTTCCTCATAACTGATGCCCTCCATTCCCCTAATTATTTTTGTTGCCCTTCTCTGGACTCTCTCCAGTTCCAGCACATCCTTCCTGAGGACCGGTGCCCAGAACTGGACAGCATACTCCAGATGTGGCCGGACCAGAGTCTTGTAGAGTGGGAGAATAATCTCTTTATTTCTAGAGGCAGCGATCTGCGATTTTTAGCGGGACTGCGACATTGAGGCGGACAGATCGGACCCCTAACTGACATTTTTGACACTTTTGGGGGGACCAGTGACATTACTACAGTAATCAGTGCTAAAAATATGCACTGTTACTGTAATAATGACACTGGCAGGGAAGGGGCTAACACTGTGGGTGATCAAGGAGTTAAATGTGAGGCTTGATGAGTGATTCTAACTGTGGGTGGGCGTGGCTTATGAAGCGATCATAGAGACATGTGATCCTTTATAGTAGGATCACAGGAGCTCTGTGATCATTGCAGGGAGAAGAACGGTCAGCTGTGTTTACAACAGCTGACCGTTCTTCTCTCTCAGCGGGGAGCAATCGCGGGTGGCAGGCGGCATTCGGAAGCCGGCTGCCCCGTTCATCGGAGTCCCCCGCTGCCTAGTGGGGGCAGGAGCGCGCCACAAGCGGCGCGTGCTCGTCCCCTAGCTGCAGGCGCGTGACTGGCGTAGACCTACGTCGGTTCGCGCAGGAGGACCAGCCTGCCGCAGTAAATATGAAGTGGGTGGTCCAGAACCGGTTAACCAATGCAAACAATAAAAAATAAAATACCATATAGCGGGGAGAGAGTCTTTTCATGCGTCTTCAAGGGCAACATTGAAAATAGAAAAATCCCTTAACCACCCCCTGCTCAGCCTATTGTAAAATTATGGCTGAGCGGTTACCCTGGGAGCATGACATTCTCCAGGTGCCCCTAGGGGCCATGCAGCAGGACTATCAGTCACCAACACAGCAAGAGACAGATTGTTGCACTGGGCCAGCCCTGGTACGGTGTGATCACTGTGACCAATCATAGCAATCAAATGTCAGCAGTATACAATGGCTTTCATTCATAGCCATTCATCGTGTACTATTGTGATTTTACAGCTATTACAATAGTACACAATGGCACATGCATGGATGCCATACATGAACATGACTGCTTATAACAGTGATCGGATCATCACTGTAATAAGCAATCATAGTAAAAAAAAATCCTGATAATCTCCCCGGAGCAGTACAGTGTCACTATCATGACACTGTACTGCTCTGCAAACAGTATGCAAAAATATGAAAAAATTGTACATTTTTATTTTTTTATATTTTTTTTACATATTGTCACCAGTCAGTGTCCCTGATCACCGCCACACCAATAACCTGTGATGCTGTTCTGCACAAAAAATTGTGACAAAAAATTACAACTTTAAATTACTCACAATGCCGCTTACTAATTATCCTGGACTCAACAATAGTGAATAAATAATCCCACTAGCCACGCATATATATATATTATTCAGCTGTAGCAAAATAGCATGTGCAAACATATATAAAATATATACAATAGTGCACCATAAATAATGAATTAAATTGTGGTGAATAAATCAAATTAGTCCACTTCCACTGTGAAAAATAGATATGTGGTGAGTAAATCAAAATAGTCTACTTCCACTATGAATCACTCCTAAAGTGAAAAATAAATGAACAGTCCTCATCCACGTATAAAAAGTGTCCCAAAAGACTTAAAAGATATCCAACTGTGGCAATCAGGATGAGCAATCAGGATGATAGTACCAGCGATACCTCCTTGATTGGGCAGTTTCACTCACATATCTTTGACTGGGCTGTCATTTAGGATCTGCGTACATGCCTAAATGTGTGGTGTCAATATCATGTGACCTGCAGGGCCAGATTAACGTAGGGGCTATTGGAGCTGCAGCTCCAGGCCCCTACCTTTATATAGGCCCCGGGTTGGCCATATTCACTGTTACCGCTCTTCTGTCACTTGTAAACACAGAAGTCTGGCTTCTATGCTCGCTTCCCCAGGCCGCTCCCTCAGAACCTTCCCACACAGCATGAAGGCCGGACAAGGAGGGACAGTTGCCGATGCATGGATGTGTTTATGGGCTTCAGAGACAGCATCCCATGTTGAATTAGGCATGCATGGCTGCACCCTTCCTCCTCTGGGTGCATGCCAAGGCACGGCCCTTAAGGCCCTTCAAAATCCTCAGCACCAAGCCCATGATGCTCTTAATCCGGCCCTGGTGACCTGAATAGCTCAGCTAAAACCATGAAGTGTTCTCTCCAGCAATAGAGACCAAACTGAGCATGTGCAGCTGAACTACACTTACTGTGTCTTATCTGGACATGTCCAGAGTGAACTTGCAGGAGGAGAAGGATCTGTGCATACAGGATCACACAGCCTCTTTACACAATGCAGAGGATTAATCACTTAAAGCGGAGTTCCGGCCTCGGGGGGTCAATTTGAGCTAAAAATACCCTCGGGACAGTCAGGGCTAGTACATTCCACAATGGATAGCCTCTGAACTGTCCCGGGTCACACTTACCTTTTAGAAGAAATACCTTAAAAATTTCGTCTCCGGCGCTGCCATCTCAATTGTGGGCAGCTGAAGCCGCAGCGTCCCTCTTCGTGTCCTCTTCTGTGACGTCGGAGTTCCACAATGCACTGCACTGGCCCCGCTCGACACTCGTCGCGGCATCCCTACACAGCTTCTGGGCATATGCAGTGAATACCACGCCTGAACCGGAAACTGACGAGTGGGGTCGGTGCAGGCGCATTGACTCCTGGGAGTGATGACGTTCAGCTCCCAGGAGTCATCGCAAACCGAAAGTGACGGCGCGGGCCACGGCTGCAGAGGGAGGAAGTGGAAGGAAGGTGAGTATATTTTCTTCTATAATAAGGTAAGTGACCAAAAAAAAAAAATCGGCACTATCCATTTCTTTTTCAGGTTGCACTCAGCAAGCGGATGGCCCAAATCCATTTTATCGATTTTGAGGCTGGAACTCTTTAAGTTACACAGATATGTGAGTGAAACTGCCCAATCAAGGAGGTATCGCTGGTACTATCATCCTGATTGCCACAGTTGGTTATCTTTGCGCTGTAAGCCTGATCCATGAGAATGGAGGGCAATATGTTGGGGTGAGTTGCTTGGCTGATGGGTGTGCAGCACGGAGGTGGTGGATCTCTTTGGTGTCTTTGCATCCAGCACGCAATTGAATCTCTTCTGACCATCCTATCACTGCTTCACTTCTATTTATATGTTGCACATATTAGTTGGAAGCAGGACATGACTAATTAGCGCGATAGCCTGCCTTATTTAATTATCCTGGACTGTCTAATTTCCACAAAGGGGTAATTTTGGGGGTATTTGTACTGTTCTGGCATTTTAGGGCCTCAAGAAACGATATAGGCAGTTAGTACATCAGGATTGATACATTTTCACAAATACATATATATATATATATATATATATACACACACATATATATATATATATATATATATATATATATATATATATATATATATATACACACACATATTTTGTAGACTCTAAAACTTTCATAGAGATTAAATAATATACACTGATTTGTTTTTTTGTTTTTTTTTGTTTTTTTACCAAAGAAATGTAGCAGAATAGATTTTGGGCTAAATTTATGAAAAAATGTATTATTTATTTGCAAACTTTTATAATGGAAATGGAGAAAAAAGTTTTTTTTTCAAAATTTTCTGTATTTTTTGCTTATATAGCAAAAAACAAAAAAACAGTAGTAATTAAACGCCCGCAGAAGAAGACAGACTGACGAGTCACTCGGTTATCACCGGACTTGCGGGACGTCAGCGAGTAGCGGTGAGATATTTCATATGCTGTGGATTTAATTGCTGCTATCTAATTTCATGTTTGTAAGTGCATTTTATGGGTGAATGAGGACAATAAAGTCTTAATGGTATAATGCTATGTACCACATTTCTTTATTTCATGCACTTGGTGTACGGATGAATTGATGGATGATCTGCCTATGGGGATATAAAGTGGCGCTGGATGCTTTCTATGCAAAATTTATTAAGGCGTTATTATGTCCAATACAGAGGCGTAACTAGAACCTTCAGGGTCCCGGTGCAAGAAACCATGAAGGGCCCCCTGGACCCTGGCCGGGGCCCTTCCCTTCAAGCCTGGTGCTCTTCCAACTGATCCTGGGGCCCTTTACTCTCATTGTAGGGCCCTTTATTACAGCCCTGCAGCGGGCCCCTTTCACAAGTTCTGCAGTGGGCCCTCTTCCTGCCATCTTGGGGCCTCCCTACGGTGGTGGAATGCCAGGGCCCGGTTGCAAGTGTGACCTTTGCGATCCTGGAAGTTCACCCACTGGTGTCAGTAGTTTTTATTTCTTGGTATTTAAATTGTATTATTTTTTATCATTTTATTTTATTTTTTTACAATGTCACTGACTATGACTCTGTCCATTCAGAAAAGGAAGGAGCTGGTAAATTACATATTTACCGACCTCCTGGTTCTCTATTGTGACACATCCCCTTCAAAAGTCGGCAGGAGAGGGGAGGGAGCACAGTGGGGGGGGGGGGGGGGTAGGGAAGCACACAGGGGCCCAGAGACAGCAGAACACAAGTGAATTGGATAGGAGGAGTGGCGGGGGCAGCATACAGAGAAACAATTCTCCTCCATTTTCCTCCTGCGGCTACAGTAGGCAAAAGGAGGACAGTGATTTCTCTACATGCTGCCCCCGCCACCCCTCCTATCCAGGTGTACAGGGGAGCCGCACAGGCCCCCTGGAGCATGGGGCCCGGTTGCAATTGCAACCCCTGTAGTTACGCCCCTGGTCCAATATCTGGTGAGTTCTTATTTAAAAGGGGGGAGGAGCACATTGGTGAGGTGAAGGCACTGACGGAGTTTACTCAGTATCAAGCAACTGATTTCACCTTTTGCCTATCACCTGTCACGTTTGGACTCACTGGGATGATCCCTCTATGGACTATATATGAACATTTCTTTATTACCATTCATCGTTCTTTAGATTAATATTTTAGCGCTGCCTATGCTGATTTGGGTATTGCATTTATTCAGCATTTTAATTTTATTTTTATTTTATCTGTGGTTTTTAAGGTAGCAGCTTCGTATTTATGGTTTTACCATTGATGATATTATTGTGATTTTATGGTTATTTCTTTGATTATTTAACCATTTCATTAAATTTTACCTTGGCCCTGAGGTGGTTTTACTTTATTGTACTGCCTTTAAATAGTAATTAACCACTTGCCGACCAGTCACGTTGACTGTACTGCGGCAAAGTGATTCGTTATCGTCTGGCGACGTAGACCTACGTCACCAGACATTCCCCTCGCTCCCGCTGTATTCAGTTACAGCGGGAGTCGGGCCAGGGGAGGAGCTTTGGTGATCACCGCCGCTCTTTCCTGATCGTCGGGGAATCGAGTGTGGAGATCCGCCCGCTTGTGTAAACACAAGCGGGCGGATCTCCTAAGTGACAGACAGGGTCAGATTGCAGGGTTCAGCATAGCTGAACCTGCGATCTGTCCCTGTTTCACTCAGTCACCTCCCCCTACACACGTTAGTAAGCACCAGGCATACATTAACCCCTCCCTCTCCAATAAAAATTAACCCCTTCCCTGCCAGTGTCATTTTTACAGTAACAGTGCATATTTATAGCACTGATTACTGTAGTAATGTCACTGGTACCACCAAAAGTGTCAAAAATGTCAGTCAAGGGTCCGATCTGTCCGCCGCAATGTTGCAGTCCCGCGAAAAAAATTGCAGATCGCCGCCATTACTTGTTAAAAGAAAAAAACACCAAAAATGACATAAATCTTTCCCTTAGTTAGTAAACGCAATAACTTTTGCGCAAACCAATCAAAATACGCTTATTGCGATTTTTTTTTACCAAAAATATGTAGCAGAAAACAAATTGGCCAAAAATGATAAAAAAAATTAGATTTTTACATTTTTTGGGGGGGGGGGGGGGATTTCATGTAAAAAAATGTAAAAAATATTGTTATTTTTTCAAAATTGTCGCTCTTTTTTTGTTTATAGGGCAAAAAGTAAAAATCACACAGGTGATCAAATACCACCAAAAGAAAGCTCTGTTTGTGGGAAAAAAAGGACGTAAATTTCGTTTAGGTACGGCGTTGCATGACCGCGCAATTGTCAGTTAAAGTCGCACAGTGCAGAATCGCAAAAAGTGGCCTGGATGTAAGACAGGAAAATCCTCCGGTGGTAAAGTGGTTAAATACCGTCAAAAGAAAGCTCTATCTGTCTCAAAAATGTTTAAAAATGTCATTTGGGTACTGTATTGCATGACTGAGTAAGTTGTCATTCAAAGAGTGACAGCTAAGAAAGCTATAAATTGCATTGGGCAGGAAAGGGGTAGAGCCCATTCAGACAGGGGCGACACGACTTGCTGGGGCGACCTGTGAAGTCAATGCAAGTCGCCTCTAGGTCGCCCCAAAGTAGTACAGGACCCTTTTTCTAAGTCGGAGCGACTTGTGTTGCTCCTATTAGAACGGGTCCTGTGCTAATCAATGGCAGGCAACCGACCGCGACTTGTCAGGCGACTTGGTGAATGGACCCTTAAAGTGTGCAGTATTGAGGTGGTTACATAGGGTTTATCAACAATTAAAGCATTTGTTTTTATAAAAAAAATGATCTTCTAGTTAATCATGTCTAAAAAATCCCATAATATACATTTTTCGCCATGGTATAGCATACACTGGCAATTTGGTAGTGGAATTTTTTTTCCTTTTTCAATAAGCTTGGGTTACGACATTAGCACCCCAATCTGTTTTAGTTCAGTTTGCAAAATGGCTTTTGTTCATGTATTTTTAGCAGCTACACGTTTTATTTTATTTTATTAAACGGTAACTGCCCCACTTTGACCTGAGAAAATATTGAAACTGGCCAGCAGCAAGACTTAGCAGCAATTTTTAATGAGAGAGAAATTATAAAAATGTACTAGGAAAAGTGATGCAATTTCTTGCATTTTGAATTTCAGGCAATTTGCAAGGTACTTTGCCCCTGATGATATCATTCATATCAGAGCTGCCTGTTTACACCATAGAGATTAGTTGTTGTGTATTTTGAAATTATTCTGCATGTTGCAATTTGAATATGCTGAGCCTGCCATATCCCACAATCCTACTTTAGTTACATTTCCAAACTGCATGCATGTTATGATTTAGAGATTTAGGGTCCATTCACACTAGCGCGACTTGTCAGGCGACTTGGACTTGGTCGCCTAACAAGTCGCGGTCGCTCGCTCGCCATTGAATAGTACAGGACCCGTTCTAATAGGAGCGACACAAGTCGCTCCGACTTAGAAAAAGGGTCCTGTACTACTTTGGGGCGACCTGGAGGCGACTTGCATTGACTTCAATTAAATGAAGTCCGTGCAAGTCGCGCCGAGGTCGCCCCACAAAATCCTGTCGCGCCAGTCTGAATGGGGTGTTAAAGTGTTACTAATCCCACAACAGTAAAATCAGTCTGTATATACAGTAAAGCATGCTTGTTCTACTTACTGTGGACCTAAGGGGTTAATCCTCTGCATTGTGTATAAAGGCTGTTTGATCCTGTATCTCTAAACCTCCTCTTCTTCCACTGTCTCCAAAAAATAACTGTATATTTACAGAGCCAGGGGACAGGCTGCACATGCTCAGTTTGGTGTGTATTGCTAGTGAATTTTTTTTTTCTTGGGAGGGTGCGTGTGATCAGCACAGGGCCAATTAGCACTGTCCAGACAGAGGATCAGGGGAGAATGAAAACTCCTCCTACAAGCTTTACTAGGAACTGATAGAAGTCGCAAGACTGCTATATACTGCTGATGGGTAAAGGGATTTATCAGTTTATATTTACTAAAATAATTGTATTTCAATGTTCTGTGTACTGTGGGAGACCGGATATAGTGAATGCAAGTTCTGCGTTTAGTAACACTTTAAAGTAATTATGCCAGGGGCTCAGCACAGCAGCCAGTAAATTACATATTTACCGACTCCTTCCTGGTTCTCTATTGTGACACATCCCCTGCAGCAACCGGCAGGAAAGGGGAGGGAGCACAGTGGGGGGGGGCAGCACTTTGGGTGGGGGGGAAGACCAGGGGAGCACACAGGGGCCCAGAGACAGCAGAATACAAGTGAACTGGATAGGAGGAGTGGTGGGGGCAGCATACAGAGGAACCAATCTCCTCCATTTTCCTCCTGCAGCTACAGGGGGAAAAAGGAGGAAGGTAATTTTTCTACATGCTGCCCCCGCCGCACCTCCTATCCAGGTGTACAGGGGAGCTGCAAAGGCCCCCTGAAGCATGGGGCCCGGTTGCAAGTGAACCCCTGCAACCCCAATAGTTACGCCCCTGATGATAGGTTTACTTTAGCTGGGATTTTCTTTTTTTTACTGGTTACTACAAAACTGGCCCTTGGGTGCCTATCACTTTTAGATGCAAGCAATGGAGTTTATTGAATCTCACCCAAAACTCCAGGGAGAAAGGGGTATAGAATTCAGAACATGCATTACTGACCTGCAGACTCAGACTCCAAAAATAGACTACAGTACAAGAAAAAGGGCCTTTAAACTGGAACCAGCAACCTGTACCCGCTTAGAAGTGCCAACGTTCTCCAATAGCAACATTATCTTCTTTTGTAGAAGCCTTAGTAATCCTACCGATACTTTCCCAGGTGAGTTCTGTCTTTATAGGATCTCAAACAGCAGAGTGTAACTCCATCCCAGGCATCACTTCCTGCAAACCTCCCTAGAACCAGGACCTCAAACAGTAGGACCACACTGGACAGGTAGGCACCCTTTTCTCCCAGACCGCTGCTCCAAGCACATGTAAAGGCCTTCTAAGCCTTGGCCTAGTCTTTAAGCTGCTCCTCATACAAACTCAGGCTAAAGCCTAGGGTGAAGAGAGAACACACATAGTCCAGACCAAATATTTATTTCCTCCCCCAGCATACACCAGTGGCAATGAACCTCCTGGTTTGCTAGGAGAAACATAACTTTTTACTGTAGTTCCTCACACTATTGCCAGAGGTACCAGTGACATCTACTGGTAACCTAGAGGAACCACAGTTCCACTGAATTTAGGGGAAAACCAAGTGAACAAATAGAATATAAATCAGTCTGGGCTGGCTAGCACCCATCATGACTAAATTCAAAAAGCACCCCTGTTTAGGATAAGGTACTACATTACTTTACCAAAGAGTAATCCTGCAGTATTTAATGCAGCTTGCTTGCTATGTCATTTCTGCGTTCTATCGAAACCCCTAGCACTGCTTAGAACTCACCTAGCTCACAGACAACCAGGGCATTAGAAATCATGCTGCCCTGGTGATACCTAAATGATGATTTCCTTTTTTAAAAGCTCTGCACCTTGTGTCAAGTAAATAATATTTTGGTAAAAAATGACACCTATGTTTTTAGACACAGCAAGCTGTCAGCTTTATGCACAGGACTAACTTTCAATACTTTAGCAGGGGTCTTGAAACTATGGCCAATTCCAGCCCACTGTTAAGGTCAGTGGGCACTCACACAGATCTAACAGGTCTTCAGGTCAGCCTATGGTCTTTGTTTCTATCCAACCTTCCCCCCACCCCTTCGCAGTCTTCAGCGCAGGCTCCCCAGGCTATTAGAATACAACAGGCAGCAGAGAAGAGAATAGTGTGGATAGGGGGAGATAGGGTTAATTTATACTTTTTTTGATCAATACATTTTTATTTGGTTTTGCATAACAGACAAGAATCAAAGAACATGACACTTTTTAATGTAGTGCAACATGCACAAATAAAACAAAAATACACAGGATATAATTATCAAATGCAATACAGTAACTCCATACAGTCAGCAAATGTATCAAAATCTAATGTTACCATGAGGATCGTGGTGGAGGAGCCTCTTAGACACGAAAGAAGATAATATCTCGTTGAAAGTGGAGGCGATGCACCAGTCGTTCCCCCAACATCCCCTCCCTTCCTGCACCCCCAATGGGTACTAGCTGTACAAGAGGGGAGGAAACATCGGCTTTCCGACCAAGCCCCATCGTAACAAAATGCCAACCTCTAGTAAGTAGTAAAGTAATCAGTCAGTTGAGTTACCATATCTTCCATCTGTTATGGAAGGCTGCACATGAACCCTGATTAACCGCTAGTAGGCGTTCAAACAGGTGATTACGATTAACCGCTAATCTAACATCTGATATATTAAGTGAGTTTTGAGTGCCCCAATTAACTAGTATGTTGTGGCGTGCCGCTAATAATATATGACATACCACTTGTCTCATGGATAATGGAAACCCATTGATCCCAAGATTGAGTAGGGCCAAACCCAAGGAGGGTTTTTGTATAATCCCAGTTAAGGAGGAAATCATTTGAAAGATAAGCTTCCAGTATCCCGTTAGACATGGACATTCAGTGGCGTTGCCCTTTGAAAAGCAATCCCTGGCAGTTCTCTTTTTAGTCGGCATTTGACAGAAGGGGATATGTCGCCGCCTGTTTTAACTACTAAAAACCCACAACAGAGACTGTGGGGCAGTTGCCTCATCCGGTTAACTGGATCACATTCTGCAGGCTGTAAAGCCCGCTGAATGTGATTGCAAAGCATCATGACTGCAACATGTGTACACATCTGCCTAGGGGTGATGAACAAAAGACTCAACCACCGCTCCTCCCAACGGCAATTGTAAATGAAGCCTTAAAAAGGTTTTAAATGTTTATTTCTTTCATTTCTTTCCTAGGTAAATATTAAATATCCTACATGAATATTATGAAATCATTCCAAGTAGATTATTTTTGCCTTTCTCCTGTGGATTTCTCTTTACAATATCCTGTAAAAGGCCTTTTGTAGCAGAGTTTAATTTCAAGTTAGTTTCAAAATTTTAATTCATGCACAAACAAGTGACTAGAGAGTCGAAGCAGTGAGTGATTCTTCATCACTGGCCACCCTCTATAAATGGCTCCACTAGAGATTTTAAACATAGACAGGGTGCCTGAAAGGATACACCTTGTGCCATGATCTGGTTTTTACAAAACCCATAGTGTTCTGGGAATGCTGTGTTATGTTATTTGTAAAACAAAGGTTTTTCATGAGTGTTTGAGATTGTATATATGGTATCTTGTAATCTAGAAAGCCTAAGAGCCCATTCACACTGCCGCGACTTGTCAGGCGACGTGTCAGCCTGACAAGTCGCGGTCCGTCGCGGTCCATTGACTGCTACAGGACCCGTTCTAATAGGAGCGACACAAGTCGCTCCGACTTAAAAAAAGGGACCTGTACTACTTTGGGGCGACCTGGAGGCGACTTGCATTGACTTCAATTATATGAAGTCCGTGCAAGTCGCACCGAAGACGCGGTGCACAGCGGTGCACGTGACTTCACAGGTCGCCCCCGAAGTCGTGCCGCTTCAGTGTGAACCGGTGTAACGTGAGAATTACCTACCCCGTGAGAAAAACCTACCTACGTCACTTCCGGCCAGGAACTGTTGAGCAGCGCAGCAGTGCGCATGCTCACAGCCCCGGAGACCTAATGGAAGAGCTGAGGATCAGACTAGTGCGCATGCTCACTAGTCTGAATTGATCTCGGTGTCCGTGAAAAAAACCTACCGACGCGGCGGTGACATAAAACAGCTGTGCTGCACTATGAGTCATCTCCACTCCTGTCCCGGTCACTTCCCTGATCTTGTCTAGTAAATATAAAAGCGGCTGGCGGCTCCGTGATTTATCTTTTCATACAGCCGCCGCCACTTTTATATTTAGTAGCCGAGATCAGGGAAGTGACCGGGACAGGAGCGGAGATGACTCATAGTGCAGCACAGCTGTTTTAATGTAACTGCTCGCGTTACACACACTGCCGTCAACCGGAAGTGACGAGAGTAGGTTTTTCTCACGGGTAGGTAATTCTCACGGAACACCGGCACTAAGATCACCAGCCAGCCACTTGTAATCGTAACAGTCTTTGCTGGACATTCAAAACAAGCAAACAAAACAAAAGTCTTCAGCAAAAATAATCCTGGCATCATCAATACAACATAATGGCTGCAGGAACTCAGCAAAACACAGTCTCAGTATTCAGATAGTTCACACTTCATCACAATCAGGGGTCAGGCTCTGAGACTAGTAGCTATAGCAGTCGAGAGATTCTGATCAACCAGCAGGAAAAGAGCACAAGCACCCTGGCGAATGGTGTGGGCTCACCTGAGGTGCAGGGTCTAAAAACTATCTGGCATTCACCAGAGCTTTTGATGATGGAGATTGGTTTCGCTGCATGCTAGTGCCAGGTCATGGTCCTAAGGATCGCCCCACCAGGAGGTGAGCAAGCCAGGGTCCACTAGCAGATGTAGCAGGTAGGGATCCTGCAGAAGTGAAGTCAGTAACAAGTGGTTGCAGGTTGGGATCAAGCAGAAGCATAGTGGTGGAAAAAGCCAAGGTCAGTAATGAGTGGTAGTGAAGATATGGATGGCAGCAGGAGTAAAAGTCTCAAGATACTGGCTGGTGAAGAGCACAATAGTCTTGCAGACAGGAAGTGCGAAGGCATGCCTTGAATAGGAAGTTCTTGGGAGGAGCAAGGAGTTTGAGGTTCACCAGAAACAAGATAGAAAATGTATGTTTATGCAAAGATTCAGCCAAGAAGCTATCGAGCATCTCAGGTGGTTTAGCAAGGAGATCTACTGCCAGACAGAGCAGAGGTTGTGTGTTCAGATCCAGGTCCTGACACACTTGTTCACAGCTGTGAACCACTCCACACTAGCTCAAAGACATGTGCTGATTCCTTTCTATTGCTTTTCAAGACTCTTTCAGGTGGGTTAACCCCTTTTGTGACCATATACCCTGTAATCAGGGTTTGGAGTTCCTTCCCACCCAAAGTCTCTCTGATCCTCAAATTCTGGTTCACAAATGAGGACTACCAGTCCACAGAGTGCTGAAATCAGTCCTCTCCTATTCAACCAGACTACCCAGGAACCCCCCACCCTGCATGGATGAGAACCCAAGTAGTAGAAATGTCTACTGAACTCTCCCTTAAAGGGACCACAACCCAAATAGTGGCATTCTGAACTATAGAGTTACTGTATACACTGCTCAGAAAAATGAAAGGAACACTTTTTAATCAGAGTATAGCATCAACTCAATTAAACTTCTGGGATATTGATCTGGTCAGTTAAATATCAGACGGGGTTGTTAATCAGTTTCAGCTGAAATTAACAACAGGAGAATGAATAAGACGACCTCCAAAACAGAAATGGTTTTACAGGTGGCGTCCACTGATATTTTTTTCCCTTCTTATCTTTTCTGACTGTTTTTTACTAGTTTTGCATTTGGCTAGTGTCAGTGTCCTTACTGGTAGCACAGGCAGTCCAATATGTGCCATTGCCATAAGGTTTGTTATGTCTCTCAAGAGCATGGAGGAGATTCCAGGAGACAGGCAGTTACTCTAGGAGCACTGGACGAGGCTGTAGAAGGTCCTTAACCCATCAGCAGGACCAGTATCTGCTCCTTTGTGTAAGGAGGAACAGGATGAGCACTGCCAGAGCCCTACAAAATGACCTTCAGCAGGCCACTGGTGTGAATGTCTCTGACCAAACAATCAGAAGTGGGCCCTGTGCTCACTGTCCGGCACCATGGAGCTCGATTGACATTTGCCATTGACCACCAGAATTGACAGGTCCGCCACTGGCGCCCTGTGCTTTTTACAGGTTCACCCTGAGAACATGTGACAGCTGTGAAAGGGTCTGGAGAAGCCATGGAGAATGTTATGCTGCCTGTAACATCGTTCAGCATGACCGATTTGGCGGTGGGTCAGTGATGGTCTGGGGAGGCATATCCATGAAGGAATGCATAGACCTCTACAGGCTAGACAATCGCACCCTGACTACCATTAGGTATTGGGATGAAATTCTTGGACACATTGTCTGTTCCTAAGTAGGGATGATCGAACTTTTCAAAAGTTCGGTTCGGCCAGAACATCCGAACTTCCCGAAAGTTTGGCCCGGATTTCCGAACCCCATTGAAATCAATGGGACCCGAACTTCGGTAATCAAAAAACACCATTTTGAAGCCTTAAAACCCAATAAATGCCCCTAAAAAGTGCCTAGGGTTCTGGGTCATAACCCAGGGACTATTAATCACACACAAAAAAGTTCTTAAAAATTGTCATTTTTGATAGAGAGCCAATTATTGAAAAATAATAAATATAAATAAATATAAATAATAATAATAATAAATAATAAAAATAATATAAATAAATAATTAATTTGTATTTTGTCACTTATAGAACAGGTTAGTGGCTTCTCTCTTTTCACACCTTGACAGTTTTGTAGCAAGCGTTTTTTTGGGCATTTTTTGGGGTCTTTTCAGGCAGGCAAAACATCTGAACTTGTGTATACGGGTATATATACACACATACTTATATGTATATATATACACCTAGACATATATAGGTGTGATAGTAGCAGAAATATATGCTTGCGCTAAATAAATCATTCACACTAATATGGCTCCGCTCCTATAACACCTATATATGTCTAAGTGTAAAATACATATAAGTATGTGTGTATATATACCACTATACACAAGTTCAGATGTTTTGCCTGGCTCCAAAGAACCCAAAAAAATGCCCAAAAAAACGCTAGCGCCAAAAAAAAAAAACGCCCAGGTGTGTTGTTGCAGGCATTTTTTGGGGGTTTTTGGAGGCAGGCAAAACATCTGAACTTGTGTATAGTGGTATATATACACACGTACTTATATGTATTTTACACTTAGACATATATAGGTGTTATAGGAGCGGAGCCATATTAGTGTAAATGATTTCATTAGCGCAAGCATATATTTCTGCTACTATCACACCTATATATGTCTAGGTGTATATATACATATAAGTATGTGTGTATATATATACCCGTATACACAAGTTCAGATGTTTTGCCTGCCTCCAAAAACCCCCAAAAAATGCCTGCAACAACACACCTGGTCATTTTTTTTGGGCATTTTTTTGTGTTCTTTGGAGGCAGGCAAAACATCTGAACTTGTGTATACGGGTATATATACACACATACTTATATGTATATATACACCTAGACATATATAGGTGTGATAGTAGCAGAAATATATGCTTGCGCTAATGAAATCATTTACACTAATATGGCTCCGCTCCTATAACACCTATATATGTCTAAGTGTAAAATACATATAAGTATGTGTGTATATACATGTAATGTTCCGGTACCTTTGGTACCCTAAATTACACTTTCCACAAGTGTATGCGCCCCACCATTTACTTTTGGAAAGGTGCGCATACACCTTTAAGACTGGAGCTGTCATCACTCAGCGCCGGACTAGATGGCTATTTAAGGCGTCGGCTCTCACTCACATGTGTTCGTTCAAACACCCTTATCTGGATGCTAACCTTGCTTGAAGCTTCCATGCTTGCAAGCTTACTTCGTTGACGGAACCTCGCTGCGCTGATCCCTGTATCCCGCTACTGGATCATCCGCCTCTCCTGAACCACCCTTCGGCTTCGGCTAAGTACCCCGCAGGGGAATTCTCTATAAACTTATACTAAGCTTACACTATCTAGCTCTGCATAGTAGAGACTGTTTATCACATCTGCATAAACTAGATTGCTAGCTCTTGAGACTACTGCTACTTTTCTGCACTGGGTTGATCTCTTTTGTATGTCCACCTGCTATTCTATCATCTGCTATCATACAACATTGCTAAACCTTCCTGCATCCATCTGCTACTGTCTCACCTTCAAGTGTCTATCACCTACCACCTCCACTCAACCTATCCCTCAACCTTCATCATTGTGTTACCACATGCATAAAGTCACTCTAAGAACCAGCTTGCTAATTATGTGTATTTACTGGCTGAAATAAGACCTTCCACACATGATGAGTCATTGAGGTTGGGAATGGTATCTCAGCATATCTCTTACATGACTGCTGACGTGGAACTATTTCTGCAGCTGAAAATCCACACCATATAAAAACGCAGGAGCGTTACAGATTGAACGAACCTAAAAATGGATTCAGCAGAAATAGTTCCAGAAATAACCACTCAGGGGACACAATTAAAACAGCAAGTATCTGCGTTAATACACGCACTTGCTGAATTAAAAGAAGACAATCAGGCTCTGTCGCAGCAGGTAATTAGACTGACACAACTTACCTCTGCTCAGTCCCCTGAACCCAAGATAAATCCCCCTTTGGTATTTACAGGCGATCGCAAAAAATTTTGCGAATTTAAAAACGCATGTGAGTTACTTTTTTTGCTAAAACCTCGTACCTACCTTACTGATCACATTAAGGTTTGTACTATTATTTCTTACCTATCAAGCGATCCTCGAGCCTGGGCAGATTCTCTTTTTGAGAAAAACGATCAGCTTCTCAACTCCTATGCCTTGTTCCTGGCAGAGCTCACTAGCCTATATGATGACCCCAATAGGCAGAGTACTGCTGATCTTCAGTTAAGATCCTTGAAACAAGGAAGGAGGCCTGTGGAAGACTTTGTCGCAGAGTTCAAGAGATGGACCTTGATTCAGAATGGAATGATGCATCTCTGAAAACCCAATTTAGGCTTGGCCTATCAGAAGCCGTTAAGGATCAGCTCGCCCGAGCGGATCTGCCAAAAACCCTGGATGCATTAATACAACTCAGTATTACCATAGATAGAAGACTACGAGAAAGAGGCTGAAAAGATGGGAATGCCATTATCCGTTTCCTCTCGGAGTCTGGCCGTTCCTATGGAGGTAGGAACCATACGCCCACCACTATCAACTATGGAAAAAGCCAAAAGACGAAATGAAAATCTCTGCTTGTACTGTGCATCCCCGGATCACAAGATAAACGTCTGTCCCCTAGTCAACAAAAAGAAGGGTGAGTGTTCACATGTCTCTCTAGGAGGATTGACAACTTCATTCACTAAACCCTACATTTCTGTTTTTTTGACATTACAGTGGGACCAGAACAGGATTACTACTAAGGCCATGATTGACACAGGATCTTGTGGAAATTATATGGATATATGTTTTGCTGCTTTAAATAAAATTCCTATTATTTCTAAACTCAAACCTGTCTCAGTAAGTCTTATTACCGGTGTTCCGTTATCCTCTGGTCCGATCACCGATCAGACACAAGCACTTCTAGTCACTATTAATGAGTCTCATAGGGAGACTTCTACCTTCGATTTAATACCATCACCCCACTTTCCCATTGTGTTGGGACTTCCCTGGTTGCACACACACCAACCAACCATAGATTGGAAGAAACGGTCCTTGACCTTCCCTTCTTGTTATTGCGAGGAAACGTGTAACCTCCCGTTTTCCGGGAAGATTCTGTCTGTGGTGACAGATGAGATTGCACCACTATGTTATCAGGATCTTTCTGAGGTTTTTCTTGAGAAAAATGCTCAAGCATTACCTCCTCATCGAGACTATGATTGTAGCATTGATCTACTCCCAAATAGCAAATTGCCGTTCGGTCATGTTTATCCTCTTTCACAGGATGAACTTGCCCATCTCAAAACCTATTTGGATGAGAACTTGGAAAAAGGTTTTATTAGACCTTCCACTTCTTCCACAGCAGCAGGACTCTTTTTTGTTCGCAATAAAGATTCAAGTCTCAGACCTATCATCGACTACAGGAAATTGAATGCTATCACAATAAACGATCGCTATCCTCTACCGCTTATCCCTGAGCTCATTGAGCAGGTGCGTGGAGCTACCTATTTTTCAAAATTAGACCTGAAAGGAGCATACAATCTCATTCGAATCCGTGATGGACACGAGTGGAAGACTGCGTTCAGAACTAGATACGGATTGTTCGAATATCTTGTGATGCCATTCGGCCTATGCAATGCCCCTGCAGTTTTCCAACGATTTATAAACGATATTTTTAAAGACTTACTAGATGTCTGTGTTGTGGTATATCTGGACGATATACTTATATATTCACGGACCCTGTCTGAACACATAAGACATGTAAGACTTGTATTATCGAGATTGCTTGCACATAACCTTTATGTGAAGCTGAAGAAATGCTTGTTCCATAAAGATGAGGTACTCTTTCTAGGCTACATCATATCCAAAACAGGAATCGAGATGGACATGAGTAAAATATCCTGCATTCAGGATTGGCCTACACCAACTACACGCAAGGCGCTACAGCGATTCCTGGGATTTTCAAATTTCTACAGGAAGTTCATAAAAAACTTTTCTGCTATTGTGAGACCCCTCACACAGCTCACTAGCATAAAAATACCATTTAAATGGTCAGAAGAAGCAAATAAGGCTTTCCACTTGTTAAAGACAAGGTTTACTTCCGCTCCCATATTACGCCATCCAGACCCATCCCTCCAATACATTCTGGAGGTAGATGCGTCAAACCTGGCAGTAGGAGCAATACTGTCCCAACGACCTACCCCCACTTCACCACTTCATCCAGTCGCCTTTTTTTCTAAATCCCTGAGCAGTCCCGAGATAAATTACCCCGTGGGTGAGAAGGAACTGCTTGCTATAAAATTGGATCTGGAGAATTGGCGACATCTACTCGAAGGCACCCAATTACCAATAATTATATACACGGACCATAAAAACCTCCAATATCTTCAGACTAGCAAAACTCTCTCGCATCGACAGGTACGATGGTCACTATTCTTTCTAAGGTTTAACTTCCTAGTGACCTACACACCTGCAGATAAGAACAAAAAGGCGGATGCACTATCACGACTAACTGAAGAAAACTACTTTGAAATTCCTTCCGTTCCTATAATACCTCACAAACGCATTATTGGAGTTGTCCGTTCCTTGAAGGAAGAGGTTCTGCATGGTATAAGTTTGGATTCACCTCCACCACAACTAACTACCGATGCAGAAGGCTTCCTCTACTACAACGACAAACTTTACATACCACCTACCCTACGCACCAAGATCTTGTAATTATCGCATGATGTGCCTATGGCAGGACATATGGGTATGACAAAGACTTTCAATTTGATTTCTCGGCAATTCTGGTGGCCTGACATGAAAACATCTATACAAAAATTCGTCTCTTCATGCAATGTCTGTGCCAGGTCCAAAATTGACACTACGAGACCATCCGGTCTACTATGCAGTCTACCAATACCCCAAACTCCATGGTTCTGTCATTGGACTTCATCATAGAATTGCCTCCTTCCAAAGGATTTAATACCATCTTGGTGTCAGTGGACCATCTGACAAAGATGGCACACTTCATTGCTATTCGCAGACTACCTTCGTCCAAACAAACGGCAGAACTCCTGATGAAACATGTCTTCAGATTACATGGTACTTCAAAAACTCTTTTGTCTGACCGTGGATCCCAATTTATTTCTAAATTCTGGCAAGAACTATGTCACATACTACGGATTGAGCGGAAGCTCACTTCTCCTTACCATCCGCAGACCAACGGACAGACTGAAAGAGTCAACCAATGCATCGAGCAGTATTTACGTTGTTACACTTCTTACCAACAGGATGATTGGTTGGATCTTCTCCCCCTGGCAGAATTTGCCTACAACAACGCAACTCACAGTACAACCAAGCAGAGTCCGTTCTACTTGAACTATGGGTTCCATCCCTCTATTCTCCCTCCACGCATCCTTCCTTCAAATAACCCAGTAGCCTCAGACTATCTTTCCCAAATAAAGGATT
Organism: Pelophylax lessonae; assembly: GCF_965119305.1. Lineage (NCBI taxonomy): Eukaryota > Metazoa > Chordata > Amphibia > Anura > Ranidae > Pelophylax > Pelophylax lessonae. Next base: position 179,001,069 of record NC_138779.1, read on the forward strand.
CTCTGGGTTTACTAAATACTACCATTGCACACGCTCACAGTCAACAAAAGAAGTACTATGATCTTCGTAGAAGACCTTCTCCACAGTATACTATCGGGGACCTCGTTTGGCTCTCAACAAAAAACTTGAGACTGAAGATCCCTAGCAAAAAGCTTGGACCTCTGTTCTTGGGACCTTTCCCAATCAAGAAACTTATTGGAAAAGCTGCAGTGCAGCTTACATTGCCAATGGACCTAAAAATCCATCCCATTTTCCATGTGTCGCTACTAAAACCCCATGTTCCGGACCAAGGAATAAGGCCTAATATTCCACCTCCCCCTCCTGTACAAGTTGAAGGTGGAGAAGAATACGAGATAAAAGAGATTCTGGATTCTCGTATCTACAGAAGAAGACTTCAGTACTTGGTTAGATGGAAGAACTATGGGCCCCAAGACGACACCTGGCTAAACACCTCTGACATACATGCCCCTAGATTAATCCGCAATTTTCATGCGAGATACCCAGACAAACCAGCTTCAGAGGCCTTCAGGAGCAGGCCTTAAGGGGGGGGTATTGTAATGTTCCGGTACCTTTGGTACCCTAAATTACACTTTCCACAAGTGTATGCGCCCCACCATTTACTTTTGGAAAGGTGCGCATACACCTTTAAGACTGGAGCTGTCATCACTCAGCGCCGGACTAGATGGCTATTTAAGGCGTCGGCTCTCACTCACATGTGTTCGTTCAAACACCCTTATCTGGATGCTAACCTTGCTTGAAGCTTCCATGCTTGCAAGCTTACTTCGTTGACGGAACCTCGCTGCGCTGATCCCTGTATCCCGCTACTGGATCATCCGCCTCTCCTGAACCACCCTTCGGCTGTATCGCTAATAGTGCTAAGTACCCCGCAGGGGAATTCTCTATAAACTTTTACTAAGCTTACACTATCTAGCTCTGCATAGTAGAGACTGTTTATCACATCTGCATAAACTAGATTGCTAGCTCTTGAGACTACTGCTACTTTTCTGCACTGGGTTGATCTCTTTTGTATGTCCACCTGCTATTCTATCATCTGCTATCATACAACATTGCTAAACCTTCCTGCATCCATCTGCTACTGTCTCACCTTCAAGTGTCTATCACCTACCACCTCCACTCAACCTATCCCTCAACCTTCATCATTGTGTTACCACATGCATAAAGTCACTCTAAGAACCAGCTTGCTAATTGTGTGTATTTACTGGCTGAAATAAGACCTTCCACACATGATGAGTCATTGAGGTTGGGAATGGTATCTCAGCATATCTCTTACATGACTGCTGACGTGGAACTATTTCTGCAGCTGAAAATCCACACCATATAAAAACGCAGGAGCGTTACAATATACCACTATACACAAGTTCAGATGTTTTGCCTGCCTCCAAAAACCCCCAAAAAATGCCTGCAACAACACACCTGGGCGTTTTTTTTTTTTGGCGCTAGTGTTTTTTTGGCCATTTTTTTGGGTTCTTTGGAGGCAGGCAAAACATCTGAACTTGTGTATAGAGGTATATATACACACATACTTATATGTATTTTACACTTAGACATATATAGGTGTGATAGGAGCGTAACTATATTGGTGTTAATTATTTCATTAGCGCAAGTAGTGTTTTCTGCTCCTTTCACACCTATATACAGTATGTGCAGGTGTATATATACATACATGGGTGTGTATATATACCCCCTATACACATGTTCAGATGTCATGCCTGACTCCAAACATGTGCTCAAAAAATCCCTATAGACGCCTGCAGCCAAAAAGCAAGCTGACAGGGGCGAGGCCATATTACTGCAGCGAAAGTGACTTCAGAGAAACTAGCTTTTCTCTATAGCGGTCACCCTGATATGGAAGGGTTTGGTCACCCTGCCATAGCAGTCAGTGTCAGTTTACCCTACACTACACTACGGTCACCCTGGCACTTAACACTTTCCCTACAGAAACTAAATTTTTGCATCTAACTAAAGTGTAAAAGAGCACCCTAACTACACTAGATATCCCTTTTCTTACACTAATAAATGCTAAATGACACTTTGTAGCAGAAGTCACAGAACTGCTTCCACTCTCTTCCATGTCCCTGTATAACAATGCTAGGAATTTGGGGGGGGGGGCTATCTTATATACTGGGGGGCGTATTCACTAATGATTGGCCTATGGACCCCCTAGTCACTCCAATCACATTCCTAGCATTCTCCTGCCCCCTCAATTGGCTTTTGCTAATGGTTCTGGTCCAATCATGGGCTTTTAAAGCCCATTTCCTGTCCCATTGCATTTTGGTCGGTTCTGGTTGCCGAATTACGAACTTTTTGGGCAAAAAGTTCTAAATTCGGCCGAACCTCGAACAGCCAATGTTTGGGTCGAACGGATGGTTGACCCGAACCGTTCGATCATCCCTATTCCTAAGCTGGTGAAGTGGGTCCTGGCTTCCTCCGGATACATGACATTACCCGGCCTCATGTGGTGAGGGGATGCAGCCAGTTTCTGGAGGATGAAGAAATTGATACCATTGAATGGCCCCCCACGCTCGCCTGACCTAAATCTAAAAGAACACCTCTGGGACCTTATGTTTTAGACCAGGCATGTCCAACCTGCGGCCCGGGGGCCGCATGCGGTCCAGAACCGCAGGCAATGCGGCCCACTGCCCCCTGACAATTTTTTATTTTTTTTGCTGGGGATGAAGGAAGTTGAGTCGAGGACACGGCCACAGAGGCAGCCTCGGAAGGGATCATCCACTAGTTGTGTTAAATTAGTGCTGGGGGGGGGGGGGGGGGAGCAGCAGCACGGGAAGGGCACAGTGGCGTTTTATTACTTATATACCTTAACTAATAGTATATATTTTATATGCAGTCCGAGAAATTTTCTGTACACTCAATGTGGCCCAGAGAAGCCAAAAGGTTGGACACCCATGTTTTAGACCATCTGACGCCACCAGGTTGAAACTCAGCCTGTTCAGCTCAGTGATGCCCTGGTCCAGACCTGGGACGAAATACGCCAGGATACCATTCGTCGTCTCCTTAGGACTATGCTCTGACATTGTCAGACATGCATAGAAGCTTGTGGGGCTCATACAAACTACTGAGTACCATTTTGAGTTGCTGCAATGAGATTTCAGCAAAATGGACTAGCCTGCTGCATCATTTTTTCACTTTGATTTTTGGGGTATCTTTGAATTCAGCCCTCTGTAGGTTGATAATTTTCATTTCCATCAAACGATGTGGCATCCTTTCATTCCTAACACATTATCCAGTTTATATCCTCATTGATATCCAGCATGATATTTTTTCCCATTGAGATCTGATCATAGATCTCCATAGATCATAGATATTCGGCATCTTTTAAAATTGATGTGTTTTCATTTTTTTGAGCAGTGTATATAGTTTGCTAGAAATGTGTAGAGGCATACAACAGATTACAGAGGGTTTGTTAAGAATATCGGATGCAACTATATGTCTGCTATTTGGATTTGATTTTGGAACAGACATTTTTTTAAGCCTACAGAGTTTTCTCATGAAAAGTTTCCTTTAAATGTAAAAAAGTTAATGTTTGAGTACCTTTTACACTTGGTTCACAGTACATGGTCATTGTTTGTGAATAACAGCCAAGCGGCAGTATCAAAATTGGGTGTTTGCTTTGACACTGTTTGTAGAATGTGCCACCTGTACAGTATCAGGTTAAAAGTGCACTTCAGTTTCACATCTCCATTGTTTAGGTGTAGGGCAAACCTAACAGCTTTGAAAGCTGATACTTGAATACAATATTTCCTGTTGAGGTGCTAATTATTCGCACAGAATTAAATGAGACATCTAATGGATTTTGGCTATTAGATTATGTTGCGCAAATTTAAATACCATCTGTTGTGGACACCTCTTGTGCTATGCTGTTTGAAATGTAAACCTGGCTTTACATTTGTCTATATAATATGTTCAAATCCAACCAGGCCAATTGGCTTTTCATCCATTTTTTTTTTTATCCCGTTGAGTTCATGTGCTATGATAGCATTTCCACCATAAAATGTTATACAGTTTTTGGAGAAATGTTTGTTGGGCGCCTCTGCTGAAAAACCAGTCCTCCAACTAATGCCTCGTACACACGCATCGATAGTTGGCCGCGAATTTTCGGCCAACGTCCGATCGGCCGATTTTCGGCTTGTTAGTATGATGCTTTCGACAACCGACTCCGACTTTTCGGCCGAACAAAATCTGGTGTGCAGGCTATAAAATTTTTGTTGGCCGTCAAAACACGGACGATTTTCCGTCAGTCAGTACAGATTTCGGCAGACAAAAATCTGATGAGCAAGACTGGGCATGCTCAGAGAAGAAAAAACACACGGAAAGTAAATCAGCACATGACATCACTTCTGAAGTTGGTTTTTGTTGACCGAGAAAATTTGTGTGCAGTCTAGAGCACATTTCAACCAACACAACAACACTGGACAAAAGACGGCCGATCGGTCGGCCAACAATCGTTGCGTGTGTACGAGGCATTACCTTCAACTATGTAGTGCGAGGGCCTGCCTGATTGCATACAAATTTAAAGTGTTTAGGTTTGACCTCACATTATATGTTTGGTAAATCTAAAGGAAAAAATCAAAAGAAAATTGTATAGTGTGTATCCAGCCTAATGCCTCGTACACCCGTTCAGATAATCGTACGACATATCGTTCGCATTTTGTTGCATGATACTAATATCGAATTCAACAATGCGTACTAAGCGTATGATTTTTTCGTACGATTCTGGAAAAGCTTTCTGGTTGTGTAGCTACATATCAGATAGTGCAAAACAAAAACAATGGCAGCCAGGCTTTTTCCGGGTTATTTTTGTGTTTCTGATCATGCATGGTCTTTGTCTATCGATTTTTAGCGGACGCACACTGTACTGATTAAACGATTGTCGTTCGCTAGGCTATCGTTTGAGAGAAGTTTTCGTGTTAGTCCGATCTGATTTTGTTGGATGAACTGTCGTGATCGGCTGTCGAAAGCTGTGTACTTACGATCATATTATCGTGCGATCAAGTTTAAATCGATTTTTTTCGTATGATTATCTGAACTTGTGTATGAGGCATTCGTCTAGGTGGGGGGAGGAAAAACGGGGAGATGGGTGGACTTCTGATGGTGTGCAACGGCACCATGCTGACACTGAGGGCAGCTCTAGGGAATGGCAGAAGCAGTTCCAACTAGTAGACAAGGAAAAAGAAAGGCGCCTCTGAGTGTAACAGACAACACTTTATTGCACAAACGATCAGCAGACTTACAATTGGGATAACATGTGTCCTCACGGCTCAGGGTCTCTTCCTAGTCCCGCGACTTGTCCCGTCTTCTGACTGTCCAGCAGCAAAGAGATGACGCCAGTAGGGAAGCCCAATCAGGAGTGGTGAATCAATGCGAGGCTGCGGTGGAACGCATGCCTCGCTCGTGGACCGCAACTAGCATGGTGACGTAAGGGGGCGGTAACTAGTTTCGGAGCATGTGCAGTAGTGCTCCTTCGTCAGACCGAATCCTGATTGTCTGATGAAGGAGCACTACTGCGCATGCTCCAAAACGTGTTACCACCCCCTTACGTCACCACGCTCGGTGCGGTCCATGAGCAAGGCATGCGGTCCACCGCAGCCTCACATTGATTCACCGCTCCTGATTGGGCTCCTCTACTGGGGTCATCTCCCTGCTGCTGGATAGTCGGAAGACGTGACGAGTCGCAGGACCACAAAGAGACCCCAAGCCGTGAGGACACATGTTATCTCAATTGTAAGTCTGCTGATCGTTCGTGCAATAAAGTGTTATCTGCTACACTCAGAGGCGCCTTTCTTTTTCCTTACCATACAATGTTATTATCAAGATTAATATGGCACCAACAGTTTGCGTAGCACTTTACAAAAAAAAAGACAGTAAAGCTCCAGTATAGTTTAGGACAAGAGTTCTAGGAGAGCCCTGCTTGTGAGAGCTTACAATCTAAAGGGAAGGGTAAGTGATACAAAAAGGTAGTAACTGTGTGGGAAGAGCTGTTCAAGAAAACAAAACGTGTTTTTAAGCTAGAGGCGGTATAGGTGTGCAAAAATTGGTGAATTTTTAAGCTAAGGCAAGCAGAGTAGGAGCTAGTCATACATGTTGAGGGTAAGGAGTTCCAGAGGATTAGAGAAGCTCTGGAGAAGTCCTTAACACAGGCATGAGAGGAGGTGACTGTACTATGTATGTATGGCAGAAGAGTGTTATTGAGATTGACTTAACCATTTGCAGACCACCCCACATACATATACCGCGGAGTGGCGGCTCTTCTACGTGAAATCAGCTACAGGTATGTGATTTCGCTCTACCGGGTGCACACCGCCAGTGACCAGCTCCCACTGCGATTGGACACAGCAGGAGCCAACCAGCATTTCTGGCAGATTTGTTGTCCACTGGGACCCACCGGTCGTTCCAGAGAGTGGCAGAGCGGCAGTCTGCCCATGTAAACAAGGTAGAACAAGTTTTGGGACAAGGGAAGACAGAGGTCCTGGGTTTCTGCTGAGCAAGAACACAGATCTCTGTCTTCCCACAGGTAAAGTACATCCCCCAAGCAGTTAGAAAGCACTCCCAAGGGCAGTGATGGCAAACCTTGGCACCCCAGATGTTTTGGAACTACATTTCCCATGACGCTTAACTACACTGCAGAGTGCATGAGCATCATGGGAAATGTAGTTTTAAAACTTCTTGGGTGCCAAGGTTCGCCCACTGCCCTAGGGTCACACTTAAGTGACCGATTTGTCTGCTGCAATGTCGCAGTCCCGCTATAAGTTGCTAATCGCCGCCATTGCTAGTAAATCAATAAATAAAAATTCCTTAAAAATATCATATAGTTTGTAGATGCTATAACTTTTGCTCAAACCAGTCAATATACTTATACCTATCTTATTGGGATTTTTTTTTTTTTTTTTTTACCAAAAACATATAGCAGAATACATATTGGCCTACATTTATGAAGACATTTGAATTTTACATTTTTTTTATTGGGTAGATTTTATGTCAGAAAATAAAAAATATTGATTTTTTTTTTTCAAAACTGTTGTTTTTTTTTTGTTTATAGGGCAAAAAATAAAAAGGTGATGGCATTATGGCATTATATATATGGACTTTTTATTGACTTTGATTTCATATGCTCTTCCTTTATTTCATTATTGGAATATATTGTTGTATATAACATTGGTTTATATATGATTTTGCGCACCAATAAGCTGTGGTCCTGTGGAGAAAAAAAAAACATGCAGGGAAGAAAAGGAGGGATGCTTTAAAGGGGGAAGGGAGGGACATACTTTATCTGTTTTTGTTTACAAAAAGTTACAGCCAAAGGAATTGTGATTGTCCTTTAGGTTAATCATTTGAAATAATAAAAAACAATATGATGTTCAAACTTTTGACTTCTTTCTTTAATAACTACATAACACAATATTTGTACTTTTACTTTCAGTACTTGAGTAGCAAAATTAAAAAAAAAAAAACTACTTGCAATACTTAAGTACAAAAAATGTTGAATACTTTAGTACTTCTACTCAAGTCACTTTTTGATCGAGCACTTCCACTTCTACTTTTATTTAAGTATGGGTTTTGAGTACTTTATATATATATATATATATATGTTGCAATAAATCAGCCAAATAATAAGTGTCCAGTGAATGTCCAGTGAAAAACGTGACTGGTGGTCAAAAAATCAAAATCATCCAAGTGACTTCTTTGTGAATTGTGGATCCCGTATTCACTCCTCCCCCAACCGTGAATCCACTTAAGAGAAGACGTGGACCCCCTAAACTGTACAGCATTGGGGTCAATAGTCCTCTTTAAGGTATCCCTCCTCGGTATGGAAAGACAGAAAACACCCCAGATAGTGTAATACGTTCCAATCATTTTTATTGTAGTTAAAAAGATGCAAATACACTCACATTTCTCTAAATATTCAATGGCTCCTCAATAGGTAAGCTTCCAAGGTGTTCAGGAAGCGGTTCAGGCTCGCTGCTGCTGCGGTCTGTGCAGTCACTAACGGCGTGCATTCCACTGCACTTCAGTATGCGTTCCACCTAACCGGAAGTGACGTATGACGTTGCTGAGAAGACTGGAAGTACGTCGACGCGTTTTGCCCCTCCCAGTGGGCGTTTTCAAAGACATGCTGATTTTTAAAAAAAAATTTTCACCTACACTTAGGTTTTAGCTTCACTTTAAAACCCAAATTACAGAGTAGGTCACTTTACAACCCATATTGTAGTTTAAAGCGGTAATAAACCCAAGACAAAAATGTTATATATAGCAGCTTACTAATCATTAGATGTGGTGGCCGCATTTGTTTTCTTTCCTTTGGCTTTTCCCAATGGCACCACGCTTCTGTCTCAGCAAATGAGGAGAGGAGTCCCGGACAGTCCTCTCTTGTGCAACATTACTGGATCTAGAAAGACCTCAGGTAAGTATTAGGGAGGTTAAGGGGGGGTTGCTGCACACAGAAGGTTTTTTATCTTAATGCAAGGAATGCATTAAGATAAAAAAAAAACCTTCTGCCTTAGAAGAGGAGGATCAGAGAGACAGGAAAAGTTCTTGCAAGGTAAAAACGCAGGAAAAAGCTATCAGCATGAAAGGGCCCTAAATAAGGCCAGCCACAGACGGAACCAGCTGAGGTTAGAACTGTCTATGGGCAGGCTGAATGTACCAAGTTGATCAATCAATGAACTTGGGAACAAACCTGCAAGATTTACTTGCGATTATCGCTAGCGACTGTCTTCCGGCGGGGATGGCTTCCCCTGCCCTTCCCCGCCCCCCTGCCAGGAGAATACAATGTCTCAGCAGGAGAGATTCCCCTGTTAGCACTCTCTGTGTCCGTGTTGATGGGAAAATCGCGCAAATTTCTTTCCTGCTACCCATGTCCAAAGCTGGGACACGGATCTATGCCTTCCCCTAGGAAAAAAAACACCTCCCACAGTACAGTATACAAAATCACTGGCTAGGCACACAATTAACCCTTTGATCGCCCTGGTGTTAACCCCTTCACAGCCATTGTCATTTGTAAAGTGACATATTTTTAGCACTGATCGCTGTATTAGTGTCATTGGTTCCCCAAAACATGTCAAAAGTGTCAATGTTCGACTAAATTAATCAATGCAGCCCTGATAAAACAATATAAAGTGCGAATCAATGTTTACATAAACGCAAACCCAGTAAATTGTGCAAACAAATGCAAAAATTCTGCAAATACGCATGGGTGAAAATCAAACCAATATACACTTTGCAATGATAAGCGAGTGCATATGCAAAACTATGTAAATAAAGTGCATAATGTGCATATATATGAAAACATATACAATTTTTTTTCTGCGCAAACACTTGTGCAAATATGTGCATATACAGTGGGGATCGAAAGTTTGGGCACCCCAGGTAAAAATTTGTATTAATATGCATAAAGAAGCCAAGGAAAGATGGAAAAATCTCCAAAAGGCATCAAATTACAGATTAGACATTCTTATAATATGTCAACAAAAGTTAGATTTTATTTCCATCATTTACACTTTCAAAATAAAAGAAAACAAGAAAATGACATCTGCAAAAGTTTGGGCACCCTGCAGAGTTAATATCTTGTACTGCCCCCTTGGCAAGTATCACAGCTTGTAAACGCTTTTTGTAGCCAGCCAAGAGTCTTTCAATTCTTGTTTGAGGTATCTTTGCCCATTCTTCCTTACAAAGTCTTCCAGTTCTTTGAGATTTCTGGGCTGTCTGTCACGCACTGCTCTTTTAAGGTCTATCCATAGATTTTCAATTATGTTGAGGTCAGGAGATTGTGAAGGCCATGGCAAAACCTTCAGTTTACGCCTATTGATGTAATCCCCCGTGGAATTCGAGGTGTGTTTAGGATCATTATCCATTTGTAGAAGCCATCCTCTCTTTAACTTCTGCTTTTTTACAGATGGCATCAAGTTACCATCCAAAATTTGCTGAAATTGTATTGAATCCATTTTTCCTTCTACTCGTGAGATGTTCCCTGTGCCACTGGCTGCAATACAACCCCAAAGCATGATTGATCCACCCCCATGCTTAACAGTTGGACAGAGGTTCTTTTACAGTGTACAGTGGGGATCAAAAGTTTGGGCACCCCAGGTAAAAATTTGTATTAATGTGCATAAAGAAGCCAAGGAAAGATGGAAAAATCTCCAAAAGACATCACATTACAGATTAGACATTCATATAATATGTCAACAAAAGTTAGATTTTATTTCCATCATTGACACTTACAAAATTACAGAAAACTAAAAAATGGCGTCTGCAAAAGTTTGGGCACCCTGCAGAATTTATAACATGCACTGCCCCCTTTGCAAGGCTGAGACCTGCCAGTGTCATGGATTGTTCTCAATCATCGTCTGGGAAGACCAGGTGATGTCAATCTCAAAGGTTTTAAATGCCCAAACTCATCTGACCTTGCCCCAACAATCAGCACCATGGGATCTTCTAAGCAGTTGTCTAGAAAACTGAAACTGAAAATAGTTGACGCTCACAAAGCTGGACAAGGCTATAAGAAGATAGCAAAGCGTTTTCAGATGTCAATAACATCTGTTCGGAATGTAATGAAGAAATGGCAGTCATCAGGAACAGTGGAAGTTAAAGCAAGATCTGGAAGACCAAGAAAAATATCAAAAATATCAGACAGAACAGCTCGCAGGATTGTGAGAAAAACAATTCAAAACCCACGTTTGACTGCACGATCCCTCCAGAAAGATCTGGCAGACACCGGAGTTGTGGTACACTATTCCACTATAAAGAGATACTTGTACAAATACGGTCTTCATGGAAGAGTCATCAGAAGAAAACCTTGTCTACGTCCTCACCACAAAAATCAGCGTTTGAACTTTGCAAATGAACATACAGACAAATAAGGTGCGCTAAAATGATCAAAGTGACAAAATGCACAATGTGAATACAAAATATATACAATCAAACATATAATATGATAAACGTGATAGTGAACCGGTGATGCTCAATTGAGTAAAATGACCAATAAAAGTCCACAAATCCAAAGGAATTTCACCAAGTGTCCCAAGGTGATAAACTTTAAATGATGCTGCAAAAAAACTCAAACGTGCAATGACTAATGTGAAACCACAAAGTCCAAACAAGTCTTCACCAGATGCTATAAAATAGTGGAAAAAGCTGAAGGTTGTATTTCCAGTGCTATGTGAATGAAGATCCTGCCACCAACAAGCTATCCTCCTTACCAAATGGATTAGGATGGAATGCAGAGAAGGTTCTGATCGCTAGGTTGGGAAGGAGGAGATTTCACTAAATAACCACCCTGTGGTATGGTGCAGTATTAGCCTCTTACCAAATGGTAGATAAACCAAGCGCAGGAAATATTCAATGGATGATGCTTTTTCAATGGATCGAATACCAGTGGCTGTATTCCGCTCTCACTATGAGTCCGTGCTTCTAATGGCTCTCCAAGGTGAGCATGTGTGGAACAAAGAATAGACGGACCATAGTGTATTATCCCCGAGGTATAATTTATTAGGTAAGATATTGCACTTACATTGGTAGATGGGAATGACAGCGACAGTAACGGTGAATCCGCCTAGCCCGGCTGCAGACCGAGCTGTGCGTGATGTCTGTGGCGGCGCAACACGCCTCCTCCCTGACGCGTTTCCTCTGACAAGGCTTCTGCTGAGATAGGAGGGACGTGTGCGCCGCCACATCCGCCCTTAAGAAGCTCCAGGATCATTACCACTTCCGGTGTCCGCAATATATATACGGAAGTCGCTACTCAAAGATCTATCCGCCGATTTAACATTGAGACACTTCCCAATCTTCCCGATCTATATTAAACAGTTGTTGGAACTATAGTGGGAATGCATAAATGTATATTATGGATCGGTCTATGTAGGTATAAGTGAGGACTCCGGAAGTGTACAATCCTCCAACTTCCTGTGCCAATATACAAAAATACACATAAGCAATCTTAGGAAATATGGGGGAATGTAAACCTAGGACTAACTAAAGTCCCTTTAAGGTGCAAAATAAATGATGTGGTCATATTTAAGACAATAGTAAATAGTAGAAACATATTAAAATATATTAAAACACATATTAAATAATTCATTTATTTGCTGATTAAAATGGTTAAGACCATAAAACTCATGGCTAAAATATTAAAAGGTTAAAATAAAATGTAAAGACTAAACAAGGAATCAACTATTATTTATATGGGTGTTGATATCCCATTCGATGTTGTGTCCCCAGGGTCTGAAGCACTTCATCTCATAGATCCAGAAGGTTTTCTTGAAATGGATCTTTTTAAGTTACTCCCTCTCCAATGAGGTGTGTATTTTTCAATCACTATGATTTGTAAATTTTTAGGATTTTTGTGATGGCATTTGGAAAAGTGCAAAGATACACTATGTCCCGTAAATCCTTTTCTTATGTTGGAGAGATGCTCCCCTACCCGGATACTAGCAGTACGTATGTTTTTTTGCAGCATCATTTAAAGTTTATCACCTGTGACACTTGGTGAAATTCCTTTGGATTTGTGGACTTTTATTGGTCATTTTACTCAATTGAGCATCACCGGTTCACTATCACGTTTATCATATTATATGTTTGATTGTATATATTTTGTATTCATATTGTGCATTTTGTCACTTTGATCATTTTAGCGCACCTTATTTTTCATCATTTATTTCACTAGGTATAGTTCAGGTAGCAACTTTAAGTTATCATAGCACCCTTAATTTACACTGAACATACAGACAAGCCTGATGCATTTTGGAAACAAGTTCTGTGTACCGATGAGGTTAAAATTAAAATTTTTGGCCGGAATGAGCAAAGGTACGTTTGGAGAAGAAGGGGCACAGAATTTAATGAAAAGAACCTCTGTCCAACTGTTAAGCATGGGGGTGGATCAATCATGCTTTGGGGTTGTATTGCAGCCAGTGGCACAGGGAACATCTCACGAGTAGAAGGAAAAATGGATTCAATACAATTTCAGCAAATTTTGGATGGTAACTTGATGCCATCTGTGAAAAAGCTGAAGTTAAAGAGAGGATGGCTTCTACAAATGGATAATGATCCTAAACACACCTCGAAATCCACGGGGGATTACATCAAGAGGCGTAAACTGAAGGTTTTGCCATGGCCTTTACAATCTCCTGACCTCAACATAATTGAAAATCTATAGATAGACCTTAAAAGAGCAGTGCGTGACAGACAGCCCAGAAATCTCAAAGAACTGGAAGACTTTTGTAAGGAAGAATGGGCAAAGATACCTCAAACAAGAATTGAAAGACTCTTGGCTGGCTACAAAAAGCGTTTACAAGCTGTGATACTTGCCAAAGGGGGCAGTACAAGATATTAACTCTGCAGGGTGCCCAAACTTTTGCAGACGCCATTTTTTTGTTTTCTGTTATTTTGGAAGTGTAAATGATGGAAATAAAATCTAACTTTTGTTGACATATTATAAGAATGTCTAATCTGTACATTGATGCCTTTTGGAGATTTTTCCATCTTTCCTTGGCTTCTTTATGCACATATACAAATTTTTACCTGGGGTTCCCAAACTTTCGATCCCCACTGTATACATGAAATAGACAGTGAATGACCTTTCAAAGGCCAGAGGTTCCTCTACAAGCCTGCAAAGGAAAGGGTGAGCACATAGTAACTATACATCCTAAATACTTACAGTGAGACTGCCCTCTCCGCAGAGGCGACCTTCTCACCTTCTGAATCTTTGATTCTAACATTCTCGTAGAGACTTCTGATACATCCGGCCCCCTAAGGGCACGCTTGACTGATCGTCCCATTGTGCGCGTGTAATAGACAAAACAGAACAATCCTGCCAATCTAACTGACTAATAGAGATGGGCTTGATGTTTAAGCCGAATGTAAGTTGGACTCGAACATCAGGTGTTCGTGTGTTCGCTGAACACACGAACACTTGGGGCGCTTGGTGGCAAGTGCACCTGCAGATGAGTGATTGCAGTGCATTAAGTGCTTGTGATTGGCCAAAGCATGCACCTGACCTGTATGCTTTGGCCAAACACAGCACAATGTCCTGTCAGAAGGAAGAGAATCCCCCTTGGGTTGGGACTATGTAGGCTACCACACATCCAAAAGTATAAAAATATAATTTTATTTAGTACATTAAAAACATCAATAGATCAAAATATACAACAGTATACAGTAGAGTACAAAATAGAGACATAGATAAATACAAGGTAAAAAACCTAAAATATTGATCGAAACAAACAAAAAACGGCTAGTACAGTATATGGTGTAGATCACGAAGTGTGAATTAGCATGTGGAAATCCTCCAAATCCGACGCGTTTTAGGTAGGAATACCTTTCTTCAGGGGTATATGGATGGAGTATTGTGATTTCCAAATGGATGTTCGAGGCAGCTAGATGGCCATATACAGTGGAAAGCCGTAAAGAGGAGATGTAGGAGAGAGCGTGCTGTTGGTGACAATACCTGCGGTGTGGCACTGCCTGCAAAGAGGCGGCAGATGGATTGCAGCTTGCTGTATCCCCCAGGGGTCTCACAAGGATCCCAATTAAATAGGACACAGCCTGGATTGTTCCCTGACGAGTGGAGTAAGGATATCTGTGTCTATATCTCTAAAGTGTCCTTGCTCAGTACTTCTCTTAGCAACAATGGTAGCACATAACTAAAAAAGATCTTCACAAAGTATCCTTTAACAGGGTGTCTCTGTGAACTAGTGGTTTACCTCCTCCAGGTAGTGGCCCTTGGCTTTAACAGGAGAAGTCCTATGTGGCAAAAGTTCTTTCTCCCAGGTGAAGAAACTATAGCAGTTTCGCTAATCCCCATCTTCTTTTGTAAGGATAGAAGGGAAAGGGGATTTGGCAAAATGGCTCCTAGCCCTAACAGCAACATAGTATCAAAGGAATGCTTCAGACACACTAGCCCCTTTTTTTTCAGCAACAGCAAATTTTTCAGGCTTACTAACCCTTTTGTAATCCAGACTTGCTCTGCTGAAACAAGAACTCGGCACACCTCAGTAATAATGGTCTGGATGAGGTATGCGGATGATCTTGCCTTCGGGACTCAGGATACTGATGGCCGAGGCTTGACCTTTTCCATCTTGGCAGTTGACCTCTACTCGGCCAATGTAGATGGACCTCACCAGATTCCAATTCGTCATGATTGAATAGAAGTTAACCCACAACTGAGGCTTGGATTTGTTCCGATGTGGCTTGGGGACATATAGGAAGTCCCAAACGACTTCTTCACACCAGGCCCCTCTCTTGCTCTCGATTTTCTCCATTATCGTATGGAGCATATGGATAATCGTATACGTACTCCATGGCCACCTTTCTTTGTACAAGGCGTTACAAACGTGAGTCATACAAGCATTGGTAATAATGAATGGACTGCCTGTCTTTTCCACTTCGCATCTCCATCCTCCCCTGAGCCAGCTTTCAGGGTGCGATGACACTCAGCAAAAGAAAGGGAGAGTAATCTAATGCTCTCAGTTTTAAATATTTATTAAAAGAACAAGTAGGCTCCTCCTCCCGTACGCGTTGCGTCATGTGACTTCGCTGGCAAAGTCACATGACGCAACGCGTACAGGGGAGGAGCCTACTCGTTGGACGTCAGACCCAGGAAGGTTTGCCTCGTCTGAAGTACCTGGTCATGTAAGTGCTATACTTGTGGTTCTTTCAATAAATATTTAAAACTGAGAGCATTAGATTCCTCTCCCTTTCTTTTGCTGAGTATCATCGCACCCTGAAAGCTGGCTCAGGGGAGGTTGGAGATGCGAAGTGGAAAAGACAGGCAGTCCATTCATTATTACTGATGCTTGTATGACTCTGTATGAGTCTATCCCTGAGGTGAGCTGCCATTTCAGCACCAGTCACTGAGAGCACTATTTTTGAGTGGTTTGGAGCACTCTTACTTCACTGGATAATTGACTGGGATATTTGGAGGACCTTCTCATATAGGACCTTCTCATATAGATTCCCCCCTTTCAGCAGGCCAGGGTGAGGTGAGGTCCCGTCCCCCATATAGACCTTCCCCCGTACAGTAGGCCAGGGTAAGGTAAGGGGGATCTATAGGGATCTATATGGGGAACGGGACCTCACCTTACCCTGGCCTACTGTACGGGGGGAGGTCTATATGGGGGACGGGACCTCACCTCACCCTGACCTGCTGAAAGGGGGGAATCTATATGGGGGACCTCACCTCACTCTGGCCTGCTGTAAAGGAGGATCTATGGGGGACCTGCCCTGGCCTGCTCTAAAGGGGGGTATATGGGAATCCAGCTCTAAAGGGGATCTATGAACACTTTGTTTATTGACCCCCCAAAATAATACCTTGCCACCCCTTTGCCACCCCTGTTTTAAAAGTCTAGCTCCGCCACTGCTGACCCTTACTTGGCGCCCAACGCGGAGGGAAACACGGAGGACGTGACTGACATTCACCACCCTGCCATTCTCAACCATAAGCCATTCTCAACCAGAGTTCCTCCAGAGGTAGTTAAGGCTTCTTGAGCTGTGTCTGACTGACCTTCCATTTGTTGATGCTTGCATAGTTCTGGGTCTAACACCATTTGGCAGAGCCAGCAGCATAACACCAATGAACTTTTCAGCTGTCTTGAAGGGTCCAATGCTGATCACCATGGTAAGGGGCGCATTCTTTCCACTTTCCAAACATGTTTAGGTCTTGCAGAACCCTTGTTAAAACCAGTTAATTAGCGGTTAGTGAGAAAAATATCCCTTACATTGGTAATGTAAGGGACATTTTTCTCACTAACCACCAATGAACTGATTTTAACAAGGGTTCTGCGAGACCTAAAATTTTTTCCAAGGGTTCCTTTTGGGTAAAAAGGTTCAGAAAGGTTGTTGTTATTGTATAGCAAAGATCAGGCTATGTATAGTTTACCTCAAAAACAAGGATGGCAAGCTCCATGTTTACTACAAGACACTTGAAGACAAATAAGGAGTAATTTGCTGATAAAAGCCTTCTATTCTTCTTAAAGGCAAGGTCCTGAAAACACTAACAATTTTAATTAACTCTGGAAAGCTCTGTTTGTCCTAATTGTTATTCGGGGGCATTCATCCATCCATCACTTGTCCAGGGAAGTTATGTGTTGTGATAGAAGTAACACCTCCATTCACCTATCATTGTATTCAGAAATGAGATGTATGCAAATTGGACTTTTTAGTCATTGTGTTTTGAGTGGGTAACAAATTAAATGGAAGCATGGGTAACAAACTCAAAGTGCCTACAGATATAGGAAATTTCATTTAGCAGGACTCCATGCAAACATCTAATTGCTTTTCGGCCTTTTGGTTAAGATCTAGGGTAATATCCGTTCTTATCAGTGATCCTGTAGGGGTGCTGTTCTGTCATTCTGGTCTGATCAAGGCTGGAGTGTCTGGCTATGTATCCCTGCTGGAGTGATGGGGATTGGAAGGTTAGTACCGGCTGGTACAAAAAAACATGGCACCCACAGGCAGTTGGGGCACGAGAGTAATCTCCCCGGGCCCAGAGATCCAGTGATGACACCAGAGAGTCCAAATAAGGTATGTAATGAAAAAATTAAGGTTTAATTTAAACATTTCATTATCATGTTGCTGGGGGGTGGGAGGGTGCAGGGAAGACAAAATATAATAAGATAAATCTTCAGCTTTAGAAAACAATGATTTTTAATAAGGACATAAGTGAAAGGGGTGTAAATTAATAGGAGGCAATGTCAGCAGCTTTAAAGCTAAACTGTAGGTATGATTTTTAAATGCATAATTGCTATGGTCCAGCAACCCCTGTGGCTATTATATAGAAGGGAATCTACTAGGCACAAGACCTGAAATATAACTGCTATCACTGTAGTAGCACTGACTGCTACAGTACTACAGTAATTGTCAGCTCCCACAGCAATCACTCAGTTATGAGATATGCATACCTACTAAGTTGGACCATTGTAACTACCGGTATGCAAATCATACCTAAAGTTACGCTTTAAATAGACACTCTCATCAACTTAAAAAAAGTGTATGTTAAAGCACAAAAATATATTTGAAATGCTTACTTGCAGTGTTGCAATTTTGTTTATTAACTTGCAATGTGCCTTTGAACTTGCTAGCAAATTTGATTCATACAGCCAGAGTCAAATCCCTAATTCCATGTAACTTCCACTTTCCTTGCATGTCATGTCTTCTTTTCTGGAAGTGTCCACTTACTGTCAGTGCTGGTCCAGCTCCTCCACCCCTTACCTCCCTCCTTAATCCTTAAGCTGCCAGGGGGAGGAGCAAAGGTGAATACAATAGAGTGCCATTTGAGTGACAGCTCTGAGTCTGCTGGGGCTGCTTACATCACATCCAAGATGGTGGTATGTAGGCAGTCCCAACTGCAAATGAATTGCCACACATACACCACTAGAGGGTCTCCTACTACACAGGGCTGAATAGGGCCTATTAACTTCTCCCACAAATAGTCCATGGCCCACGCAGAACTCCTTTTTCTGAAACATGTGCACAAATGGCGTGTTGTAAACCCTTCACTCACCATTCCCCTGGTCATCATTAGTGACTGCCTACTGACGATTGGGAACACTTCCTGTGCAAGGTATTGCGACTTCTTCATGGTTACAGGATAGGGCTTGGATTGTCCACCAAACACCTGGGGCCCATACGACTCAGGAGCCCAGGTCAGTGTCACATGCCACGTGCTACATGGTGGGGGTCTGCTCGTCACTGACAAGGGGGTCACTTTGTCACCTAGCCACCACTAGTCCCAACCCAACCAGGTTTGCACCACTTTAATTCTCCTCAACAGGCATCCACTTGAATCACTATACTTCAGCAAGAGGCTTGGTCCATTTCTATTTATTTTATTAAAGAATGAAGCATTGTTACGACTTTCAAAAACAGTCCTTGGCAAGAAATGATCTCCAGAACAGTAGTATATGACAAGTCCTCTTTAAAGTCAGCAGTGTACTTTTTCATCACCCAGTATCAGGGGTGCCCATCCTGGGGTTAGAAGAATTTGTCTTGGCCTCACACTACATGTCCTTTACTCCAGGCAGCTCCACTCCCATTTGTCAACTGCTTATCCTAAGCTCCAACTAAACCTTTTGTAGCACTGCCTCCTTGAGGACTGCTGGATATTACACTTTTGGGTCCCCCTGGGTTACCGTTAGCAACACTGGCATTCACAATTTAACATGTTGCTTCTTTGCTCAGTCAATGATCAGTCCAGGGGTATATAGTTGTTTTTGGTGTTTTATTTTAAATAGGGATGGGAGAAGGGAATAGTGGGATATTCCAAATGAACTATTCACAAGATGGAGGACTTCTAATTATCGATACAGCCAGGCTGTTGATTCACCCTGCTACTTAGATTAATTTGGGGTTTAGTGTCTAGCCAGATGACTTGATGAACTTCAGGACACACTCCTAGCATCCTCTTTCTTGACCACTGACACCCGTCCTCTGACTATCCTACTCAGGGGTGGCCCCCCTCAGGTCAGGCCTCTTGACACGATTCCCTGTACTCCAGTGTCTCCCCCTCAGTCAGTTTTCCTGGACCTCTGGGTTCAGCTTCATTCCTCTAGCCCTCAGGATGACTTCCTAATGCCACGTGCCACTGCTACAGAGGAGGAGGCAGCCACCATTCTCTCTCTGGGACTCTGCTCACCAGCCAAAGAATCCACAGCACATGTGCTCCTGGCTTTTATACAGTATCCCAGAATGCATCAAGAAAGCCAGTCTCTGCCAATCCCCAGGACTGTATCAAAGCCTATATACCCATTGGTCAGGTTTCCTCCCACTGTCCAACATGCCTCCCAATTGGACCAGTGTGAAACACTCTCTAGACACAATGAATCACATACTGAGCACACTGAGGAGACCTAACTCACAGATCCTGCTCTCTGGTAGGCAGAAAGCAATATAGACTTGCCTGCTGCTTCTCTGATAGGAAGACAGAGCCAAAAACTATACTCTCTCACTAGCACCTACCTAGGAGGGTGCTACACTTTTATAGAGCTCTGCCAGAAAGGAAAATAATACACCTAATTTCCAGGGAGGAAAAAGGAGAACTCTAGCTTAAAGGGCACTAAATAACCCATTGCCTGCAGGCACCCAGCAGCAGTCTTAGGGCTTTTGGATATCTATAAAAAGAAGCTTTTACATGTAACTAACATGCCTATAATACATTGAATACACATATAAATTATGGAATTTTTTTTTTAAATAAATGGTCTGGTGACAAGGACTCTTTAAAGGATATGTTGACCTTTAAAAAAAACCACAACTTATAAATGCACTTTTTTTTTTGCAGATTAAAAAAAAAAATGTTAAGTTATTATTTTTGTTTTACTTGGAGCCTATAAAGCATTGTACCCACGATTAGCAGGAGCCATGCAGGACCAGAACACTCAACAGCGCCATGGTAGTTCATTGAGAACTACAAACCAACAGCTGCAAAGGCTGATGTACTTGTAGCTTCCCATTTTATTAGAGACTAGAGTCAGCGGAGCGGCCAGCAGATGCAGGAGTGGGAACATGTTTCATGTTCCTTCCTAAAAACAGGTGAAACATGTAACATGTTCCCAATTGTGAATTTATCCTTTAATTTACCAGAGCATGCCAAAATCCTTAATCAGGTTCAACTAAGCAGAATGTTACATAGGTTACATGCTTCCTCTACTCCCATGTGATATAACTTGGTCTTGGCAGATTTTAGGAGGAATTTCACATTTCCCCATTTTCAGATGTAGCAGGTATTCATGTGGGCATCATTGATGGATTGAGGTGGCAGATGAATACGGTAAAGTAAAGCTTTCCATAGATGGAGCAAACATGGAAAAATGGCTCGATTCCCCCATCAACACAGTTAGTGTTGATGGGGGAATCCTTCCTGCGGAGCTATAGTGTTTTTCCGGCATGGAGAGCTGTCCCGGCTCGGAGAACACATAGTAATTATTGCTAGCAGCTATAGCCACTAGCAATAATCTCATGAAAAATCCAACAGGATGGTTGTACATGGTTGTGGGCCATAAAAACAGTGGGTTCCATCTTTGGTACACTACAAACTTTCATCTGAAGCCACGCACAATCGGTGGAGCTTGGCTTCCCATTACTATTTAGAGACATGACATTATCAAGATTCCTGTCCCCCACCAGCAGACCAACTACATCTGGACATCTTTTTGCACATGGCTTTAGTTCATGTCTGACCGCGGCAAGGTTTTGAATCTTAAAGTGGAGTTCCACCCTAAATTTATACTTACCTCCATCTTCTCGCTTCGGGTCACCTGAAAAACAAATGGATAATCACATTTTTTTTTTTTTACTTACCTCGTAGAGAAGAAAATATACTTACCTTACTTCCTTCTTCCTCCCCTCGGCGGCCACGGCCCGTCGTCACTTCCTGGCTTTGCAATGATTCCTGGGAGCTGAACGTCATCGCTCCCAGGAATCATTGCGCCTGCACCGGCCCCGACGGTGGTGGGATGACGCGCGCGCACCGGAAGTGACGGCGGGGTCAGTGCAGTGCATCGTGGGACTGAAGAAGACTTAAGAGGACACAGAAGAGGATCGCGCTGGCTTCAAGCTGCCCACACCTGAGATGGCAGCGCTGGACAATACTTTTTCAAGGTAAGTATTTGTCCTAAAAGGTAAGTGCAACCCGGGACAGATCAGAGGCTAGCCATTGTGGAATGTACTAGCCCTGACTGTCCCGGGGGTATTTTTATTAAAAAAAAGTATTCCAGGGTGGAACTCCGCTTTAAGCGAAGTTATCCCTGGACATTAAATAGATACATCCCGTGTTCCACACATGAACTACCATTGTGCTTACATGAGACCTTTTAGTGGACTGTCAGAGTGAGTGTATGGGGCCCATTTTATGTGCTTGTCTAGACAACGTTGTCTCTGTGTTATACACTGGGTGGTATTTTTTACCTACACATTTTCTTGTAATTTTTTACCTTGTGTCAGTACTTCAATAAATTGTTGCATTTTTACACCACCGATGGTTCTCTTTTACAACGTTTCCTACTGAGTACCCCCCACTGGGGACCTCATGGACTTTTTATTTTTTTTTGGTTGTGCAATCAGCCTGCCCATACATGGTTCGAATGTCAGCCAGTCCCTGCAGAAGTGGCTGAGATTTGACTCGTCTATGGCCAGCTTAGGTAAAGGTACAGTAACTTACAGTATGGGCAGGTTCACTTTAACGATTTCCAGTAGAGATACACAAGAGTGCTATTTTGACATTTTGTTGGTCTCTCAATTGGAATGTAATCAAATATACCCAAACAGAAAACACAAAGAAAATTAAGGTGTCTGACAGTAATTTATCACTATCTAAGGTATTGTCACCTATGTGTCCTCATACCCCCAACAGTGTTGAGATAAGCAGTATCTATCTTTGTATGCATTGATTGCACACCTGGCCAGAGGTTCATTCTGTATTCATAGAGGTAGGGGCTGGACTGCAGTATAAGAGACCTTGCCAGAGTTCCAAATGCTATATTTGAAGAAGATCTCACTTCATCAATACACCAGCCAGCAAATCCTCACAAGACCTAGCATCACCCAAAGTAGAGGTATGTGTAATGCACTGTATATTTAACAAGCAGAAGTTCTAGTTAGGTCATGTTTTTGCAAATACGCAAGGACATTTTTCAAACAAAGCTAATTTAATTTTAACTAGTGCAGGATTTCTCAAACAGGGTTATGTAGAAGATTGCTCTAGTGGTTGCTAGGGGTTCTTTGACTGGTGGCAGATTTGTCTCCCACCTACAATGACCAATAATGTAAGGAACAAAGTTTCCACTGACATACAATGTAGGGGTCATTTACTCAATGACTGCTGGGGGGGGGGGCAGTTCTCTCCTGAGCACCTACGTAGACACTACAGTTTGCACAGTTTGCTTTTATAGCCATTATTATTTATTTTATATTAAGAATATTTTTGTCTGTTAAAGAGGCGTAGGAGAGGGATGTTGTTAAATTATCCACTTTGAATGTCAAATATGCCACGTTTTTCATTTTTAATACAACTCTCTGATCATGATAATATAAGGTTGGTTGCAGATATATTAATTTTTAGCAGGGGTGCCCTGAGACCTAAAAATCATTTCCTTGTTCAATGTTTTTATTAAGTAAAAAGGCAAGGAAAAGGGAGCAAAAAAATATCCAAACATATAAAGACGTTATAAAATAAGGGCATGTAATCTAGTACATTTGAATGCATAGTGCTGAGGCTACAGAACAAAGTAGAACTTTAGAAAGCCAGGAGGCCTTGAAAAGGTTTTCTATCTAAACCCGTAATGAATATAATGTAAAAAATGCATAACAGTAACATATTGCCACTAACTTACATTGTATATAGATTGAACGAGTAAGAATGCGAGAGGGCAAAGGCAGCGTAGGGTGGTTATGGTAATGCATATGCCAGTAATGAGGTTAGGGAAAGCAATGTTAAGCTTCTGACATGGACAAGGCAATGTGGGCAACTGTGATCGACAAGAGGGTCATGTGCAAAAAACTTGGGGGATAGAGGCTGTAAAATCATTGAAGTTGTAGTATACGGGGAAAATTTGAAGTGTCTGTATGTATATGGAAGGGTATACCAAAAAAATGAAATAGCAATAGTAGAGGAGGAGGGACAAAAGGAAAGAATAGGAAAAAGTAGAGGCGGAAAAGGGGCATAAGGGGAGGGGGGGTGGATTAGGGGCAAGTGAGGGGGGGGGAGGTATGTAGGTGGGGATACCAGAAATCAGCTGGAGAGGAGAGGTTTAAAAAGTATGTTGGTCAGATGATTGGGTTATTAATTAGAGTAGGAGCAAAGAATCATCAAAGTTAGTGGGAAGACAGTGTTTCACCCATGAGCTTCATAGCGCTTCAAACTTGCGGACTTTAGCTAATATAATGGCTTCATCTTTAGCATGTATCAATGCTTGGGAAATTTTATTTTTAACTGCTAGGATGCATAGGTTGGGCGTTTTCCATGCTTTTGCTATTACTTGTTTGGCCGCTGTGGTAACTTGTAGGAGTAATTTGAATTGTCAGGAAGTCAGCAAGGGGGTTTCTTGTTTAGAAGGGCCACAGTGGGATCAGGGGAAAGGGTATCATCAAAAAGGGTGGATATAATATTAAAAATGTTAGTCCCGAATCTAAAAATATTTTCAAGGGTCGCCCCAGGGTTGAAAAGTTTAATAAAGGCTGGATTAATTTAATACAGTATATATTTATATTATTATATGTTTATATTAAAAGTAAATGTAATTATTTTTGCAATATTCACCTGAAATGGATGTTTGATATTTACATATTTTAGGGGTCACATTTTCATGACTGTAATTTATATATAGAAGTTGCAGGTGACCCTTCTAGCGGCTGATGAATAAGCATTGCACATGCTGTGAGAAAATGTTTATGTGCTACCAGCATAAGAGCCTAGCTCAGATCTTTCCTTTATTTTTAAGATTTTGGAGGGTGTATATAGAACAGCCTTTCTCAACATTTTTTCCTCAAAGGAGCCTTTAACCACTTTACCACCGGAGGATTTTGCTGTCTTACGTCCAGGCCACTTTTTGCGATTCGGCACTGTGCGACTTTAACGGACAATTGCACAGTCGTACGATGCCGTACCCAAACGAAATTTACGTCCTTTTTTTACCACAAACAGAGCTTTCTTTTGGTGGTATTTGATCACCTGTGGTATTTTTACTTTTTTGCACTATAAACAAAAAAATTGTGTAAATTTTGAAAAAAAAAACAATATTTTTCATATTTTTTTATATGAAATTCCCCCCCCCCCAAAAAAATGTAAAAATCAAAATTTTTTTAAATGTTTGGCCAATTTGTTTCCTGCTACCTATGTTTGGCGGACAGATCGGACCCTTGACTGACATTTTTGACACTTTTGGGGGTACCAGTGACATTACTGCAGTAATCAGTGCTATAAATATGCACTGTTACTATAAAAATTACACTGGCAGGGAAGGGGTTAATTTTATTGGAGAGGGAGGGGTTAATGTATGCCGGGTGCTTACTGACGTGTGTGGGGGGAGGTGACTGAGTGACACAGGGACAGATCGCATGTTCAGCTATGCTGAACCCTGCAATCTGTCACTTAGGAAATCCGCCCGCTTTGTTTACACAAGCGGCCGGATATCCAAACTCGATTCCCTGACGATCGGGGAAGAGCAGCGGCGATCGCCGCCGCTCCTCCCCTGGCCCGACTCCCGATGTGAATGAATACAGCGGGAGCGAGCTTCCGGCGGCACGCGAGCGCCGCCCACAAGGGGAGGAGTCCAGCGACGTAGGTCTACGTCGCTGGACGATAACTAACCACTTTGCCGCAGTAGAGCTCGAGTGAGCGGTCGGCAAGTGGTTAAAATAATTTTCAGGTCATGGAGAACCCTTGCTAAATACCAAGTTATCAGGAGTCATTGGGAAAATGCCCCTTAGGTTTTCATTAGGAAGATTCCAACCCTTACAGTGATGGTCAGTAGTCACAGTAGGAAGATTCTAACCCTTACAGTGATGGTCAGTAGTCAGTAGGAAGATTCTAACCCTTACAGTGATGGTCAGTAGTCAGTAGGAAGATTCTAACCCTTAGGGCTCTTTCACACGGTCCGCCTCCGCAGGCGGAACCGTGTTGCTCAGCGGGGATCGATCCGCGATCCCCACTGAGCCGGGCGGATGACAGCTCCGTCTCCGCTTGCAGAGCGGAGAGGGAGGTGTCTCAGCACCCGCTGCCCTCTATGGGGGATCGGAGGAGAGCGGACCGCTTGTCCGCTCTCATCAGATCCCCTCCGATCCGATTACTGAACGGATGGAAAAATAGGGTTTCCATCCGTCCAGATTTCAGCACAGGATCGGATGCGGATGGCAGCGGGTGTCAGCGGAGGTGACCCTCGCTGACACCCGCTGCCCCATAGAGCTGCATGGAGGATCCGATCAGATCCGCCTAAAAAACTGATAGGCGGATCTGATCGGACCGCCCGTGTGAAAGAGCCCTTACAGTGATGGTCAATAGGAAGAATGCAGCTCTTAAAATGATAGTCAAAATGCCACCTTTTATAGACAGCTTTAAAGTTCACTGTGTCATGCCGCTGGTTTTGGTAAATAGTGTTGGCCCTGGAACTATGCAGGCACCATCAAATAGAAGGTCAATCAGGCACAGCTCAAGGAACCCTAGGGTTCAATAAAATCCTGGTTAAGAAAGGCTGATCTAGAGAATATATTATTTTCAAATAAAGTCTGTTAACAGAGTTCCACCTGTAGACTAATATAATTGGAGTGGTAAAGCACAAGCACAGTGCGAAGCTATCACTAAGGAATCGCACTTTATTGCAGTAGATGTTGAGACTTGCCTTTCTAGAACTGATCTTGTTTTCCTCTGTTTGCAGGTGCATCCCTTCCTCGGTATACTCTTCAGGAGTATGGACCAAGGAGAGTGGAATAAATACACAGTTCTTCTTATATTGATGTTATATGTGACAGAGGCTCAAGCAGTTAGTGTTTATTACCACCTCTGTGGGATGCAACTTGTGGATACTCTACTTATGGTGTGTGAAGGCAAAGGCCTCTACTACAGATCATTCAAGGGTAAATATCATTATGTGCCTTCTATTTAAAGTCTAATTCCATTTTTTTTTTTTCATTTTGGATAGAATGGAAAATAGGTTTTCTCCATCAAGATTCTATTGCCGTATTTGTCCTTAGAAATTTGGTTGGAGTTGTTGCTTTAAACTTTTGATACCATAGACCAGTGATGGCGAACCCTGGCACCCCAGATGTTTTGGAACTACATTTCCCATGATGCTCAACTACACTGCAGAGTGCATGAGCATCATGGGCATAGTTCCAAAACATCTGGGGTGCCAAGGTTCGCCATCACTGCCATATACAATATATTTATCTCTAAATGTTGGCCAGCAACTGCACTCCATAACTTTGAACCTGTTCATGACAGTGTCTTATTTGGTGCATTGTACCAGTTGTATGTATACATGCCCATTTACACCACTGCACTACGTTATGTGCATTGGTGTGCTGCGATGCTGTTCATTGTAAATGCAGGTAGTGCTGTGCAATGCGGTGCACTGCACTAGTAAAATTGCTACTGGAGTGATTTTTGGTTTGTTGTGGTGTGTTAAGCATGTTATACACTGGCTGAACGAGAAAACAAAATCAATTTCGCCATCCACACATTCAAGCTGTGTCTTTGCGTTCTAACGGCTGGACTCCCCCACCATCAGAATACACTGCATAGTACTTCAGCCCATTGGCCACATGCGTTGATCGAATGCAGATTTTTTCACATTTCATTGTGCCTCCAAGCGGCTCCCACTACAGTTGTGTGGTGTACAATATTCAACACCATCCACTTCCTGTATCGGCATGCGTGTCACCTGCGCGCCACCGACCCGCGATTTGCGAAACTGGAAGTATCACCACTTTGGACCTCAATGCATTTCACTTCACCTCAATGCATGACCTCCTGATGACGCCTTTCTGGTGAAATGCATTGAGATCCGTAGCAGTGATACTTCCGGTTTAGCAACTACCGGGTCGGTGGAAAGCAGGTGACACGCACACCGACTCAGGAAGCGGACGGCATTAAATATTGTACATCTCATGATTGTAGTGGATGCCGCTTGGAGGCACATTGAAATGTGAGTCCTTTATCTACTGTTAAGCTTGGAAACAAGATGTTTTAATAAACATATTGCACAATCATATGCTTTATGCTTTGTTTTGGGGATCCCTATGGGGGATTGGGAGCCTGACTTCATATAAAGGAGGAACAATCCTGTCAATGGATATTTTGTGTGAATCAATCTCTTCAGAAGATGGGGGATTAAAGTCAAGACCAAAGATCTAATTAAAAGTTGAGAGGGTCCTGATGAGTGCCCCCTTATAATAAGGTGGAGGAGCACCACTAAGGAGCACGTTTGAGAAGGCATATTGAGCACATGTAAGCACGTGGTGTGGAAGAAATATTATTTTGCCTGATAAAGTAAAAGGAATTGACAGCACTCCAGGTTGAGTCAAAATCCAGATTTATTGACTGGAAATCCAAATATGACAATCGTGACAAGGTAGACGCGTTTCACACACTGACTGTGTGCTTAATCATTAAGCACACAGTCAGTGTGTGAAACGCGTCTACCTTGTCACGATTGTCATGTTTGGATGTCCAGTCAATAAATCTGGATTTTGACTCAACATGGAGTGCTGCCAATTCCTTTTAATTGATTAAGTTTTCAAGGAGGCGAGCCGGGGCATGCACCGGTGTGAGTCACCAGGCAATTACACCACCTTGAGCAGTGAGTTCTTGTCTTTTCTATTATTTTGCCTACTTTGGGACACTTTTTGTAAAATTTTGGGCACTTTTTGAATAAGTTATATATGATTATGTAAACACTGAGTGTTTTTGGTATAAGTTCATCACGTTTATATATTTATACACGTTAGGTATCTTTATTATAAGAAGCGCCTCAAATTTAATCTATTTACATATTTACTTTGGGATTGTCCCAAAATCGATGGCAGCTGCATTTTAATTTAAACATATAGGAGGCACCATTTTTCTGCACATATTTACATGTTACACCCTGAATATGGAAGGTGAATTTATTCTTCAACCCTTGGACTGCAGCGTGCGATGGAGGAAGGGAGGTAGATTATTTTGTAATATCCTGGAGTTGGGCTTAAAACATACTTGGAAAAATCATAAACCAATATAAACATAGATAGAAATAATACAAAATAAAAAGGATCAGATTTGATGGGCCACTTGGTCTTTTTATACCATCACTCTTCTATGCTTCCACCTTGGACCACTAAGGTCAAGCAAAGCTTGGTTAGGTGCTATGGGTTACTACACTTTACATACGGCTATTTACGTTGTAAGCTGGTATCTTAGGCACCCAAATAATTGTATTCTTTATTATTCCAGGCCGACCACATGGTGATAGTGCTAGTCGGAATAAGAAAAAGATTGGCATAGTGGAGAAGTGTTGCCATCACACATGCACTTTTAATGACCTCCAGGCCTACTGCAAGTCCTGAGATCTGCAACAGAGATTGGAAAACGAATTGCACATGCACAAAAATGAGCCTCACAGTAAAGAGTTACCTGAAAGTGATGATTTTGTTGTCTCATCTGTGTTGGTCTTCTTTGTTTGGTTTAATAGTTTGTTGAAACTTCAAATTGTTTGATGGCAGCTGCCCCGAAGCTAGGCTGTACGATAAAGAATACATTAGAATCTCCATAAAACGAGTTCGCCACCTAAAGGTAGATTCCAATTTTGTATAAGTGTTGGCTGGTTGATCAGTTAGCAGCCTCTTTTTTGTGGGGTCTGTATCATTTCCTCCTCACCTCCCTGCCACTCTAGGTAGAAAAGAAAAAAGTAGAGTGAACACGGACAGGTTGGGAAGCTTTGGGCAGATATATACAGTATCTCACGTAAGTGAGTACACCCCTCAAATTTTTGTAAATATTTTATTGTATCTTTTCATGTGACAACACTGAAGAAATTATATTTTGCTACAATGTAAAGTAGTGAGTGTTCAGCTTGTATAACAGTGTAAATTTGCTGTCCCCTCAAAATAACACACAGCCAATAATGCCTAAACCTCTGGCAACAAAAGTGAGTACACCCCTAAGTGAAAATGTCCAAATTGGGCCCAAAGTGTCAATATCTTGTGTGTCCACCATTATTTTCCAGCACTGCTTTAACCCTCTTGGGCATGGAGTTCACCAGAGCTTCCCAGGTTGCCACTGGCGTCCTCTTCCACTTCTCCATGAGGACATCACGGAGCTGGTGGATGTTAGAGACTTTGCGCTCCTCCACTTTCCGTTTGAGGATGCCCCAAGAATGCTCAATAGGGTTTATGTCTGGAGACATGCTTGGCCAGTCCATCACCTTTACCCTCAGCTACTTCAGCATGGCAGTGGTCGTGCTGGAGGTGTGTTTGGGGTCGTTATAATGTTGGAATACTGCCCTGTGGCCCAGTCTCCGAAGGTAGGGGATCATGCTCTGCTTCAGTATGTCACAGTACATGTTGGCATTCATGGTTCCCTCAATGAAATGTAGCTCCCCAGTGCCGGGAGCATTTATGCAGAACCAGACCATGACACTCCCACTACCATGCTTGACTGTAGGCAAGATACACTTGTCTTTATACTCCTTATCTGGTTGCCGCGACACACGCTTGACACCATCTGAACCAAGTAGGTTTATCTTGGTCTCATCAGATCACAGGACATGGTTCCAGTAATCCATGTCCTTAGTCTGCTTTTCTTCAGCAAACTGTTTGCGGGCTTTCTTGTGCATCATCTTTAGAAGAGGCTTCCTTCTGGGACCACAGCCATGCAGACCACTTTGATGCAGTGTGCGGCATATGGTCTAAGCACTGAAAGGCTGACCCCCAACCCCTTCAACCTCTGCAGCAATTCTGGCAGCACTCATACGTCTATTCCCCAAAGACAACCTCTGGATATGGCGCTCAGCATGTGCACTCAACTTCTTTGGTCGACCATGGCGAGGCCTGTTCTGAGTGGAACCTGTCCTGGTCAACCGCTGTATGGTCTTGACCACAGTGCTGCAGCTCAGTTTCAGGGTCTTGGCAATCTTCTTATAGCCTAGGCCATCTTTATGTAGAGCAACAATTATTTTTTTTCAGATCCTCAGAGAGTTCCTTGCCATGTTGAACTTCCAGTGACCAGTATGAGCGAGTGAGAGCGATAACACCAAATGTAACACACCTGCTCCCCATTCACACCTGAGACCTTGTAACACTAATGAGTCATATGACACCGGGGAGGGAAAATGGCTAATTGGGCCCAATTTGGACATTTTCACTTAGGGGTGTACTCACTTTTGTTGCAAGACATGAATGGCTGTGTGTTGAATTATTTTAAGGGGACAGCAAATTTGTTCATTGTTATACAAGCTGTACCCTCACTTTACATAGTAGCAAAGTTTACATTGTAGCTAAAGTGTCATTTCTTGAGTGTCGTCACATGAAAAGATATAAAATATTTAAAAAAATTTGAGGGGGTGTACTCACTTTTGTGAGATACTGTACGTGTTCCTGTGTCTCCCAAAATGTGCTTCCTATAGGACCCAAAAAAACTGATTGTGATATTATATAATCTGTAGGACTCAAAATCTGGTTGTCCAATGCTGATTATTGTTATATCTTCATTACAAATAAAAATGTATTTTTAAATTCAACTATTGTGAGTAGTTAAATGCACCTTACCATAAACTTTCCATCATCCTCTGCACAGTAGAACGCAGCCTGGGAGAGGGGTAGGCAGAACTAGAAGCCGATCAAGGATTGCTCACAGGAGAAGAAACCAGAGTGAGCAATGGTGATTACCTACTGTATATATGGTGTTAGCCTACCAATACATATGCATCAATTGCACCATTTGAACAGAAGTCTGATGTGTTAAATTGTGAATGATTTGAACATTTGTAATAGTTTTTTTATAAGGGTTTTTTTGACATTAAAGCAAAACAATAAAAAAAAGAAAAATACATGGTTTTAGTTATTTTTCATTTTCTTGTGTATTTATGTAGATGATGACGCTAAAACTTTCTTTATACTACTTTATACTACTGCTATATGTGAGAACACCACATAAGCATATCTTAGTCACTTGGTGGGAACATAGCAGGGTCCAGAAACAAGTGAGTGCTTTCTCTGTCAATGGCTGAAAAATGCCATGTCCAGTTTTTGGCACTGAACTGCAGGACCCCAAACTAACCCAAAATTACTCGCTCTAGAAATTTAGATCCCTCAAAGTTTTTGGCAAGAGGTACAACTTGGACATTGAAGACCAATTTTTTCAGAATGCACTTGTCAGCAAAATTTGGAAAAAAAATGTACATACAAAATTTTCAACAAAAGCGTAAATCCAGTGACAGGTTTTGCAAACACAGTGATGGCATAATCTAAACTGCATCCAACAATATGTTCAGTTTCCTCTTTTGTACACAAGCATACCATATAAGAAAGGCTTAGTCACTTGGTGGGAACATGGCAGGGGCCCAGAAGGAAGCTTGTTTTGGCTGTCAATGGCTAAAAATCCCCATGGTGGTGTTTTGGCACCACATTTAGTGTAGCTCAGAAGTGAAAGGACCCCATTGTGGCGATGTTTCAGTGCTGTACATTATATCCTTTAGGTTTTGTAGTCTATCCTTAAGTATTATACACATTTTTTTTAAGGACAAATAGGGTTTTATTACAGGTACATATACAGTATAGCTCTGTCAATTTACGCAGTGCTTTATATTAGGGATCGACCGATTACCGGCAAAGCCGATATATCGAGGGCCGATATGCACTTTCCCCGATATATCGGAATCGGCCCCGGAGGTGACTGATATTGCCGATATTTCGGGAAAGTGCTTGTACCGGAGTGATGCCTGCAGCTAGAGACATCACCCCGTTACCGGCGTCCATAGCCGATGGTCGGCTGTCTTGTAATGACAACCAATGCGGCTAAGAAGCCTCTCGGTTGTCATTACAAGGAGCGGGAGGGGACATCCCCCCCTCCCACTGCCTTCCACGGCTTGCCGGGTGTCCCGTCCCACTGGGAGACCCGGGCAACCAGCCTGCACAACCACCGAAGACTCAATCAAAGCCGCATTCGGCTCTGATTGGGTCTCCATGCAAAAACCCGGAAGTGACATCGCTTCCGGGTACTCGGCGCCAGTTTAAAAAAAATAACAGCGTTCAAAACAGCCAAACTTGGCGTTTTGAATGCTTTTAAGTGCAGAGGAGGGGTTTGGGGTCTTTTAGACTCCCAGATCCCTTCACAAGAGTACCTGTCAAGAAAGATTTTTTTTTAAATGTACGAAAATATCAGCAGATATCGGCCGATACCGATATGCGATGATCAAAATATCGGTATTGGCAATAAAAAAACGATATCGGTCGATCACTACTTTATATATTCATTATATATCCACACCATCCATATATTATTTATATCCTTAGTATGTATTGAGAATAAACTGTCAAAATTTAGAAAAAATTGCAAATTCCTGTACTTCTTCGCAATGCAACGTTTACCTAATTTGCACACCCTCATAAATTTGCCCTGAAATCATCAAACTCTAATAATAACCACTTCTGGACCGGAAGGTTTTACCCCCTTAATCACCAGGCCATGTTTTTGCAATTTGGCACCGTGTGACTTTAACTGGTAATTGCGTTGTCATGCAATGCTGTACCCAAACAAAATGTATGCCCTACATGTCTCTGATAAAAAGAAATCTCAATAAGCGTATATTTATTGGTTTGTGCAAAAGTTACAGTATCTACAAACTATGGTGTGTATACTAGAATTTACGCGGCTTTTACTTTCTGATTATCTCATTACTTGAAGTGCTAAAATGGCAGGGCAGTAACCCCCCCCCCCCCAAATTACCTCTTTTTGAAAAGTAGACACCCCAAGGAATTTCCTGAGAGGCATGTTGAGCCCATTGAATATTTAATTTTTTTGTCACAGGTGTTTGAAAAATGACACAAAGTTATCATTGAAATTATTTATTGCTCACGCATGCCAAGGGGATATGTGGAATCACACCCCAAAATACATTCTGCTGCTTCTCCTGAGTATGGGGATGCCACATGTGTGAGACTTTTTGGCAGTCTAGCTGCGTACGGGACCCCAAAAACCAATCACTGCCTTCAGGCTTTCTAAGGACGTAAATTGTTGAAGTAAAATAAGGAATTTACACCCTTAGAAAATGTAATGGCTGTGATTGGTTTTCAGGGTCCCGTACACAGCTAGGCTCCCAAAAAGTCTCATGCATGTGGTATCCCTTTACTCAGGAGAAGCAGCAGATTTTTTGGGTGTCATTTCACATATACCCATGGCATGTGTGAGCAATAAATCATTTAATGAAAACTTTGTGTAAAAAAAAAAAAAAAAAAAAAACTTGTGGCAAAATATAAAATATTCCATGGACTCACCGTGCCTCTCAGTAAATAGCTTGGGGTGTCTACTTTCCAAAAAGGGGTCATTTGGGGGGGTGCTTGAACTGTCCTGGCATTTTATGCCCAATATTAGAAGCTTATGCCACACATCACCCACTCTTCTAACCACTTTAACCAGTTGCCGACCGCCGCTTGACTATATACGGCAGCGGTCAGCCCCTCCCAGGCTAGTGACGTACCGGTACGTCACTAGCCTGGGAGCCAATAGGGAGCGAGCACGCGCCGCCGGAGGCGCGCTCCCGCCCCCGCTCGTTCATGAAGAAGCCCGCACGTGTGACCGGCGGACCCGATGTCCGCCGGTCACTCGCGATCATCCAGTACAGCGGGAGAAAGGCAGGCAGCTAATGTAAACAAAGCCGCCTGTCATTCTTCCCTGTGTAAAAGCACAGATCAAAGGGTCCTGCAATGTAGGACCGTTGATCTCTGCTGTTACACACACAGCCACATCCAATCACAGTTAGAAGAACGCCCCTAGGGACACACTTAACCCCTCCCTCTCCAATAAAGTTAGCCCCTTCCCTCCCAGTGTCATTTTTACAGTAACAGTGCATATGTATAGCACTGATTACTGTAGTAATCACTGGTACCCCCAAAAGTGTCAAAAATGTCAGTCAAGGGTCCGATCTGTCCGCCGCAATGTCGCAGTCCCGCAAAAAAAAAAAAAAAAAAAAAATCGCAGATCGCCGCCATTATTACTCGTTAAAAAAAAAAAAACAATAAAAAATTATAAAAATCTTTCCCTTAGTTAGTAAACGCAATAACTTTTGCGCAAACCAATCAAAATACGCTTTTTGCGATTTTCTTTACCAAACATATGTAGCAGAAAACAAATTGGCCTAAAAAATTTAGATTTTTACATTTTTTTTGGGGGGGAATTTCATTTTAAAAAATGTGAAAAATATTGTTATTTCTGCAAAATTGTCGCTCTTTTTTTGTTTATAGCGCATGATCAAAAAATCGCACAGGTGATCAAATACCACCAAAAGAAAGCTCTGTTTGTGGGAAAAAAAGGACGTCAATTTCATTTGGGTACAGCGTCGCACGACCGTGCAATTGTCCGTTAAAGTCACGCAGTGCCGAATCGCAAAATACCCCCTGGTCAGGAAGGGGGTAAAATCTTCCGGGGCTTAAGTGGTTAAGACCAAGCCTTTTCTGACACTTTGTTTACATGAAATGTATTTATTTTTTACTAGAAAATTACTTTGAACCCCCAAACATTGTATATTTTCTTAAAGCAGAGGCCCTACATAACAAAATGTTGGGTGTTGCAATTTTTTTTGTCACACGGTATTTAAAATATATGGAGATATTCCAAACGCAATTTTTGAGGGAAAAAAACACTTTTTTTAAATTCAATGCACAATACACTATATATTGCAGAGTACATAGATACCAAACATGACATACTTTAAAATTGCACACGCCAGTGCAGCAACAACAAACTACGTACATTTTTAAAAGCCTTTACAGGTTACTACTTTAGATTTACAGAAGAGGTCTACTACTGCAAGAATTACTGCCCTGGATCTGACGTTTGCGGCAATACCTCACATGCATGCTGCAATTGCTCTTTACATATGACACCAGACCTATGCTTGCATTCGCTTTGCACGCAAACACGGGGGGACAGGGGTGCTTGAATTTTTATTTTATTTTTTATTATTGCTTATTTTGCTTTCTTAATTTATTTTGACACCTTCCCTTTAATTTTTGTTTTTTTTCATTTTTATTGTTATCACAGAGAACTTAAATCTCCCCTTATATAAGCAATAAGTAGTGACAGGTACTCTTTTTAAAAAAAATGGGGTTAAATTGGGGTCTATTAGATTTTAGATCTTTCCTTTGCCCTTAATGCATCTGACCACACTAAGACTGGTGTGATAAAATGCTTTCCCATTTTCCCAATGGCACTGTTTATATCTGGCAAAACCAAAGTCACGAAATGCTTGTAGCTTCCGGTATCTTAGGACATAGAGACCATTGGAGTTATTCTGGTCTCAAATCAGCTCTATGATCAGCTAACTGAACCACCGGCTGCAGTCTCGGGTTACCCGGTAAGACAGGAGAGCCCGAGTAAATTGTGGAAGGCGGCGGGAAGGGGGGGAGTCCCCCCCCCCACTGCTTGCAAAAGCAGTCTGACAGCTAATTATCTGCTAGGATTGATTTTACATGAAAGCCAACCCCTGGCTGTAAAAAATAATACCAGAAAGTGTATGGTATGTTCACCAATAGACCTCCCAGCATCCACCCACTTCCAACTTCTAATGATGGGCATACATGCAATGTTCTTTTTCATGGGCTAAAAGAAAAACAAAAAGAACATAGCAGATTCTTCCATTGATCGATGTGGGTGAAGAAATCTCTGCCAAGAAAAGTGTTAAAAATATATGGCGATCAAAGCTATTGATCTGTTCAGACACTATACTAGTAATCAAGGTGTTTAGTGAGTGTCACTGGCAATCAAAGGGTTAAAATGTATTACTAAATATGCGGGGGGAAATCTGACGCTATCCTGTATGGATGCCAACTAACGTTAACGCTAACTGATGTCATCTGTGACACTAATACAGTGATCAGAAAAAAGATCTCTACACTATAATAGTGACACTGTGACAGGGCAATGAAGGGGTTAACTGGGGGTGATCAGAGAGTTAAATCTTTATTAGAGGATATATGGCGGTGACCCTAAAACTATCTGGGACTACCTCAAACTACCATTAACTGTCTCTCACACTAAGTGACGCATACCTCCCTACTTTTTTAGATGGGAACGAGGGACAGTAGTCATAGGACACACCCTCTACCATGCCCTCTTAAAGGAGAATTATACAAAAAAAATGATTAGCTGAACCCACAAGTGCATTTTTACTACTACTATTCCTTTATACTGGCTTTTGACATTTATAAATGCAGCAATTTAGAAATTGGTTGAAAGAGTTTAGCACTGGGAAATCACTTTTTAAAAGATAAAAAGTGCATTTTATATACAACTATATAGATCAGACTGAAATGAGGGACAAATGGGGAGGAAAGAGGGACAGAGGGACTTTGTTTCAAATCAGGGACTGTCCCTCCAAATCAGGGACAGTTGGGAGCTATGAGTGAAGTCACAAGTGACACTAATACAGTGATCAGTAAATTATCTGTATACAGTAAACCCCCGCTCCATCGCGGTTCAGTTTTTGCGGTCCCGGTATATTGGTTTTTTTTTTTTATGTTATTTTACTATATAAATCATTAAAAATGAAATATTTTTGTGTTTTTCATAGCTCTTGCTATGTCTCTCAGTATCTTTTATGTGTTCAAATTAGTTTCTATTGTTTTAAAAGACCTTAAAATGCTTTTACACGTACAGTGACAGTAAAAAAAACATGCCTACAATGCATTTTAATAGGGTTTTTCTATTTCGCGGAATTTCACTTTTCGTGGCTGGGTCCGGAACGTAACCCCCGCAATGGAGGGGGGTTTACTGTATTATATACAGCGTAAACTGTGACAGGCAGTGAAAGGGATAACTGGGGGGGGGGGGGGGTGATCAGGGGGTTAAATGTGTGCCTATGTGTACTGGTGTCAGTGTAGTGCTTGTGTACTCACAGATGATGTTCTCTTTTCTCACGAAAAGGGCTCCAGGAGAGAAGATTGCATAATTGCCTGTGCCTGTGTTTACATTCTGCAATTGGTCAGAACTGATCAGCAGGTCCAGGCCAAAAATCATTGACCTGGACCTGATGACTGATTGTTTCTGAACCGAATCAGAACATCGCGGGGAAGGCAGGGCCGCATGCCCTCTAGCCCCACGCCCGACCGACGTACAGTTACGTCGGTTTGCTCAGCCGAAACACCTTGCCACAGTAAAACTGTGGCGGACGGTTGGCAACTGGATAAACATGAAATCCATAGTTACATAAAAGACATGGCTTACATAAAAGACATAGACATGGTTACGTCTACCCTAAGGTACTATACATTGTTAGGGTAGATGTTTTAAATTTTGTCTGAATTTGGATACATACATTTTAATTTCCTTGGGTTTAATTGAGAATAAATACTAAAAAATTAGAAAGAAAAATTTTATTTTTCTGTAATTTTACCAAAGGAACATTTAGGTAATTTGCACACCCTCAAAAATGTACCCCAAAATATAATCAATAAAGTCTGATGAGTAAAATGATATCTCATTAGGGAAACCTTTATTTAACATGTGAACGCATGCGTTTTACTTTAGGAGACCCTTGTTCCCTTTTCAAAGTTCCATTGCGATGAATGCAGGGGAAAAAAAATATTTTGCATAATTTGTTAGTAACATTGTTGTGTAAAATTAAGATGGGTTGGTGAGGGCACAAATTAGCATAACCACTTTACAATCCCCAAAGATTTCAATGACTCTGTGTTCGCTTGTGTGAGCATTTGATGACTTGTTTTATATTTTTTTTCTTGGAGGTGTGGATCTGTTTAGTACAAATCTGATCTATACCCCCCTCCCTCCACCCCCATGCAGATTTGCAGCAGTAGACCACTGCTATTAGTCATCTATTGCTAACTGTAATCAGACTGCAGTAGATCACTATAGCGGTGATCTGCTGCTGTATGGAGAGGCTGGAAAGAGCTATGACAGCTCTGCTTAGCCCTCTGTAGTGAATAGATGTATGGTGATGTCACTCATGATGTCTTCACACTCCTAATTTAAACACAACATGGAAGTGCTATGTTTACTTTTGCTTCTGCAGGGAGCTCCATTAAACAATTGTAGAAAATGTGTCCACACAGGTAGAGACCTCTTGGTGAGGACCCTCCATTGAATCGCATATCTTGGCTCTTGCATCTTCAGGCAGTGATGGCTTGGGGAGGTGTTGAGGAGGTGGCTTGCAGGTATGCTTGAGGGGAGACACCGGGGATAAATTTTGTGCATTCTGCATTGCATGCATATACAGTTATATATATTTGCTTCTATGTACTATGAAACTATATCTTACTGTATGTTATACTTTCTAGGAGTGGCGCATAAAATCCCTGATGGAGATATTTATATGCATTTTTATTGAAACGTGTTGGAACTATGTACAACTCAATAAGTAGCCCAACATTTTGCACTATGTCTATGTACTATGTTTTGATTCAAAGTATGATTGTCTAAACTGTTTTTTCAAACACTAATGTTGACACTTACATTTGTTCGTGCAATAAAAATATCAAATTTTATATTATATCCGGTTGGATGATATCTAATCTTAATTGGTTGCCATAAAGTACCAAACGCAGAGGGTTTTCTTGTTAACCATTAAACAATTGATCCTTTCAGGTCTTGGGCTTAGCTTTTGATGCCAGCTAACAAGCCCCCTGTGTGATAACATGGGCAAATGACAGGTTCTCCTTATAGGGACATAGGGTGTCTACTAGACCTTCAATGTCTCCTCTCACCTCCACTACAGCTAATCACACACAGATCATGCTTGACACAATCGAGGAATGACAGCTGCGAACCTGAAAGTGTTGTATTAGATGTTGCTTCTTGGTTCATTGGTAAAAGTTACTGCTGTTCACTGTGGACCCAAAGTCCCAGGTAGGAACAAGTAACCCCAAGAACTACCACAGGACCAAGTGGAGGGGGGGGGGGGGGCAGCACCCTTGGAGCCCTGTAAATGTGATCAGGTGGCTCTGCCATTGAATTCTATGTGTTTTCAGCCCTGTGAAACTGCAGAACACTTCTCCTAATCTCCATACCATAAGATAAGAAACATACAACAGTGGGGAGGATTCTTCCACCCATCTCACTTGTGTGGAAGGGGGAATCCATTCAGTTTTTCAATAAGCCTTCTGTCCCATGTATGCCCAAACTTATCTAGAGATAAAAGGCTTTTTACAATCTGTGATCTTACTGTACATACCAGGGTGTCCACAATCACTCTTGCCACAATTACTCTTTTCCTCGTTCCCATGTTTTAAAGGTCATTAATCAAAAATAAACTCTGCATTAACATTACAATTTTCCAATATTTTTTTTATCACATGGTTTCCTGCAATCGTTGCTTACTACTTTTCACTTTCAAAATTGTCTAAACATGTAATCTGGCCAGGGATGCCCAAACCGTAAGCTGACCATACGCTTATCAAATATAGTCTGGTTCTGTAGAGACTGGCAAGAATTCGTCTCGCCATCTCTGCTCATAAGAAGTCGATTGTTTACCGACTTCTGTCACAAAAACAGAAATGGCAGCCGCTCCAATCAATATATTACTAGCAATGTAAAGGTACAAATGGGTAGGGCAATACATAGTTCAGCAAAAAAGCCTAATGAAACAGTCTTAACATTTTAGGTTTATAACAGAGATGTTTATTGCATATATTTACTAAAGTCACAGTGAGACAGTAGACAAAGAAATGAATAGCACCCCTTGAAAGTACTGTGAGATACAGCAGTACCTCTTGTAACAGAAGGTTCACATACTCACCTCCAGCACAAAACCCCTAATATAAGGAGCTCAGTCTCTGCTTATGGATAAGTGGATAGAGTCATGCAAATAATTCCTTTTTATTCTAAGGCTCCATTCACACCTGGGCGTTTTTGTTTCAGGCGTTTTTTCAGGCGTTTTTATGGGCGTTTTTGCAGGCGTTTTACAGGCGTTTTTTGCGCAGGCGTTTTTAGATTGACTAGAGACCAATGGAAAACGCCTGTAATCTGCCCAAAAAGAAGCTCATGTACTTTTTTGAGCGTTGGGCGTTTTGCTTCAGGCGTTTAAACTCTCAGATGTGAACAGGGGCCATTTAAATGAATGGAGTTTTACTTGTTGGGCGTTTTGGAAACGTTTCTTTTGAGCGTTTTTGGAGCTGAATATGCCCAGGTGTGAATGGAGCCTCATTGTCCAACAGTGCGTAGGCAGGTGCAGTTAGCTTGTTTGCCACTAGATGGCTCTGTTCCAATACAGTACTCAATATACTATAGTATAGTAAAGGGAATTGTGTAATTGAGTATTTAGAGCCTTATGCTGGCCATGGGTTGCAGGAAAGAAATCTTCACAATTCCCCATAACACATACAGTGTTGACAGGGGAAACCCTCCTGTTGAGCAATTTTCTGCACCTGGCAGGGGTGGGCAGGGGAAGCAGTCCCCGCTGAGAGGAGATAGTGATTATCGCTAGCGGCTATAGAAGCCAATAACGATAATCGGAATAAAATCCGGCATGCTGGTTGTACCCAAGTTGATCGATCGATCAACTTAGTACATTCAGTCTGCCAAAAAAGGATTCGAACCATGTATGGCCAGCCTTAGGCCTCGTACACACGCAACGATTTTCCGCCGACCGGTCGTCCGTCTTTTGTCCAGAGTGGTGTCTGTTGGTTGGAATGTGCTCTAGACTGCACACGAATTTTCTCGCCCGACAGAATTCTATTTCAGAAGTGATGTCACGTGTTGGATTGGCTCCAGCAATGGCTGCACATGCCAAGCAGCTCAGATGAGACTGAGGCCCCATGCGGTGGGTGTTCTCAGGGCCCCTATCTAGGGAGAGCTAGGCGTCTCACACGTGTCTTGGTGGAGCACACACAGCCAGCAGTCAGAGGAGGAGTGGAGGGGAGATAAATCATTAGTGATCGATTCGGGCTGAGCATTAGCAGGCGCACCACTGCGGGACCGCCTTTTATTTCCTGCCTCCGGCTGTACCGCCTCCCCAGCTCAGGGGCAGCGAACACCTTCACTCTGTGACACAGACACTCCATGTCGTGTATGTGACTCCTGGCCCTGAGATGTGCGGTGCAGTGCCCCCCACTGATGTGGGCTCCAGGCCGGCGCCTACCTTGGCTATAGGTAGCGCCGGTGAAACGTTAAAAAACCCTACCTCATGAAAGTTCCATACCCTCGTCACTTCCTGTGCACATACGTCATGGAACAGCTGAGCAGCTTACCACTGCGCATGCTCACAGCTCCGGAGGGTAGCACCTACGTCTCTGAACAGCTGAGCAGCTTACCAGAGCGCATGCTCACAGGTCCGAAGGGTAGGGAATTTTCACGGGTAGGGTTTTTTAACGTTACACCGCATCAGCTGTTGTTGCGGGTACGTGAAATCATCTCCACTGCAATATTAAATCATCTCTGCTGCTACCCCTGTGACTTCCCTGATCTCGGCTACTAAATGTAAAAGCGTCGGGTGTATGAAAATATAAATCACGGATATCTCGGCTCGGGGGTAGGGAATTTTCACGGGTAGGGTTTTTTTCATGGAACACCGGCCCTGCCTGCACAGTTTGGCCCCAACACCTGGGCTTGCGTACAAGTGTATCCGAAACCACTGGTGTATAGCACAGATATAGCAATAATTTTAGAGAGCCAATAATACCCACTTGTATAGAGTTGTTTTGAAGCTTCTTAGTCCTCATCAGTGCAAGATATGGCTTTCCTAGATTAAGCTCCTTGTTTTTGGGTTTTATTTTGGAAATTGGATGTTTAAATAACTTCTATTAACCTCCCTGGCGGTATGATTATGTCAGGAATTACATACCAAAAGCGGTACAATTGTTTTCATGGAAATTTGGCGTTATGTATTATAGGCCTACAATTCTTAGTAATTACTGACTTAAACCTGACCAAAACAAGACTCTAGTAGGCATCCCAGATGTGATAAATTTGAAACACAAACGCATGAATTATAATCGAATCAATAATATTATTTTATTATTTAATATATAATATATATAATAAAAATTATATTATTGATTAGATTATAATTCATGCATTATATATTATATATATGTGTGTATATATATATATATATATATATATATATATATATATATATATAATGCATTAATTATAATTGAATCAATAATATAATTTATATATATATATATATATATATATATATATATATATATATATATATATATATATATATATATATATATATATATATATACACATATATATATACATATATATATATATATATATATATACATATATATATATGCGCATATATATATACATATATATATATGCGCATATATATATATTGTAACATGGGGGACAATCAGCTCAGCAGTAGATGCATT
The DNA here is from genome assembly GCF_965119305.1 of Pelophylax lessonae. Taxonomy (NCBI): domain Eukaryota; kingdom Metazoa; phylum Chordata; class Amphibia; order Anura; family Ranidae; genus Pelophylax; species Pelophylax lessonae. The sequence goes on from NC_138779.1 coordinate 179,044,119, forward strand.
TCTTCAGTGATTCACTGCAGTCAGGTATACATTTTTAAGGGCATGGCAGCCCACTTTTATTAAAAGGCAAACGTAAACAATAAGGAAAGTCCATAACAGTTTCCCACGCAGGGGTTCTTCGCCAGTAAGTACAAAACAAAATACTAGCCCACCTGGCTCTCTCGCTCTCGTGCAGTCTTCCTCAGCACTTTATGCTGGTCCCCAGACCATGAACTCCTCAAAGCTAACCGCTTCACTGTGGCCTTGGTCCTCAGGCCGTCTCCTGTCTCACTCACGCACACACCTGTGCTCCGGCTGCCACCTGCAGCCACTGACTCCCGGAGAGTATCGGAGTCCTCCTGACTCCCCACGAACAGACCTCCTGTCTGCTGGCTGGAACAGTCTCCAACTGGGAGCCCTGATGTCTTCCTAAACCTTGATTATAAGGGCTGTGTGTACCTGAGCACACACCCTGCTTGTAATCAGCAAAACCTGGACACAGAGTTGGAGATTCCATCCCTCCCAAGACACTTTGAAATCTCCAAACTACAGAGTCCCTTTCAGGTAAACCAAAACCTGGAGAAAGCTGCAACAGCAGTTTTCTCCACTGCATAACTACGCTCTGTAGTCCTGCACAGAGCAAATATGCACACTCTGTGTCCTTTACATGACCCTTTTCACCATGACAGAGTCTCCACCTGTCACAATATATATAATATAAAATGTGTTTTGTGTAACGTTTTTTTTTTTTTTTTGAATTTCCCTCCCTAGTTCCGCTCCCATGCAGCATTGCTGCTGCAGGGAACGGAACTAGGAAGTGATCACACCGACGGAGGACGGAGGAGCGACGGGACTCTCGGCTGGCAATCTCAGCAATGAGAGATCATCGCTGGATCGCCAGGATAAGGTAAGAGAACACCGCTGCGCTCTCTGCAATCCACCCCGAGCGTGACTCGGGGTTACCGATCCTGCAATGAAAAATCAACCCCGAGTCACACTCGGGATTACCGCCTAGGAGGTTAAAAGAATGCAGTGCTGTATCTCATGGTACTTTAGATGTGGGCTTTTTGGTTGCTTTTGTAGCAACTCATCATGGCTCTAATGGGTTATACCTTCCCACTGGACTCACACACCCTACAACCAGTGGTGGCTGGTACATGACAATTTGGGGGGGGCAGCAAATTCCCCCCCCCCCCTCAGCGAGACAGACGGCCAGCCAGCCAGCCAGCCAGCATTCTTACCACCTCCGGCCATGCGTCTCCTTCCTCTTTCTGGCCAATGGCCAGTAAAATCACTTCTCTTTTCAGCCAATCAGGAAAGGGGTCTCACGACCGGCTTCCTGATTGGCAGGGATCAGAATCAGTGTGATAATAGCGAATATTCATTCACTATTGTCATACAACTGGGTGGGCTCAAGGCGCAGTGCCAAGCCCATCCTTTTTTTTAAGCCTACTAGAGCCTCTGGCTCTAATCAGGTGCTTAAAAAAAAAAAACCCTATTGAAATCCATGGATCTGGCACACTGCATGTAGATTAGGGGGCCGGACGCATGGATGGGGGGGGCAGCGCCCCTGCGCCTCCAATGGACGGGCCACCACTGCCTACAACATTGAGTCAGTAATTATATATCTCGCACTGATAAGAGCTAAGAGGCCTGAAACCGCTGAATTCAAGTTGATAATACTAGTTCTGTAAAATGATGACTATACAGTATATGTGCTATACACCAGCAGTCCTGGGTGCACTGATGGCTTAAAGGAGAAAAAAAAATGATTGGAATGACTCTACCCCCTTACCCAAAGACAGAGCTTTTTGTTTTGGGGTTTTGTGCTGGAAGTCAGGATGTGCAAGGCTGTATCTTGCATACATTTATGATTACAGGCAGTTCCTGAGTTACATACATCTGACTTACATACGACTTATACTAACAAACAGAGGGAGACAACAGGAAATGAGAGGAAATCTACCCCTAGGAAGGGAAATTCATTCTTGTAAGTGCCGGTTCCACTAGGTCGCTCCGACTTAGGGGGCGACCTGTAAAGTCGCGTGCAGCGCGATTTCGGCGTGACTTGCACGGACTTCGTAAAATGAATGTCTATGCAAGTCGCCTCCAGGTCGCCCCGAAGTAGTATAGGACCCTTTTTCTAAGTCGGAGCGACTTGTGTCACTCCCATTAGAACGGCTCCTGTACTACACTATGGGAGCGTGACGGACCGCGACTTGTCAGGCTGACAAGTCGGATCAATGTGAATGCGGTCTAAGAGTTATCATGGGATAAAAGTGTCTACACTGAAGCTTTATCACTAGAGATGGGCTCGGCCATGTTTGGGATCCCACCTACCCGATCCCACCAGGAAGCCGACACTGCACACGGCTAATCACAGTCAGTGAGACACTTCCTGATCTGTGCAGCTGCAGACTGGGAAATGTCTCACTGCCTGTGATTCGCCGTTTGCAGTGTCGGTTTCCTGGCGGGATTGGGCAGGTGGGATCCTGAACACGTCTGAGCCCATTCCTATTTATCACCAAACCTTGTTTTCACGACAACTTCGAAATTTTCAAAATTTTCACAATTTCCAATTGTCACAGGGAAGTGAAATCTTCTGAACAGGGACACAGACAGCAAAACAACCGTTACAAGGGTGTTAACCCTTTCCTGTGCTATCTAAAACTTAAAAATATTTTTTTTGACTAGAGGTACACTTAAAAATGTACCTGTTACAACTTACATACAAATTCAACTTGAGAACAAACCTACAGAACCATCTTGTTTGTTAACCCGAGCACTGCATGAACATTTTAACCACTTGCCGACTGCCGCCCGACTATATACGGCGGCGGTCAGCCCCTCCCAGGCAAAGTGGCGTACCGCTACGTCACTAGCCTGGGAGCCAATAGTGGGCAAACGCGCGCCACCGGAGGCGCACTCCGGCCCCCGCTCGTTCCCTAAGCAGCCCGCGCATGTGACCAGCGGACCCGATGTCCGCCGGTCACTCGCGATCGTCGGGTGGAGAGGGAGAAAGGCAGGCTAATTTAAACAAAGCCGCCTGTCATTCTCCCCTGTGTAACAGCACAGATCATACAGTCCTGCTATGTAGGGCCGTTGATCCCTGCTGTTACACACACAGCCACATCCAATCACAGTTAGAAGCACGCCCCTAGGGACACACTTAACACCTCTCTCTCCATTAAAGTTAACCCCTTCCCTCCCAGTGTCATTTTTACAGTAACAGTGCATATGTATAGCACTGATTACTGTAGTAATGTCACTGGTACCCCCAAAAGTGTCAAAAATGTCAGTCAAGGGTCCGATCTGTCCGCCCCAATGTCGCAGTCCCGCAAAAAAAATCGCAGATCACCGCCATTACTCATTAAAAAAAAACAATAAAAATTACAAAAATCTTTTCCGTAGTTAGTAAACGCAACAACTTTTGCGCAAACCAATCAAAATACGCTTTTTGCGATTTTTTTTACCAAACGTATGTCGCAGAAAACAAATTGGCCTAAAATGTTAAAAAATTTAGATTTTTACATTTTTTTGGGGGGGGAATTTCATATAAAAAAATGTGAAAAATATTGTTATTTTTGCAAAATTGTCCCTCTTTTTTTTGTTTATAGCGCATGATCAAAAAATCGCACAGGTGATCAAATACCACCAAAAGAAAGCTCTGTTTGTGGGAAAAAAAGGACGTCAAATTCGTTTAGGTACAGCGTCGCACGACCGCGCAATTGTCCGTTAAAGTCACGCAGTGCCGAATCGCAAAATAGGCCCTGGTCAGGAAGGGGGTAAAATCTTCCGAGGCTTAAGTGGTTAAAGCCACACTGCTATATCAAGGAACCTCTGCAAAGTGTGGTCCCTAACTTCCAGACTATCTGAGCTACCAGTTACGTACTTGTCAACGGCTCAATACAGTAGGCGGTCAGTTAATTGCATCATCGAACCCTCAATGGAGGGGGAACTGAAGACCAAGAAGTATTTCACACCAACATGAGGACAATATACAAAAACAATGGTGGTAGAATCCAAACACAAGATCTTTAAAAGTCTACTGTGCTAATCTTCAATATAGCATGTGGTCTTATAGATTATATAAAAACGTAAGCAGATATTTCTATCCCAACATCTGTTCTGTTTTCCACCCTTCACAGGAATGCCAGAAGCACCCCAGCCAATGAATGTTTTATGAACACCAAGTCTGAGACTAGTGTGCAGTGCCCCCAGCCTGTTGCTATGTAAAAAATGCTGATTTTGCCTTCTCCTCCTCCTTTCATTGGATGTCAGTTGGCTGTCATTTGAAGACCCTCTTCCAAAACAAGTGCTTGTTTACCAGTGTGGGGGGTGTAGGGCTAACCAGCTGGAACTTGTTTGGCCAATTTATTGTGAGAGCTGCTAGCCCTTGAGCCATAAAGTCAATAGAAAGGGAAAGGGAATACAAGCTCATTCCATGGCTGATAATATTATGTGGCTTCTCAGGCTTCAAGTCAAACAAACAGGTGCAGCAGATCTAAGAAGCCTCTTCCCTGGCTGAAAAACAACCTCTTCTCTGGAATCTGAGACTCCAGGACATTTAACTCTTTAGAGGACCCTGAAATCACAAACTGGTTTATTAAAAGAAGGCAATAATCAATGCGCAGTAGGATTTGGAACAAATACCGTATTTTCCGGCGTATAAGACGACTGGGCGTATAAGACGACCCCCCTAATTTTCATCTACCGGTAATACTTATACTTAGGTTACCTTGGAGATATTATACTCGGCGTATAAGACGACCCCCCATTTTTGGGGGATTTTTTTGAGGTTCAAAAGTAGTCTTATACGCCAGAAAATACAGTATTAGAAAATGGTTTAGATGGGCAAATTTGCTTGGGGGTGCAGAGGTGCTGCTGGCTCAGGCTTGTCTTTAAAGTTTAAAAGCAACTGACCAGGAAAATTCCAAGCCAATCAACTTTTTCTCTAGCACGGGGTCTCCAAACCTTCTAAACAAAGGGCTGGTTTACTGTCCTTTAGATTTTAGGGGGGCCAGAGTGGCCAGTGGAAGTAGAAAATGCTCCAGCGTCAGTAGGAGTAGAAATATTACATAGTACCTGTAGTCATTAGGAGGAGGAATAATGCCCCATCATTGGTATTAGTGAGAGGAATAGTGCCTAATTGATTATATCAGTGGGAGAAATAGTACCCCATTGCTGGTGGGAGGATAAAGGCCCGTACACATGATAAGAAAATCTGAAGGGAAAATTCGTCCGAAGACCGATCTGCCGATTTTCGGATTGTTAGTATGGTGCTTTCAACAGCCAACTCCGACTTTTTGACTGACAAAATCCTGATGTGCAGGCTATAAAATTTTTGTTGTCCGTAATACAACGTCCGATTTTCGTCTCATTAGTACAGATTCGACGGAAAAAAATCTTAAGAGCAAGACTAGGCATGCTCAGAGACGAAAGAACACATACAAAACAATCTACAAAGATATGTTCATGTTGGATGTTCCCAAACGTGCCACATCCCAAATAAATGGCAAAGAGAAAAATTCCCCTATGCGTGGGACTTTTTAGGCACTTAATTGTAGCATACACACAAAAAATACGTTTTATAATGTTTATTAGAAAATTCAATACAAAAAATTAAAAACTTGGCAAGCTGTGTAATACATCACATAAAACAAGTGGAAAATAACCACATATCCACATACCGAGACTATATATCCAGGACTCTGTTTAACCTCAGAATTTGCTTTGCCATGTCCAATACGGCACTCCTGATGTTCGACTTAAGCACGCTGACCACTTGTTTTTAACATTCGGGCAGGCTATCTGTTTCAATCACTACAGTGGATTATGTAAGTTTGTTACCACATATCTTTTAAAAATGTGTTCAATAATAATATGTGATCTCATTATTGTAAAACAATTTCTAATTTGTACTATTCACAGACCACTTTCGAAGGGCACCCCTGAAGAAGGAGTATAAATTACTGACACTCCGAAACGCATCGGGTATTTACCCTGGGGTTATGTGGTTATTTTCCACTTGTTTTATGTGATGTATTACACAGTTTGCCAAGTTTTTAATTTTTTGTATTGAATTTTCTAATAAACATTATAAAACTTATTTTTTGTGTGTATGCTACAATTAAGTGCCTAAAAAGTCCCACCCATAGGGGAATTTTTCTCTTTGCCATACAAAACAATCCAACACATGACATCACTTCTGAAGTAGAATTCTGCCGTACAGGAAAATTCGTATGAAAATAACCTCTTCGCTTTCCACATCAGACTAGCATGCCACAAAAAACGGACCACAGATCGTTCGATAATCTTATTGTGTATATGGGGCTTTAGTGTGCCATCATTGATGTCAGTGGGAGGAAAAATGCCCCATTGTTGATGTCAGTGAGAGGAATGTTTCCCCACTATTGGTGTCAGTAGAAGGAATTGGGGAACCCTTGCTGGTGTCATTTAGCAAAATAGTGCTCTGGGGGTCGGTTAAAGCGGTTGTATCCCGCTTTTTGACACTTTTACCTACAGGTAAGCCTATAATAAAGCTTACCTGTAGGTACAAATAATATCTCCTAAACCGGCACGGTTTAGGAGATATTTACAGTGCATGCAGCCGCTCGCGCGAGCGGCGCATGCGCTCTGAAGGTCCGGGGGGACCTTCAATTAACTTGCCGGGAGCTTGCTGGAAAAATCACTCCCGCGCGCATGCGCGGGAGTGACGTCATCGCGGCTCCGGCCAATCAGCGCGCTGGAGCCGTCTCTTCCGGCCAATCAGCGCGCCGGAGCCGCCGAACCCGGAAGAGACGACGAGGGATCATGGCAGTGCCCGCATCGATGTCCGGGGGTCCGTGTCGGGGCTTCGTTTTAAGGTAAGTTAAACATAATGGGCTAGTATGCGATGCATACTAGCTCATTATGCCTTTGTCTTGCAGGTTTTTTTTTTTATTTTTTTTTTTATAGGGTTTACAACCGCTTTAAAGGCAAGTAAAGGGCCCACGGTTTGGAGACCACTGCTCTAGCAGGTTCAGCCAGGGAGCATTATCCCGGATGGGAAAGATGGCAGTAAACTATAAATGTTGCCTTCCATTTCTGAATTGAATGAATGTTCTCCAAAGGTTCACCTAGAGGTGCATGCATATCCCAATTGTTTTCGTTTTGGAGTAGGGAATGGTAAATCCCCAATGAGTTTTGTATGTCAGTCAGTTCATTTTGAAATACCAAGGGGAATATTCTTAGATGGTTGTTACAGGAGGCTCTGCTTGTTTGCTTCCACCTCCCCCCTGCTGCCACATTTGGCACCTTTCGGGGGGAGGGGGTGCATACCTGTCAAAACCAGGTACCCGCTCCCACTTCTGGGTAAGATCTCCGCAATTGCTGTGAGGCGATCTACAAAATTTCCGACCCCTCCTCTTTCCCTCGCTGCCTTCTGGGAGACAGACAGGACCATTCAGAAAGCACAGTGTGACTCGCGCATGCAAAGTAGGAAACAGGCTGTGAAACCACAAGACTTCACTTCCTGTTTCCCTTAGGGAAGATGCCGGCGCCCGCACCAGGAGCCGATGGACGGTTTAGCTTTGGGTGCCGACATCGAGGGCTCCCTGGACAGGTAAGTGTCCTTATATAAAAAGCCTTTATTTTTTTCCCTAGGCTGGAACGCTTCAAAATTGGCCATACATGATTAGATTTTCGTACAAACATTCGTAAGAAAATTCATAAGGAAATTTTCAGTTCATTCGAGGAGAAAATTGTGCTGCTCCTCCTTAATTGACCACACAATAACAATTTTATTTCCCCCTTTGACTTTTAAGCAGCAAAGAATGAAAAGGATGCAATAGTGTGAAATATAATAGCAATATATTTATTCATACAAGACTGAAAAAAAAAATATGGGCTCTGGTGTATAATGTCCACATTTAAAATATAAAGATAACCCTGCTAGCGGCAGAGATACTTTACAAAGGATTTATATATTATGCTTCTGAACGAGAACCCCAACACGTTTCGATATACAAAAATCATAATCTTCATCAGGGGGGTCAGAGATATCGAAATCAGAAAACACATAATATTAGAACAACACATAATGTATTATCAAGTACATGGCATTTCAAATCTGATCCCAAGCTTCACTAAATATCAATTGTTCATATGTGATATAGTTACCTTATGGCTTGAGGATAATAAATATGGATCAGAGCCATTTAAAACCAGGTATTACTTTGGGCATCCCAACTGCATTCCAGAAGGGGTAGACTGTCTGAGACTTGCAGGTGACCACGCCAGGAAGCAGAAAAAAAAAAACACACACTCGTACTGTTCTAAGAGAAATTTTGAAGAAAAAAACATTATGCAAATAGCCAGGCTGGACAATAGATGCACTTGTGCTGGTGGGCTATGTAACTACAATACTAACCATCTAAGGGTCTTGATGTATGAACTGAAAAAAGTGCATCAACAAGATCTTTGCTGGAACATGCTATGGGCAATGTCTGTAAATGATTGTAAATGACAAAGTACCTAAAAAAGAGTATATTATATATATATATATATATATATATAGTGCCTTGCGAAAGTATTCGGCCCCCTTGAACTTTGCGACCTTTTGCCACATTTCAGGCTTCAAACATAAAGATATAAAACTGTAATTTTTTGTGAAGAATCAACAACAAGTGGGACACAATCATGAAGTGGAACGAGATTTATTGGATATTTCAAACTTTGTTATCAAATAAAAAACTGAAAAATTGGGCGTGGAAAATTATTCAGCCCCCTTAAGTTAATACTTTGTAGCGCCGCCTTTTGCTGCGATTACAGCTGTAAGTCACTTGGGGTATGTCTCTATCAGTTTTGCACATCAAGAGACTGACATTTTTGCCCATTCCTCCTTGCAAAACAGCTCGAGCTCAGTGAGGTTGGATGGAGAGCGTGTGTGAACAGCTATTTTCAGTTCTTTCCACAGATTCTCGATTGGATTCAGGTCTTGACTTTGACTTGGCCATTCTAACACCTGGATATGTTTATTTGTGAACCATTCCATTGTAGATTTTGCTTTCTGTTTTGGATCATTGTCTTGTTGGAAGACAAATCTCCGTCCCAGTCTCAGGTCTTTTGCAGACTCCATCAGGTTTTCTTCCAGAATGGTCCTGTATTTGGCTCCATCCATCTTCCCATCAATTTTAACCATCTTCCCTGTCACTGCTGAAGAAAAGCAGGCCCAAACCATGATGCTGCCACCACCATGTTTGACAGTGGGGATGGTGTGTTCAGGGTGATGAGCTGTGTTGCTTTTACGCCAAACATAATGTTTTGCATTGTTGCCAAAAAGTTCGATTTTGGTTTCATCTGACCTGAGCACCTTCTTCCACATGTTTGGTGTGTCTCCCAGGTGGCTTGTGGCAAACTTTAAACAACACTTTTTATGGATATCTTTAAGAAATGGCTTTCTTCTTGCCACTCTTCCATAAAGGCCAGATTTGTGCAGTATACGACTGATTGTTGTCCTATGGACAGAGTCTCCCACCTCAGCTGTAGGTCTCTGCAGTTCATCCAGAGTGATCATGGGCCTCTTGGCAGCATCTCTGATCAGTCTTCTCCTTGTATGAGCTGAAAGTTTAGAGGGACGACCAGGTCTTCGTAGATTTGCAGTGGTCTGATACTCCTTCCATTTCAATATTATCGCTTGTACAGTGCTCCTTGGGATGTTTAAAGCTTGGGAAATCTTTTTGTATCCAAATCCGGCTTTGAACTTCTCCACAACAGTATCTCGGACCTGCCTGGTGTGTTCCTTGTTCTTCATGATGCTCTCTGCACTTTAAACGGACCTCTGAGACTATCACAGTGCAGATACATTAAGTCCCCGTTCACACTGGGGCGACCTGTGAGGCGACCTGGTCGCCTCACAGGTCGCCGTAGGTCGCCTTCCATAGGGAAGCTGCGGACCCGTTCTAATAGGAGCGACACAAGTCACTCCGACTTAGAAAAAGGGTCCGGAGCTTCTTTGGGGCGACCCGGAGCGACCGTCATAGACTTCAATGTTATGAAGTCCGTGCCGGCCGCTCCGAGGTCGCGGCGCGCTGCTCGCACCGCGACCTCGGAGGTTGCCCCGGGAATTCGAATCGCCCCAGTGTGAACGGGGCTTTATACGGAGACTTGATTACACACAGGTGGATTCTATTTATCATCATTAGTCATTTAGATCAACATTGGATCATTCAGAGATCCTCACTGAACTTCTGGAGAGAGTTTGCTGCACTGAAAGTAAAGGGGCTGAATAATTTTGCACGCCCAATTTTTCAGTTTTTTATTTGTTAACAAAGTTTGAAATATCCAATAAATTTCATTCCACTTCATGATTGTGTCCCACTTGTTGTTGATTCTTCACAAACAATTACAGTTTTATATATTTATGTTTGAAGCCTGAAATGTGGCAAAAGGTCGCAAAGTTCAAGGGGGCCGAATACTTTCGCAAGGCACTGTATATATATGTATATATATATATGTATATATATATATATATATATATATATATATATATATATATATTCCCAGTTCATTTGGTAACTTGACAAATGTTGTTCGAAAGTTCTTTAATTTAGTTTGCTTTTTAACACAAGATGTTGGAAGGAATGGACTCTCTGAATAAAAACTTCAACCACTATTTTAGACATTCGATCAATCCGGAAACATTTTCCATCCTGCCCCTTGAAATGTTTTCATCACTGCAGTCGAAAACATACACTAATTTGACCCTACTAAAGATTAGAATATCAAAATCTCACATTTTGGAATTCCCATTAGTTTCTGGCTCATTGACAATGGTCATCAAGCCAAAGAGAGAGGCGTAATCTACCTCGTAAGGACACAGACAGCAAAACCTGATAGGGGTTCTTCTAACCCTTTACTTTTCTATCCAAATCGTTATACATTAACTTTATGGCAAAGAAAATGAATTGAATGGTATCTGATACATTACTGCTCTTCATTCCTTAAGGGTGTTTGACATTTCCAAGGGACCAGTGCCTGAAATTGTAACTTTGGGGATATTAAAGCTTAGCTCCAGGCAGATAAAACATACAAATTACTGCAGCTTTGTATTCCCTAATATCCAATTAAATGTGTATTTTATTTCTAAATGTGTTTTTTTTTCCATTAAAAACTTTACAGTTTACCGTATGCAACCTACTTTGATCTGCATGATATAAGCAATGCTATCATGAAAAAGCTAAAAAAGAGAAAACGGAAAATTCCTATCATACTTACCGTAATTTTCCTTTCCTGATAGTCTCCATGGCAGCCTACGTGTGGGTTAACCCCGCCTCCACTCCAAGGGTATAGGACCCCCCTCCCATAAATTTCAGCTCTCAGGTACAGCAGGTGTTCCATATCTTAGCCGAATCCAAGACGAGAGGGTGGGTACTCCGGCTGCCATGGAGACTATCAGGAAAGGAAAATTACGGTAAGTATGATAGGAATTTTCCGTTTTCCTGTTTGTCTCCATGGCAGCCTACGTGTGGGAAATAACTAGCTCACTCCACACGGGTGGGAATGCTTTAGCAAAGAAAATTTTAATTCGTGCTATTTGCAGACAAAACAGTCAAACCAAAATTAACTGAGGACAGAGAAGCAGGCTCTACACAATAGTGGGTCATAAAAGTATTGACTGATGACCACGAAGCCGCTCTGCAAATCACATCTGGAGCCACGTGCTGCGAAGCCGCCCAGGAAGTAGAGATACTCCTTGTAGAGTGCGCCGTCACTGCCTCCGGAGAAGCCAGCCCCTCAGCTCTATAGGCCTGTTGGATAGCTTCCACTATCCATGAAGCGATAGTCCTAGATGAAGCAGGTTTACCTCTGTTCTTTCCCCAGAACAGGACAAAGAGGTTGTCAGACTGCCTGAATGGTGCAGTTGCTTGAAGATAGGCTTTTAAGGATTCTCCTACATCCAACGGATGAGGATTGGACTCATTAGATGACCGGAAAGTAGGCAGGACAATCTCCTGATTCTGGTGAAACACCGAGGTGACTTTCGGATTTGAATTCAGCCTGGGTATTAGTACTACCCGATCCGGGAAAAAAGTCAAGAATGGTTCTTTACATCCGAGAGAACTTAATTCAGAGACCCTTTTAGCCGAAGTAATGGCTACCAGGAAGACAGTTCGGATGGTCAGGTCCTTGATAGAAGAAGAGGAATCTATGCCCGATTTGGAGAGGGCATTTAGGACAAGAGGTAGATCCCATTTTGGGAACCTAGGTCTTCTCTGAGGATTGAGCCTGACTGCTCCTTTGAAGAATTGTTGAATTAGTGGGTGTTGGGCCCACATGACCCCGGAGAAGGCCGACAAGGCCGAAACTTGAACTCTAAGAGTTGCCACTGAAAGGGGCATATCCAGACCAGCCGGAAGAAAACTTAGTATTTCTTGAATCCCAGGGACTGAGGAAGACATACCTTCAGGATATGCAGACTCCATGAATCTTGCCCAGATTCTACAGTATACTTTATTAGTACTTGGTCGTCTAGCATTCATCAAGGTGGAAATGGCTGTAGATGGGCAGCCGAGCGATTCCAACCTTTCCCTCTCAAGAACCAGACCGTCAACCAGAGAATTGCAGGACAGGGGTGCACTGATGTTCCCTGAAGAAGCAAGTCTGAGGGGAAGAGGGACCGGGTCCCGGTAACTCAGTTGTAGGAGTAGCGGAAACCATGGCCTGTTCAGCCAGAAAGGCGCCACCATCACTATCTCCACATCTTCCGCTTGAAGTCTTTGCAGGAATTTGAGAATGATGGGTACTGGAGGAAAGGCGTAAGCCCTGCTGAACTCCCACCTGTCGGTTAGTGCATCTGTCCCGTAAGCTTGAGGACACTTGCCTCTCGTGACATACTTCTCCAACTTGCGGTTGCAAGGGGAGGGGAACAGATCGACTTCGGGAGAAACTTCCAACGACAGAATCCATTTGAACGACTCCACATGGAGAGACCATTCGTTGTGGTTCAACTGCACCCTGGACAGAAAATCTGCTTGGACATTCTGTGAACCTGGAATGTAAACTGCCGAGATGTTTACTAGGTCTGGGCCCAGGACATTATCGGGTCTAATTCTCGTAGCAGAGAGAGACTCCGTGTCCCACCTTGTCTCTTCACATAAGACACTGCCGTGGTGTTGTCCATCCGAATCATTACAGATTTCCCCTCTAGCAGGTGTTGGAAAGATCGAAGACCCTGGTAGGCTGCTCGGAGTTCCAGTATATTGGAGACTGGGGTGTGTCTCTGAAAAGACCATCTCCCCTGTGTCATCTCTGTCAGACAATGAGCCCCCCAACCTGAGTTGCTGGCATCTGTTGTGATTATAGTCCATGAGACTGGAACCAGAGAATGACAGTTGAGCAGATTCCTGCGTTGCAGCCACCAAAGAAGACTGTATCTCATGTTGGAGGAGATATGAATGTACTGATCTTTCTCTTCTGTGTTCCATTGTTGTAGGAACCCTTTTTGGAAGGGCCTCATATGCCAGAGAGCCCATTTGACCATTGGAGCCGTGGACACCATGGTGCCAATGATTTTGAGGCACTGAGAGGCTTTCAGCCGAGGAGAGGAAAGAGCCGGAAGGATTCTCTCCCTCACTACCGGTATCTTCTCTAATGGGAGAGAGATTGAATTCTCGACGGTGTCGAATTGTGCCCCAAGATAGACTAGGCGCTGAGTGGGCTCCAGCTGACTCTTTTGTAGGTTTAGCAGCCAGCCAAACTCTTTGAGGGTCGATATGACCTGATCTCTGTGTGCCAATAACTGATCCTTTTCTTGAGACAGAAGCAGAAGATCGTCTAAGTAATGATGTAGACGTATACCTTTCAATCTTATGAAGGCTACCACTGCTAGAAGAACTTTGGTGAATACTCTGGGTGAGGTAGACAGGCCGAAGGGTAGGCAAATGAATTGCAGATGCTGATTCTGAACACAGAAGCGAAGATATTTGTGGAAGTCGGTTGCCACAGGTACATGAAAGTACGCATCTTTCAAATCTATTGAGGCGAGCCAATCTCCCGGCAGTACTGCCCTTTGAATAGTTGAGAGTGTTTCCATCTTGAATTTTTCGTTCTTTATGAACTTGTTCAGGTATGTGAGATCTATAACAGGCCTCCAGGCCCCGTTCTTCTTCTGGACTAAGAAGAGGGGTGAGTAAACCCCTTGAAATTTTTCTTGTTCTGGAACCGGAGCTACCGCTCCTTGAGCCACCAAAGCGTCTACATAGGCGAGCAAGACTTCTCTTCTCTCTTCTAGACAGGGTAAATGAGTTGAGATGAATCTTGGAACTGGATCTGCCAGAAATGACCATCTGTGGCCTGTAGAGACCGTCCTGACGGTCCAAAAGTCCGTGATTGAGGCCGCCCAGACATGCTGAAAATGGAGAAGACGTGCCCCCACCTGACATGCCTGGACGGGCCCAATCTCAAAAAGATTTAGTGGAATCTTGTCCAGCAGGCGCTGGATTTTTTGATGACCTCCGAGTAGAGGATTGACCACCTCTCCAGTTTCTTCGGAAATCTCTATTAGGCTTGTAAGAGCGTGCATCTCTTGATCTCTCCGTGTATTGCCTCCTAGGTTGAGGCTTCTTCTGACCAAATAGTCGTCTGTCTTGCGGGAGGAAACCTGACTTTCCGCCAGTAGCCTTGGCAATGGCGCTGTCTAGTTTGTTTCCAAAAAGGGAAGTACCCTCAAAAGGGATCTTACACCATGCCTGTTTAGAAGCTGGATCTGCAATCCACGGGCGAAGCCACAAGGCTCTCTTTGCTGTTACTGAGGATAGCATTGATCTGGACAGAAGACGCAGAACATCGATAGATGCTTCTCCTAAAAACACTGAAGCCAGCTTGAGTTCGTGAATAGGGGAACTTTCTACGGCTTCTTCCGAGAGACTTCCAAGTTTGGATTCTATATCAGAAACCCAGACTTCCATGGCTTTAGACATTGTTGCTAATGCTATCACAGGTTTGCAGGCCGCGCCGGCCGTCACAAAGATCCTCTTTAGGTCCAGATCTATCTTCCTATCCAAAGGGTCTTTGAAAGAGACCGCGTCATCTAGTGGCAAAGTGACATGCTTTGCTAATCTTGTAACTGCCGCATCCACAAGAGGAGCAGATTCCAGACGGGCGACATCTTCAGGTTTAAAGGGATATAATTTCCCAAGTTTGGAGGATAAGGAAGACTTACTATCCCCTTTACTCCATTCTTCAGTAATCACCTCTTGTAATTCAGAGAGGGAAGGGAAGTTGATACGCTCCTTACCAAGGTGCTTGAAGAACTTCCGCTGCTTTTTCTGAGGAGACACAGGATCCTCCCATCTGAGAGCTTCTTTAATGGCTCTGATCAGGGGTGAAACTAGGGCGAACTCAAAGCCGCCTACAGCCCCTTCTTCTTCCGAATCACTGTCAGATGGTTTTGCAGAAGTAATGCTCGGTTGAGAGGGGCCTTGATCTTCCTGCACTTCTGCTGGAGAACTAGATGTGGTGGGACCAGGTGGTGGGACTGTACCCCATTCTTTCAGGGACTGTCGTACTATTCTCTTCACTAGAGATTCCAATCCTTGATCCTTTTGCCCCCTCTCACCGGCTGCATGAGCAAAACATGGCTCACATAGGGACTTGTCCTCCGGGACATGCGCCCCACAACCCCAACAGGCTCTCTGGTATGTGCGGTGACTCTGGTATTGTGTATGGTGTCTGGGGGAGGAATTAGAGCGTCTCCCTTGCTGCCTACTCCCTGATGGAGATTCACGGCGTTTAGATCTGGAGGATGAACTCCCACGAGGTCTGACAGGGTCTCTTTCTTGTGGTAAATCAGGCCTGGAAGAGCTGATGGAAAAAGAGAAAATCGGGGAGACACTGGATTTAGCCATGACCTAGGGACCAGCAAGCCCTCCCCGCCCCCCCCTCTGAAAAATGCCAGCACCCACCTGTTGTGAGAGGGCTGGCCACAGGAGGGCGGTGACGCAGGATCCATACTTCAGGCCAAACAACCAGACTGATAAAGAAAGGTAATACATATCAGACACCATGTCAGAGATACATTGTGAGGTGACAACCCTCCGCCCCCCCCCCCCCCCTCTGCAGTCAAGTCTCCATTGCACATACCTGTAGCAAGGAATCTAGAGACACTGGGAAGCTGCCGTAACGCCCACAGTACATTCCCAAAGTACAGGGGAATCGTCAGCTGTTTAAATCTCCCGCCGGAATGACGTCAGCGGTGATGCGGCCGCGATCGCTAATGCGCATGTGCGAACCAAGCCTCGACTTCGCTCGCGGCGCACTGCGCATGTGCGGGACCACGAAGCGTCTACCGATTGGACGCTAGAAGCAGAGGAGGAAGAGGAAGGGTTTGTTGGAATGCAGGAAGGGTTTGCTGGAACGCAGGAAGCGTTCCAGCGCCATTGGGCCAAACAAACATATTGTACAGTGATAGGAAAAGAGACAGACAAAGTGCACATAAATAACAAATACCGCTGCCATGAAGGGAAGCAATGCGAATCTTCAGACCCATGTCAGAGAATGCCGATCAAGCTTCAGTCAACCGCAGAGAGCAGGGGATTTTAAATGTCACTCACCCGCCCGTGGCTGGGCTCTGGACATGCAGACACCATCCAAAGTATCCTAAGGTAAGCTGGACGTAGTAAGACATCAGAAGTGTAGGTCCTTGGAGGAGGACAAAAAATGAACACCTGCTGTACCTGAGAGCTGAAATTTATGGGAGGGGGGTCCTATACCCTTGGAGTGGAGGCGGGGTTAACCCACACGTAGGCTGCCATGGAGACAAACAGGAAACACAATTTTGTGAATAAAGACATTTGCAAGATTTATGATAAAATGGTTGAATAACCCATTTAGGAAAGAAAATAATGATTACACAAAATAAGGATTAAAAATCACATAGTACATGTTTGTGATTTGAACATTTTAGGAAACTTTTATCATACAGTGGATTTAAACTAACTTATCCAACTTAGTGAATTGAGCCTCATGCATGGTCTGTGTTTGTGTGTTCAAACTTAAATTAATGACTCATCACCCATCACCCATACCCTCTGACCTATTAAATGATTTGTCTAATGACACATCATATGTAAGCCGGAGTAGAGGGGTTCTCTTGAATATTATTTGTTTACAGTTTGTAACAGAAGAATTTTGTTTGAAAATGTTCATTTTCAGAACGCTCATTCATTTTTTCAATGGTTGGTGAGGTCAAATTGACATTCATTTTTGACTGTAGTGATGAGTAAATTTGAAGGAGCAGGATTGTTTCCAAACTCCGCTCCTCCGGCATGACCATCCATCACTTTTCCTGGGCTGCGTTCACCCATTGCCTCGCAAAGAACCGGCATGGCAGGTGCCGCCGGGACCGGGTAGAGGGGTGGGAGCAGAGTGGACATGTGTACGTTCTCCACGCCATCTTCTTGCTGACCCAGAAGCGACATGTAAAACATGACTTCTGCATCCCTGTGTCACTCTCCCCAGCAAGTATGTCTGAGGAAGAATCGAAAGTAGTGCTATTTGCTCTGCATTAGATTCACTGGGGGACAGGTGAGACATCAGGGGACTTTCAGACCTTTGGTGTCTCATTATAGAGAACCTGTTTCCAAAAAATCATCACATAGCCAACTTTTTGTCCCATATGTGATAAAAAAAAAAAAAAAAAATTAGGTTAAAAAAAAAGTTTTTAAAATTGTAAAAATATTAAAGTTACACTCAAGCACATAAAATCCCCCCCCCCAAAAAAAAAATTTTCAGGACCCCCATCCCCACATACACGCACGTATGATTGTAAACTCTTGTATGCCTATGCATGAAAATGTCAATTGCGATACACATCTGTGCACTCTAGAGTGAGAGCAATTATTTTAGCAATAGATCTCCTGCATAACCCAAAACTGATGACCTGTAGGGGCTTTTAAAGCCTTGCCTATGGAAAATATAAGGTACTGAATTTTGTCACCATTTCATGGGCACACACAATTTAATCACTTAAGGACCGCCCGCCGCATTTACTGCGGCAGGCTGGCCCTCCCGGACGAACCGACGAAGCTCTATGTCGGTCGCGTGCCTGCAGCTAGGGGGCGAGTGCATGCTGCCGGCGGTGCGCTCCCGCCCCCACTCGGCAGCAGGGACTCCGATGCATGGGGCTGGCAGCTCCGATTGCCGCCGGGAACCCGCAATCATTCCCCGCTGAGAGAGAAGGACGGTCAGCTATTGTAAACACAGTTGACTATTCTTCTATCTGGAATTATTATAGAGCACCTGTGATCCTTCTATATAGGATCACAGGTCACTGTGATCATTTCGAAAGCCCAACCCCCATACAATTAGAATCACTCCCCTAGGCTTACATTTACCCCCTGATCACCCACAGTGTTAACCCCTTCACTGCCAGTGTCATTATTACAGTAACAGTGCATATCACAGTTTACATATTACAGTAGTAATGTCACTGGTCCCCCCCAAAAGTGTCAAAAATGTCAGTTAGGGGTCCGATCTGTCCACAGCAATGTCGCAGTCCCACTAAAAATTACAGATCACTGCCATTACTAGTAAAAAAAAATTAATAAAAATGACATAAATCTTTCCTGTAGTTAGTAGACGCGATAACTTTTGTGCAAACCAATCAAAATAAGCTTATTGTGATTTTTTTTACCAAAAATATGTAGCAGAAAACAAACTGGCCTAAAATTTTAAAAAATTTTGATTGTTAAATTTTTTTTTTGGAAATGTTTTATAGCAGAATGTGGAAAATATTGTTTTTTTTTTTCAGAATTGTCGCTCTTTTTTTGTTTATAGCGCAAAAAATAAAAATCCCACAGGTGACCAAATACCACCAAAAGAAAGCTCTATTTGTGGGAAAAAAGGACATCAATTCTATTTAGGTACAGTGTCGCACGGCCGCGACACTGTAAAATGGCCTGGTCATTAAGGGGGCAAATCCTCCCGGTCCAGAAGTGGTTAAGCCTTGACTCTACCTCATAATTTATATTTTACAAAAAAATTGGGCAATTTATTGTGTTTGTGTATTTAGTGTATTTTTTTTTTTCTAGTGAAACAACTATTTTCTTCTCTAGGGGGTATGCTTTCATAAAATATATAATGTTTTGGGGGTTTTAAACAACCTTCAGGGTTAAAATGATTTTTTTAAACATCTGTGCAAAAAATGGATCTGGCAGGGAAAGCGTTCAACAATTTAAATATAAGTTGATCATTGTAATCATTCTTGGCAGTGTTGGTGTCCATGTTAATGTGGAGAGCAATATAAATAAAGTGACTTTCATTCAACCAGGTGTGTAAGAGGTGCTGAGGTTGTTTTTGGAGTCGAGACGCAGAACAGAGAACCCAAATTACCAAGTGGCTCCTTTGGGAGTAGCACTACACTGCACTGATATCTGTGGACCGATCTTTTTTTTTTTTTTTTTTGTCAAACAGTGAGATCTTCTTGTCATAGGTCCTGACTCCAGTCAACCTGGGAATTTAGTGTGTTCCACTCACCTTTCCTTTTTTAGCTCTTTATGCTACATTTTTTTGTAGATTTGTAATTTCACCACAACTAGGTCGCGGCGTGCTGACGTCACCACTACGAGTCTGAGGACGGGCGGAGGAGTCGACCGGCTGGCGGCTCATTCAAATCCCATGATTTACTCATTTTGAATCTTGTAAGTTGCTCTCTTTTTTGCTCATTAAACGCTTATGGTTTTACACTATGGGGCGCTCTGTTTTCTTTATATGAACCTCGCGATTGGATGCCTTTGAGTGATGTCCTGTTGAGTCAATTTCTCTTTGTACTCCCACAAGACAGACATTTGGCTTTACATTTCATTTATCTGGTAAGCAGCTGTGATGTCGGTGGTGATCTCCCTTTGATTGCCATAGGGGGTCTCTCTTGAGGTTGCTTTTCTCCTGGTCATTTCGATATTCATCACTTATTATTTGCTCCTTCTGGTAAGCAGATCGGACTTATGGGTGACAGTCTTCACTATCTATCGATTTTTTATGATTATTAAATTCAATTTTAATGCATGTCTGGGAAGGAGCTTGTATCGGTGGTGGTACTTATCTTGGCAGCACATACTGCAGCGGATTACACTTTGGGTGTCTATTGAATTATGCAGTATTACGCTATGGAATCTGTTATATTTTTTTTTACATGCATCTCGTATATGATTCCTGAGCTTCTCCGGATAGTTGAGGATTTATCCAGAAGTCGCTCCTGGTTGGATTCGATATTCTTTGTTCTTGGCAATTTATTCATTTCCATCTGGTAAGGAGTTTGCACATTCAGTGGCCTTTTCCAGCATTTTCTATATAGTTTCAAAGGACTTCACATAGACTTTGAGTTTTTTTATATATTATATATTATCATTTAATGGACTTCTGCACTCATATGATTGGAAGTTTCTGTCTTATTCACACAATTTATGTATGGTGTATTTTTGTGTAAGTATCTTCGTGTATGGTTCATGACTGTTCACTGTATCACCTTTATTCATTATTGATTTAATATTTTTGGTTAAATATTATTCAGTGTTTAGCTCAACTTACCTTTATATATCAAGGTAACCTACGCCTGGTAAAAAAATAATAAAAAAATCACACAGGCGAGGTTCTAAAGACTCCAGCAGTGGCCTCATGGCATTAAAGAGAGGGATGGAAACAACACCCTTCTGCTTCAGGACCGGAACAAAATGTTGAATCACTGGACTTACTACCGGGAGAGGCACCATGGAGGGTCACATGAAAGTGAATACAGGTGAATAAAAAGGCCTTAGGAAGAGTTAAAGAAAATGAGGATGGGTGGGAGGCAGGGATGGGGACAACTGCAACTTTACCCTGCGATGGGTAATAATTAGTATTTATTTCATGAGTTCCACTTTCACCCAACATAATAATGATCAATGGGCAAACTTGCTGTTTTGATGTTAATAAGCATTGCGAGTTCCACCTGGTGACTTCCATCAGTGGCCGCCCAGTAACCGGAGAACAGAAATACAATGGAAGACGTCCATTCTTTAACTCTAGACAGCTGTAAAATCTACCATTTAATGGCTGTAAATGGAAAGTTTTGGTGTTACACTGCTGCTTTTTTGAAATGTAAGGATACACTTAAGTGCCAAACCTGTTAATTATTTTTGAAAGTTACTGATACTTATACAATCCAAACCAAAACCTAGTAACAAATAATCATATGTCATATTCAGAAATGTATTCTGATACTCTGATTTTAAGGTGCCGTTGTTGTTAATAATTACAAAAATAATTCACACCAAAACACAAAGTTGATGGCCTATGAATGTTGCTCAGGGCATACACAGATATCAAGTTTTGAAAGAGACTGACTATCAAGCAAATCATCAAATGTAGGAGCAACTCAACATATGCATGTATGATGCATTTGTGTCTAATGCAAATAGAGTTTGATTAACAAGAGATTGTAAAGCTGTGCTTAATCCTGGCCATATTTTAATGCAAGAAACTAGTATCCAGACCGGCAGAAGGAGGGTCAAAACTAGGAGTCACACGGTCTGTTGCATGTGCTGACAGAGAACATGCTGACAGGGGGAGAGAGCAGAGTGAACAGAATTGATGGCTTATTAATGCTGGTTGCCCCTAATTGTCCAAAAGGCAGGCAGGGGGCTGGTAAGGGTCACCTTCTTAAACCCCTTCCTGCCCACCCCAGCACCCCTTTAAAAGGTTCTAAAAGCCCATGGGTGAGAAGGATCCGTGATCATGTGACCACTGTGATTGGCTGTCACAGTGGTCACATGATCGGGAGCAAGTCTTGGTGACTACAAATCGTCAGTGAGGATCAAGAGCCATCCTTTACAACTCAGTCTCTGTGCTGGGAGCGTGAAGTGGGCACTCTCTCAGCACAGAAACATTGGCTGCCCAGTGATTCATATGTGCGATGTGGCTTTAAAGCACACCCTTGTGCCACGGGAAGAATCACCGATCATTTGACCACTATGACTGGTTATCACAGTGGTCACATGATTAGGAGACGGTTCCACTGGCTACAATCAATAGAGGAGACTGAGAGCTGTTTTTGACAGCTCACTTTCCGCGCTGGAAGCGTCCATAATGGCCCTCTAATCTTACTGTGTTTTTCTGCCTCTTTGTAATGTCCTCCTTGAGCTCCCAAATTCTCCTTTTCCCTCTCACTTCCATTCATTTATAACAAGTAGTGCATGTTAGTTAAAGTCACGCGCACTGCTATATGCACAATACAAATTCCATAGTCCCTACTCTTGGAAGCAAGCAAGAGAGGGTGGCTACGTTCCTACATACAATGGGACCATGGAGAACGAATGTAGTCACCCTCTAACAGAAATCTAATTGTAGCAGCGAGAAAAAGGAATTTGGAAATTTGGAGGAAGCTGAAAGCACCAAAAGTGACTTTTTTTGATTTAGAAATACATACTTAAATAGAATTTTCTTTTTTTATACCAGAGTTTAGTATAACTATTATAGAGTTTGGCAAGGCTGAAGGCGTGGGGCAAGCTAGCGCGTATCAACCTTTTGAAGAGTAAATTGCTCCCCAAATTCTCTTATCTTTTCCACCATTCACCACAATGGATTCCAAAATCTTTTATTGTGCAACTGAACAGGCTTTTCTCTTCCTTTTGGTGGGGGGATCAGGCCCCACGCTATAAACTCTCTACCTTAACCACTTGCCGACCGCTCACATGGAGCGTACTGCGGCAAAGTGGCTCGATTCCGTCCAGCGACGTAGACCCACGTCGCTGGACTCCTCCCCCTGTGGGCGGCGCGTGCGCGCCACCGGGGGCTCGCTCCCGCTGTATTCAGACACAGCGGAGTCGGGCCAGGGGAGAAGAGACGGTGATCACCGCCGCTCTTCCCCGATCGTCGGGGATCGAGTGAGGTAATCCACCTGCTTGTGTAAACAAAGCAAACGGATCTCCTCTGTGACAGGCAGGGACAGATTATAGGATTCAGCATAGCTGAACCTGCGATCTGTGCCTGTGTCACACAGTCCCCTCCCCCCACACACGTCAGTAAGCACCAGGCATACATTTAACCCTTTTATCACCAATAAAGTTAACCCCTTCCCTGCCAGTGTCATTATTACAGTAACAGTGCATATGTATAGCACTGATTACTGTAGTAATGTCACTGGTCCCCCCAAAAGTGTCATAAATGTCAGTCAAGGGTCCGATCTGTCCGCCGCAATGTCGCAGTCCCGCAAAAAAAATCGCAGATCGCCGCCATTACTCGTTAAAAAAAAAAAACAATCAAAATGACATAAATGACATAAATCTTTCCCGTAGTTAGTAGCTGCGATAACTTTTGCGCAAACCAATCAAAATACGCTTATTGTGATTTTTTTTTACCAAACATATGTCATAAATACTATCTGGGAATGCAATTGGTAACGGCCCACTGGTGGTTGCAGCCTGAGGTTACTGATTCCTGTAAAATGTTAGAGGTATTTTATTGTATCGAGGGCTCAAGGCTCCGTATTCACTAACTCCCTCTATGACTGTCACAATTAAAGCCTGGAATCTGGGGCTTAGTTCAAAAAAGAGAGACCCCTTCACTTTGTCCCTACACACCCTCATCTGGAAGAATCCCTTTTTACAGAACTTCTATGCCATGCCAGATCCTCAGGTATGGGCCACATACAAGATAAAATCCATCTTCCACATAACAGAGAATGGAGAGTTACTGCCTTTTCCCTATCTTAGGTCCAAGGTCAACTTACCATCCCATTATCTATTTAGGCATATGCAGCTTGCTCACGCTTTTGGCAGCCAGTTTACTCATAGTTTTGAATTTTAAATGGTTGCCGGAGATATATTTAAAGAGAACCACATCCCTTGTATTAGTAAAGATAGACTAGGAAATTGTTGTGGGACTTTCAATGTGCAAACACACAAATAAATGATGGAGAAAAAATCATTTTGATAAAACCAATTTTACAAATTTTTATTAATCCAAAATGACAAACATTTAAAAAAAAAAAAAAAAAACACATAAAAGGAAAAAATAACTATCTAGTGCCTGCTCAAAGCAGGAAAGTCGGTCACTAGATAGTTATTTTTTCCTTTTATGTGTTTTTTTTTTTTTAAATGTTTGTCATTTTGGATTAATAAAAATTGGTAAAATTGTTTTTATCAAAATGATTTTTTCTCCATCATTTATTTGTGTGTTTGCACCTTGAAAGTCCCACAACAATTTCCTAGTCTATCTTTACTCATAGTTTTATTCATCCTAACTGCTCGGATCTCAAAGATCTTCTTCGTTCAAGCCCACTTGAAAAACCAGCCTCAACATTGTACTCTCATCTTTTAGAGCCGGTCCACACTAGCGCGACTTGTCAGGCGACTTGTCAGCCTGACAAGTCGCGCTCGGTCGCGGTCCATTGACCGCTACAGGACCCGTTCTAATAGGAGCAAAACAAGTCGCTCCGACTTAGAAAAAGGGTCCTGTACTACTTTGGGGCGACCTTGGAGCGACTTGCATAGACTTCCATTATGTGATGACCATGCAAGTCGTTACGAAGTCGTGGTGCATGGTAATGCACAAGTCACCCCCGAAGTAGTACAGAGTCGTGTCGCCCCAGTGTGAACTGACTCTTAAAAGTGGCACTACCTGATCTAACTATTCTCAGAAAGAAATGGTTAGTTGATGTACCAGACATGGATGATAAGGACTGCACAGATATGTGGGATGAATCATTTAATCCACGGATCTCACTTAGGGACCTGGCAAATACAATTCCAAATCCTTCATGGAGCCTACTTTACACCTGTATGGGTACATCGGCTTAATCCTGCCATCCCATCCACATGCTGAAGAAGTGATGGAGTGGAAGGAGACTTCTTGTACATCTTCTGGACTTGTTCAGTTATTTAAATATTCTGGTGAGTTGTGATTAATATTATCTGCATAGTTTCACAGATCCCCCTCACCCCATCTCCAAAAGTTTGTCTGCTGGGACTAGTTGAGGGCCTTACGAACACTAATGCTGGTAGGATGTTAATTGGACTCCCGCTTTTCTACACTTGAAAGGTGCTTACGCTTCATTGTAAAAACCCTTGGCCCCAACAGTTAACTATTGGAAGCAACTAGTGAATTCTCAGTTGCCGCTTTATAAAAGCACCTATGTTAATAGGGGCTGTTTCAGGAAGTTCGACAAAATATGGGCTAAATGGCTGGAAGATGACACCACAGCTAAGATCCTGCATTTCCTTGAAGTATGAGTGGAGGATAAGGGAGGATTAGGTTTAAAGTCTCGATACCTTTGAATGTATCCCAACGTTAGAGGGAGCTGGGTCAGCTGTCTTTCATTGCACTTTTTTATCTGTGTCCCTATTAGGGATATCCTCCTTTTCTTGTTCGGTGACTGTTTATTAAAAGTGAAAGAATATTTCACATTTTGAGGAATAGAGGGGAAATCTTCTAATAAGGACACAAGTTCTGGTGACTACCAGCAATTTCTCCCACTTTGGAGGGATTTATTCTCACTTACTGTTGTGGCTATGGGACAGGGAATGAAGGGAATCCTCCCTTGCTTTATCCAAAATAAAAATCAGGGTTTTGTCCTCAGTTTTTTTTTTTTAAAGGATAAGTTCACCTTTGGGAATATGTTACTTGCTCCACCCATTTTTAGTGTGGAACATGTTCCCAATGCTGCAGCCACTGCCCAATCCCCCCCCCCTCGTGACAGCAGTACAGGGAGAAGTTTCCCGTACTAGCTGTCACTTTTTGAAAATAGCGTGGTCATGCGCGGCTCTGCCCACATGGCCATGTCATTCATTCTCACAGCTCTGTTTGTGAATGAAAAAAATCCCCTGATGAAGTCACATGGTTTTGACGACACGCGTAGGGCAGCTGATAGTACTGGAACTGTTGCTGGAGGACAAGCCGGCTATCCATGTCCTGTATGCTGTTTGCAGCTTTTTTAAATGTAAGTTTTAGCTTGCTTTGCCAAATAAAAATATTTTTTTTCCAAATATGAAATTTATTGAAACGGTCAAAAGTAGTAACAACAGGATACATAGAAAATTACCACTGTAAACAATCCTCCAGTGAAGGTAAGGCAAAACGTATAAGAAGGCAAAACCATCATAAAAGTAAAAGCACAACAGAGTCAGCTGGAGGCAAAAGAAGGACATCGAAGATGGACCTCACCAAAGCGGGAAAGGATCGTAAGACCCTAGGTCAGAAAGTACATCCAAGGGCACCATATTCAAGAGTAAACCAGGTTATAAACAGGTGGTAGAACGTGGGGAGGAGAGTCTCCACATTCAGTGCATACGTGGTGTTACTTGGTACCATAGGAAACATAACAAGGGGCAGAGGGACAGGACAGCACCAGAGTATAGAAAACAAAAGGAGAGGAGAAATGAGGAGAGAGAAGAGAGGGCAAGGGCGGGAGAGAGGGCGGGGCAGTGGGATGCCGCGCCGGGCCAGAACACACGTCCCAGTCAGGTATTCCAGCGGAGTTAAGGGCATATCAGGGCCTTCCCCCTATCAGAGACAAGAAACATATTCCAGTATCCCCATATCTTTTTGTATCTGTCTCATTTGTGGAGTGCCGTGATGGTCAGGTCCTCCATCTTGTTGATATCCTCCAACCTACGCATGCAATCCCTGATGGAGGGCGGTTGAGTAGTCTTCCAATAGAGTGGAATGCAAGACCTCGCCGCGGACAAAACATGGGGCACAATTGATTTTTTATATTTCCTCAGTGGTATGCTCGACAATTGCAAGAGAAAGAAGGCCGGGGTGTCGGGAATGACATGGTCCGTGAGGTCCCGTAAGAGGGAACCCACTGCCGACCAAAAGTCCCAGAGTTTAGGGCAGGACCAAAAAATGTGGAGGAGAGTGCCCTGCTCCTCTCGACATCTCCAGCATAGGTCAGACGTCCCCGGGAACATCCTACTCAGAAGGGACGGTACTCTATACCTCCTCGTCAGCACTTTGTAATTCGATTCCTGCAACTTCGTACAGGTCGGTGTCTTCAACGCAATAGTGAGTCGGCGAGAGCGTCAAGTGGAGATCCCGTTCCCACTTAGAGATAAATGCAGGGGTGAAGTCCTCTGCAGGGGTTACCAACAGAGCATATGCCTGCGAGAGAGTGTGAGGTAGGATCCCGTCCCCGGAGCATAACACTTCGTACGCCGTGAGTTCCCTGCTGAAAAGGTCTGCTGCAGGTAGGGAGAGGAGAAAGTGGTGGAGTTGAGCCGCCTGCCATAAATTCAAGGCGTAACGAACAGTAGGTGCCGTCGGGGCCACAATTGAGGGCCAACCGTCTGAGCACAAGAAGTGTGTGACCGTGCCCCGGTTTAGGGTCAGTAGGGTTTGGAATGGTCGGTCCGATATACCGGGTCGGAAAGCTGGGTTACCCAACACCGGGAACAGAGGGGAGGTAGGGGTGGAAATGGCCGGGTGGGAGAGGAGGGAGGCTGTCATGGCCAGAGTGACGCAGATGGTCGGATGGGATGTAAGCGCCGATGGGCAAGAATCCCGACACCACGGTGCGCCACCCAGGGGGATTGTGGATTGGGCCTGTTCCAACCGGACCCATAGTTTATTCGCCCCATGGCGACGCCAGTCCAGCAGGCGTCCAAGATGGATGCCAAATATAATTTTTAACTTTACTACACTATTGCAGCCTTCTCTCTCCCACACACCTTCCTGTGAGTCACCCACCTGGGTCATTCACCGACGCCAGGACCGAAGAGGCATATACCAGCTTCAGAGAGAATCCCCGGGAATACTGCGGTGCAAGCAGGAAGATCTTAGGACACACCCCCGCCATCGTGCTGGATTACATGCTGTTACATTACAGCTGTAAGGTAAGAAGTTAGCACAGCCATACGTACTAGGGAATCTCTGCTCATTTTTATCAGTTATTCACCACTGCCGGTCTGGGAGGCTTCCCATTTGAAAGAGAATGTCGGAGGGCACATTTTTATTTTATTTTATTTTAACAGAACTTTATCTGTGGACTGTATAATATATTGAGACTGCTCAGTGTGACATCCCATTAGATCTGCGAGGAGCTTGCTGGCTCACATTTTTGTCTTTTTGTTTAATTTCAATAGCAAAATGTGGTTTAATATTTATTAGCTATAGACCATCTATTTGCCTATACGAGATATTCCAGTGATTATCTGCCTACTTTCTTTAGTTTCTTTCTGCCCACTTTAAAGTGGTTATAGGCTGAATATATTGGTGTGATTTTCATTATTTATTAACTACTACTAGAAGATTCTTCACTTTGCTACCTATTTGAAGATATAGCACCTTGTCAATTTGTTACACCTTTTTATCCTATTTACCTGTACTTATTGAAGACTCAGGATTTATTTATTTATTCACATTTTATTGAGCTAATATTTTGTACTTTTGTCACTTTATATTACATACCTTCATTTATCACTTTGTCACTCTCACACACTTGGAGATTTAGCACTGGTTCATTTTACTACTAATTTTTAATAAATTTTTTATTACACGCACTGAAGATTTGGGATTGTCCACTTATTCATCTACTTATTTAATCTTATTCATTTCTACGATTTAGTCCAATACTCAGCACATCACCTTTATAGTTTATATATTTATTTATTACTATAGAACAGCGCAGCACTATCTTTTCTCTATTATTCTGTTTGTGAATGAACTACAAGCCCAGACATCATTTTCGGCTGTCGGCTTGTAGTTCTCAATGAACTACTATGGTGCTGTGGAGTGCTGTGGTAGTTCATTGATTCTTCCTGTCAGTGTATCTGCAGGCCCGTACGTACAGATCTCAAAAGATCTACTTTCAGTGACCAAAGATCTGCCCATCTCTTGCAGAGATGGGCAGATTGTCGGCCGAACGATCGGCCGTCTTTTGTCCAGTGCTGTCGTGTTGGTTGAAAACTGCTCAAGACTGCACACGAATTTTGTCGGCCAACAACAACCAACTTCAGAAGTGATGTCATGTGATGGTTAACCTTCCGTGTTTTTTCTTCTCTGAGCATGCCCAGTCTTGCTCATCTGCTTTTTGTCGGCCGAAATCTGTACTGACTGATGAACAATCGGCCGTTCTTTGTTGGCCTACAAAAATTTTATAGCCTGCACACCAGATTTTGTTCGGCCGAAAAGTCACAGTCGGTTGTCGGAAGCATCATACTAACAAGCCGACAATCGGCCGATCGGACGTTGGCCGAACATTTACGGCCGACAATCGGTACGTGTGTACGGGCCATTACAACTGGATATGTTTATTTGTGAACCATTCCGTTGTAGATTTTGCTTTATGTTTTGCATCATTGTCTTGTTGGAAGACAAATCTCCATCCCAGTCTCAGGTCTTTTGCAGACTCCATCAGGTTTTCTTCCAGAATGGTCCTGTATTTGGCTCCATTCATCTTCCCATCAATTTTAGCCATATTCCCTGTCCATGCTGAAGAAAAGCAGGCCCAAACCATGATGCTGCCACCACCATGTTTGACAGTGGGGATGGTGTGTTCAGGGGGAGGAGCTGTGTTGCTTTTACGCCAAACATAAAGTTTTGCATTGTTGCCAAAAAGTTCGATTTTGGTTTCATCTGACCAGAGCACCTTCTTCCACATGTTTGGTGTGTCTCCCAGGTGGCTTGTGACAAACTTTAAACCACACTTTTTATGGATATCTTTAAGAAATGGCTTTCTTCTTGCCACTCTTCCATAAAGGCCAGATTTGTGCAGTATACGACTGATTGTTGTCCTATGGACAGAGTCTCCCACCTCAGCTGTAGATCTCTGCAGCTCATCCAGAGTGATCATGGGCCTCTTGGCTGCATCTCTGATCAGTCTTCTCCTTGTATGAGCTGAAAGTTTAGAGGGACGGCCAGGTCTTCGTAGATTTGCAGTGGTCTGATACTCCTTCCATTCAATATTATCACTTGCACAGTGCTCCTTGGGATGTTTAAAGCTTGGGAAATCTTTTTGTATCCAAATCCGGCTTTAAACTTCTCCACAACAGTATCTCGGACCTGCCTGCTGTGTTCCTTGTTCTTCATGATGCTCTCTGCGGTTTAAACTGACCTCTGAGACTATCACAGTGCAGGTGCATTTATACGGAGACTTGATTACAAACAGGTTGATTTTATTTATCATCATTAGTCATTTAGGTCAACATTGGATCATTCAGAGATCCTCACTGAACTTCTGGAGAGAGTTTGCTGCACTGAAAGTAAAGAGGCTGAATAATTTTACACGCCCAATTTTTCAGTTTTTTATTTGTTAACAAAGTTTGAAATATCAAATAAGTTTCGTTCCACTTCATGATTGTGTCCCACTTGTTGTTGATTCTTCACAAAAAATTACAGTTTTATATCTTTATGTTTGAAGCCTGAAATGTGGCAAAAGGTCGCAAAGTTCAAGGGGGCCGAATACTTTCGCAAGGCACTGTATGTCTTCAATCACATCAGATTTCCCCCATCACTGAGTCTACTCATCACACAGTCCCCTCTTCCCATCCAAGAGTGCAGCAGAGGGCAGGTGGTTGAGCAGGTCTGGAGAAGTCAGACTGCCAGCTGCCAACACCATAGAAATGAATGACATAGTGCTTAGGGCCTTAAGGCCCGTACACACGTACCGATCGTCGGCAGACAAGCGTCTGCCGACGACCGATCTGCCGATTGTACGCTTGTTAGTATGATGCCTCCGACAGCCGTCAGCGCACATTCTGCCGACAAGAATCTGTCATGCAAGCATTAAAATTTTTTTAGAGAGTCATTGTTTGTTATGGTGCAGGTGGCAGGCCCTGGAACAGAACTCAGGACTCTGATCTAGAGCACACTGGGTCCCATGTTCATGGCACCCCAGAGGAACCCAAAGAGCACCCCAGTTGAGAAGCGCTGACTTAGATACCCTTTGGTCCATAATCAGTTCTTCTTACAGCCTCTATTTTTTTTTCCCAACTCTGACAATGTTTTATTTTTAAAGTCTGCACCGCATAAGGATTGTTCTGTGAATCACATGGATAAAGAAATTTAAATATAATCACTTGGTGATAATTTCCAGCCCACTGGCAAATCTCTGCAGCGAAAGTAATGCTGTCACTCTGCGTCACCTACGTTACCAGATTTAGATTGATCTCATCGCTAGGGGAAAAAGGTACTGTGTGGTCAGCCGACAACCAATATCTGGGCTATTCAGGGAACTTTAGGTTAATAATACCCTCCCCCATGCCTCTGTCCAGATGGACAGCCACAAGGAACCTCCTCCACCTTTCAAATCCATACACTGCTGAGTCCCCTTGCCTTCCCATGGGCTTCTCTCAGACAAACACCTCCTGGACATCAGAACTAGCAGCTACATGGCCTGAGAGCTCCCACAGTGCAAAGTCCTGTCCTCAGCCCTCTGTGCTGTGAAGCACTGTGCATGCCACCATACAATCAGTCGATATTACAGGCACATTGACAGTCATGTGTCCCGGGGACTGCAGAAAGCAAAAAACGCCTAAGCTGACAAGAAAGGTAACTGCATTTTACTTCCCATTTCTAAGTCCCCTTGCACAATAACCTCTAACCCTGTTTGCTAACGTGGCAAATCTATTGATTATTACTGATTAGTACGGAGCAAAAAAAGAGTGAAGTGATAGCTATACTGAGCAAACCCTGTCTGCAGCTGTAAATATTTAACTCTTACAAGCCCTACTCCATACCGGGCACAGCTGCCAATGACTGGGTGAACTGTCATGAATTATACCGAGCATGCTCACTTGTAAACCTTGCTTGAAACCGGTAATTAATTTACTAAGCATATTGTAGGAAGCTGTCTATGAATTTACTGCCAGGTTTCCAAGATTTGCCTCTTAAGTTTTTTGTGCCTTGAAATGTCGCCAGTTTTTTATTTTTAACACAATTTTGTTTTACCTTAAATTGATATTTACTGACCAACTGTCTACGAATTCCCTGCCAAGCTTTCAAGAGTTGTCTCTTAAATGTCTTGTCTATGGAAATGTCACCAGCATGAAATACTGACAAGCGTGGCATAAATTCTGTATTCTCAGTTTGTAAACCTTGCTTAAAACTGATATATATTTTTTAATCCAACGCAATTTTATTTTATTTAAAACCGATATTTGCCAAGCATATTGTTGCCAACTGTCTATGAATTCACCGCCAAGGTTTCAAGAGTTGTCTCCTAAATTTCTTGTCTATGGAAATGTCACCAGCATGAAATACTGACAAGCGTGCCATAAATTCTGTATTCTCAGTTTGTAAACCTTGCTTAAAATGTACATATATTTTATAATCCAACGCAATTTTACTTTATTTAAAACCGATATTTGCTAAGCATATCGTAGCCAACTGTCTATAAATTCACCGCCAAGGTTTCAAGATTTGTCTCTTAAATTTCTTGTCTCTTGGAAATGTCGCCAGCATGAAATACTGACAAGCGTGGCATAAATTCTGTATTCTCAGTTTGTAAACCTTGCTTAAAACGTATATATATTTTATAATCCAACACAATTTTACTTTATTTAAAACCGATATTTGCTAAGCATATCGTAGCCAACTGTCTATAAATTCACCGCCAAGATTTCAAGATTTGTCTTCTAAATTCCGAGTCTCTTGAAAATGTTACCAGCATGAAACACTGAACAAGTGTGGCATTAATCTTGCATGCTAACTTGTATACCTACCTTGTTTGAAAATGACATGTAGGAAACAGCTACCTATGAATGCATCGCCAGAGTTTCAAAGCTTGTCCCTTAAATTTCTTGTACTGACTGCAAGGAAAAAATGGTGTTATCAGTTTACAAATTTTATGTTAGTAAGTGTCGAAGAGCTGCAAATATAATTTAGAAATATTCCAGTTTTAAAAATATGCAACAATTGCATCATTTTGCTGCATGGTCTGCTCAGATGCATGCAATACACTAGATTGAGAAGCAATTTTTTTTCAAATTGAGGCAATCTCGACTAAATGTTACTGTACTCTCAATGTATGTGTTTTACAAAGATTACACAGTAACAAAGTTCAAAGCTTTATTCTTTTCACTTTTTTATTGAACAGGTCTTTTGCTCCTATAGACCATTTTGATTTTTTTTATGATATATTGTTTCAAATCATATTTAAAATGATTAAATATTAAATTATTAAATATTATTATTATTAAAATTATTACTTTTTTTTTTTATTCCTGATGTCAGTTCTGCATTATATCTGGAAATGCCTGACACTTTAAAGTAAAGCAAAAAAAAAAAGGAGAAAAGATTTGTCAATGGCAAATTGCAAATTGCTATTTTAATTTTTTTTTTATCTTGCAACGGAATTTTCAAGTAAACGTGAAAAAATTCACAAAGCACGAGAAATCAGTATCTCAAAGCTATACCGCTTTTGATTCCCAATGAATGAAATGTTATTACCCAGGTGAGCATGAAAATAAAATAAATACTAATGACTATGATCATCCATTAATTTTGGCATCTTCATTATTGGAGGTGTTCCCATCAGGACAACTAACATAGGGGCTGATTTACTAAAACTGGAGAGTGCAAAATTTGGTACAGCTGTGCATGGTAGCCAATCAGCTTCTAACTAATCAGCTGGCCATACACGGTTCCTGCTGAACTGGCTGAGATTCGAACGATTAATGGGAAGGCTGAATGTACCAATGATCGATCGATCAACTTGGGTACAACCAGGCTGCTGGATTGCTATAGCAGCTAGAGATAATCACTGTCTTCTCCCGGCAGAGTTGGCTTCCCCCGTTTGCTCCTGAACCTCTCCGGGAGGAGACAATTACTCTGCAGGAGGGATTCCCCTGTCAACACTGTCTGTGTTGATGGGGGAATCGTGTGAATTTCTTTCCTGCAACCCGTGGTTGCAGGAAAGAAAATTTGCACCATCTGTGGCCTGCCTAAACTTTGCCAACAATCTGTAAGCTGACTGGTTACTATGCAGAGCTGAACCAGATTTTGCACTCTCCAGTTTTAGTAAATCAACTCCATACTTGATACTATATATATATATCAAAAAATGAAATGTATTCATGTTTATCTCAGTAAAGAAATACTGAAAAACATTTGGTGTTTGTCATTATGTCTGTGTTTTTAGCACATAGTATAGAGTTTAGTTGCCCAGATTGGAAGATCTCTGTAAAGGACTATCACAGTTATTCGTATTTAAACGTTTTTGCATTACTAAGGTTGGGTTCACACCTTTGCGTGTTGGAAATGATTGCATAATCACACTCTTTCCTGACATGCACAGTAATGTGCTAACATTTAGCAGATGCAAGGCTGTGCTTTTAATTATTAATGGCATCCCCACACATGTGCAAACGCTTGCATTTTCGCATGAACGAAACTGCAAGGGTCTGCGGAACCATGCGGTTTGGTATGGGGTGTTTCTGAAAAACAGTCAGGGACTTATTTTTTGTGTTTCTTGCATGTAGGCCAGCCCACTAAAATGAATGGGTTGCCCTACATGTGATGCGCAGAAATGTGGCGTACATGCACTTAATGGCACCTGTGGGTGCAAACCAAGCCTAAGACACGAATATTGCAGTTTTGTTTGTTATGTAATAGAAAAAGAAAAAATTGCGCTAAATATCAAACCTAATAGCAGCAACTTAAATGTGACAAACATATAGATAACAGATAGTGGAAAAAGCTGCGCTAAGTGACATAGACCATAGATGATACGGTCAAAAAAATGAATTATAAAGTCCCAGAAAAATACAAAAAAGTCCCACAATAATTCAAATGATGAATAAACAACTGAAGTCCAGTCCACCAAAGCCCCAATAAATTCAGTGTGTATAGGTACTGCTTACCGGATGTAGCAGCAAAATGAGCATAGAAAAACACAGAAGCCAGGCCCAATGGAATTCTGCAGAGGACTCCTCACAGATGGTATCCACTCAAGGATGTAGATCCGTGAATAATGTAATAAAACATAAACCAAACATAGCGTGATACTGTATAAATATAAATCTCCCAAGTGTGTCAAGGAAATAAAAAGTGTAGACCACCACCAACACAGGCTGCTTACCAGAAGTAAGGCAGAGTGAGCAAAACAGGTCTTAATGCACAAGTAGAAATTGAAGATACACCTCCGTGCTCCCAATTAATTACCAGAAATCTGTGGGTATCTCATGCGATATTGATCACTCAAAAGAAACACAGCCACCACCAGGAATTCCTGCTTACCAGATGTCAGCAACCAAATTGCATGTAGTAATCAGGGTGCAGCTGATGTATGGCAATCCACCAGACAGTAAATTGAATCTCCCTTAATAATGAGGCTGGTCCACAAAGGTACTCTGATATCACTTGAAAAATCTTTCATATTGTGAGCTGCCTGCTGGCCATCTCCTACCACAATTTCCTGGATTCCCTGCATCCAAAAAAAAACAATTTTTCGCCCACTAGGGGCGCCGGACTGGGTATGGGGGGGGTGGGGTTTTTTACCCCACCCTCGCCCGGCAGAGGCGCTCTTCTGGGGGTGTGTCGGGGCGCAGAGCAATGCGCCCTGACACACCCCACTTTAACGATGTCCGGGCTGTGATTGGTCCAGAGTCCAGCCTGGACCAATCACAGGAGGACATCGGACCTGGTGACGTGACGCCTGGGGGCGGTGCACCACCCAGGCGTCACGTTCACCTTCAGTTCCCGCCGGCCGGCTCCGGAGAAGAGAAGAGGAGAGCCGCCGCCGCGCTGTGAGGATTCCAGAGAAGAGACCGTCACAGGAGAGCCGCCGCCGCGCATGAGGAAGAAGAAGATGACTGTCCACTCCAGTTCGTGTCACCACCGCACCGCGTCCCGCCGCCGCCCCGGGCTGACTCAGAGCAGCACGCCGTCCGTGACTAGTGAGGTAAGTGAAGGGGGCACGCACGCTGATCTCTGCATTGGGGACATCACATGTACACTGGTCACTGCATTGGAAGCACGCACGCTGATCTCTGCATTGGGGACATGTATGCTGGTCATGCATTGGGGACATGGACGCTGGTCACTGCATTGGGGACATGTACGCTGGTCACTGCATTGGGGACATGGACGCTGGTCACTGCATTGGGGACATGTACGCTGGTCACTGCATTGGGGACATGTATGCTGGTTACTGCATTGGGGACATGTATGCTGGTCACATTGAAGGCACGCACGCTGATCTCTGCATTGGGGACATGTATGCTGGTGACTGCATTGGAGGCACGCACGCTGATCTCTGCATTGGGGACATGTACACTGGTCACTGCATTGGGGATATGTACACTGGTCATTGCATTGGGGATATGTACGCTGGTCACTGCATTGAAGGCACGCACGCTGATCTCTGTATTGGGGACATGTATGCTGGTCACTGCATTGGGGACATGTACGCAGGTCACTGCATTGGGGACATGTACACTGGCCATTGCATTGGAAGCACGCATGCTGATCTCTGCATTGGGGACATGTATGCTGGTCACTGCATTGGGGACATGTATGCTGGTCACTGCATTGGAACCACACACGCTGATCTCTGCATTGGGGACATGTACACTGGTCACTGCATTGGGGACATGTACGCTGGTCACTGCATTGAAGGGACGCATGCTGATCTCTGCATTGGGGGCATGTACACTGGTCACTGCATTGGAAGCATGCACGCAGATCTCTGCATTGGGGACATGTATGCTGGTCACTGCATTGGGGACATGTACACTGGTCACTGCATTGGAAGCACGCACACTGATCTCTGCATTGGGGACATGTATGCTGGTCACTACATTGGGGGCATGTACGCTGGTCACTGCACTGGGGACATGTACACTGGTCACTGCATTGGGGACATGTACGCTGGTCACTGCATTGGGGACATGTACGCTGGTCACTGCATTGGGGACACGTACACTGGTCACTGCATTGGGGACATGTACGCTGGTCACTACATTGGGGACATGTACACTGGTCACTGCATTGGGGACATGTATGCTGGTCACTGCATTGAAGGCACGCATGCTGATCTCTGCATTGGGGGCCTGTACACTGGTCACTGCATTGGAAGCATGCACACTGATCTCTGCATTGGGGACATGTACACTGGTCACTGCATTGGAAGCACGCACACTGATCTCTGCATTGGGGACATGTATGCTGGTCACTACATTGGGGGCATGTACGCTGGTCACTGCACTGGGGACATGTACACTGGTCACTGCGTTGGGGACATGTATGGTGGTCTCTGCATTGGGGACATGTACGCTGGTCACTGCATTGGGGACACGTACACTGGTCACTGCATTGGGGACATGTACGCTGGTCACTGCATTGGGGACATGTACACTGGTCACTGCATTGGAGGCACGCACGCTGATCTCTGCATTGGGGACATGTACACTGGTCACTGCATTGGGGACATGTACACTGGTCACTGCATTGGGGGCATGTGTGCTGGTCACTGCATTGGGGACATGTACGCTGGTCACTGCATTGGGGACATGTTCGCTGGTCACTGCATTGGGGGCATGTGTGCTGGTCACTGCATTGGGGGCATGTACGCTGGTCACTGCATTGGGGATATGTACGCTGGTCACTGCATTTGGGATATGTACGCTGGTCACTGCATTGGGGACATGTATACTGGTCACTACATTGAAGAGGGGAATGTACTGTGGGGTTTGTGCTAGGGGGCTTGTACTGTGGGATTAGTGCTAGGGGGTCTGTACTGTGGGATTAGTGCTAGGGGGTCTGTACTGTGGGATTTGTGCTAGGGGGCGTGTACTGTGGGGTTTGGGCTAGGAGGCCTGTACTGTGGGGTTTGTGCTAGGTGGCCTGTACTGTGGGGTTTGTGCTAGGTGACCTGTACTGTGGGATTAGTGCTAGGGGGTCTGTACTGTGGGGTTTGTGCTAGGGGGCATGTACTGTGGGGTTTTGTGCTAGGGGGTCTGTACTGTGGGGTTTTGTGCTAGGGGGTCTGTACTGTGGGGTTTGTGCTAGGGGGCCTGTACTGTGGGGTTTGTGCTAGGGGGCCTGTACTGTGGGGTTTGTGCTAGGGGGTCTGTACTGTGGGGTTTGTGCTAAGGGGCCTGTACTGTGGGGTTTGTGCTAGGGGGCCTGTACTGTGGGGTTTGTGCTAGGGGGCCTGTACTGTGGGGTTTGTGCTTGAGGGGTTTGTGCTAGGGGGTCTGTACTGTGGGGTTTGTGCCACTCTCAGTCAGTGTATCCCATAATAGGGTGTCTCTCACAGTATATCCCATAATAGGGCCCCTGCTCCCTATTATGGGATATACTAGTACTGATGGACCCCTTAATATGTGATATATTGGGAGAATTTGTTCACGCAAGCAAAATACAGGGGACAAAATGGGTGGAGTTTATAAGGGGTGGGGCTTCTGAGAAATGGGAGGGGTCAAAATGGAAGGGCGGGGTCTTGCACCCCCCCATCTTAAAACGTCACCAGCCGCCACTGTATAGCAGAATAGTGCATCTGGAAGCTGTAAACACTGCTTTGTTCCTGATAATAATTCACAGAAAGGCAGCACCCAGGCTGAATTTCATATTACCATGAATCTAAGCACTGCCTTACCAAGTGAACTGCTGCATGTGTAAGTGCTCTTATCTTGGTCACATGTGTATTTCATATGAATATAGCATTGTTTGAGTGATCTCTGTCAAGGGTAAGATTATATAGCTTACAGTATACCAGCTGCTAAGGGACTACCGATCTGAGCTAACCCTGCACAACCAGCCGTGCTGAAATGCGTTGTTCTTTTACATCTGGACGCCACAGTTTGCATTGCTAGAGACATAATTATTTGTCTGGTACTTTTCAGTTGTGCCTGCGTGATTCCATGCTTGTCTTATTTATTTTCTACCCTTTGAATGTTTACAAAAGGCTACATTTCATTTACACAGGATGGGAGCATTGCCCCACTGTGCCTGCTGTCGCCACTTTGCTGGTATAAATATCGCTGAATGCCAACATCCAGCTATAACATGAAGTTAATATTTACCAATTGTCTTGTATCAGTATGCAAACAGTGCAACGTGCAATTCCCAAATCATTTGCATGTCTTCTGCTGACAACAATGCCTGCACAGTGTATATCTATATGTGTATATATACTGTATCTCTATCTATCTATCTATCTATCTATCTATCTATCTATCTATCTATCTATCTATCTATCTATCTATCTATCTATCCATCCATCCATCCATCCATCCATCCATCCATCCATCCATCCATCCATCCATCCATCCATCCATCCATCTATCTATCTATCTATCTATCTATCTATCTATCTATCTATCTATCTATCTATCTATCTATATACAGTGCCTTGCGAAAGTATTCGGCCCCCTTGAACTTTGCGACCTTTTGCCACATTTCAGGCTTCAAACATAACGATATAAAACGGTAATATTTTGTGAAGAATCAACAACAAGTGGGACACATTCATGAAGTGGAACAAAATTTATTGGATATTTCAAACTTTTTTAACAAATAAAAAACTGAAAAATTGGGTGTGCAAAATTATTCAGCCCCCTTAATTTAATACTTTGTAGCGCCACCTTTTGCTGCGATTACGGCTGTAAGTCGCTTGGGGTATGTCTCTATCAGTTTTGCACATCGAGAGACTGACATTTTTGCCCATTCCTCCTTGCAAAACAGCTCAAGCTCAGTGAGGTTGGATGGAGAGCGTTTGTGAACAGCAGTTTTCTGTTCTTTCAACAGATTCTCGATTGGATTCAGGTCTGGACTTTGACTTGGCCATTCTAACACCTGGATAGGTTTATTTGTGAACCATTCCATTGTAGATTTTGCTTTATGTTTTGGATCATTGTCTTGTTGGAAGACAAATCTCCGTCCCAGTCTCAGGTCTTTTGCAGACTCCATCAGGTTTTCTTCCAGAATGGTCCTGTATTTGGCTCCATCCATCTTCCCATCAATTTTAACCATCTTCCCTGTCCCTGCTGAAGAAAAGCAGGCCCAAACCATGATGCTGCCACCACCATGTTTGACAGTGGGGATGGTGTGTTTTGCGTTGTTGCCAAAAAGTTCGATTTTGGTTTCATCTGACCAGAGCACCTTCTTCCACATGTTTGGTGTGTCTCCCAGGTGGCTTGTGGCAAACTTTAAACGACACTTTTTATGGATATCTTTAAGAAATGGCTTTCTTCTTGCCACTCTTCCATAAAGGCCAGATTTGTGCAGTATATGACTGATTGTTGTCCTATGGACAGAGTCTCCCACC
Organism: Pelophylax lessonae; assembly: GCF_965119305.1. Taxonomy (NCBI): domain Eukaryota; kingdom Metazoa; phylum Chordata; class Amphibia; order Anura; family Ranidae; genus Pelophylax; species Pelophylax lessonae. The sequence continues at coordinate 179,084,317 of NC_138779.1, forward strand.
TCAGCTGTAGATCTCTGCAGTTCATCCAGAGTGATCATGGGCCTCTTGGCTGCATCTCTGATCAGTCTTCTCCTTGTATGAGCTGAAAGTTTAGAGGGACGGCCAGGTCTTCGTAGATTTGCAGTGGTCTGATACTCCTTCCATTTCAATATTATCGCTTGCACAGTGCTCCTTGGGATGTTTAAAGCTTGGGAAATCTTTTTGTATCCAAATATGGCTTTAAACTTCTCCACAACAGTATCTCGGACCTGCCTGGTGTGTTTTGAAGCCTGAAATGTGAGTTCAAGGGGGGCCGAATACTTTCGCAAGGCACTGTGTATATATATATATATATATATATATATATATATGTATATATATATAAACGTACACTGTGTTTTACAAAGATTATTTTGAGAAACACATAGGAAACACATAGGAAAGCATTGTACTCATGGTCAGGCGTGCAATGTCATTCTTCTACAGACAAGCCCTGCAGCTTTCAGCCTATATCTTCCTATGGGCTGTCAGTTTGAAAGCTGCAGGGCTTGTGAATGAACTACAAGAACGCTTATCAGCGCCCTCGCAGCTCATTCAGAACTGCACTTATAAAGTATATAGTGAATACAATCAGCGCAAATCAAACAGTGAAATAAATAAATGAATCAAATAAATAATGAATCAATCAATCCGGCTGCAATCACTAGTGTGTGTGTGTCCACTCCACAAATGCAATCTGTATACCAAAAAAGTGTAGCGCCACATAAAATAAATAAATAAATAAATAATCAAGATGGTAGATGTAAATCAATAAACTGAAGTACAATATAAAACATCCCACTGTGTAAACCAGGGGGTGAGCGCGCGCCGCCGGTGGCGCACTCCTGCCCCCCCGCTCGTCAGCGGGGAAGCCGATGTGTGTGTCAGGCGACTCCGATTGCCACCTGACAAAAAAAACAACAGTAGTTCCGGAACACTGTGCGCTCCACAGACTGGAAGTGCACAAGCAGAAGTGACGTAATGATGCTCTACGCGTTTTGTCGATGTGACGTCATCAGGAGCAGCTACTGTTGTTTTTAACAGCTTGATTTTTCTTGTTCGTTTGAGAGTATATTTACGACTGTTGGAATAAATTATCTATCTTTTAATGGATTTACACTATGAGAAGTTTTTTTTCCATTTCTGCATACCTGTGGCAACTGGGAATGAGTACCTAAGAGATTGGCGTTTGTGGTCTACATATCTGAAGTCTTCACTACCTGGCATGTATAGAAGAAGCCATATTCATTCTGTGATTGATGCTCATTACCCCTGTAGGCATTCTTCTCTTTTTAACGGTTTATCACTGAAGATTGAAAATTATCGGCACTTTATTAAACAATAATTTTTTATTTATATGTTGTTTTATTTATTTATATTTTTTGATGGACTTAATTCAAGTTGGAATTATTTATTGATTGAAAGATTTTTTATGCACATTTATGTGGAATCATTTTTTCACCCATATTGTCACTTTTTTGGCACATAGTCACTTTATTGTCACTTTCTTTTTTTAGGGTCTATATATATGTATTTTTTGCACATAAGCAACTTATTTGTGCTGTAATTTCCCACTGTTTTTCCTACTACTGGTACTTGTTAGATCATATGCATTATTACTAGAGGTTTTCACATATTTTCATTTATTTTTTTTTACACAATCTAGCTTGTCCCCAAGGCAACGCCACCTATCCCTCCCTTTATACTTTTTGTTTGCATACCCCCTTTAGGGTAACATGTGATGTAGGCTGCAACCTGTTACTTACATCCTAGCGTGGAAAAAACCTCTTTCTTTCAGAATTTTTTTTTTTTTTTTTTGCCTATAGTTCTACTTTGTCAGCCAAACTTTGAGCTGTGGGTGGTTCTGTCTGTGCCACCTAGCTGGACTTGGTTTCAAAATTAAAGGAGGTGGAAAATTGTTGGCTGAAGAGTGACTGCATCCAATCAGATCAGGTAGCTGTTTGGGTATTTAGGCAGCTACAGGTTCTCTTTCTGAATACAATAGCTGGCAGCAGAAACTCCTCCATCCATAGAATGAATGGGGGAATTGAGCGATTTCTCTTAACCAGCCCCGCAGCTAGCCTTAGGCAGGTGCATTGTCATATGTCGTTGTGCATTTCCTTTGTGTGTTGATATGTGTTGTAGATACGTGTTGATTTCCAGTGGGCTTTTGATGTTAGGATTACGGAGCTAATACAGAGACAGCAATTGACCAAAGCCTAATACATTTGCCAAAGCATCAAAAAAATGTTATATGCATTTTAATGTGTTGTCATTGACTTCTATGGGCCTTCTATTCACTAAAATGCAGAAAAAATGGATGTGTCCTATTTATCAAAAAACAACGCACTGCAGCACAGAGATGGGAACAGACGCCATTTTTATAATGGACAACCTAGACATGTGTTTCAGCACATTTCAGTGTAACAAGGTAAATTGGACCTAAACCATGTTCCTTTGGCCCTGATTCTGATCTTACAACCTAATAACCCAAAAACAATCATCGCAGACAGAGAATGTGTAAATTAAAACTAAAAGCAGAAATGCATGCTGAACACCGACCCAGGAAACACAGCGTAAAAACCCAGACAGAAATAAATACAATAAAATGGTGCAACACAAATCAAATAACTCCACAAAGGATAATTAAAATGCAAAAACAAATAAAAGATGGGTAGAGGAACCGTCCATGAAAAGAGGTAAAGACCCAAAAGCCATTAAAGTAAATAGGATCCCCATGAGGTGCTGAAAGGCAGGCTATGTCCAGTGCTCATCCCCTTCACCAAAGGCACACATATGCGCTCACCTCAATATATGACCCCTGTATTACTGGCGGGTCAAAGACGCAAACAGCATCAATCCTTCCAGTATGTTACACCCCCAGGATGCAGCAAACCTCCTGGATCCAGCCGCTTGAGAATATAGTCCAATCGGTATATAAGGGGAAAGAACAGACCTCTAAGCGTATACTGTATGATAATGTCAGTTTAATAAAAGAATCACACTTACATGAAAAAGAGGGTAAAAGCGCACATCAATCCATAGAAATCGGCAGCGCCGCGGTCTCTGTTCAAAAGCAGCAAACCGCAGAGACGCTGAGAACAGCAGCGGATGACTCCACCTCCCGTACGTGTTACGTCCTACGGGACTTCGTCAGCGGGGCGGAGAGGAGAGGAGGATAGAAAGCAGCACTGCAGGGGGTGCAACACAGGGGTAAGCACACCCCCTGCACACGCCTATGCCCCTGCACTATATACGTTAAATACTGCTCACACCTGCACTCTGTACATTATATACTTCTGACTCTAGCACTAACGTTTTAAGCCCCTCCAGCTTTTGCAATTTTGCCACACTCCACCATTGAAGTCAAGAATCGGGCTGGACTGGTTGAGTTGTTTTTTATCAGTTTTTGGTGGCTCTGCGGGTGAGTGATGCTATTTAACTCCCTTTGGAAGTGTGGGCTGCTACCTTACTGGTACATCTGCAATGTTGCTTCAATGGCAGAAATATTTGTATGGTGAGAGAGGAGCACCCGTTGTCCAGAGTAATATCACTATCAGTAGAAAGATTTCAATCCTGTACTGTGAGTAATAAATATTCAAGTTAAGCCCACACAATTCAGGAGAATCCCCTTCTTCAGGGCTAACATGAAAACATAGACATAAAAACAAAAATATAAGCAATGAACAATCGGTAATTATTGTGGGGCTGAATCAGAAGCGGTTTATATACACATATACCCTTATGTGCAGGGGCAGAGTAGATAATCCGTATATGGTGCCTAAAAAGTAAACTAAATTGGATGTCATACTTGATAGGCACCAGTGTTGGGGTAGTTACTCAAAAAATTTAACTAGTTACTAGTTACTAGTTACTTCTGTAAATTGTAATGAGATTACTTTACTAGTTACTGCATTTGAAAAGTAACTTCACTACTTATTACTTTACTTTCCTCTTTCTTAATTGACCGTGTAGAAGAAGATACATGACACTCTTTCTGCATAGAATTTATTGTATAAACACAGGCTTTGGGAAACATGAGAACAAAACCTGAAAAAACAGAATAAAACATAAAGTGCAACAAAAAGTCATAAACTTCATCCCTCTCTATTGTTCGAAATAACGATTGTATCGCACGGCTTGGGTAACGCAGGAAAGCGCGTTCCTATAGCCTTGTAAAGTAGTGTAGCTACCAATATTAGTATTGTAACTAGTTACATTACTTAGTTACCAAAAAAAATAATGTAGTTACTGTAATCAGTTACTTTGTAACTAGTTACCCCCAACACTGATAGGCACCATATACAGATCATCTACTCTGACCCTACACATAGGCCCGAATGTCCATGGAACATATGGGCCAATTTTAAAGGTATTATCTAGTAAATACCTTATAAGCCGACTCTAAGGTGATCAGGTTAATAGCAGGTTGCGATAGGTAAGTATGTGCAGATGGAAAGGGTAGTCTGTTGAGTCGGGAATAGACCAAAGAAATAGGTTTGGATGCTATGGGGGACTTGCAGTGTTTTTCAAGTGATAGAATATAGGGCAAAGTTAATGATATACTGAATATTCTTTTTTTAACTTTATTTTATTTTCCCCAGACATCAACTTTACCCAACTGCTTGGCAACCTCATTCACCGTATCAGACTACTGTTTACATAGTCATGTTTTTGGCTAAACCTAAAGTTAGGATTGCAAATGAATCTCATGAAAATCAATAACCAGCAACCAAGGAATTTTTTAACAAGTTTCAATAATTTGAATGACTTTCAAAAGGGTGTTGTAAATGTTCTGTTTAAGGTAAAGGAGGTCGTAAATCGAAAAACTCCGCTTTAGAAATCCAGGTTGAGACTTTCCACCCAAATCAAAGTAGGAAAAAATGCTTCCAAATATTTTACTCCACCTTTTAGGCCTAGGTCACATGACCGCATTGCTCTTTCTTGGAACTAAATTGTCCAGGCGGTAGGTAGGACGAGTCTGCCCTGCTATGAACTGAAATGACGGGAGGAGCTGCATTCAATCAAATACTGTCTACCTCACCAGCAGGACTGCTTGACTGGTGGTGTTAGGCAGGCCATAGACAGTCCAAATTTCTTTCTTGCAACCATGGGTTGCAGGAAAGAAATTTGCATGATTCCCCCATCTACATAGACAGTGTTGACTTCCCTCCTGCCGAGCAATTGTCTTCTCCTGGTGGGGCGGCCCGGAGCGGGCAGGGGAAGCTGACCGTCCCCGCCGGGAGAAGACCGGGATTATCACTAATGGCTATAGTAGCTGCTTGAAATAATTGCAAGCGAATCAGGCAGGCTGGTTGTACCCAAGTGGATCAATCGATCGATGGATGGTATATTCAGCCTGTCCACTAATGGTTTGAATCTCTGCAGATTCGAACCGTATATAGCCAGCCTTCGAATGACTGATTGACAGTGGCTCATCCTGCAACTGCCATTCATGGTACAGAAGATTGGTCTGGGTGGTTTGGATCATGAAAGAGCAAGGCAGAGTAGACATGGCTTTTTTGGAGCATATGCACAAGTGGTTAAAACACTTCAGAATAGGTCACTGACAGGATCAACAAGTATTTTTACTGTACAATTTGTACATACTGTACTTACATTGGTCCAGCTTGATGTTTGTGCCATACTTGTGGGATCCCCGTAGAAGCTAGAAATCACTGCGTTAAGCACCGCTACTCCAGTGATCTCCACCAGTTTCTGGGTCCCATGCCAGACGACTATCCTGCTACATTGTGGATACAGTAGGTCCCTGGCTTGGCACGGGCACATTTAATAGAACACTTTCCATTTTCTCTTTTCAAATAGTTTTTTGAATGCACACAATAGAAATGCCTAACAAACATACATTGTTAAAAAGGGAAACATTAGGTACGGATTTACAGGGTGGAGGACAAGTGAATTATTGAAATATAATAGATTTCAGGATAACTTAGTATATAATGTAATTTTGCGGTACAAACATAGTTATGCATTGGTGTCCAACTTGGGGGGGGGGTGGTATAGATCTCTCAGGCCCCGACACCCCAATGGGAACAAACTGTGCCAGGATCACAGGACCATGCCACCCACCACTTTCCATTTTCTCAATCAATGCAAAACGTTCTCTGATTGATTGAGATGGAGAGGCAGGGCAGTGATATCACAACTAACACAGAGCGACCTGCTGTGTTTAGTAAGCAGGAAGACCCACAAGCTTCCACCAATCATTGTAGTAGCTCACACTCTCACATTGCCAGGCTTTTGGCCTCTTGATTGGCCGGTGGGGCTTCAAGATTGGCATCATTGCGAGATTATATCTGGAACTCACTGTACGTTTATTAGAAAATTGTTTACAAGCAGGTAAATTATTTTTTTTGCAGAAGTGTCATAGTATGTCTCTTCTGTATTAAAGTGCCTGTCTGCTTGCAATTTTTTTTACTGAAGGTTTAGTTGCACTTTAACGCCGTTATGCTAAAACTGTGGGATTTTACATTGCGCTTCTATCATGCATACAGTCAAAGTTATTAAAGTTCAACTTTGAATAAGCATTTTATTTATACTCTGCATGAGATGTTAGCAAGGGAACATACAGGCAGCTGAAAGCATGGGATCTGAAGAGCAGGGCAGATGAAAAAAAAAAAAAAAAACTGAGTCATCCTTCTCACCCCCCCCCCCCCCCCACGCTGCCCTCTCCCCTTGTCAAAATGTTATTGTCAGCACTTTTGCATTACAGAAGAACCTGATTAGCATTTTTTGGCCCTCCCTCTCCTACGGTGCAGTCTATAGGGATTACAGGGGGGGGGGGCGATATTAAGATAGTTGCAAGAGGTTTCATCTAAAAATACATTACATTAACTTTATATATATATATATATATATAATATAAAAAGTAAAAAAGTAAAAAAAAAAAAAAAAAAACTTTTTTTTTTTTTAACAATGCTTCGCTCATGCAGGGTTTGCATTAACCTTAAGGTAAATATACTACTTGGTGTACTTTGTGTAGGGACAGTGTGATGGATACTTTTTTTTTTTTTTGAGGTGAGGTGCTTTGCACGTCTGCATATTTACACAATACATCAGAGCCCACCACAACGCAGCTTTATGTAATGAATAATGAATAGGGCAGATGGAAAAGAGTTGTGTTCTATGTGTTCTTGCATTGGGCCTGTATTGATTTATGCAGATCAGTGCAATTCAATGGACATGGTTACATAGTTAGCCAGGTTGAAAAAAGACACAAGTCCATCTAGCTCAACCAATAAAAAACAAAAAACAGTAAAGAAAACCCAACCATAAAAACCCATATACACAATCCTATACCTGTAGTTGATCCAGAGGAAGGCGAAAAACCCCAGCAAAGCATGATCCAATTTGCTACAGCAGGGGAAAAAATTCCTTCCTGATCCTCCGAGAGGCAATTGGATATTCCCTGGATCAATTTACCTATAAATAATAATATGGTGTGAACAAGCCTTAAAAGTAAAAAAATGCAATACATAAAAAAAAAAAATGTAATGTTATCAGCACTATAAGAACATTTTAGGTTAGTTGACCACTAAATGGTGAGTCATAGAACTCTGATTTAAATGGTTTCATCATGACGCTTTCACAATCCACATGAGGTTAAGCAAATTCCCACAGTACAGAAGTGTCAAGAACAGGTTTATACAGATCTATATTTAACGTAAAACCAATCAGCAGCTTTGTTTATTGGACAATGTAGATATATTGCATGCAATGTATTATAAGCAAACGTTCTTCTGGGAAATCAGTGGTCATTTCATCAACTAAAATATTTTCATCATAGTTTTCGTCAGCTGCATGTTTTCAGTAAACAGGAAATTAAACGAAAATAAAACTCAGTTTCAATTCAGATGACTAAAATATGACTAAAAGTAAAATGGCATTTTAAACGACTGGGACCAAAACTTATCCGAAATTTTTTTTTTATATCCAAACAAGAACTTTATTAACCACTTGCCGACTGCCGCAAGACTATTTACTGTGACAGTCGGCGTCTCCTGGGCAAAGTGATGTAGTACTACGTCGCTCGCCCACGAGCCTGTAAGGGGCGAGCGCGCGTCACCGGCGGCGCGCTCCCGCCCCCGCTCGTTCCCTGCCTAACCAGCGCGTGTGACCAGCGGCTCCGATGTCCGCCGGCCACTCGCGATCTCCCACAGGAGAGGGAGAAAGACAGACGGCTGATGTAAACACAGCCGTCTGTCATTCTCCCTGAAGTAATGACAGAGGCTATGTGATCCTGCTATGTAGGATCGTATGTCTCTGTGATTACTTCACTATCCATGACCCCTAACAGTTATAATCACGCCCCTAGGGACACACTTAACCCCTTAATCACCAATAAAGTTAACCCCTTCCCTGCCAGTGTCATTTTGAAAGTAACAGTGCATATTTATAGCACTGATTACTGTAGCAATGTCACTGGTACCCCCAAAAGTGTCAAAAATGTCAGTCAGGGGTCCGATCTGTCTGCTACAATGTCACAGTTCCGCAAACAAAATCGCAGTAATCGCCATTACTATTAAAAAAAAAAACAATAAAAATGACATAAATCTTTCCTGTAAATAGTAAATGCAATAACTTTTGCACAAACCAATCAAAATACGCTTATTGCCATTTTTTTTACCAAAAATATGTAGCAGAAAACAAATTGGCCTAAAATGTTAAAAAAATTTGATTTTTACATTTTTTTTTGAGAATTTCATATAAAAAAATTTGAAAAATATTGTTATTTTTTTAGAATTGTCGCATTTTTTTGTTTATAGCGCAAAAAATCTAAATCGCACAGGTGATCAAATACCACCAAAAGAAAGCTCTGTTTGTGGGAAAAAAAGAAAGTCAATTTCATTTGGGTGCAGTGTCGCACAACCGCGCAATCGCCCGTTAAAGTGACGCAGTGCCGAATCGCAAAATAGGGCCTGGTCTTTGAGCAGCCAAATCCTCCGGGGCTTAAGTGGTTAAACCATCAACATCAACAATGACAGCAATCCAGTACCAATGTTACAAAACATCATGTACATGGATACATATAGGCAGCATCATGACATTCCATCATATATCAACATATACAAATGTCTCATTCCCCCATAGCTCCACCCACCAATTCAATAAGTATCATCCAAGGGCATAGAGAGTGTCGGGGACAGAAAGGCAGCATATGGATCTACCCTACAGGGCCCAACACCCTGCCCATCATCCAGATCAACCAACTTATCCAAAATTTGACGTCAGCATTAATGTGGTCAAAAAGCAATATTCTTGTTTGTTTACAATACTTGGTTTTATTTATCCACTTGACCAACAGAATATTTACCTCCCTTCATGACCAGGCCTTTTTTTGAAATTTGGCACTGCGTTAATTTAACTGACAACTGCGCGGTCATGCAAAGCTATACCCAAATAAAATGTATGTCATTGTTTTCCCCACAAATAGAGCTTTCTTTAGGTGGTATTTGATCACCACTGCATTTTTTATTTTTTTGCGGTATAAACAAAAAAAGGCCGTCAATTTTGAAAAAAAAAAAAAAAACAACAATATTTTTTACTTTCTGCTATAAAACATATCCAATAAAAAAAAAATAAAAAATAAAATGTCTTTATAAAAGTAGGCCAATATGTATTTTGCTACATACTTTGGTAAAAAAAAAAATCCCAATAAACGTATATTGATTGGTTTGTGCAAGCATTATACTGGCTACAAACTATGGGATATAATAGGCAGAGCTCCATTCTGTGTGTCTCCCCCTCCGACGATTGGCAGGGGTTCGGCGGGCATCCATTGGTCGGAAGCCACTGATTGGCCCTACTATGTATGTATGAATGTGAGTTAGGGACCTTAGATTGTAAGCTCCTTGAGGGCAGGGACTGATGTGAATGTGTAATGTATATGTAAAGTGCTGCGTAAATTGACAGCGCTATATAAGAACCTGAAATAAATAAATAAATAATTGACTTCCGCTGTGAGTAATCAGAGCACTGGCGAGCTGGCGGCACGCCTGCGCCCCCTAGGCGTAAGTGCAGTATCACATATATATATACGTAATTCTGCACAGAACGACCACTCTGTAGCAGTAAATCTGCTAAAGGGAAATTGTTAAGTGGTTATAAAGATGTTACTTAATGCATGTTTTCCTTAAACAAAGAGGAGCTCCAGGCTGCCCTACTAAAAAATGAAAAAGTCAGCAGCTACAAATACGGTAGCTGCTGACTTTTAGTATACGAACACTTAGCTGCTCCTGGATATAGCGATGTCCTCACCAGAGCCAATTCGCCAATCGACTTCGGGTGCAGGCGCCAGCATGTGAAGGAAGGGAAACAGAAAGCGAAGCCTTTCGGCTACACAGCCAGGTTCCTACTGCGCATGTGTGAGTCGCACTGCTCCTTATGAATGGTTCCGTAGGCTTCTGGGACCTTTAATGTGTCCCAGAAGACTGCGGGGGGAAGCAAGGGGGTCAAACTTCTGGCTCAGTTTGCTGTGGCGCTCTGAGCCGGAAGTAGAGGCAGGTACCTGTCAAAACCAGGTACCCACTCTCCCCTTCCCCCCAAAAAGTGCCCAATGTGGTAGTGGAGGGTTCAAACAAGTGGGTGGAGCTCCACTTTACCAGGGAACTGTTAAAGTGTTTACATTCAGGTGATATGTGCAAGGGCATTACAGCCAATAGAGTTCACAGTTTTTTTTTTTTTTTTAATATTTTGAAGTTGCACTTCTGTTCATCAAAAAGTAAAAAATATGACTAAAACTAAAATGGCATTTTAGTCAAGACTATGACTAAAATAAAAGCAAAACCCCTGGAACTTACTCTCATTGAGAGGTCTTTGAGTTTTGCCCTCCTCCCCCTTCCTCCTTTGCCTCCCTTAGGTATTCGTACCTATGGTAGGGGAGAACGTAAAGTCTTTGGCTATGTGTCTCCTGTTTCTTTCACGCCACCCGTTGGTGTTGTTTGATTACTAATCCCCAACTGGCCTGTTGCCTTACTCTTGTTTATATCAAAAAATAGAGTTGCGCTAAAACTAGTGAAGAATAAGTCCCAACAGTCCACATGCAATCAATTGCTCAATATGCGTAGGAAACTGGAGAATCTTGATAGCAATAGTGTGTCAATGCAGCAATACAAGAAGTGGGAGGTACTAATAGGACATCCACCCAGGTGATAAACCGACAAAGTGAATTACCAGCCACCATATACTGCCTCTTACCGGACAAAAGTGGATCTGGAGCAGTGAGTGGTTAAGGACCACTGCAACCTTTCACAGAATCATACAGCTCCCAGCGCTTCCGCTTCAAGATGTTGTTGTACAATCCTATTCAGACTCCCATAGGTGCCGCATCTCACATGTATTGGGGGATATTAAACAAAAGGGACAGGCCCATAGTGCATTATATTTAAACAAACTTTATTTGGCTTTACACACAATTATGCACTCACCCATTTGATGTATAACAAGCACATATCACAGCAGATAGTAATCAGCCTGAGTCTGTCCCGCAGTGTTCCTTCCGCAAACCAAAAAGATGGCCGTGCTTAGACTTCTGGGTGTGACGTAAGACGCTCGGCTAGCCCCTCCTGATGCATTTCGTCATTCTAACGTTCTCAAAGGAGGCTTGTTTAACAATTACTCTTTTATGGGTAAAATGCTCACCATGTCTGTTTTCTTACTTGTGTTCTGACAATATATTTCATTAAAATTTTATTAAAAAAAAAAAAAAAAAAACGAAAGCAAAATTTGACGTCAAAATCAACACTGTGTGGACTTGGGCATTTTGCCACTATACTGCCTACTGCATCTCCTACTGACATTGTGCTGAAATCTGGTCCATCTGATCCATTCTGAATCAAATTAGCTGCTCCTCGTTTTTACCTCCACCAATGCTATAATGACTTTCTTTGGATTATTACAGTTTCAAAAGCCAACCTAAGGGAAAATGGAAGATACCATTGCTTACTTTCCACTGAAAGTATATGTTGACTCTTTCTGGTTTGAGTGTTTTTAAGGTCCTGCCCTGGAGTAAGCATCCAAGGTAGAAGGAGAAGTCAGAACTCATCTGATCTCCTTACTTGTTCCAGGCTAAGTTACTCATATAGCGCTTAAGCTGAAATTTTCCAGTTTCTGTGATTCACAATTGGGTACTTGATAGAGCAGATGCTTCGGGCTCATTATCGAAGCCTGAACCAATAAGAATAAATCTTAAAAGAAGCACATTAGGCCAACTAAGGCCCACAGATACCTAAATGGAACTAAAGTCTGCAATACTTACTTCTGCGTCAACAGTCTGAGGGACCTAGCTGGCATCTTTTCCATGGCTTCTCCTGGGTTCTTGGTAGAGTACATTCTACGGCCTGGTTCACACCTATGCAGTTTGCAGTTGATGCATATTCCAGGTGCATTTTGCGTTTTTCAATACACATTTCTGATCAATTGAAGTCTATGGAATCAAAAACACATCCTGATGGTTCCTGGCCCTTTCCATAAAATGCACAAATGTGAACATAACCCATAGGAAACTATGTCAAATGAACTGTAGTGTGTAGTGTGTTTCTGCAAAACTGAAAATGCACTAAAAAATGCTTTAATGTGAACCAGGCCTACATGTCTCTTCTGCAATAAAGAGCCTGCCTGCTCACTTTTCTTTTATTTGAGACGTCAGTTCCACTTTATGGGCCATACACACTATAAGATTTTCTGAAGACTTTTTCCTTTAGATTTACCAAAACCATGTAATATGAGGTCAGACCAAAACACTTTCAATTTGTATGCAATCTGGCAGGCCCTTGCACTACATAGAAAAGGTAAATCTGAAGGAAAAAGTCTTCAGAAAATCTTATAGTGTGTATGGCTCTTTAAAGTGGACCTATCCTCGTATATACTATGTCATGTTTAGTAGATGCATGCCAAGGGTAGGGATGTGGTATTTTTTTTATTTTTTTTTTACTAATGTTCTTTTTTGTAATTTTCTTAATTCTGTAGTCAGCAGTAGGCTATAGTCATATAGTCAGACTATGGCTCCTTTCACACGGCCGCTCCGTGTGAAAGGTCCGCTGCGGGACTTTTTTTTTTTTTTTCCACGGAGCGGATGACATTTCTGTCATCCGCTCCGTGTGCCCGCATATCATCCCATCCGTTTGCGGATGATATGCGGACATAATGTAAGTATATGGCACTGCGGATGTCAGCGGATGACACCGCTGACATCCGATTTTCCTTCCTTTCTGTTTTTTACACGGAAGGAAAAATGGGGTTCTGTTCCATTTGTAAAAACGGAACAGAACTGAAAGGAGGAAAACCTCAGTGCCATTCACTTACATTATGTCCGCAAATCATCCGCAAACGGATGGGATGATTTGCGGACACACGGAGCGGCCGTGTGAAAGGAGCCTAACTATATCTCAACAGGAGTGTTCGCTAAGCATAGAATGTATTTTCTCTGCCACGCTTTGTCTGAGCTTGCTGTAGCAGGGTGTGCTAGAGGGATATGATTATTTGTTATGGACATTTGATACCCTGACTAATCAATGGACTTGGGGAACCTACTGAGGCATACTTGGATATGAATAAATATCTGAGCTACTGTTTTGACTCTTCCCTACTAGACTTTTGCCTTGTGAGGATATCAATGCCTTTCCAGTCTTTCCAATGTGTCCTGCCCACTTTCATGTATTTTTTTATATCTTGCATTGTACTGCATGAGGCTTTTTTGGGAAACTGAAACCTGTTTACTAACGTAAAATATAAAAATTAATCAGCGCACGTTTATATCCCACTCCTGTTGACCAAACCTGTAGAGCCGGTTCACATTAGCGTGACTTGTCAGGCGACTTGTCAGCCTGACAAGTCGCGCTCCCTCGCGGTCCATTGACCGCTACAGGACCCGTTCTAATAGGAGCGACACAAGTCGCTCCGACTTAGAAAAAGGGTCCTGTACTATTTCGGGGCGACCTCGGAGCGACTTGCATAGACTTCCATTATGTGAAGTCCCTGCAAGTCGCTCCGAAGTCGTGGTGCAATGTAATGCACAAGTCGCCCCCGAAGTAGTAAGGAGTCGTGTGAAGCTGGTCAAATTATAAACTGGCAACCACACTTCCAATAGTATAAGTGTTCTCCAGCAGGATGGTCTAAAATTCAAAGGTATGTTCTCCCCACTTTATCCATGGATATTTGTATTCTCAGAGCTAGGGTTATAAAGAAAGAGAAGGAGAGGATTCCATAGCATAACTCCGTATGATCAATTATTTATTAAAACATATTTTAAAAAACTCACATTTCCATGTGTCTACCCAATGCAACGCTTGTTCTGATCTCTCTCCAGCTCCAGCTGCGAGCCCAGAGTGTCTAACAATACCATGTTGCGGTGTTGGTCGGCGTCCTGGCCCCGCCCTACTAGTTTCGTCATTCAACGTCTTCACGGAGCGGTAGCTGTTTACTAATGTGATGCTGACTTTTAATAACAGGACACTTTCCTGTCCAGGGATCCAGCGTGATCCTCATCCGAGCTGGCTCTTCAAACATCTTCAGGTCAAGGCTCCAGCATGTTTACTTTGGGAAACCAGCTCTGACTGATTGTAGCTGCAAAGTCAGAGTCCCACTCCGCATGCGTAAGCACTTATCAGTGCCCTCGCAGTTTATTCAAAACTACAAGCCATCTGCTGCTTGTTCAGGCACCCCCACCCCCAAGAACACACTGATCAGCCAATTAGAGCTGATCGAATGCCGATTGGCGGATCTTTTATGATCATGCCCCTTCGGACCGACTGCCAGAATATGGACCGAATGATGGTCAGTTTCTATTGAGCCGGCCAATACTGCCCTATATTCAACCCATGTGTATGGCCCTTTACAATACAAGTTTATGAATCAGCCAACTCATTGCAGTTTACACACAATGCCGTCTTCAGGTAGCTGATATCTTATCTCAACATTTGTATGGAATTGTAAGCTGCAAAATATCAACTTTTTATCCTTGGGTTTAGATATCCTTTAAGGAAAACACTGCAAAAATAACTCAAAATATGTGCTCACCCTATAATTTTCCTGAAAGGCTGGCCATACATTATTCATTTTTTTTCAACCAGTAGGTTGAATGGAAAAAAAAAAAAAGAGCCAAACGCTTACCACTGAGCCTTTATATTCTGACAGGGGGGAACCTTCCCCGCCACCAGAATACAGTGATCAGTGTTACTGACTATAGCCGACAGCACTAATCGATCGGGAATAATCTGACAGGCTGGTTGTACACAAGTCCATTAATAGATGTAAGACCACCTTAATCCTAGGATTAAATATGCCAATAAACAGTGAGTAACGACTAGGGAATTACTTCAAGGAGTTAGAACAGGAGTTCATCATGGGAGATATGAGAACCAAATGATAGGAGTATTGGATTCAATTCTTTAATTTTTACATAGTTACATAGTTCATCTGGTTGAGAAAAAAAAAAAAAAAACGCTAGTCCACCCAGTTCAACCAACATAGAAAAAAAAAAAATGTTGTTGAGCCATCACTTTGAATAACACCCAAGTAGCGTTTCTAGCTGCAGCCATCTTGAATAAGGGCAGATAATTTGTGTAGCATTTACTTCCTGGAATCCATTTGCCCTTAGATCAGGCATACAGGCAGGTAGGTGTGCATTGCTGATATACCCCTCCTCCCCCTTGTCCAGATAAAAGAAAAAAAACATTTTTTAAGGTTAAAAGAAAAAAATGCCCATGAAAACTTTTGGGATATATTTGGGGTGGGTCCATTTGGCCTAAACCGGGAACCAGGAAGCAACTGAAGAAATGTAAAAAAAAAAAAAAAAGAAGTAAATCCTATCAATTCATTAATGATAGCAGCATAAGACTTAATATTAGTTAATATTGATTGAAAGAGTTTAGTTCCGGTTTAATTGCACTGTAATTGCATCTGTCCAACCCCTTTGCACACTTTTCATTTTGCTACTAATGACTGAAGTAAAAGGTGGAATCAAATGACACGCAAGTTACATTGGTATTAAAGTGGTTCTAAACTCTAAAGGTTTTTTTACCTTTATGCATTCTCTTTTTGACCTTCAATTGCACCCCCCCCAACACTTACCTGAGTTCCCCTTCGATCCAGCGCTGTGCCCATCTGTAGATCTTCTCTCCCCTCTCAAGAGCCATTGGCTCTTGCTGCTGCCAGTCAAATCCTATCAGGAGAGAATGGGTGTGTGGCCAAGCCATGCTCTGTGTGCCTAGAGATGCACACAGCGTAGCTCAGGAACACTCCCACATGTGTGCTCCCATAGCAAGCTGTTCACATTGGGTGTACACACAAGAGAGAAGGAGCACACAGTGCCAGCGGGGGACCCCAGAAGAGGTAAGGGCAGGTAAGTATAAACCTTTTTCTTTTTTTTTAATTAAAAAAATAAAGGTTTACAATCACTTTAAGCGTACCTCAATTACATGACTGCAAAATACAACAGTAAAAATGTCACTAGTTGTAGCAAGCTTGTCTATTAGTGATTTGCCTAATAACTATAAAGACATATACTAAAATCCTTATGGTTTTCTTTCAGCTGTCTATCTTCAAAAAGATTATGATGTTGGGTCTGAGTAAGAATGGTGGATGATAATGTGGGGTCTGAGTAAGATTGGTTGATGATGGTGGGTCTGAGTAGGAATGGTTGATGATGATGGGTCTGAGTAAGAATGGTTGATGATGATGGTGGATCTGGAAGAGGAATAGTTGATGATGATAATTGGTCAGAGTAAGAATAGTCGATGATGATGGTGGGTCTGAGTAAGAATTGTGGATGATAATGGTGGGTTGAGTAAGAATGGTTGATGATGATGGTGGGTCTGAGTAGGAATAGTTTATGATGATGGATCTGGAAGAGGAAAGGTCAATGATGATTGTTGGTTAGAGTAAGAATGGTTGATGATGATGGTGGGTCTAAATAAAGATGGTTGGTGATGATGATGGGTCTAAGTAAGAATGGTGAATGATAATGGTGGGACTGAGTAAGAATGGTTGATGATAATGGTGTGTCTGAGTAAGACTGGTTGATGATGGTTGATCTGAGTAAGAATGGTTGATGATGATTGTGGATCTGGAAAAGGAATGGTTGATGATGATAATTGCTCAGAGTAAGGATGGTGATGGTGGGTCTGAGTAAGAATGGTTGATGATAATGGTGGGTCTGAGCAAGACTGGTTGATTATTAGGGTAAGTCTGAATAAGAATGGTTGATGATAATGGTGAATCTGGAAGAGGAATGGTTGATGATGATTGTTGGTCAGAGTACGAATGGTTGATGATGATTGTTGGTCTGAGTAAGAATTGTTGATGATAATGGTGGGTCTGAGTAAGAATTGTTGATTATAATGGTATGTCTGAGTGAAAATGGTTGATGATGATGGTGGGTCTGAGTAAGAATGGGGGGTGAAAACGGTGGGTTTGAGTAAGAATGGTGGATGATAATGTTGGGTCTGAGTAAGAATGGTTGATGATGAGGTTGGGTCGGAGTAACAATGGTTGATGTCCATGGTGAGTCTGAGTAATAATGTTTGATGTCCATGGTAGGTCTGAGTAAGATTGATTGATGTCCATTGTGAGTATGAGTAAGAATGGCTTGATTGGGGGAAGATTCACAATTAGTCAAAGTGGCAGTGGCTAAGAGGCAGCTTTACTCTTACTCTTTGGTAATTTCATAAAAATGTATTTATCGACTGCCACAATATTTTAAGCCATATCAGGATCACTAAAGAAAGGAAATGTTCAGTCATCCTAGCAATGTGTTGCTGATTTGGACAGCAAAAGTTATATGAAATCCAGTCCTAAGTTTGATTCATGTGTTTTAAATAGCGGTCGATATGTTGGAGTTTAAAAGTCCATCTCCGGGCTTTGTAACTTCCTCCACTGGCTGTTTTTTTTTTTTTTTTTCTGTTCAAATACTTACTGTATATTTTCCAAAGTCTTCAGGATGGTCATATGATGCTGCTAGTATGCATTGCATACTAGCACATTATGTAAAACTTACCTTAAAACGAAGCTGTTCCAGTGCCGAGATGTCAGCGCTGCAGGGGGGCCCATCTTCACCTGTCTTGCTTCTGGGTTCATGGACTCCAACTCTGTGACTGGCCAGAGCCACGATGATGTCACTCCTGCACATGCGCGTGGGAGCCACCGATGAAAGAATGACACGGGTGGCCGTTCATTCAAAGCGAATGCGCCAGTGATGTCACTGGCTGCGTGCACAGTAAATATCTCCTAAACTGTACGGTTTAGGAGATATTTACACTACCTTTGTTTCTGAATGCAGCCAGGATTGTTTCTTTAGCTTGGTAGTAATGTAATTTCATAAGGACATCTCTGGGGGTCTCTTGTGGTAGAAAGGCAGGCTTATGGATCCTGCCGATTGTGAGGTCACTAGGGCTGAGTGCAGGAGCCACCGCATGAAACAATTCTTTGACATAATGGGGGAGTTGCGAGGCATGTACTGATTCCGGGATACCCCTTAATTTCAGGTTGTCGCGTCTTGAGCGATCTTCGAGGTCTGCAACTTTGGATTTTAACCACGCTATCTCTTCTGAGTGGGAGTCGTGGGCATCGACCACATTATTATAGGAAGTCATGCATAGGATCACAGATTCTTCCAAATCATTAACTCTATGACCCAATCTTTGTATGTCAGCTTTGCACGTTTGAAAACAAGTGAACATATCTGTTTGTAGGGAGATCGGAGAGAGAGGAGCATATCCTTCATAATCACATCAGACATAGGTTGTCCTACCGTAGGGAAGGATGTGATAGGGTCCTCCTTTGCATTAGATTTGCATTTGCATTAGGGTTCTGCAGCATCTTCCTGCCTAGATTCTGTTCTTGGCCTCGATTTGGCAGGGCTGCTGGTGCTGGGAGAGGGTGGTGAGGAGTCTCCTACATTTTCCCTGTGCTCCGTATCCTCTGCGGCTGCATGGTTGTATACAAAGGTTGGCGCTGCTAGAGGGCCGCCTCCTTGTTGTGCTTGCTGTCTCCCACCGCCATCTTGTTGGAGCCCTCTGCGAATGGGGGGGGTGAAGAATCTGGAGAGTTTTTGAAGTTTTTGGTCCTCTCTTGCGCGGCGGGACATGGTGGCCATGTGAAGGTAAGGTTTGCCTCAGTGACTGCTCTTTTAGGCGGCTGTAGGGTGCGTGGATTTGTCTGTTTTCCCCCGGAGTAGAGCGGAGCTACAGCAGCATACGGCTTGCTCCTTCAGCAGTCACGAAGCCCCCGATATATTTACACTACCTATAGGTAAGCCTTATTCAGAGCCATCTTCATAATTGATTGGACCCTGGGCAAACATTTTCTTTGGCCCTCCCAAATTCACTTATCAACTATTTGTGGGCTCAAGGGGCAGCAGCTTTGGGCCCCACAACAATGATTGGGCCCAGGGCAGCTGCCCCTTTTGCCCTGTGTTAAAGATGGCCCTGGCCTTATTATAGGCTTACCTATAGGTAAAAGTTACTTATGGAAGTTTGCTTCCTCTTTAAAATATTTTCTATGCACATGATTGGGTATTCTTTGCAAAGTAAGCTTTACCTCATTCACTAAGCTCTGGGTAAAATTGCCTTTGCAAAGTGCAACTTCACTCGTAAATTGAACAATGCAATTGTCTTTTATAAATGAACCCCCTTTATATCTAAAAATTAAAAAGAAAACCAATAAACATACAGAGAAAGCACAACTAGTTTTGGAATGCCCTGTATGCAAAGAAGGTCTTATGTGTTATGCAGGGTTACGTGATGTTTTGTCATGGATAAGTAATGGATATGACAATGTTTGTGTTAGGTCTGTTTTTTTTTTTTCTTCTTTTAGCTTGAGGATCCTATTATCTTGTCTGCTGTACCTATGAACAGCTGTGCAGCCATGACCTCCACCCTCCCCACTCTTCACACAGCCGAACAAACATTTCAGTATTTGCCTACAGACAGGGAGATACAGCGAGTTAATTGGCAGTGAATACCGCACGTGCATAGGGTCACTGGCAAAAACATTGTATTTTTGAGGGCTTCATGTTTGCAGAGACATCAGTCAAGTAGAAAGCAATATTGATATTCAGTAGAAACACATCTGGTTAACCATGGCGGCTATAACTAATCATGTCTTTTTTTTTTTGGCCATACAAAACTTAAAAGGCAAATTTAGTCATAGAAAAAGTTTGCGGTCAGACATGTGGGCATGTATTCGGAACTCGGATCCAGGACACAATAATTTGCTTTATTAGTCTTAGGCATTTATGTGCAAGTGTTGATTTATCAGGGTAGTAGCTCATCTATGAAGTTATTATGCCAACATTTTCAGTTTATCACATTATTTTTTCTTATGTACTGTATATAGATTGTGATATGTGGTTTCAAGTAGGGATCTACCGATTATCGGCAATGCCGATATATCGGGGGCCGATATGCACTTTCCCTGATATATCGGAATCGGCCCCTGAGGTTACCGATATTGCCGATATTTCGGGAAAGTACTGTACCGGAGTGATGCCTGCAGCTAGAGGCATCACCCCGGTACTGGCGTCCAAAGCCGACGGCCGGCTGTCTTGTAATGACAACCGATGCGGCTGAGAAGCCGCTCGACTGTTATTACAAGGAGCGGTAGGGGACGTCCCCCCCCCTCCCGCTGCCTTCCGCAGCTTGCCCAGGTCACCCGTCCCACCGGGAGACCCGAGCATCCTACCTGCACGGCCGCTGAACAGAAGACCCGATCAAAGCCGCATTCGGCTCTGATCGGGTCTCCATGTAAAATACCCGGAAGTGATGTCATGACATCACTTCCGGGTACTCGGCGCCACATTAAAAAAACTGACAGCATTCAGCTTTTTGAATGCTTTTCAGTGCCGAGGAGGGTTTTGGGGTCTTTTAGACCCCCAGATCCCTCCACAAGGAGTACCTGATAAAAAAAAAAAAATTTTTTACATGTCCGAAAATATCGGCCGATACCGATGACCAAAATATCGGTATCGGCATTAAAAAAACGATATCGGTCGATCACTAGTTTAAAGTGTTACTAAACCCACAAAAGTCAGTCTGTATGTGCAGAATGGCATGCTTGTTATACTCGCTGTGGAAACTAAGGGGTTAATCCTGCATATTGTGTAAAAAAAGGCTGTTCGATCCTTTCTTCTTTGATCCTCTCCTTCTTCCATTGTCCCCAATCCATCTCCTGATAGAACACAACTTTGGGGGCACACCACACATGCTCAGTTTGGTGTGTATTGCTAGAGATTTTTTTTTTTTCTTGGAAGGGTGCATGTGATCAGCACAGGGTCAATCAGCACTTTCCAGACAGAGGGTCAGGGGTCCTGCAGCCTCATAGGTTAGTCAGAGGAGAATGAAAACTCCTCTTAGAAGTTTTAACTAGTGCTGGGCTACACACTGACAGAAGTCACAAGACTGCTATATACTGCTGATGAGAAAAGGTATTTAGCAGTTTATATTTACTAAAATAATTCCATTTCCATGTTCTGTGTACTGTGGGAGACCAGATATAGTGAATGCAGGGTCCTTGGTTTAGTATCACTTTAAGGTACAATTGTACAGAGATAAACATGTAGGTTGAGGTTGATGACCTCCTTCTGAAAATGGTAGTTATGTGGTTAAAACAGTTGAGCCACCAAACCCTGACGTAAAGTCAGACCCAAGTCGGAGCTCTTGATTTACATGTGTGTTTCTGATTTGGCTAAAAGCATTAAAGCCAGGATAAAAGCCAGGCAACTAACGCTTTTAGAAGAAGTCAACAATGGCAATCCATATGTTACCATCAACATAGGTTCTGGATTTTGGTGTTTATAATGGAAGATGCTCTGATCTGCTTGAAACTAGCAAAAAAGGGTGTCCAAGGGAAGGGAATAATGAAATAATGCATATCAATACAAATGGTTCCTGACAAACCCACAAGCTAGCCAGCATAAAACTAAACAGTTTTTACCACTCTGGTTAAACAGAGGTTCTGATTGAACTATACTGTAGACAATCAAGGCACCAAGCCACCTTGATTGCCCATAGATATCCTCTAAAGGGGTGCTGAACTCCAAGAACCTGTATTGCATACTTATGTTGGTCCAGCTTGACCCAATGTAAGTATGCATTTTCCATACCTGATGGGCTGCTTGGAAAGCTGAAAATTACTGTAGCAGTCAGCGCTACTCCAGTGATAGCCGCGATCCTGCGGGTCTTGCTTGTTTTCTGTGTAAATGCCTTTCCCTCTGAACACAGATTACAGGGAGTTAAGCCTCGTACACACGCAATGATTATCGGCCGACCGATCGGCCGTCTTTTGTCCAGTGTTGTTGTGTTGGTTGAAATGTGCTCTAGACTGCACACAAATTTTCTCGGCCAACAAAAACTAACTTCAGAAGTGATGTCATGTGATGGTTTACTTTCCGTGTGTTTTTTCTTCTCTGAGCATGCCCAGTCTTGCTCATCAGATTTTTGTCTGCCGAAATCTGTACTGACTGACGGAAAATCGGCCGTTCTGTTGACGGCCAACAAAAATTTTATAGCCTGCACGCCAGATTTCGTTCGGCCGAAAAATCAGAGTCGGTTGTCGGAAGCATCATACTAACAAGCCGACAGTCGGCAGATCGGACGTTGGCCGTAAATTCACGGCCAACAATCGTTGCGTGTGTACGAGGCATTAGTCGAAAGCCAAACACTGCCACCATTCACAGAACACTTTGTATTTATCTAACCATAAAACATCTTGAAAAACATGTTCTCTAAATAGTGACCATGGTTACATAGTTACATAGTCAGGTTGAAAAAAGACACAAGTCCATCTGGCTCAACCAATAAAAAACAAAACAAAAAAAAAAAAACAGTAAAGATAACCCAACCAAACAATCCCATATACACCACCCTATACCCGTAGTTGATCGAGAGAAAGGTGAAAAACCCCCAGCAAAGCATGATCCAATTTGCTACAGCAGAGGAAACAAATTCCTTCCTGATCCCCCGAGAGGCAATCGGATATTCCCTACTTATATTAAGTACACCAGGAAAGAATCCAGGCCTTTTTTAAAGCAATCTAGTGAGCTAGGCAGAGCCAACTCTGGAGGGAGTCTATTCCACATTTTCACAGCTCTTATGGTGAAGAAACCTTTCCGTATTTGGAGATTAAATCTGTTTTCCTCTAGACGTAAAGAGTGCCCCCTTGTCCTCTGTGTTGACCTTAAAGTGAACAACTCAACACCAAGTTCACTATATGGACCCCTTATGTATTTATACATGTTGATCATATCCCCCCTTAATCTCCTCTTCTCAAGAGAGAATAAATTCAGTTCCTCTAATCTTTTCTCATAGCTGAGCTCCTCCATGCCTCTTATCAGTTTGGTTGCCCTTCTCTGCACTTTCTCCAGTTCCCCGATATCCTTTTTAAGAACTGGTGCCCAAAACTAAACTGCATATTCCAGATGAGGTCTTACAGATTTGTACAGGGGCAAAATGATCTCTCTCTCTGGAGTCCATGCCTCTGTTAATACAAGAAAGGGCTTTGCAAGAAGTTGGTGAGTGCCTGACTCCTTAGGTTCAGTGTACACAGGGGAAGTCCTTTCCATAGAACCCCGAGCAGGTTCTGCCCACTACTACGGTAAAAAACACACTATTCCCAACACACACATTCCTAAAAAATGGCTGTGGGTGTAAGTGGGTGCTTCAGCGACCACCGGCTGGAAACTGAAGACATTCAAAGCGAGAAGTATGTCACCAGCACACCAAGGATCTCCAGAATGGGTCCATAGCTTTATTCAGTGGTGACATCATAATTACAGAGGTGTTTACTGAGCCATGTAGGACCCCTTCATCAGGCTTGTGTTAGTCAGGTGCTTGATGAAGAGGTCCTGCATGGCTCTGAAATGTTGCTTTTGTATTTATGATGTGATCGCTGGTTAAAGTTATGGGCCCGTTATGGAGATCCTTGGGGTGCTGCTGACATCTCATTACTAGAGTAATTGTTAGCTTCCTCGGTGGTCCATCAGGGATGAAAGATGTATACATTAACTGTTGCATATCTAAAGAAAATTTTTTTGTTCACATTGATGAATTCGTCATATTTGGATTTTCTAGATTGCTTAGCACTTGACAAGTAGCAAATCAAAGTCAGAGGCATACTTCAAAGGAAATAATGAAGGAAAGGTGACACAATCAAACAGTTTATTGGGTGGCCTTTGCCTCACTGTGTTTGCATATAACGTTGACTTTTTTCACCTTTCCTAGAAAGCAGCACCGCTCACTGTCAGTCAGGTGATGCTGTGTCTGTCTCTGGTGTTTACGCTATGCGTAGGAGTCGCCAACGCTCGCTGTTCCAGACGTTCAAAGGAAATGCTGTGTGGCTCGGAGCTGGTGGACATGCTGCAATTCATCTGTGGGCCCAGAGGCTTCTATGTCAGTATGTATTTCTTTAAAGGACCGATCCAGCTAATACCCTATATCCAATTATTCATGTTCAATAAGTACCCAAACCAATTTACTGAAAAATTCTAGTAATTTACACATTTTTGTTTTTAACATCTTCTCATTTATTTCATGTCATGATTTTTTTTTTAGAATTGTTTCAGTAACTGTGAAATGTGTACAGCCTCAGGGTTAGTTAGGAGTAGTTAAAGCATTTCTAAATCCAATATCAAAATGTAATGTATTGCCGCCTGCCAGTTCTTAGATGTGATGGCTGCATTCGTTTTCTCGATTTAGGCTTTTTGTCATTGTCACCTGGTGATGTGGCTAGTAACACATTTCCCAGCTCATGCACACACTGCTGCTCATAAATAGGGATGGGCTCAGGCGTGTTCGGACCGTAGTCCCAACACAACTGAGCAGTCCCCCCAGGAAGCCATTACTGCACACCACCAATAATGGGCAGTGAAACATTTCCCGGCCCGCAGTTGCACATACACACGCTGCTCATGATTGGCGGTGTTCAGTGACGTCTTCGTGGCAGGATTGCTCAGGTGAGTTGAGACTAGGATCCGAAAATGCCTGAACCAATCCCTACTCATAAACTGATGTTTTTGGGGCTTTTGGCATTTTTTTGTCCAAGCCCCTGAACGGACCAGCCAGCTCCCAAGTGTCATGGTATGGCAACACCCCGACCCACCTATCTATCCTCTATCTATCCAAGCGTTTCACAGTTTAGGAAAGCCGCACCCCCTGCTGACCTCCATGTAACTGCAAACATTTATAACACAAGATTTTAATTTTTTATAATTTTTCCTCTGCACTTGGGGTATAAGAATGGTTTATATCTGGCGTAATGAATGTGATGTGTTACTAATTAGGCACATCAACCCTATCAGAGATCATACAATTTATAAACTTTATTTGACCACCAAATAAATCCAAATTAAAAACTCTTGGGTTGATTTACTAAAACTGTAAAGTGCAAAATCTGGTGCAGCTCTGCATAAAAACCAATCAGCTTCCAGTTTCTTTTTTTGGCAAAAATTAATTGAAAAAGCTGAAGTTACATAATTACATAGTAGTTGAGGTTGAATAAAGACATCAGTCCATCCAGTTCAACCTG
This sequence comes from Pelophylax lessonae, assembly GCF_965119305.1. Classification (NCBI taxonomy): domain Eukaryota; kingdom Metazoa; phylum Chordata; class Amphibia; order Anura; family Ranidae; genus Pelophylax; species Pelophylax lessonae. The sequence goes on from NC_138779.1 coordinate 179,109,871, forward strand.
TGTAGGTGTGTGTATGTGTCAGTGGCCTGCTCATTTCCAATAACCCTGAATGTTGTAATCTGTGAGATGCACGTCCAAGAGTCTTTTACAAGTAGCCATACTCCCCGCAGCTACCACCAATTGTGGAAGAGAGTTCCATATTCTCACCGCCCTTACAGTGAAGAACCCCTTACGCAGTTTAAGGTTAAACCATCTCTCCTCTAATCTCATTGTGTGGCCACGTGTCTTCTTGCACTCCTTGGGACTAAATCGTTTTCTACCTATGCTGGGATCGCCATTGATGTATTTGTAAATCGCCATCATGTCCCCTCTCAGGCGTCTCCTCTCCAAGGAGAATAAATTAAGCGCTTGTAATCGCTCCTCATAATTTAGGTCTTCCTATCCCCTTATTAGTTTAGTTGCCCTTCTTTGAACTCTTTTCAGTTCCAGCATATCCTTTCTGAGGATTGGCGACCAGAACTGGACAGAATACTCCAGATGTGGCCGGACTAGAGGTTTATAAAGTGGTAGGATTATAGCTTTATGTCTGGAGTATATCCCCTTCCTTATGCATGCTAATATTGTGCTGGCTTTGACAGCTGCAGCTTGACATTGCATGCTATTACTTAGTCTATCTTCCACTAGAACCCCCAAATCCTTCCCCATTCTGGATTCCCCCAGAGGTCCCCCCCCCCCCTAGAGCATAATTTGCGTTTATGTTTTTTGCCCCCAAGTGTACACTTCTCTACATTAAATCTCATTTGCCATGTAGTTGCCCACTCTTTTATTTTGTTCAGGTCATTCTGTAAGATTTATATATCTTGATATGAAGTTATTGCCCTACATATCTTTGTGTCATTGGCGAAAATTGAGATTGAGCTACTAATTCCGTCCTCTATGTTATTAATGAATAAATTAAACAAAATTGGTCCCAAGACTGAGCCCTGGGGTTAGAAGCTGATTGGCTACCATTAACAGCTACACCAGGTTTTGCACTTTCCAGTTTTAGTGAGTTAACTCCTATGTGTCCATGCTCACATAGGCATTTAGAGGAGTTTAGGAACAGCAGTTAAAGCTCCTTCTCCTAAATGCAGAAGAATCACGTTCAGGAGCGGAGCTTTTGGGCATAAAAACACCAATCACTGCAAAATGGCACTATGCATGTTTAGCTTCAATGTTTATTCATTTTAGTGGCCATGATAAAACAAAATTCTGGCCAATGAATTAAACACCCAAACACCAAACGCTGCTAAACTCACCTAAACTGGTTTGAAAAAAACGGTGAGTTTTTAACACTGATTTTATCCCGTTAGGAGAAATGGCATTTACAATAAACCAATGGGCATGAGGCCTTAGGGTGACTTCATTCTGCATGGAGGAGCATTAGAGTCACCCTTGGATAGTAGCATTGTCAAATTGTGGGGAGGGAAGTGTTAGATGCACTAGCAAATTTAGATACACTTACACATTAGAGCTGAACTCCAGCTAACACTTTAAAAGAGGTTACAGTAACAATTAATTTCTTTTTTTTTGGGGGGGGGGGGGATAAAGATTTTACATAAATGAAGAAAGGCTGATCATTTTAAGCACCCCTGTCTGTGCTATATGGTTTATCTCAACCCTCTAACTGCCACTTTTTGTTGGACAGCTTGGTCTGTGAAAGGAAGTTGAAAAATAACAGAGATACTGGCCAGATCGCCGGGTGAAAATTAAGGGAAAATAATTAAAAAATGAAAACCATTGCAGCCACCGCATTTAAGGATTGGTAATACAGTACATTTTTCTTTTGGGTTTACACATGCTTTAAGTTATAGTTAAATGCTAAGTTCACCTTTAGTAACATGTAACATGTTACACCCATATTTAGAGTGCAACATGTAACATGTTACTATGCAGAGCTTCCCCAGCCCCACTGTGACAGTGGGCAGGGGTTCTTCTCCCCGTACCTGCTGTCACAATATAACCCCTTGACCTCCTGAAGATGTAATCTCTTCATGACCAGGCCACCTTTTGCAATATGGGACTGCGTTACTGTAACTGACAATTGCACAGTGCTGTACCCAAATAAAATTGATGTAATTTTTTCCCACAAATAGAGCTTTCTTTTGGTGGTATTTGATCACTACTGCATTTTTTTTTGTTGTTTTTTTTTTGCGCTATGAACAAAAAAAAACTAAATATTTTTTACTTTCTACTATGAAACATATCCAATAAAAAAATGAAAAAAATGTAACTTCCTAATAAATTTAGGCCACAATCTATTCTGCTACACGTTTTTAGTAAAAACAAATTCCAATAAGCATATATTGATTGCTTTACGCAAACGTTCTAGCATCTACAAACCACGGGATATTTACTGAATTTTTTTATACTAGTAATGGCGGCAATCAGCGGCAAAAATCTATCCCGTAGTTTGTAAACGCTATAACTTTTGCGCAAACCAATTTAAATACGCATGTTGGGATTTTCTTTTACCAAAAATATGTAGCAGAAGGCAAATTGGCCTAAACTGTTAAAAAATGTAGATTTTTTACATTTTTTTTTTGTTGGGAATGTTTTTTAGTAGAAAGTAAAAAATATTGTGTTTTTTTTTCAAAATTGTCGCTCTTTTTTTGTTTATAGCGTAAAATCTAAAAAACGCAGAGGTGATCAAATACCACCAAAAGAAAGCTCTATTTGTGGGGAAAAAAAAGGACATCAATTGTATTTGGGTACAGAGTAGCACGACAGCCCAATTTTTCATTAAAGTAAAGCAGTGCCAAATTGCAAAAATGGCCTAGTCATTAAGGGGGTAAAACCTTCTGGAGCTGAAGTGGTTAAATAATTGAAAGGGTCAGTTTTTAATTTTCCCTGTTTCACAACTTCTGGGAGATTAGGCCACCTAATAGTTTCTTATAATTCACACAATTCTGATGGTGAGATAAGTGAGCTTTTAGACCTGCATTCCAGCTGTTGTGAGGAGGCCCTGCTCTCCCTAATGGATGTTCCATTTATTTTATATTATCGGAGGAGTGGGGGGCCATCAGATGTGGAGGTGAACTCCCAAAATCCATTGTAGGTTGGGACAGAAACAAGAATCTTGCAGTTCTCAGTGGTAGAGTCCTCCAGTGGTGACTCAGACAAGAGATGGGCAAAGTGGAAAATTGCTCAATCTGTAAATCTGTAAATAAGGAATCACTATGCATTCATATTAGAATGTCATTTTATAAGGAAGTCTATTATGTCTATATTTTGGCACTTACATTATAGAGAATGAATCTCGCTCAATAACCCCCTGTGACCTGCAAAGTATGATTGCCATTGCCATGATGGTTGACCAGAGATCATTCAGGGGATGGGGGACCTGTTCTCTCTAAGAATGTAGGCTTACTATTGGGTGGTCTGCTGCTCATTTTGCTGCTTGGAAGTGAGTCAATAATGGCGCTTTTCCATTGCATGGAACCGAACGGTTCGGCTCGCTTTTGTGCTTTTCCACTGCTGGTACCGCATGGTACGGTGTAGGAACGGTTTGGTACGGTACGGCGGCGCTTTTCCACTGCATGGAACCAAACGGTACGGCTCTCTAATGGCGCTTTTCCACTGCATGGAACCGAACGGTTCGGCTCGCTTTTGTGCTTTTCCACTGCTGGTACCGCATGGTATGGTGTAGGAACGGTTCGGTACGATACGGTACGGCGGCGCTTTTCCACTGCATGGAACCGAACGGTACGGCTCTCAAAAACAGTACCACCTCGATTGTGGTTCCAAGAGGTACCATGCCCGGTACCATATCCCACAATCCTTTGCATGCAGTCACTACTAGCCACTGATTGGTCAGAGAATCCCACCCACCCCGTTGTTATCCCACCCACTTAACTTTAGTACTACTTTAGTGGAAAAGCAAACCATACCGTACCGTACCGAACCGTTCCAACACCGTACCATGTGGTACCAGCAGTGGAAAAGCAAACCGGGCCAAGCAGGGCCGAGTAGAGCCGAGCCGGTACTTGCAGTGGAAAAGTGCCATAACAGTACCACCTCGATTGTGGTTCCAAGAGGTACCATACCAGTACCATATCCCACAATCCTTTGCATGCAGTCACTACTAGCCACTGATTGGTCAGAGAATCGTTGTTATCCCACCCATTTAACTTTAGTACTACTTTAGTGGAAAAGCAAACCGCATCGAACCGTTCCAACACCGTACCATGCGGTACCAGCAGTGGAAAAGCAAACTGGGCCAAACAGGGCCAAGCAGGGCCGAGTAGAGCTGAGCCGGTACTTGCAGTGGAAAAGTGCCATTAGTGCTCCTTTGGACCACTTTACTAAGTCCCTAAGTAAATCAAAGCAAAGCAAATTGCAGCTTACAGGAAAACCTCAAATAGAGGCATTCAGTTCATGCAAGTCAATCAGCTCATCTCTAAACCAAACCTCTAGATTTGTCTACAGCAGAATTATCACTTTTGTGTAGACTGATCCAGACATTTTTTCAGATTTATTCAATTTCTACATCAAGCTTTTGATAGAGACATCTTCACTGTGTGCATTACAAGATGCTATTTTGCTGTGCCTGCAGTGACATAATCTGCTGTACAATCCAGGAAGTCCAAAGCATGTGCCTGTGTTGGATCAGATTGTAGGTAATCCATGGAATTGCAATTGCATGCCTCCCAGGCACAGTAATACAGCATTGTTTGTAGTTGAGCATTTCTAATTAAAATTCATGAAATGTGAGTAGTATTGCAGACTTCATCCAGTTTCTTAGGAAAAGTTGATTTTAGTGAAATAAATAGTAACTCCAGGCAAACAGCGCTAAAGACACAGCTGAAACACCCTTTTAGGAACTGCCAAAAAAAATTCACATACTCTTGTGACCCATCAGTATAATACAATAATGGGCTAAAGGGTTGAATGGCTCTTCAAATTCATTATATAAAGGGGATGTGAAGTTTAGAGTTCCCAAATGAATTATTTGTTCATGGTATTTTTTTGACATTTATATTACAGATAGACCCGGAACAGTTCGGAGCAAAGCCCGGCTCGGTATAGTGGAAGAATGTTGTTTCTGTGGCTGCAGTGTTTCCATATTAGACTCTTATTGCGCTGCTCCAATCACTAACACCACTGGCAAAGAAGGTGAGTGTAACCTGACTATCTTGCTTTAAATAAATGTTCTTTAATTTTTGGTAGCTTCTACAAAGGATAGAACAGGGGATTTTACAGCACATTGATTGATTGCATACTCAGATATTTTACTTTTAGCAAATATTATTTGCTGGAAGCCTTCTCCGCTCTAAAACCAAATCCTTCCCACTCTGGATTCTGTGCAGAGCATTTGATGTTCCGATACAAAGAAGGAGCTCTCCACACACCAAAAACGTCACGCATGAATCTAGTTTATCGAGGCAGACAATCACTACAAAAGCCTCCACCCAGAGTGCACTTTACACAAAAGGGCTTGCTCATAGAGATGGGCATCTTTACAAGTAAGCCCTTTTTGGGTAAAGGTCCCAGGGGCTGACTGCCAACTTTCAGTCCAGGGGGCAAGTACAAACCAGAGACTCATGCTGCACAATTCAGCCCCCCTCCCACTCCCCCTCTTCATGGTCTCCTCCTGACCCACATTTCAGGCTTGAGCTCCGCTCCCGGTACTCTCTACTCACCGGCCAAAAATCCAGGTCCCCAACCTGACCAGTAGGGGGTGGTTCGGGGGAGCTGGGACAGCTCAGTCGTGTCTAGCTAGGGGATAGAAGAGGAGAGTCTCCAGTGGGGCATGGAACCGGCCTCTGCTCAGACACACTTAACATCATCCATGCTGGGGGGAGGAGGCCTGCGCTCTGTCCTTGTCTTCATCCCGCACTCAGTAGGTCAGCAGTGGGGACTTTTTACTTCTCTTCTTCAGAAATCCTATGGGCATGTCTGTGGCAGGAGTGGTGCAGCCTTTTTAGGGGGCATCAGAGCAGCCCAAGGGGCAATTTCCCCCCTGCCCCCTGGCCCAGTCCTCCCCTGGAAGGTCCCATAGGAGGAGACTGTTGTAGTGATTGTCAACCTCAAGAAACCGGAACCTTATGTGACATTATTGGTGTGCAGAGAGCTCCTTATTTTCCCTCAACAAGTATTTTTTATTAACTGGGTGGATAGAAAGTAATTTAGTCATTTTATTCCAATGACACAAAAATATACAATTGTCTAAACTCAGGAGAATATTATACTACAGATCAATCATACCAAAATGGCATCTTGGATGGTTAAATAGGATATTAAAGTTATGCTGATTAATGTCACCCTAAAAGGTTATTCACACTGGTCAGGCCTGTTTGCAGTGTTTTTAAAGCATGCGCATTAACGGGTGTTAGGTTGCATATTAATGTGGGTTGATTCTTTTGAACACCACAAAAAAACAAAAACGTAACGCTTTCATTTGTCCTTGCACAATGCTTAACAATGCATGGCAATACTTTACAATGCTTGCATTGCAGTTCAACGCAAGAGTGTGGTGAAGATGCGTTGAGGTGCAATTCTCAACAAATGGCATCACAGAACATCAGTGCATATAACATGCATTAATGGTGTGATTGGGCAATAATGGAACTGAAAATAGGCCTGGAAAAACTGGTTAAATTAGGTTTAGTGCTGAATGCCAAGTGATAGCTGCAAAAGTAAATAAAATCTTGGACTATATAAAAAAGAGATGGAAAAAATGAATACTAGTATAGTAATATCCCAGTTTAAATCACTTGTAAGGTCACTTCTTAAATACAGAATCCAAGTTGGGGCACCACTAGTCACATCACCAGTATTAAGTTAAGTTAAGTTAGGGAATACCCTATCACAGAATATAGTATTTAATCATAAAAATGGTTAAGATGATTCTCTTATAAAAAAAAAAAAAGAATTCCAGCATTATAGTTATATACAGTAAAACCTTGGTTTGAGTGTAACTTGGTTTAAGAGCGCTTTGCAAGACAAGCAAAAATTTCAAATAAATTTTGACTTGATATACAAGCGATGTCTTGATATACAAGTAGCCTCAAGTCACAGCTGAGTATAAAAGAGAAGAGAGGAGCCTCTAAGTGTAGCAATATGGTTAAATTTAATGAAGGTACAACATTTAGCAACTCACATGGTTGATGATTGGAACAGGCACATCTAAGGATGCAGGCATCAGGGGTAAAGCTGTCCACATAAACCATCCTCCGCACCGCCATCTACGTCATCCCTTCCATGCTGCCCCTCGCTTTCAGATCGCTTTACTGCAGGGTGGTCTTCCCGGTCAGGATTACAGACTGGCAGCCGGCGGTGCAGAAGATGGTCTATGTGGACAGCTTTACCCCAGATGCCTGCATACTTAGATGTGCCTGTTTTATTCATCAACCATGTGAGTTGCTAAATGTTGTACCTTCATTAAATGTAACCATATTGCTACACTTAGAGGCGCCTCTCTTCTCTTTGATACTCTGTAGCTCCTGCTGGATTTTGCTTCTAATCCCCTTGTGGAAGCGGCTATTTGTGGATGGACATTTTATGATTATATAACCTATCGCAATGCTATAATATTTTTATATGGACTATAAACTGAAGGATTTATGAATAAATGGTTGTGGAACGAATCATCTGAGTTTCCATTATTTCTTATGGGGAAATTCGCTTTGATATAAGAGTGCTTTGGATTACAAGCATGTTTCCGGAACGAATTATGCTCGCAATCCAAGGTTTTACTGTAGTTACATAGTTTGTCTAGGTTGAAAAAAGACCAGTTCAACCAATAAAAAGGGGGAAAAAAACAAACAAAAATAAATAAATAAAAATAAATTATTCAATCCTATATACCCAATCCTTTTCCCCACAGTTGATCCAGAGGATAACAAAAACCCCCCAGCAAAGCATGATCCAATTTGCTCCAGCAGGGGAAAGAATTCCTTCCTGATCCCCCTGAGAGGCAATCAGATATTCCCTGGATTAACTTTACCTATAAATGTTAGTATCCAGTTATATCATGTACATAAGTACATGTACATCTATGCGGTTGATGCAGTTTACAGGCACGTCTTGCGTTTTTTTGAACATATATTTTTTTATGTGTTTTGAATGCGTTTTTTTCTCTTTAACAAACTGTGTATACAGTAGCTGGTTGTTTAGAAGGGGGCCAGGAAGCCAGCTGCCGCGTCCTTAACAACCGTTAAGTCATCAGCTGTCAGCGGGCTTCCCTGCTGACACCTGAATGCAAAAACAAGAATTGCCGGCAATAGAAAAAAAAAAAATCACCAAAAAAACGGCGTGGGGTCCCCCCCAATCCATATCAGGCCCTTCCCACACAATCTGCTGTGGGAATAAAGTCCCCCACCCTTTCCAAAAATGGTGGAAGCAACGGCTGAAAAACGGTGTGAACCTAGGGTTAGGAAGGAATCAAGACCTTTTTTAAAGCGATCCACTGAGCTAGCAAGTACCAGCTTTGAGAAAGTTTATTCCACATTTTCACAGCACTGTGAAGAAACCTTTCCATATTTGGAGATTAAATCCCTTTTCCTCTGGACGTAAAAAGTGCCCCCTTGTGCTCTGTGATGACCTTTAAGAGAATAACTCTACACCAAGTTCACTATATTGACCCCTTATGTGTTTATACAAGTTGATCTTACCCCCCCTCCTTAATCTTTTCTTCTCAAGAGAGAATACATTCAGTTCCTCTAATCTATCCCCATAGCTGAGCTCCTCCATGCCTCTTATCAGTTTGGCTGCCCTAATCTGCACTTTCTCCAGTTCCTCGATATCCTTTTCGTGAACTGGTACCCAAAACTGACCTGCATATTCCAGATGAGGTCTTACTAATGATCTGTACAGGGGCAAATTGATATCTCTCTCTCTTCAGTCCATACCTCTCTTAATACAAGAAAGGAAATTGCTTCTTTTGGAAACCGCAGCTTGGCATTGCATGCTATTATTAAGCTTATGATCTACCAGAACACCCAAAACCTTCACCATTGTTTTCCCCAGTTCTACTCCCCCTAGTATGTATGATTCATGCATATTCTTAGCTCCCAAGTGCGTAACGTTACATTTATCAACATTAAACTTCATCTGCCACATAGTTGCCCAATCAAACAGTGCATTGAGGTCGGCTTGTAGGTTGAAGACATCCTGTAAGGACGTTGTTTCACTGCATAGCTTGGTATCCTCTGCAAAGACTGAAATGGAACGTTTAATCCCAGACCCGATATCATTTATAAATATATTATAGTTGGTATTAGTAGTATTATGATGGTCTTAGAAACTAGTCTATTTGAATAGTTGTATCTATAGGTAATTACTATTTCTCTAAGTGGCAAAAGTTGCCAATAGGGGTCGTTTGTTTTGTATTCCTTTCGGACCAAAACTGAACTTGGTGGAAAGGGCTTTTGAGCTTGCACCATACTATTTTCAAATAATACAAATAGTATGTCCTATCATATTGCATTATAATTTGTAGACTGAATTAAGTCATAAAATTGCAAACCTAAAGTCCAATTTTTTATTGTATACTTTCTGACCAAAGCGGAAATGTTCTTTTTTTGGATAACATTAGGGGTTTTTGATTTGCCTGTCTCTGCTTTTTAAGTAGCTATTTTAATGTATGTATATAATTATTTATTACAGAACAAAAATCTTAGGAATGTTCCCAGGATCTGCAGAAAGTTATCTCTTAAGCTGATTAAAGGATGATCAAAAAATCCAACCAAAGAGACTTTTTGACTGCCGTGGAAATGTGCAATAATATTGGGATGAAACCAGGAAGAAAACCCAATCATATGAAGAGAATTCTCCTGAGCTTGTGTGACCCTACATTAAAAAGCTGAGTTAACAACTAGCTGTGAAGGTATTAGTCAGGAGATGGCCTTGCTTTGCTTTGACGACTGTAAAGCAGGTATTGGACAGCCCATATGCCCAATGTTCTGTACAATGTGGAACACACATGGAATTTTGAACTTCGGCTCCATTGTATATTTTTCCAATTCCTTGGTCACATTCAGTCACCCTATACACCCAACTCCCACCCAACTTATACCAAATGGACAATTTAAATGGAATTCATTCAATTACATGTTTCTATAAAAGCTTTATGAAATATTACTAAAATGTATGTCTAGCTAATGTACTCAGAAAAATAGGCAGGATTAAAACCAACCTGTTATTTAGGTCTTCATTAATGACTTGCCAATATTTTTAAAGTTTGAGAGGTTTTTCTATTATGGTTTTCTGCCCAAATTGGTTATTTTTATAGATACTTTTTCCAACAGAAACAGTCAATGCTGCCTAAATTTCTGTAATGAGAAATAATTGTCGTGCGGTTGATTGGAGGTCAATGGAGGGGGCAAGCAAATCTGTGCTTTGCCTGTGCAGTTACCTTTTATTTCCCCTTCCCAAACCTAACCTAAGACCTTCCCAAATGCATACTTACCACAATCTGAGGGCCATGACCTTTGCTGTTTTTTTACACCCAGCACTGCAAGTCTTTAGTGTCCTGGACATGACTATGCATTATACCTCCATAGACTTCTATTGAGATGTCTTCTGAGGCCAGAAGTGCTCTGGACATGGCTCCACAGAAGTCTATAAGGCCGTAATGCACAGGCTCAGCCAGGACACTAGGGACTTGCTGTTCTGAATGTAGGAAAACATTTTAAAAGTAACTGTTCTTTTAGGCTAAGTCCACTTAAAACTTTATTTTTTTCAGGTTGCGTTGAAAGGTTACTTGGGAAAAAAGGTAAAAAAAGACTACTCAACTCAACAACCTAGAACTAAGTGGACAGACTCTTTTGGCACTTTTCCACTGCAAGTACCGGCTTGGCTCTACTCGGCCCTGCTTGGCCCTGTTTGCTTTTCCACTGCTGGTACCGCATGGTACGGTGTTGGAACGGTTCGGTTCGGTACGGTATGGTTTGCTTTTCCACTAATGTAGTACTAAAGTTAAGTGGGTGGGATAACAACGGGGTGGGTGGGATTCTCTGACCAATCAGTGGCTAGTAGTGACTGCATGCAAAGGATTGTGGGGTATGGTACCTCTTGAAACCACAATCGAGTAGGTACTGTTTTTGAGAGCCGTACCGTTCGGTTCCATGCAGTGGAAAAGCGCCGCTGTACCGTACCGTACCGAACCGTTCCTACACCATACCATGCGGTACCAGCAGTGGAAAAGCACAAAAGCGAGCCGAACCGTTCAGTTCCATGCAGTGGAAAAGCGCCATTTGATAACAGTTTAAGGAATCTTAAGGAAAAGAGCTTATGTGCACTAACTCAGAACATCAATACATTTCAGGCTGTATAGCTTTCAGGTTGCTGTTGACAAATGTATTTTATACACTGCTTAATGAACAAAGGTGAAGTGGCTCATTTAATAAGGCAGTGTAAAGAACATTCATGATGTGTAGAGTGTCATTATACCTAGTAACCAATCAGATTTCACCTTTTATAACTTTAGAACATTGAAAATTAACAACAAATTGGTTGCTTTAGCATTTCTTAGGGGCCTCTGTACCAAAAGCCGTATTGTTTTCCTCTTCACCCTAAATAGAAGTTTATTATTTTAGATAATTTTGCAAGCCTTGTTTGCAGCAGTTTGTAAAGTACTGAAATTAGGAGTTTCAATAGAGGTATTGCATACAAAAAACAAAAAAAAAACGATGGTATTACATCAAAAAAGTATAAAAACTAGCAAAAAAAGTAGCAAAAAAAATTATACTTCCTTCTCCAGCTTACGTTAGCAGAGAATGGTAGATTACACATGGTCTAAAGTGCTTTTTACATGTTTACAGAGTGCAAATCTTTGGGAAAAAAGAATTCATGGTGGTAAAAATAATGTAAAACAAAGCCATGACACTCAGAGTGCTTTGGTATGTAAATTAAAATCAGCTCCAATAGTGAGAACCTGGCCCACCTCCTGTGCTTTGGTATTGCCTCATGATTGCATTGGGCAGCTTTACAGGCCCTGATGTATAGCCTGGTACTTACCTTCCCTATCAACCAGTCAAATTTTGCACAAACCTCATTTGATCAGTAAATTGACACCACAATTCAAAGGACTTCTACCAGTTTACTTCTGGTGCTGGCAGAGTGTGCAACAAACCCCATACTTTGCGTTTTGTAAACTGGTAAGTGGTCCTCTGGACTACTTTTTACCACTTCACTGCAGTTTGCTGGGTGGACTGAACAGGGGGTCGATACTGCAGAACCATTAGTAGAACAGATTTTCCATTATACTCACATCTTACTACGACAATTCTAGACAAAAATCAATTGCTAATAATATAGGCAGATTACATCACATTTGTATCCCGGAAAACAATGCCCCCTTGGTTAAAAATAAAAAGTTTAAGGTGCTTTAAAAAAAAAACACAAAGGGTCCTTTCACACGGGCGTTCCATATGTCCGTTTTTCATCCCATCAGATTGCGGATGAAAAACGGACATAATGCATGTCAATGGGATTGCGGATGTCAGCAGATGACCATCCGCTGACATCCGATTTGCGTCCTATCTGATCAGTTCCGTTTTTTGGAACGGAAGAGAACCCTATTTTTCTTCCGTTTAAAAAACGGAACGGACACAAAAACGGATGTCAGCGGTGTCATCCGCTGACATCCGCAATCCCATTGACATACATTATTTCCGCTTATCATCCGCAAATGGATGGGATGATAAACGGACATACGGAGCGGATGACACAAGTTTCATACGTGTCCGTAAAAAAAAAGTGCCGGAGCGGATCAAAAAACGGTCCACTCCGTGTAAAAGGACCCAAAGGGGTTTATTTACTAAGGCTAGAAAGGGAAAAATTAGTCACAATTCTGCAGAGAAGCCAATCAGCTTCTAACCTCAGCTTGTTTAATTAAGCTTTAGCAATAAAACCTGGAAGCTCGTTGGTTTCTCTGCAGAATTGTGACTAATTTTGCCCTCTCTATCTTTAGTAAATAGACCCCAAAGTGACCAATTGGAAATTAGATTTCAGGACTCTAGAGGTAATGCAGTCCTGCAAACTTGACTTCTGATTGGATGAGATGGGTTTCAGTACACCCTGGTTCTTTGCACTACTATACTAAATATGTCTATAAATGACCTATGGCGTGAGTCTATTTGCTTTTGGAATGGCTTGGCTTTCTTGCTACAAATATATTCAATTTGGAAAAAAAAGGAAAAGAAAAAGAATGCCTGTGAAATTGTGTCTTGGCTATATAGGATGATCAGCTGTTTGCCACTGTGCAAGTTGGCTTCATATGAATTATGATTTTTTTTAGCAATAATGCTGACATTTCATCTTGCGCCATTCTATTCTAACCACTGCTGGGTTTAGCTTTGTACAAAAAAAATGCTTCACCTTCCAGAAAATTTTGGCATTTAAAACTGTTTGGAAAGAAATAAAATAAACAGTAATGTTACACAAGATATTGCAAAATATTTTCTGCTTCCTTTCTATTGGCGTCCTAAATCCCTGAATGACCTTATACGTGCTAAATCGAGTCTTTGGAGAAAGGATGAGCAAAACAAAAGAATTGTTTTCTATGTGCCCTGCTCACAGCATGCATGTGCCGTGGTGTGCAGAAAAATGCAATGGAAATGGTGGGAACATGCCCTAAATCACAATAGACAAGTTTCTCCTTCTGCAGGACAGTGTGATCCCCCCTTCCCATAGTAAGCAGGTCCCAGCATACAAGTTTTTCAGTTTGCAAATCATCACATCACTCTAACACCATGCATATTTAGGCTGGCTTCACACTGCCGCGTGGAGCGGCTCACAGCAGGAGTGTGGTGCATCCCTGTTCACCATTTCAGGTCCAATTTCAGTCCGAATTTTTGGCTGAATTCGGATCTGAAACGGACCAGAAGACGCACAAGACTTCTGTGCAATTTTCTTTGGAGCCGCTCTGGAGATATGTGAACCAGCTCCATAGAGAGCCAGTCACAATCTCCTGACATGTGAGTTGGATGCGGTGAAACCCGCATCATTCGCAATAGTGTGAACCCAGCCTTAATTGTAACGGTTTAAGGCTGTGGTAAGGGTTTGAGCGGTTCTAGTAACGTCAAAGAAAGTGATTCTGCTGTGATTGGGGTAGTATGGTAAGAACCGTGCAGAGAACAGCAGGTCAATGAACAGCTGCATTTGTAGGCAACATGGCTAGTTGATTATGTTTCCCTCTGGCTGGACTTCTACTGGGCTACAGGGGTGGTCATTTTTCCACCTAAATTTGTATAAAATGTGATGCATGCTACTGAATGATGGGGTGTTACCATTGTACTGCCCCACAGACAGCTCCTTAAAAGCATAAATAGGGTATAAAAGATGATTTTGTCTCTATAAACTGCTTGATCAACACTCTCCCTTATTTATTTACCCAAGTAAAACACTAGACACCATAGTTTGAGTTTAATGGCCAAAGCAGCCTTTTATTAAACCAAATTGTATAAATAACATATATAAATCATACCAGCAACAGTAAGTACATTCTGAAATTTGGAGCCCCAAGGTCCTTGTAGGCACCCCTACTTCACGTACCTGCTTAACCAAACTTAGGCCTCCAGCCGCAAAACACTGACTCAGAGACAGCACCACTATTAGCAGGTACAACCCAGACAAACCACAGGGAGCCGTACCCAAGACGGGTCCCTACTAATTTTCATTTATCAAATAAAGCACATACAAGGACCTTGTACCCTGCAAACTGCCTTGACATACCACCCAGGGAAACAGCCCAAAATCACACAAGAACGTAACCACCAAACAAAAGGGGAGGGTGGGAAGTTGTTCTGACGTTGTCTCTCTCATGATTGAAGACCTCTCTAGGACCCTCCTACTGTTTGACCCCTAAAGCCCCACCTGTTCCCTACGCTCCACCAATCCAGTAAGTATCCCTTTACTATTTTGTTTAAACCCTCCTTAAATTACTACTCCAAACCCGCTTTTAACCCTGTCATGTCAGCCCTCCGTCTAGGTTTTTCTTCCCTTACTCCGGGCCTTGCTGGTTTGATAATGTGGAGTGCTGAAAACAGCTTTAAATTTAACAGGTACGTGATTCACTCATATAACCATTTAGTCATCCATATAATGGCCCAACATGTTTTGCCATTTTTGCTGCTTTTTCAGGGGTACAGCATTTATTCATAATGACCTTAGTGCTCTGTTACATGTGAGCATTGCTGTTATTTCCTGTTCGTCTTTGCACATGCACCAGTGCACTGAGCACTTTTTTTTAGTTCATGTTGTACCCCTGAAAAAGACCCAAATGTGGTAAAACATGTTGGGTTGGGTTGTATGAGTTAGAGTGCTAATGCCAATTCGAGTTTATTTAATTAAAAAAGTCTTCTAAGAAATTCAGAAACAAAGAAAATTGTGAATGGTATAATTTGTAGTTGGTAAAATACTGTAACAAGTCAATTGAATAGCATGTCGGTGGGATATGAAGTATGGAAAATTAGCACACATACAGTGCCTTGCGAAAGTATTCGGCCCCCTTGAACTTTGCAACCTTTTGCCACATTTCAGGCTTCAAACATAAAGATATAAAACTATAATTTTTTGTGAAGAATCAACAACAAGTGGGACACAATGGAACGAAATTTATTGGAGATTTCAAACTTTGTTAACAAATAAAAAACTGAAAAATTGGGCGTGCAAAATTATTCAGCCCCTTTACTTTAAGTGCAGCAAACTCTCTCCAAAAGTTCAGTGAGGTTCACTGAATGATCCAATGTTGACCTAAATGACTAATGATGATAAATAGAATCCACCTGTGTGTAATCAAGTCTCCGTATAAATGCACCTGCACTGTGATAGTCTCAGAGGTCCGTTTAAACCGCAGAGAGCATCATGAAGAACAAGGAACACACCAGGCAGGTCCAAGATACTGTTGTGGAGAAGTTTAAAGCCGGATTGGGATACAAAAAGATTTCCCAAGCAGCACTGTTCAAGCGATAATATTGAAATGGAAGGAGTACCAGACCACTGCAAATCTACGAAGACCTGGCCGTCCCTCTAAACTTTCAGCTCATACAAGGAGAAGACTGAACAGAGATGCAGCCAAGAGGCCCATGATCACTCTGGATGAACTGCAGAGATCTACAGCTGAGGTGGGAGACTCTGTCCATAGGACAACAATCAGTCGTATACTGCACAAATCTGGCCTTTGTGGAAGTGTGGCAAGAAGAAAGCCATTTCTTAAAGCTATCCATAAAAAGTGTTGTTTAAAGTTTGCCACAAGCCACCTAAGAGACACACTAAACACGTGGAAGAAGGTGCTCTGGTCAGATGAAACCAAAATCAAACTTTTTGGCTACAATGCAAAACGTTATGTTTGGCGTAAAAGCAACACAGCTCATCACCCTGAACACACCATCGCCACTGTCAAACATGGTGGTGGCAGCATCATGGTTTGGGCCTGCTTTTCTTCAGCAGGGACAGGAAAGATGGTTAAAATTGATGGGAAGATGGATGGAGCCAAATACAGGACCATTCTGGAAGAAAACCTGATGGAGTCTGCAAAAGACCTCAGACTGGGACAGAGATTTGTCTTCCAACAAGACAATGATCCAAAACATAAAGCAAAATCTGCAATGGAATGGTTCACAAATAAACATATCCAGGTGTTAGAATGGCCAAGTCAAAGTCCAGACCTGAATCCAATCGAGAATCTGTGGAAAGAACTATAAACTGCTGTTCACAAACGCTCTCCATCCAACCTCACTGAGCTCTAGCTGTTTTGCAAGGAGGAATGGGCAAAAATTTCAGTCTCTCAATGTGCAAAACTGATAGAGACATACCACAAGTGACTTACAGCTGTAATCGCAGCAAAAGGTGGCGCTACAAAGTATTATCTTAAGGGGGCTGAATCATTTTGCACGCCCAATTTTTCAGTTTTTTATTTGTTAAAAAAGTTTGAAATATCCAATAAATTTCTTTCCACTTCATGATTGTGTCCCACTTGTTGTTGATTCTTCACAAAAAAATTTTGAAGCCTGAAATGTGGCAAAAGGTCGCAAAGTTCAAGGGGGCCGAATAGTTTCACAAGGCACTGTAGGGGTTGATTTACTCAAAAAACTGTAGAGTGCAAAATCTGGTGCAGCTCTGCATAGAAACCAATCAGCTTCCAGTTTTTTTTTTTTGTCGAAGCTTAATTGAACAAGCTGAAGTTAGAAGCTGATTGGCTACCATGCACAGCTGCACCAGATTCTGAGCTCTCTAGTTTTAGTTATTCCCGACCCCAATCTCAATCCCACCTACCACTATATTATAGCCCCTTATAAGTGTGGTATAGGAAGGAAGCGAAAGTCAACAGAATATTGACAAAGTTGGTATTGCACTTTAAAGCGGTTGTAAACCCTATAAAAAAAAAAAAATAAAAAAAAAAACCTGCAAGACAAAGGCATAATGAGCTAGTATGCATCGCATACTAGCCCATTATGTGTAACTTACCTTAAAACGAAGCCCCGACACGGACCCCCGGACATCGATGCGGGCGCTGCCATGATCCCTCGTCGTCTCTTCCGGGTTCGGCGGCTCCGGCGCGCTGATTGGCCGGAAGAGACGGCTCCAGCACGCTGATTGGCCGGAGCCGCGATGACGTCACTCCCGCGCATGCGCACGGGAGTGATTTTTCCGGCAAGCTCCCGGCAACTTAATTGAAGGTCCCCCCGGACCTTATTATAGGCTTACCTGTAGGTAAAAGTGTCAAAAAGCGGGATACAACCGCTTTAAACAGAAACATGGCAATATGTAAAAACACATAGGTTTAATATGATTTAATTGGTGGTATAATAAAGTTAATAAATTATATGATCTCTGATAGGGTTGATGTGCCTAATTAGTAACACATCACATTCATTACGCCAGATATAAATCCTTCTTATACGCCAAGTGCAGAGGAAAAATTATGAAAAATTTAAATCTTGTTGTGTATATAAATGTTTGCAAACAGTCACATGGGGGCCAGCAGGGAATGGGGCTTTCCTAAACTGTGAAACACATGAGGATAGACAGGTGGGCCAGAGTTTTGCCATGCAATGACACTTGGGAAAAAAAATACAAAAGTAGAGAGTGCGAAGCCGCCCTAGTCGAGCTCAGCATAATTGTGGAAAAACACTACAATGGTCGAACTCACATTGTGTGAAGATAGATAAAACATAAGGATTCCACTGTGGCCGTACTCCTAAAACCACTTCCAGATCCCAACAGGGGAGGGGGTAGCCATGGTCATTCAAACTAGCTGCCCAGGTCCTGGCAGCACATCCGAGGTTATCCACCACCACGCTCGACGTGCAAATCCTAATGCGTATGCGCCTGGTTCAGCCGGCACTGCGTTCCGAGGACACACAAACTGACACAAGCGGGATACAGGGGGGAAGAGAGTGTGGACATCACACAGTTGCCATGACAACACGTTTCGGAGGCATTAACTCCTTCCTCAGGTCACGCCAACTCAATGGTAACTCGCCAAATTATAGGGAAAGAGACGCCTTCTCGTCTCGGATCTTAAAGGGACACAGGGGTAGGGGAGGCAAAAATACTTATAGGCATTGGTTACTATGATGGGACTATAGCAACTAATTAGATCAAACATTATTAAAATTCCCTGGCAGGTGGTAATAAAAACAATTAAACAATTTATAAAGATGTATCTGCTCCCAGCGAATACTAATAGGTTAAAAAAGTTACTAATTTGAATATGCTTAAAGCGGAGTTTCGGCCTCAAAAACAACTTTGGCCCATCCGCTTGCTGTAAACATCCTAAAAAAACAATTGGATAGTCCCAAATTTTTTTTGCTTTACTTACCTTGTTTTTGCAGAAAATATACTTACCTTCCTTCCACTTCCTCCCTCTGCGGCCGCGGCCCGCGCTGTCACTTCCTGTGATCGCATGGGGTTGCCGATCGCATAGTACTGCGCATGCGTGAGATTTTGCTGCGCATTCTGGGTAGCCAGAATGAGCTGCAAGCGGGAAGAAGGCAAGACATCATTACACTGCGGCTTCACATCACCACAGCAAAGATGGCCGCGCTCATACAACGATTTTAAAAGTAAGAATTTGACATAAATCATACCCTATAAAACTACTAACTATTGGATTAGCGGTTATTTAACCACTTTACCACTAGAGCATTTTGCTGTCTTACGTCTGGGCCACTTTTTGCGATTCGGCGCTGTGCGACTTTAACTGACAATTGCGCGGTCGTGCGACGCCGTACCCAAACGAAATTTACGTCCTTTTTTTCCACAAATAGAGCTTTTTTTTGGTGGTATTTGATCACCTGTGCGATTTTTACTTTTTGTCATTTTTGGTGTTTTTATTTTAACGAGTAATGGCGGCGATCTGCGATTTTTTTTGTGGGACTGCGACATTGCGGCGGACAGATCGGACCCTTGGCTGACATTTTTGACACTTTTGGGGGTACCAGTGACATTACTGCAGTAATCAGTGCTATATATATGCACTGTTACTGTAAAAATGACACTGGCAGGGAAGGGGTTAATTTTATTGGAGAGGGAGGGGTTAATGTATGCCTGGTGCTTACTAACGTGTGGGGGGGGAGGTGACTGTGTGAGCCAGGGACAGATCGGATGTTCAGCTATGCTGAACACTCCGATCTGTCACTCCCTGTCACTTAGGAGATCCGCCCCCTCTGTTTACACAGGTGGGCGGATCTCCAAACTAGATTCCCCAACGATCGGGGAAGAGCGGCGGCGATCGCTGCCGCTCCTCCCCTGGCCCGACTCCTGCTGTGAATGAAAACAGCGGGAGCACGCCTCCGGCGCCGCGCGAGCGCCGCATACAGGGGGAGGAGTCCAGCAACGTAGGTCTATGTCGCTGGACGATAACGAGCCACTGTGCCGCAGTAGCAGCACAGTGGCTAGAGGTAAAGTGGTTAAAGGGCAATGGATCACTATTTAGGCAGCATTTTTATCTAAAAAACTTTTCTGAGGCCAGAACTCTGCTTTAATTATGCTGAATTAAGGAATCGACCATGAGACAGAGAGAATACTACTCCCATTAAATGATGCTTTGATCACTGAACTGACCTCTGTAATCATCTATTTTCAATATATACATATATTCTCTTTCCTCTCCCATAAAATACACACATGTATTTTATATGGAGATATGTAGAAAAAGAAAATTTAAATATAACAGGAGAAGGGAGGGAGTGGAAAATAATCTATGATTAAGAACAACCTCTTGTAATAATGAACTATTTGCATATCTCTATCTCTGTATAACCATCTTCCCTCCTCAGATGGAGGCAAACTTGATGACAAAAGAATTCAGTGAACATATATATATATATATATACATATATAAAGGATTGGTATACATACACATATTTCCCAAGAACGTAAGAGGAAACCCGGAAGAACAGTATTCATATAAGGGTGTTCAGTTCCAACTCCTCATTCAACCCATTGGGTGACATTGAACTTAGGGTAGAAATCCAGGTTTGCTGTGAACATCATCTGGAAAACCTTTCACCTTCTGGAATTGCCATAGGTACAGCTTATATGCCAAAAAGCTCCAGCCCCTGTGTGCTACCTCTATGTACCTGTGAGAAATGCCGTGGGACACTGTGCTTATCACGTTCTTTTTCAACAAACCGTCTGTGTTCTCCGACTCTCTCCCGCATGGTGCGTACAGTTCCCCCCACATAGAGGAGCCCAGGCCCACATGCACACCCACGAGGTAAGGCTATGAAGAGTAATCTCAGTAAACCAGAATGGTTGGCCCTAGAAGCTTTTAAGAACAATCATGATGTCATTGTGCGCTTAACTGACAAAGGGAGTGGTATTGTTGTCCAAAATAGAGAGGGCTATCTTAAGGAAGCCACAAGGCTCCTTTTAGATTGTAGCACATATGAGATCTTGGGTAAAGATCCTCTCCCTGAGTATAAGCTTGAATTATCAGAGCTGGTCAATAAGGCATTTACTAGTGGGATTATAGATAAAGCTGAAAAACTGTTTTCCATTAACTATTATTTCAAGAGTCCATACTTCTACCACATCCCCAAAGTTCACAAGAACTTATGTCCACCTGGAAGACCCATAGTGGCTAGTATGGATCAGCATCACTAGTAGGTTACCTCAATACGTAAATATATTTCTTCAACCTATAGTCACATCTTTACCTGCTTACATCTGAGATTTCTTCCATGTCTTAGAGAGTCTAAAACATTATAGGTGGGTGAGTAGGGATGGGAGAACAGTTTTGGCTTAACATTGGCTGTTCGCCCGTTCGACGAACACTTGAATTATCGGGCCGTTGGACCGTTTGTTCGGTCCACTGAATGATCACAAATGCTCTGCGCTACCTCACAGTGTATTGGAAGCCCTGATTGGCTGAAGCAATGAAAGCTTTGCCCAATCAGGGCACATAGCACTATCAGAGTCATGATTGGAGAAAATAATCTATCCAATTTTGGCTCATTGCTCTTAGTCCCATCCAAAACTATAAAAGTATTCTTCCAATAGCAGGCCTTTTGTAGTGTGATATCGGCATAGGGAGAGATAGAAAAGGGCTCTGTTCAGTGCTACCGGAGATTTAGTGTGCTATTCTGTTTCTATTATCCGTGTAGAATATCAGTTTAGTGTGAATCTAGGGATGGTTCAGTCAGTGTGAGTGTAGTGACCATTCATTTTTACTTTAATGTCATATTAGTGTGAATCTAGTGATGGTTTAGTCATTGTGAGTGTAGTAAACGTTCATTTGAGTGTAGTAAGTGACCATTCATTTTTACTTTAGTGTCAATTATTTTTGTCAGGGCAGGTTTACTGCATTATAGTTCAGTGCTATAGAGCACATTTAATAAAGTATATTTCTATGCGTTACTGCATGCATAACGCAGTATATTTCTGTGCGTTATGTGCCGTTTAACTCAGAATATTCCAGTGCATTACTGCGTGTTTAACCGTGGTATATTTCTGTGCGTTAGTGCACATTTAATGCAGTCTATTTCTGTGTGTTAGTGCTTGTTTAACGCAGTATATTTCAGTGCGTTACGTGCCATTTACTGCAGTATATTTCAGTGCGTTAGCGCATGTTTAACACAGTATATTTCAGTGCATTAGTGCACGTGTAACAAAGTATATTTCAATGTTATGTGCTGTGTAACGCAGTATATTTTTATGCGTTACTGCAGGTTTAACGCAGTATATTTCTGTGCATTAGTGTACATTTAATGCAGTATATTTCAGTGCATTACTGCATGTTTCACGCAGTATATTTCAGTGTGTTACATGCCCTTTAAAACATTATATTTTAGTGTGTTTGTGCACGTTTAACACAGTATATTTTAGTGCGTTACTGCACGTTTAACGCAGTATATTTCTGTGCAGTAGTGCACATTTAACGCAGTATATTTTTGCGCATTAGTGCATGTTTAACGCAGTATATTTCAGTGCGTTAGTGCACATTTATATGGATAATAGTGGTGCGCTATTTATACATAAATACTATGTGACAAAACCTTTAAAAGTGCCTATTCATAATATACATACAAAGTTCATAACATAAAAACAATGTGATCGAACAAAGGTGATGATCTATAATACAGTCCAGGATCTCATCAATACATACAGTGCCTTTCCAATACAGGCAAAAATATGATGATGTGGTTAAAGAGCTTCTTCAAATCAAACAAATATAAAGTGCTTGGTGCTATGTCCTTCCACCTGCTGAAGCACCTCTGTGTGCAGTGCACGTTCACCTGCAGCACAAAAGGTTTGTGATAAGAAGACCAAATTGTGTAATAAGAAGACCGAATTCCTCTACCTATGAGCCTCATCAGCTTTCACTCCTCTTATCTCAGTGGGCTGATTTCACAGTTTATGCAAATGAAAGAGGATTTTCTATAGTGCATTATACTTTTAAAAATGTTTATTCAGCATAATTATATTTATAAAAACTCACATTTGTAATAAAGTTATGCTCGCTCACTCCCGGCTCCCAGGCTCCCCAGCTCTGATTGTCATAGGACAGCTGAGTCTGACGTCACTGTCACCTCCTACACGTTACGTCACACAACACGTGCACATTTAACGCGGTATATTTCTGTGCGTTAATGCACATTTACCGCAGTATATTTCAGTGCGTTGTGTGCCGTTTAATGCAGTATATTTCTGTGCGTTAGTGCACGTTTATCAGAGTACATTTCAGTGAGTTACGTGCCGCTTAACGCAGTATTTTTCAGTGCATTAGTGCAGGTTCACTGCAGAATACTTCAGTGTGTTAGTGCACGTTTAACGCAGTATATTTCTGTGCGTTAGTGCACATTTAACGCAGTATGATTCAGTGCGTTACGTGCTGTTTAACGCAGTATATTTCAGTGTGTTAGAGCACGTTTAATGCAGCATATTTCGGTGCGTTACTGCACGTTTAACGGAGTACATTTTTGTGCATTAGTGCACTTTTAACGCAGTATATTTTAGTGCATTACAGCATGTTTAACACAGTATATTTCTGTGCATTAGTGCACTTTTAATGCAGTATTTTGTAGTGTGTCGGTGGAGTGTATTTGTGCAGTGGGTACTCAGGTTAAAAGTGCACCAAACACCACTTTCCATTGATTAAAGTGCATCCACATACACATTTTCACATCTTTATTTACATTTTGTTAATAAACACCCCCCCATCATGTCTGGGAGGCCAACAAGGAGAGGCAGATGTTTCCATGGCACTGTAAAGGGGGCCAGCAGTGTATGTGTCCACAGGTAAAGATGGACATGGTCAGTCCTCAGGCAGGGCATAATTTCCTCTGTAGTGATGTTGCCTGTACTATCCAGCCATAGCATGCAGAGGAGGTGGTGGACTGGCTTACTAAAGCATCCTCATCCTGCTCATCCTCTGTCACCCAAGCAAAGACTAGTGCACAGTCCCCTCTGCTTGCAATTTAGAAGGATTCACGACAGGGCTCAGTGCTGCAGCTTGTTGTACCGCCATGTCTCCATACAGCTAGTGGTGATGATGCAAGATTTGTCAGCTCTACCCCTACTCCTCCTCCATGCCCTCCTCTGCTGAATTGTCCTACGAACCACAAGTACCCCCTAAGTGTTCAAGGGGCTATTCAATGAGTCATGCTAAAAGGTGCCATGCAGTGCTTCAGTTGGTGTGTCTAGGGGACAGGAACCACACCGGAGCAGAGATTATTGCAACTCTGCAGGGGCAGGGCCAAAGGTGGTTCACGCCCTGTCAGCTGGAGTCAGGACTGGTGGTGTGTGATAATGGGACAAACCTCCTGTCCACCCTTAAACAAAGAAAGTTAACACATGTGCTATGCCTGGCACATGTCCTCAGTTTGGTGGTGCAGCGTTTCCTAAATAGGTACCCAGGTCAGAAGAGACTGTAGCCATTTCAGGTGGTCATACACAAATTCAGCGGGAATTCCACCTACCCGTAAACCGCCTCATTTGTGACATACCCAGCAGGTGGAACTTGACTTTGGCAATGCTGCACATGCAACAGAGGGCCATCGATGTGTACCTGTGTGAGTATGGCACAACGACAGCCTCAGGCCGGCTCTGATTTTTTTCCCCCACACCAATGGCAGCTGATAAAGGATGAATGCACTGTACTGTCAACAATGTGACACTGTGACACTGTGACAATGCATGCATCAGTGACACAATCCCTGTTGTATTCCTACTGGAGCAAACTCTGGTTGGCATTATGGACAGGGCACTCGAAGCAGAGCAGCGGGAGGAAGAGAAGGACTTCCTTTCCTCTCAAGGCCTGCTTTATGCAGACACCATTCTACCTACACCACAGAACGCACAAGAGGAGAGGGAGGAGGAGGATTTGGGCAGTTTTGGAGGCATTGAAGCAGAGGAAGACATATGTCAAACCTTAAGAGATGGTTTTCCATCCCCAGAACCCTTGAGAGTAGTACTACAGAACCTTAGTAGTAATGGAAGGAGGCAGTTCCAGATACTGTAATCCTCAGTGACCCCGGGTAGTCTGCTTCTCGTGCCTTGGCAAACTTGCAGTGCATGGGCTCCCTCATGCTTCAAAGCCTGCGAAAGGAGAAGGCTCACTGTTGGTTGGCAACCCCCCTTGACCACTCCACTGTTACAATGGGAAAGTCTCAGAACTCATCCCGTTCCCACAGTGGGTGCAGACGATGAAATCTCTTGAGGACACTTTAAAGAGGTGTTTATCTAATGCTTTTCCCAACTCTGGTAGGTTACAGTGTTGTGGAAAACATCATTTTTATGCTTCTGTTGGTCAAGAGAGGAGTGGTGGAGAAGGGGGCCACCTAAGTGATCTATTTCACAATTTTTTTAATCCTCGCTGCCGAGGGCTTTTAGCTTCCACATCCCATTGGCAGCATCTGCATTATATGGTGGACGATTATCTAGGGGCGAAAACAGAGATGGAGGACTTTCTAGTTGACGATCCACTGGGTTACTGGCTCATGAGAATAGACCACTGGCCAGAACTTGTCCAGTATGCAATTGAGCTGCTGGGCTGCCCTGCATTCATCATGCTTTCCGAATGGGCATTCAGTGCTGCTGGAGGTTTTGTTACTGATAATAGAATACATCTGTCCACAAACTTTGTGGACCGTCTGACATTTATCAAAATGAATCAGTCCTGGATTATCAGCAGCTATGAAGCCCCTGATGCTGATGTCACAGATTAAGTGTTTTTGGGATGTGGAATCTCTGCAGATTTCTAGGCTGCCTAGTGTTGTGGGTGTTGATTTCATCTGGAAGAATTTTTTTTGGTGTAGGTTTTATGGGCACTGTTAACACCCAAAGATCAATTTTTCCGCACTCTTTAGACTGAATGAATCACATACTGAGCCCACTGAGCAGACCTCAATAATAGATGCTGCTCCCTGATAGGCAGAAAGCAATATAGATTTACCTGAAGCTCCTCTGGTAAGCAGACAAAGCTCAAAACTATACTCTCCAACTAGCACCTACCTAGGAGGGTGCTACACTTGCGCCTGTGAGTTGAGGTACAGGAGAGAGTGGCCTGACATAGCTAAAAGTCTTTCCCCTGCCCTCCCTCTGCCTGTTCACATAGGCCTCATATGCCTAGACAAGGTTTTGACTGTATCTAATTGTTCTATATAGTTTGTCATCAGTTATTGTCTGTTGCTATTATTGTCTCTGTCATCAGCAGTACCTTTCAAGAGGTTTTTCTGTAAAAAAACAAGCTCATGTCTTTTAACTCTAATGTCTTTCTTACTTCAGTAAACTATGTTCAACTGTTTCACCTAACTTGTGTGTGTGCTTCTGATTGTTTGGTCACTACCAAAATGTCTGAACCCAGGGTGTCAGAGGACTTCCAAGGTCAGGGCAACCAATGGGGTACCAATTCATTAAGCTGCCCTCATGAGAGTAGCGCTGCATAGGCATCATGTACACTAGCCTACACTGGTGTTTTTTTGCCAAAAATCCTAAACTCAATTCCCTAAAAGCCCATGTGTCAATGTACACATGTACTGTATGTATGCACTTAGTAGAGTTTAGGAGCTGCTGTGTTTAGGTGAGATTCAACTTCCCTCTACTGAACACAAAAATGTGTTGCAGAATAAGAATGTTTTCACCTCCAGCTGCAGGAAAAAAACCACGCCGTAATTTTGCCGCATTTTGCATTTTCCCGCACTTGCGCTAAATGTAGGCCAGTGGACATTTTGCCTTAGGCAATAATCCTCTCTGTGACCCCGGATCAGGCTTTCTCAACCAGGGTTCCTCTAGAGGTTGCTAGGGGTACCTTAACCAGTGACAGATTTGTCTCCAACCTACAATGATCACCAATGTAAGGGGATCATTTCCCACTGGCATACTTGTAATGGGTCAATCCACTGGTCATAAATGTAAGGGGTCATGTCTTCAATTGCGCGCCGCCGGAGGCTCGCTCCCGCTGTTTTCATTCACAGCGGGAGTCGGGCCAGGGGAGGAGCAGCGGCGATCGCCGCTACTCTGCCCCGATCGCCGGGGATCTAGTGTGGAGATCCGCCCGCCTGTGTAAACACAAGCGGGCAGATCTCCATAGTGACAGGGAGTGACAGATCGGACTGTTCAGCATAGCTGGACATCCGATCTGTCCATGACTCACTCAGTCACCTCCCCCCCTACACGTCAGTAAGCACCAGGCATACATTAACCCCTCCCTCTCCAATAAAATTAACCCCTTCCCTGCCAGTGTCATTTTTACAGTAACAGTGCATATATATAGCACTGATTACTGCAGTAATGTCACTGGTACCCCCAAAAGTGTCAAAAATGTCAGTCAAGGGTCCGATCTGTCCGCCGCAATGTCGCAGTCCCGCAAAAAAAATCGCAGATCGCCGCCATTACGCGTTAAAGAAAAAAACACCAAAAATGACAGAAATCTTTCCCTTTGTTAGTAAACGCAATAACTTTTGCGCAAACCAATCAAAATACGCTTATTGCGATTTTTTTTACCAAACATAGGTAGCAGAAAACAATTTGGCCAAAAATTTTTAAAAAAATTGGTTTTTACATCTTTTTTGGGGGGAATTTCATATAAAAAAATGTTAAAAATATTGTTATTTTTTCAAAATAAACGCTTTTTTTTGTTTATAGCGCAAAAAGTAAAAATCGCACAGGTGATCAAATACCACCAAAATAAAGCTCTGTTTGTGGGAAAAAAAGGACGTAAATTTAGGTTGGGTACGGCGTCGCACGACCGCGCAATTGTCAGTTGAAGTCGCACAGCGCCGAATCGCAAAAAGTGGCATGGACAGAAGACAGCAAAATCCTCCGGTGGTAAAGTGGTTAAATACCCCAAGTTTCAGGGTATACATTTTGCCAACACATAAGAAAGCGTTGCACTACAGTGTGCTACTCATGGACATGGGTGAATACATACATCTTGCAAGACACCGATTGATGATCAGTGCAACTGATGATCAGAGAAGTGTGCCACCTCTATGATATAATCAAGCTGTAGTGTAGAACATCAGCAAGTGAAACGATGAGCCTATTGCATGGCTTCATTCAAACAGATAATGAATAAAGGGTTCAACTCTGACACCTAGTGGCTAATATGACACTGACAGCTGTTTTTACTACTGTTCTTGAATCTGGGGTTACCTTTGCTGTGCCCTGTGGCTTTATATGCAGTTTAAACAGGAGTAAAAACATGAGGAATAAACACCATATTTATTATTTTGTAAAAGAAGTGAGACATGTAAATGCCTTCTGTTCTCAGATGTTTTTTTTATGGTTTGGAATTTTAATGATTTCTATTCCTTGTCTATTCCTTGTGTTACAAAGCACTGCAGTGCCTTTTTGTGCTTAGTGTATTTAAAAGGTAACTGCACTTTTGTGGGGGAAAAAAATAGCAAATAAAGAAAAAATATTATAGCATATACAATTGCAACACAAGTCAAATTGTAATGGAATGTTATTAAAAAGGACTTTTCCTTTTCAATCTGCAGTGCTGTAATTTTATGAAAATGCAATGCAATATGGTTACTGGTTGTAGCTGTACACAGAATGTGTACTGAATGCCCCCCAGAAACATAATTTCCTGCTTGTGTGATTGGCTCACCAATTTTCCCAGAAGTCTGCCTAATCTAATTTCGAAATAATTTTCTCTCGAAAATTTTATCTAAGAATTTTCGTTCAAATTTGGCACCATTAGTGGGCCATGGCAACAGCTGATTTTCATGCAGTCATCGAATTTGAGTAATCGGGCATGTTGGAAATTTTTTTGAAAAACGAACGATTTTGTAATCAATGATGGGAGAATCATGTGAGAAGTATAATTAAAAAAGAAATGCACATGAGTGCAAGAAAAGAGAATTCCCGGACAGAAAAGAAGATTCCCAGCCACGAAAATTCTTTTATGTAGCAATATGAGGTGAAATTGAAGGCTTGGTTGGTCGAAAATTTGGAAATCAATGGTGGCACCATTGAATCACGAAACACACAAAAGTTCAGATTTTCGAAAGAAAAGTCTTTCGAAATTCAACCCATGTATGGCCAGCCTAAGTTACAAGTCCCATTTCAGGCATCCCCTGCAACAAAAATGTCATTTTTGGTGAGATACTCCGAATAGGAACACGTCTAAAGGAATGCAGGCCCAGCAGATTTCCTCATTTGTGCTCTGCAGCTGCCACAGCTGATAGATAATTATGGAACCACTCCCATGAGACCAACTTAGCACAGAGGAACAAACAATGATTTATTCAGAATAACAAGATGGTCGGAATCTGCAACAAAGGTTGTTATAATCCTTGCAATGTACATAGATCACCCAGAGGGGAAATTTTTTTTTCTCAACAAAAGTGGAGTTATGCTTTAATGACTAGCAACAATTTCTTTTGTTTCTGTCCAGGGAATCTCATTTGTTTTCTAATCTCTTTTAACTGGTTGCCGACCGCCGCACGACGATATACGTCGGCAGTCAGCCCCGGCCAGGCAAAGTGACGTACCGGTACGTCACTAGCCTGTCACTTGCTTGGGAGCCAATAGCGGGCGAGCGCGCGCCCGCGGAGGCGCGCTCCCGCCCCGGCTCGTTCCCCAGCAAGTCCATGCGTGTGACCGGTGGACCCGATGTCCGCCGGTCACTCGCCGATCGTCGGTGCAGAGGGAGAAAGGCAGGCGGCTGATGTAAACAAGCCGCCTGTCATTCTCCCCTGTGTAGAAACAGTGATCATACCGTTCTACTATGTAGGACTGTTGATCATTGTTCCTACACTTCAAGCCACAGCCAATCACAGTAAGAATCATGCCTCTAGGGACACACACCACCCCTCCCTCTCAAATAAAGTTAACCCCTTCACTACCAGTGTCATTTTGCAGTAACAGTGCATATGTATAGCACTGATTACTGCAGTAATGTCACTGGTAGCCCCAAAAGTGTCAAAAATGTCAGTTAAGGGTCCGATCTGTCCGCCGCAATGTCACAGTACCGCAAAAAAAATCGCAGATCGCCGCCATTACGCGTTAAAAAAAATCGCAAAAAAACCCCTGGTCAGGAAGGGGGTAAAATCTTCCGGGGCTTAAGTGGTTAAAGCCACACTGCACAACACCAGTTCTTCATTTATTTAATTTAGCAAGTTGAAATATTTGGTGGACATTGAGGAAAAGACTACTAGATTAATAAAGTAAACATCTATACTTCACAAACTGACAGCATACACAGGGCAGGGAACATGAAGTAGACTGTAGTGCTAATTAGGGGCTATTCTTGGGTCCTATACATAATTATTTATTGTATGGACACACTGTATCCATAGCTAGAATGGGAGAGTGAAGTTTAGTATAGCCCATGGAAATACAATATATACATGGACTTTACCCAACCTAAAAAGGAGTTATATAATATTTTTAGTGTGACCTTGTCAGACTAAAATCCAAAGTGCATCTGCTGTAGGCTCTTCTCGTGGCTATGAAGCCTTGCCACTCAATTTCTGCAGAAGTGTACAGCTGTACTACACGCTTCTGTGCAAATAGTAGGTACAGGTTTTCTAATCCCATGTAAACTCATGTACAATGTGTCTTCCAATAAAAAGAGGTCCCCACCAGATAATCCAGAAAGCACAGAACAGCTCTCTAAGTGCAGATTGATTTATTAGGGTGTTTTAAAACAAATATAGCAACTCACAAGAGCCAAGGGATGAAGAGGCTAACGTCACAAAATATAGTCGATGCTCCTCTTGGTGGTGCCGTCCATCCACATGCAATAACACATCCAAGTTGGAAGAGAAAAGAGAGGCATCCCCTAGGTTTTGGGACTTTTTAGGCACTCAAAATCATACATAAATAGATAAAAAGTATTGACATTTTATTGTACAAAAATATATAAATAACACATGAGTCATAAATATCAAAATAATGAGCAAACAGTTCCATAAAAGAAAACACAGGGCTGTATGAACCGGCGCCATTGAGAGCAGGTCACACTCTCCTGTCATGCAAATTGGATGATAGAATACCCGCATCCAATTCACATAAGTGTTAACCCAGCCTTAAGGTGATATACACTGCCTGGCCAAAAAGAAAGTCACCACCTGGAATTAACTAAGCAACTAACTAAACTAAGCATGCAGTAACTATCCTATTGGATAGTTACTGCATGTGCCCAAAGAATGAGGTCAGCTGATTATCTGAATAGACTGAATGACCAGGTTATTCCATCAATGGATTTTTTTCTTCCCTGATGGCACAGGTATATTCCAAGAAGACAATGCCAGGATTCATCGGGCTCAAATTGTGAAAGAGTGGTTGAGGGAGCATGAGACATAATTTTCACACATGGATTGGCCACCACAGAGTCTAGACCTTAACCCCATTGATAATCTTTGGGATGTGCTGGAGAAGGCTTTGCGCAGTGGTCCGACACTCCCATCATCAATACAAGATCTAGGTGAAAAATGAATGCAACACTGGACAGAAATAAATCTTTTGACATTGCAGAAGCTTATCGAAACAATGCCACAGCGAATGCGTGCCATAATCAAAGCCAACTAAATATTAGAGTGTGTAACCTTTTTTTTTTGGTGGCAACTTTTTTTTTTTGGCCAGGCAGTGTATGTAATAGCACTGGGGAGAGGAACTGGGGGGTGAGCGCGCGTCAGCGGGGAAGCCAATGCGTGTGCCAGGCGGCTCTGATTGCAGTCTGACACTCTCGATCGTTCCCCGCTGAGAGAGAAGGACGGTCGGCCGACCATCCTTCTCCTTGGGATGATTGCAGAGCTCATGTGAACCTGCTGTAAAGGATCACATGTCTCTGTGGTCATCTCAGAAGCCACGCCCCCCCACAGTTAGAATCACTCCCCTAGGGTCATATTTAACCCCTTCCCTGCCAGTGTCATTATTACAGTAACAGTGCATATTTTTAGCAATGATTACTGTAGTAATGTCACTGGTCCCCCCAAAAGTGTAAAAAATGTCAGTCAGGGGTCCGATCTGTCTGCTGCAATGTTGCAGTCCCGCAAAAAATCGCAGATCGCCGCCATTACTAGTAGAAAAAAAAAACATGAAAAATAACATAAATCTTTCCCGTAGTTAGTAGACGCGATAACTTTTGCGCAAACCGATCAAAATATGCTTATTGTGATTATATGTAGCAGAATACAAATTGGCCTAAAATGTTAAAACATTTTGATTTTTAAATTTTTTTTTTGGGGAATGTTATATAGCAGAAAGTGAAAAATATTGTTTTTTTTTTCTCAAAAAATTGTCACAATTTTGTTTTTGTTTATAATGCAAAAAATAAAAATCGCACAGGTGATCAAATACCACCAAAAGAAAGCTTTATTTGTGGGAAAAAAAGGACATAAATTTTGTTTGGGTACAGCATCGCACGACCGCGCAATTGTCCGTTAAAGTAACGCAGTGCCGAATCGCAAAATAGGACCTGGTCATTAAGGGGGCAAATCCTTCCGGTCCAGAACTGGTTAAAGGATGGCTGCAATAACACCACTCTGTCTTTTCCACTCCACAAGTAGGCCTAGATATATTCTCCATAGATAAAATAAAATTGAATAGTGCTCTCTGACTAAATTAAAGTTAAAAACAAAAATATACACTCGCATTAAAGTGGAACTTTAATCAGAAAATTAAAGCGGAGTTCCGGCCTCAAAATCGAAAAAATCTATTTTGGGCCATCCGCTTGCTGAGTGCAACCTGAAAAAGAAATGGATAGTGCCGATGTTTTTTTTTTTTGGTCACTTACCTTATTATAGAAGAAAATATACTCACCTTCCTTCCACTTCCTCCCTCTGCGGCCGCGGCCCGCGCCGTCATCGCTCCCAGGAGTCAATGCGCCTGTACCGGCCCTGCTCGTCACTTCCGGGTGCAAGCGCGGCATTCCCTGCTATACAGCTTCTGGGCATGCCCAAAAGCTGTGCAGGGATGCCACGCCTGCACCGGAAGTGACGAGCGGGGCCGGTGCAGTGCATTGTGGGACTCCGACGTCACGGAAGAGGACACAAAGAGGGATACTTTGGCTTCAGCTGCCCACATCTGAGATGGCAGCGCTGGAGAAGAAATTTTCAAGGTAAGTATTTCTTCTAAAAGGTAAGTGCGACCCGGGACAGTTCAGAGGCTATCCATTATGGAATGTACTAGCCCTGACTGTCCCGGGGGTATTTTTAGCTAAAATTGACTCCCGAGGCCGGAACTCCGCTTTAAGTCTTGCTAGATCACTTCAGGCCGGCCCCATCTGCAGATATAGCTATTTAAAACATTAAAGGATAACTCCACTTTCATGGGGAAAAAATGCAAATAAAGAAAAAATAGTATAGCATATACAATTGCGACACAAGTCCTATTTTAAATAAATGTTATTAAAAAATACCTTTCCTTATTAATCTGAGGCTGCTGTAATTTTATGAAAATTCAATGCAATATGGCTACCTGGAGCTTTTCTGTACACAGAAGGTAGGAATCTGCAACAAAGTTTGTTAAAATCTTTGCAATGTACATAGATCACCCAGAGGGGAATGTTTTGAACCCAGTAATACACTATCTCAACCTACTCTGCACATGCTCAGTTGCTCTCCATTTTTAGGCACTTCTGAGTTTGTAGAGGCCCATCAGCCTTAACGTGGAATTAAACCCTCCTATCCTTTGCAGCCAAGGAAGGTGCTTCTGTTTGATTTGCAACTGGCGAGGTGCTACACATGTGATCAGTTATGACACCAGCCATTTGATGGTTTGACAGTTTGGATAATGATACAAGCAAATGTGACAGTTAGCAATCCTAGCATTTCAGAAATTTAACTGTTTTTTGAAATCGTTAAAATTATGGGTTTAGTTACGCTTTATGATTTACTGCTGCTCTGGGGCTCTGGGATACAACAAAATGACAGCCACTGGCAAGAAGAAACAAGAGCAATGCTGGAGGCAAATTACAGCACACACTAATTTTGGCAGCATAATTAATACTGTGGAATGTATGTTCCTTGCTAAAGAACATTCTTTTTTATCAAGTTGTTATGGGTAAAGTTCCACTTTAAAAGGTTTTGTGCACCTTTTAATGTGAGTGTATCTTTTATATTTTTATCCTGTTAATATTATTATACCAAACAAGATCATCATACAAATGCTTCAAGGAACATCTCTCTCATTTCCAGTCAGCTCTCCCATAGAAGAGATCTCATATGTGTCCATGGGAGCCCTCCAGCCCAAGTCCATCACGCTAAAATACTCCCACAATAGAGGAGCCTCCTGTCCAGATCCAGACTCTGTGAAATGGCCATAGTGGATGAAGAAGAGAAAATACTTTAAGCCTGTTTTTTAAGCCCCTTCTTCCAATCTGCATCCTTGCTGCTCATGTAGCCATACATTGTGCTTTGCTCAGTTCATTTACTGGAAATGGATTTCATTCACATTTTAAATAAAATTCAATGAGCTCTAAAAAAAAAGAAAAAATTACTATATACGGCATTTATAGAGCGCTTTACAATATGAAGAGGGAGAGTACAATTACAACACAGTTCAAAAAAGAAGGAATAGGAGGGCATTACTCATGGACAGTGGCGTAGCGTGGGGGGTGCACGCTACCATGTGATCAGCTGTGTCCTGCCGCTGCAGGTAAGTCTCTCTGCATTGAAGGGGGCAAGCTAGTCACTCTGCATTGAAAAGGAGGCACGATGATCTCTCTGCATTGAAGGGAGGCACGCTGGTCTCTCTGCATTGAAGGGGGCACACTGGTCTCTCTGCATTGAAGGGGGCACACTGGTCACTCTGCATTGAAAGAGGGCACGCTGGTCACTCTGCATTGAAAGAGGGCACGCTGGTCACTCTGCATTGAAAGAGGGCACGCTGGTCACTCTGCATTGAAAGAGGGCACGCTGGTCACTCTGCATTGAAAGAGGGCACGCTGGTCACTCTGCATTGAAAGGGGGCACGCTGGTCACTCTGCATTGAAAGGGGGCACGCTGGTCACTCTGCATTGAAAGGGGGCACGTTCGCACTCAATAAAGTGTTTGAAAATAAACTTGCATTTAGATGAATTTTACTTTAATTACATCAGTATTTTAATAACAAACAATACATGTGCTTAGGGGGTAAGGGTTTAATTAACTAATCTAGTGGAAGAGACTCGAGTGCTAAAATCCCGCGGGTTAGGGGGCGCAAATTACTTGCCTTGGCCCGGGTGCTGACAACCCACGCTACGCCTCTGCTCATGGAGCTTACAATCTAAAAGGAGGCGGAGGTGGTACAAAAGGTAATAGCTGCGGAGGATGATCTGATGGAGGTGACTCAAGTACAGTTTTTAGGTGGAGGTCGGATAGGCTTCCTTGAATAAATGAGTTATCAAGGATCACCTAAAGGTGGACAGGCGAGGATCTGACCAGACATACTGGGGTAGGAATTCCCAGAGGATGGGAGAAGTTCTGTAAATGTCCTGGAGGTGAACATGGGAGGAGGTCACAAAGAAGCTAGAGATATCTTGGGAGGAGCGGAGAAGACAATTTGGGCGATATTTTGGGGCAGTATTTTGAATTTTATACGTTGGGCTGGTGGAAGCCAACTATATTAGCAGAGAGGGGCAGGCATTCATAATAGACTGAAGGGGGGATAGCTTGTGTAAAGGTAGGCCGGTGAGAAAGGAATTTCTGTAGTCAAGGTGGGATAGACAAAGGAGTGAATAGGTTGTTTTGTGGTGTCGTTACTCAGGAAGGGGCAAATTCTGGAAATGTTGTGGAGGTTAAGGTGGCAAGATTTAGCCAGTGATTTGATGTGTGGCCTGAAGAAGAGGACAGAGTCTAGGGTTACACCTAGCATCCTGGCATTTGCGGAGGGACCCATGGTTGTGCTGTGGATCTCAATGGTAAACTCATCAGGGGAGGATCAAGGAGGAGGAAATATTACAAGCTCAGTTTTAGAAAGATTGAGTTTGAGGAAGCGGTGTGAAATCCATTTATTATTATTATTATACAGGATTTATATAGCACCAACAAAAATGAAGGCAGACATTACAGTTACAATACAATTTGGTACAAAAGGAATCAGAGGGCCCTGCTCGTTAGAGCTTACAATCTAAAAGGGAGGGTCAAGAGATACAAAAGATAATAGCTGTGGGGGATGAGCTGATGGAGAAAGTGAAACAGTGTTATTAGTTAGTAGCCGGATAGGCTTCTTTAAAGAGAAGGGTTTTCAGGGATCGTCTAAAGATGGATAGATTAGGGGACAGTCGGACGGATTGGGGTAGAGAGTTGCAAAGAATGGGAGAAGCTCTGGAGAAATCCTGGAGGCGAGCATGGGAGGAGGTGGCAAGGGAGTTGGAGAGCAGGGGGTCTTGGGAGGACCAAAGAGAGTGGCTTGGTTGATATTTTGAGATCAGGTTAGTGATGTAGCTGGGGGCAGAGTTGTGGATGGCTTTGTAAGCATCCATACTGATATATCAGTAAATATTGCAATATTTAGATTATAAAGGTAGAACTATGCCATCCTGGTAAAGCAATATATGTGCTGCAGCACTTAAAGTAGAACTAAAAGGCAATTTTGTTTTTGTTTTTTTGGATAGTGTAAGGGAGGGTTATAACCCCTGTCAGTTTTTTTGCTATTTGTGTCCTATTGGGGAGATTTCTTATAGCCAAAACAGGAAGTGAGAGGAACTCCCTTCAAAGTGAGGGAACCCTGGGGTTTCATCAGACATAGTGTCCACAAAATTTTCCTTCTATTATTGTTTCCCTCTAGTGCTATTCCAAAATTCAGGATTGTCTTTTGCTTTCACTTTTGATAATGGTAAACAGGACAAATAGAGAAGTAAATCTCCCTATCGCCAACATGGAAGAAAAATATATTTAAAATATATTTTAAAAAAAAACATTTTTTATTTTTCCCAAATATATTGGAAATATATTTGAAATGCTACAATTTTGGCCATATTCAATATATTTCTAAATTTTTTTTCCCTAAATATATTGGAAATATATTTTTCTTCCATATGGGCGGTGACACAGACAGCAATAAAACCTGACAGGTGTTCTAATCCCTGTCAACTCTATCCAAAACTAAAAAAAAAAAGTTTAGCCTTTAGCTATACTTTTATTATAAGTGCATCTTTGAAGTCCTATGAATACCTGTTCATCCTGCCAGCAAACTCCCATCTAATGCAGCTTTCTGTGATGGTGTGGCAACGATGCAGCACTGCTCCTGAGTTTAGAACAGTTGTCACTTTCATGTAGGCTGTGACTGAAATCACTACAATCGGATCAAAAAATATTGTAGGGGGCCTGGCTATCAGAAAACAACAAACAAGAATTCCCAGCTCACCTACCAACCAGTCTGCAACAAACTAATTAAAAACAAGGGGTTTAGTTTGCACACATTTGCAGTATATGCGTAAGCTGCAGTGGCCACTTCACTGCACCCCAGTGTAATGCAGTCCTAACTCTATCCTTTTGAGAGTCTCCTGAGTTTGAGCACATATATAATATTGGATAGATTAAGGGCATGCCTGGAGCCCACACCTCCTTAAGCATTTTTGGCCCATGCGATAGCCAAAGGATGGCTACTGCGTGGGCTTACTTTGCCGGGAGGGTGTACATGGATTACTTCCCGTGATCATGCTACCCGCGCCTTTCCTGCAGCATGCTCTGTGAGGACACAGCTGGTCACAGATCTGGGAAAAGGGCCAATCACAGCGGCCCTTTACCATGTGATCAGCTGTGTCCAATGACAGCTGATTACGATGTAAACACAAGCTGGTTATCAGCTTTCCTTTCCTCGTGCTGACAGCGTGAGGAGAGGAGAGCCGATAACCAGCTTGTGTAAAGGGATATCTATACTGATAATCAGTGCCCTGATTATCAGTGTCCTGATTATCAGTGCAGTCCCACCATTGCTCATTAGTGCTGCCAATCAGTGCCCACCAGTGCTGCCAATCAGTGCTCATCAGTGCTGCTAATCAATGCCCATCAGTGCAGCCTCATCAGTTCACATCAGTGAAAGAGAAAAATTACCTGTTTGCAAAATGTTATAACAAACTATGAAAACTTTTTTTTGTCACCTATCGGTGCTGCCTATCAGTGCCCATCAGTGCTGCCTACCAGTGCCTATCAGTGCTGCCTAACAGGACCGTATATTAGTGCCACCTATCAGTGCTGCCTATCAGTGCTGCCTCATCAGTGCCCATCAGTGCTGCCTCATCAGTGCACATTAGTGAAGGAGAAAAATTACCCGTTTGCAAAATTTTATAACAAACTATGAAAACTGTTTTTTTTTCATAATTTTTAATCTTTTTTCCTTTGTTTAGCAAAAAATTAAAAACCCAGTGGTGATTAAATACCACCAAAAGAAAGCCCTATTTGTGTGAAAATTGGCCTGGGCAGGAAGAAGGTAAAAGTACCCAGTAGGCAAGTGGTTAAAGGTACAGGGACAGGAACACATTGGACACCCAGCAATAGCACAATGGCACCCAAGGTA
Organism: Pelophylax lessonae; assembly: GCF_965119305.1. Lineage (NCBI taxonomy): Eukaryota > Metazoa > Chordata > Amphibia > Anura > Ranidae > Pelophylax > Pelophylax lessonae. The sequence goes on from NC_138779.1 coordinate 179,148,196, forward strand.
TCCAGTGGGTCCCCTCACCAATTCTCCAACGGTACAAACAAATGGCAAACACCCCAACCCTATAACTTGCCTTTGCAGCAAGGACCACATGAAAAGGAGACTCATTTAAAAAAAACTACAAACAAAAGTTCCCTGCTCACTTACCAGCCACCCTGCAACAAACCGAATTGACCCCGTTTTACTGAGGATTCGTTTGCAAACATTTGCAAATATATGCATAGACTGCAGCGGCCACTTCACAACACCCCTGTGTACTGCAGTCCCAACTCTATAACTTTAAGGGTCTCCTGAATTGGAGCACATACATTATATTGTCAAAAGTATTGGGACATCTGTCTTTACATGCACATTAACTTTAATAGAAATTGGGGGAGAAACTGCGCTAATATCTACAAGTGATAGCAGCAACTTAACATGTGACAAGCATCAAAAACATAAATAGGGGGGGGGAAAGCTGCGCTAAGTGACACAAACATATAACAAGAGTCCAAAAAGTCCCAATGTTTGTTAAAAAATTGTTGTTTGATTCAAAAAGTCCAATAAAGTATGTATTCGACCGAATATCCACCCGTGCAAGAAAATGAATACATTTACTGCTTACCAGAAGTAGCAGTAAAGTATGCCTTGAATAAGGATGAAGGATTCCTCCCCAGCGATGGCCGTCCCAGGATCACGATATATTAAGTGAGTGGATAAAAAACAAATAAAACATAGCGTGATATTGTATAATATTCAGGTGAGTCACTCCCGAATGTGCAAAATGGAAAAAGGAAAAAAGGAAGGTGCTAGTACAACCCACCACCAACACAGGCTGCTTACCAGATGTTGATATAAATAAGCCAATACACAGTAGTTTAAAGGATGATAGTGTTAGCATACAAGGTTTGTATTTAATCAGCAACAAATACTATATGTCATTGTTGTGTGCCTATTACATTGTATGACCACTGGATGGCAGTGTTACATTTGTGAGTTCATGTTTTGTCTATGCCTCAAAGAGTAATAAAGAAGAGTTCCTGCTCAGAACAGGAAGCAGTGTTCAGTGAAACAACAGACTGTCTGCTCTGTGCATTGTTTTAGCCCCAGAAGGTTATATCTAACAGGTTATGGGCCCAGGACATGTTACAGAAGCCCAGGATATAATACAGATTACCCCTGGATATAGCCAGATACAGTAAGCTAAAGAAAGTGAGTACAGGAGACAGCAACAGAAAGACAAACAGCAGAAATGGCTGCTGCCATCCCCTCAGCAAAGTTCTCCATTGCAAATCTGACAAATCAGAACTACCAATCTTGGAAATTCAAGATGAAAATGCTGCTTATAAGAGAAGGTACGTGGAAATGTATAAATGAATCAAGACCTGCACAGCCCACAGAGGAGTGGTTAGACAGAGATCAGAAAGCACAGAGCACAATCTCCCTGTGCATAGATGATGATCAAATCATACATATATGTAACTGTCAGACTGCTAAAGACATGTGGGAAGAGTTACAGAAAGCACATGAAAGAGTTAATCTCAGCAATAAACTGTATTTAATCAGAAAGCTCTATCAGACTAAGCTACAGAAAGACCAGGACATGCAGGACTATATAAGACAGACCTTAGAGATGGTGGTGAGACTGAGAGGGATTGGAGAAGAAATAAAAGATTTCCATGTTGCAGCACTGTTATTAAGTGGACTTCCTGAAAGTTATGAGACACTTGTCACAGCACTAGATGCACGTCCAGATGATGATCTGACACTGGAATATGTTAAAGGCAAGCTTGTGGATGAATACAATCGCAAAACTGAAAGCATGAGTAATGTGAGTGTGTGTTCAGAGACAGCTTTAAAGACAAAATTCAAAAATAAACACAGTAACGTGCAGCTAGAAAAGCGGGAATGCTTTGTGTGCAAGAAACCAGGACACCTAAAAGCAGATTGTAGAATCTGGAAAGCTAGAATGCAAAAACAAAGTGCATTGCAACAAGCTAAGAATGTCATAGAAACAAAGGAGTATGCATTCGGATCCAAAAATGGTGTCACCTCTGTGCAAGCATGGTATGCTACAAGTCACATGACAAATGACCGAAGTTTCTTCACTCAGCTTGATGAAAGCAAAACAGAAGGGATAACTACAGCTAATGGACAATTTATGAAATCAGTGGGAATAGGAGATGACTTTCTATACTGTCCTATCTCTCCAGATATCACTAAAACGATCCATATGAGGAATGTTCTGTATGTGCCAGATCTTGAAAGCAACCTTTTGTCAGTAAAGAAACTCACTAACCAAGGCAATGTAGTCACATTTCAGGGTGACAGTTGTATCATAACAAAAGGGGATTGCTTGCTTGCAAAGGCTAACATCATAGATGAACTCTATCAGCTGAACTGCAGTGAAATGGTTAAAATAGCCAAAGAGGATAAACATTCAAACTGCATCCACACTTGGCACAGACGATTGGGGCACAGAAATTCTGATACAATAAAGAAAATAGTTGAGAATAACTATGCAAGTGGTATTAAGATTAATCCATGTGATCACATAATGATTTGTATCAGCTGTATTAAAGGAAAAATGGCAAGGACACCTTTTCCCAAGCAGACCAACAGCAAATCCCAAAAACCTCTGGACTCAATACATTCAGATCTTTGTGGTCCAATGAAAACTATGACTCCAGGAAAGAAAAAGTACTTCCTGACCTTCATTGATGATTACTCCAGATATACCACAGTATTTCTACTTCACAATAAGGATGAAGTGCCAGAGAAATTAGAAGAGTATCTCGCTCAAGTAAACAATATTTTTGGCGGAATGCCCAGAGTACTACGAACAGATAATGGCTCAGAATATACAAGTGGTAAAACACAAGCCATTCTCAGGAAGCATGGAATTATGTTCCAGACAACAGTTCCATATAACCCAGAGCAAAATGGAGTTGCAGAGAGAATGAACCGCACACTATGTGAAAGTGGGAGGAGCATGCTATTTGATGCTGATATGCCAACTACATACTGGGGAGAAGCTATCACAACTGCATGTTATCTTCAAAATCGTTTGCCGGGAAAAGCAACAACAAAAACTCCATATGAACTGTGGAACAAAAGGAAACCAGATTTAAGACACATCAGAATTTTTGGAAGTAAAGCCTATGTACACATTCCAAAAGAAAAACGTACAAAATGGGATGCATGTGCAAAAGAAGGTGTGCTTGTGGGGTACAGTGAATCTCAAAAAGGATACAGGATTTTACATCAAGACACGAACAAAGTAACAGTCAGCAGAAGTGTGATTATTGATGAAAGTTCTGTGTGCTCAAAGTTTGAACAACAGACTCAAACTTTTCAAACTGAGAAAGAATCAACATCAGTCACTCAAGAAAATAAGGAAAGTGATACAGAAATAGAAATAACTGCAGAAGAATCAAAACCTGAAACTGAAACAGAAATACCTTTAGTCAGAAAATCAACCAGAATCAATAAAGGTGTTCCAGCTGAACGTTTATCTTACATAGCTCACAGAGCTGTTCAAACTGAACCAGGTTCATGGAAAGAGATGCAGAAACTGCCAATGCATGAGAAACAAGTATGGTATAAAGCCGCTGATGAAGAAATGACATCACTCAAAGATCTCCAGACATGGACACTTTCAGAGCTACCTCAAGGTAAACATGCCATAGGATGTAAATGGGTTTTTAAAACCAAATGTAACTCTGAAGGGAAAGTCTGTCGGTACAAGGCAAGGCTGGTTGCTAAAGGTTACTCACAGAAGTTCGGTGAGGACTATGATGCTACTTTTGCTCCAGTTGCTAAACAAAGTACTTTCAGAACACTAATGACAGTGGCTGCCATGCGTACAATGATTGTGAAACATCACGATATTAAGACAGCTTTTCTTAATGGTGATATTGAAGAAGAAATTTACATGTCACAGCTAGAAGGATATTTAAAAAAGGGACAAGAGCATCTTGTCTGCAAGTTGAATAAATCTCTTTATGGCCTTAAACAATCAGCTCGAGCATGGAACCTGAAGATTAATCAAGTTCTACTAAATGAAGGATTTACAAGAAGCAAAGCTGATCCGTGCCTATATGCTAAACAAGTAGACACTGAGTGGATGTATCTGCTAATTTATGTAGATGACCTGGTCATTGCTCACAAAAACGACAATGAAATTGCAAAGTTAACAGGAGTACTCAACAAGCACTTTGAAACTAAAGACCTAGGTGAAGTGACATATTATCTTGGAATTGACATCCAGCGTGAGAAAGATGGAAGTTTCCTGTTGAATCAGAGTGCGAAAATTTAATCTATTCTTCAGCAATTCAACATGACAGAGGCGAAAGGAGCAAGCACACCTATGGATACAGTCTATCCAAAGTTAGAAGGAGAAGATGATCTTCTCGCATCCAATGAACAATACAGACAAGCAGTGGGGGCACTTCTCTATATTGCAACCACTACACGTCCAGACATTGCAGCCAGCATGTCTCTTCTTTGCAGGCGAGTTGATAAACCACGTCAAAGAGACTGGAATGCGATCAAAAGAGTTATGAGATATCTGAAACAGACAAAAGACTTAAATTTGAAACTGTCAGCAAGTGGTGGTTTAAACCTCGTGGGATATGTGGACTCCGATTGGGCAGGTGATCACAGCACACGCAAATCCACAAGTGGTTACTTATTAAAATTAGGAGACAGTCCTATATCATGGTCCAGCAAGAAACAGATGTCAGTGGCATTGTCCTCTACTGAAGCTGAATACATATCTGCAGCTTATGCCAGTCAAGAAGTTGTGTGGTTACAGCAATTACTCAAGGATCTTGGAGAAGCAGCATCAGAACCTACCGTCTTATTTGAGGACAATCAGGCTTGCATTAAGCTTGCAACAAGTGAGAAAATTAATGAAAGAACCAGGCACATCGATGTCAGACATCATTACATTCATGACTTAGTTGATCAGAAAGTGATTGTACTTGTGTATTGTGAGTCGGAAAAAATGATTGCTGATGCTTTGACAAAGCCACTAGCTAGAACCAGATTTGTGGATCTTAGATCAGAAATGGGATTGACATAGATAGTAGTTGTTGAGTGGGGGTGTTAGCATACAAGGTTTGTATTTAATCAGCAACAAATACTATATGTCATTGTTGTGTGCCTATTACATTGTATGACCACTGGATGGCAGTGTTACATTTGTGAGTTCATGTTTTGTCTATGCCTCAAAGAGTAATAAAGAAGAGTTCCTGCTCAGAACAGGAAGCAGTGTTCAGTGAAACAAAAGACTGTCTGCTCTGTGCATTGTTTTAGCCCCAAAAGGTTATATCTAACAGATAGAAGCTATGAATGCACCACCACCTTAAGTTTTGTAATTACCAGATAGTTGTTAAATAAAAGCAGATCAATATATAGCTCAAAGAAGGCCTTATGGATAAGCCACCACCTGGATCTAAATGCAATTACCAGATAATAGAAATAAATGTGCATATAGAGTAACTTCCAATGAGCTGAGGACCCGCTGGGAGGCTCCACCAAAACAATCTGCTTACCAGAGAAAGGACAAATGAACGAGGTGACGTCAGCACGCCGCGACCACCCCACGCCTGCTCGCGGCGTGCTGACGTCACCTCGTTGAGACGCTCAGGCGGGTGTTTGGAGCTGTCCGGCCGGCAGCTCCGATTCAGCGCAGTTTTTAAGTGCAATAATTTACTGTCTATTTTTAAATAAACCGGTTTACACTATGGATATCTCCATCATTGCTTTTATATGATTGTTGGAGCCATCTCTGCGGGTCGGCCTCTATACCACCAGGGACCGTTAGTGTATGGGAGATTTCGATATTCCCCGGGAACATCTGGAACTAAGATTTGGCATTCATTTGTCCTTTCTCTGGTAAGCAGATTGTTTTGGTGGAGCCTCCCAGCGGGTCCTCAGCTCATTGGAAGTTACTCTATATGCACATTTATTTCTATTATCTGGTAATTGCATTTAGATCCAGGTGGTGGCTTATCCATAAGGCCTTCTTTGAGCTATATATTGATCTGCTTTTATTTAACAACTATCTGATAATTACAACACTTAAGGTGGTGGTGCATTCATAGCTTCTATCATCCTTTAAACTACTGTGTATTAGCTTATTTATATCAACATCTGGTAAGCAGCCTGTGTTGGTGGTGGGTTGTACTAGCACCTTCCTTTTTTCCTTTTTCCATTTTGCACATCCGGGAGTGACTCACCTGAATATTATACAGTATCACGCTAATGTTTTATTTGTTTTTTATCCACTCACTTAATATATCGTGATCCTGGGACGGCCAAAGCGCTCTAAGTGCAGACTGTTTTATTAAAGGCATATAAAAACAGAAAAGGAGCAACTCACAAAACCAGGTAGTAAATGGCTGTCATAATGTGAAAGTGAAAACCAAAAATGTAACAGGCGCATTAGTCACACAGATAAGCCAAAGTCCATAGGGGTCAATAAAGTAATTGAATGGAATAGGGAGGAAAGTCCACCAAATTAGGGCAGTCGTCCAGAAACCAAAGCCAGGGGTTCCACAGGGCTAGAAACAAAGAAGAACAGAGGCGCCTCTAAGTGTAGACTTGTATGTACATTTATTGATAAAATTATGCCCTCACATCTGCAAGCAGGTAATCATATAAAATCATATTTTATCTTACTATGTGTATATGGCTGATGATTAATTGTCTTTTTAATCTAATTTTATTGATATCCTTATATGCCTGATTATGTGTATATCCTTACGGAGTATTGACTAGACATGCCCCCTTTTTAGTCTATTTGCATTTTCCCTCCCTTTCCATCTGTTATTTAAATGTATCCCATCTCCACTTGTGTCCTTGCTGTGAAGAAGGAGCGCGGCTGCCCTCCCCCCGGGCAGCACGCACGCTCGGAAACACGTCACACTTTCATGACGTCATCCGCATCCGACTGCTAACCAAGCCTCGTCTTCAGTGACTTACCTCGAGCCTGTTCCTGTTTCCAGTTCCACGGCGCGGAGGACTCAGCTCTAGCAGGATGGCTGCATCGGATCGGATGACAGCGTTCACCATTCACCCACCTCGGAACCATTAGAATGGGTCTTTTTATATGAGTACCTGCTTGCAGATGTGAGTGCATAATTTTATCAATAAATGTACATACAAGTCTACACTTAGAGGTGCCTCTGTTCTTCTTTATAATGTGAAAGTTGTAGATTCCTCCGGGTGGTGCCGTCTCTCTGAATGACATGTATGGCATGCAGTATCACTGTGGAGCCGTTGGTAGCGGAGTGAATACGCCCCTCAGTATATAACATAGCCCCGCCTAACCTCTAGCACTGTAATACAGAGGCTTTGGAAGAGAGTGGAAGCATTTGTGTTTCTCCTGCTGTGTTAAACAATGTTGCTGCATAGCCGATTGCTTGTAAAGCTCCATATCAGCAGAAGAGCAGTCAGCTTACAGAAAGATTGTCAGTGTAGTTAGAAATACAGCGATTGTGCTGTTTGAGTTAGAAAAAAAAATTTTTTTTAAAGGGACAGTGTCAGTTAGAAATTATCTTCTGCTGTATGGAGCTGTTCTTTTAGTGTGAGGAAAGGGATATGCAGTGTAGTTAGGGTACTATATACCACTATAGTTAGATTGTTAGACTGACACCAATGACCCTGCATTAAAGGCACTGTGTATTGCTCTGGCACTACATAAACAAAGACTTTTGAAGGACTCTGTTCTTGCTTAGTTGGATGTTATGGATTTTTTATGCAATTTATGCACTTTATTTATTTGCACTTTATGAAAGGAGGGTAACACCATCCCTGTGCTACTAAAATTCTAAGAAAAATCATGTTTTTTTTTTTGTGATGAATTTTAATTTATGTATAGTTGTCACTGAGGCTTTATCAACTGTGCAATGTGAAAATCCCCTGCAAGACGCACACTGTTATGCGACCCAAAGTTGTCACTAAATAAAGCAGATGTGTGTGACGCAAAGTAGCAAAGCCTTTTGCAGTGGATTTAAAGCCTCAGTGACAAGTTAACGCCTGTTCTCGTTGTAAGCGTTAAGTCCACTGCAAAAAGCGTCACACACATCTGCTTTATTAGGAGCGCGGTTAAGCGAAAAAGTAATTTTTGAAGGTTTGGCATGCTATAATTCTGGTTCTGGACATGCTACAGAGCGGAACCTTCACAGGTACACTTTTTAGACCCCCAGACACTAAATCCAAAGAAATCTAATTTTTTTTTTCAATAGTTTTTTCAATAATTGGCTCTCTATCAAAAACAACAATTTTTAAGAACTTTTTTTTTTGCCTGATTCATAGTCCCTGGGGCATGACCCAGAACCCTAGGCACTCTTTAGGGGCATTTATTAGGTTTTAGGGCTTCAAAATGGTGTTTTTTGATTCCCGAAGTTCGAGTCCTAATGATTTCAATGGGGTTCGGGAATCCGAACCAAACTTTCGGGAAATTCGGGTGTTCTGGTCGAACCGAACTTTTCAAAAGTTCGATCATCCCTAATGTATAGTATAGACCAGGGTTTCTCAACCAGGATTCTGTGGAACCCTAGGGTTCCTCCTGAGGTTGCTAGGGGTTCCTTGAGCAATGTGAAATTTCTGCCTCTCAGATAAGTTTCCAATGACACCATTTTTACTTTTAGCTATCTGTAAGGGGGATATTCTTCCCAATGATGACAAGAGTAAGGAGCATTCTTGCCCCTGATTTTTAATTTTAAGCAGGGGTTCCCCAAGACCAGAAATTTATTTCAAGGGTTCCTCTGTGTTGAAAAGGTTGAGAAATGCTGGTATAGACTGTCATACAGAAGCCTTTAGATGTTTCTAAACATTAAGGACCTGTGTTGAAAGACTTGGGCTTGTGTCGAAGGCATCAGTTTGAGATTCTTTAGAGTTCATTGACAAGTGCACTTAACCTGCAGTTGGTCTCCTTCTGACCTTCACTGGACTTGCTTCAAAGGGTTTAAGCTTTCCCATAGACCTGTATGAGAATGCATAACCCCTTTGGCATGAACAAAAGCCCATTGACCTAGACCCTGACCTACTTATCAGCAATTTCTGGATTTGTTATTTTGTCAAACCTCATCTCGTATTTGCCTTTATGTTATGAATCATAGAGTTTCCTTGAACACAGCCCTCAACTCCAGGCACTGCATGAAAAAGTCATTTTAGGACTACTGTTTGTTACACATTCTTCCCTTATTGTAAATCTGTATTGTATTGATGTGATTCCAAGTAATTTCCTTGCAGAAGGTCAGGCTTTTAGCTGTGCAATGTTTTTTATAGTTTGTGTAGTAGCTAATGATCACCAGATCGTAAAGCAGGTCACATTGTGAATGTCCCAAATCAGGTACATGGCAGTAATGCTGTGGAAACATCCATTTTAGGGTTGGATCCTTTCCAGGCTATCAAATAAAATACGGGCCCGGTCACTATGGTAGAATACCTGGAAAAAAATGTTTTTTTTTCGGATTGCTACATTTGCTCATTTAATCTTCAACATGCTATCCATTTGCCATCTGGGGTAGTTTTGACATTTTTTTACATGAAATTCAGCATTTATTTTGCTTAGAACCCCCAAACAATATACCATATTTCACAAAAAGGAGTACACCCCTCACATTTTTGTAAATATTTTATTATATCTTTTCATGTGACAACACTGAAGACATTTGCTACAATGTAAAGTAGTGAGTGCACAGCTTGTATAACAGTGTAAATTTGCTGTCCCCTCAAAATAACTCAACACACAGCCATTAATGTCTAAACGGCTGGCAACAACAATGGGTACACCCCTAAGTGATAATTTGCAAATTGGGCCCAAAATGTCAATATTTTGTGTGGCCACCATTATTTTCCAGCACTGCTTTAACCCTCTTTTGCATGGAGTTCACCAGAGCTTCACAGGTTGCCACTGGAGTCCTCTCCCACTCCTCCATAATGACATCACAGAGCTGGTGGATGTTAGAGGCCTTGCGCTCCTCCACCTTCCGTTGGAGGATGCCCCACAGATGCTCAATAGGGTTTAGTTCTGGAGACATGCTTGGCCAGTCCATCACCTTTCCCCTAGCTTCTTTAGCAAAGCAGTGGTCATCTTGGAGGTGTGTTTGGGGTCGTTATCATGTTGGAATATTGCCCTGCGGCCCAGTCTCCGAAGCGAGGGGATCATGCTTCAGTATGTCACAGTACATGTTGGCATTCACAGTTCCCTCAATGAACTGTAGCTTCCCAATGCCGACAGCTATCATGCAGCCCCAGACCATGACACTCCCACCCCCATGCTTGACTGTAGGCAAGACACACTTGTCTTTGTACTCCTCACCTGGTTGCCGCCACACACGCTTGACACCATCTGAACCAAATAAGTTTATCTTGGTCTCATCAGACCACAGGACATGGTTCCATGTCCTTAATCTGCTTGTCTTCAGAAAACTGTTTGCAGGCTTTCTTGTGCATCATCTTTAAAAGAGGCTTCCTTCTGGGACAGCCATGCAGACCAATTTGATGCAGTGTGCGGCGTATGGTCTAAATCAGGGGTGGGCAAACTTTTTGACTCGAGGGCCGCAATGGGTTCATATATTGGACCCGGGGGCCGGATCAAGAGTAGATGGCAAAAAAACACTGTAAAAAATTGCGTGACTTTGAGGTCACAAAATTGTGAATGGGGCCTTCAGTAGTTAAGGTATAGTGTTCCCCCTTTCAATGCAGAGTGACCAGCGTGCCCCCTTTTAATGCAGTGACCAGCGTGCCCCCTTTTAATGCAGTGACCAGCGTGCCCCCTTTCAATGCAGTGACCAGCGTGCCCCCTTTCAATGCAGAGAGACCAGCGTGCCCCCTTTCAATGCAGAGAGACCAGCGTGCCCCCTTTCAATGCACAGTGACCAGCGTGCCCCCTTTCAATGCACAGTGACCAGCGTGCCCCCTTTCAATGCAGAGACCATTGTGCGTGCCCCCTTTCAATGCAGAGACCATTGTGCGTGCCCCCTTCAATGCAGAGACCATCGTGCTTGCCCCCTTCAATGCAGAGACCATCGTGCGTGCCCCCTTCAATGCAGAGACCATCGTGCGTGCCCCCTTCAATGCAGAGACCATCGTGCGTGCCCCCTTTCAATGCAGAGACCATCGTGCGTGCCCTCTTCAATGCAGTGACCAGCGTGCGTGCCCCCTTCAATGCAGTGACCAGCATGCGTGCCCCCTTCAATGCAGTGACCAGCGTGTGTGCCCCCTTCAGTGCAGAGACCAGCGTGCGTGCCCCCTTCAATGCAGAGACCAGTGGGCGTGCCCCCCTTCAATGCAGAGACCAGCTTCCCCCCTTCAATGCAGAGACCAGCGTGCGTGCCCCCTTCAATGCAGAGACCAGCGTGCATGTCCCCTTTCAATGCAGAGACCAGCATGCGTGCCCCCTTTCAATGCAGAGACCATTGTGCGTGCCCCCTTTCAATGCAGAGACCATTGTGAGTGCCCCCTTTCAATGCAGAGACCAGCGTGCGTGCCCCCTTCAATGCAGAGACCAGCGTGCTTGCCCTCTTCAATGCAGAGACCAGCGCGCGTGCCCCCTTCAGTGCAGTGACCAGCGTGCGTGCCCCCTTCAGTGCAGAGACCAGCGTGCGTGCCCCCTTCAGTGCAGAGACCAGCGTGCGTGCCCCCTTCAATGCAGAGACCAGCGTGCGTGCCCCCTTCAATGCAGAGACCAGCGTGCGTGCCCCCTTCAATGCAGTGACCAGCGTGCGTGCCCCCCTTCAATGCAGAGACCAGCGTGTGTGCCCCCTTCAATGCAGGGACCAGCGTGCATGCCCCCTTCAATGCAGACACCAGCGTGCGTGCCCCCCTTCAATGCAGTGACCAGCGTGCGTGCCCCTTCAATGCAGAGACCAGCGTGCGTGCCCCCTTCGATGCAGAGACCAGCGTGCGTGCCCCCCTTCGATGCAACAACCAGCGTGCGTGCCCCCCTTCGATGCAGAGACCAGCGTGCATGCCCCCCTTCGATGCAGAGACCAGCATGCGTACCCCCTTCAATGCAGTGACCAGCGTGCGTGTCCCCTTCAATGCAGTGACCAGCATGCGTTCCCCCTTCAAAGCAGAGACCAGCGTGCGTGCCCCCCTCAATACAGAGACCAGCGTGCGGGCCCCCCTTCAATGCAGAGACCAGCGTGCGTGCCCCCTTCAATGCAGAGACCAGCGAGCGTGCCCCCTTCAATGCAGTGACCAGCGTGCGTGCTCCCTTCAATGCAGAGACCAGCGTGCGTGCCCCCCTTCAATGCAGTGACCAGCGTGCGTGCCCCCTTCAATGCAGAGACCAGCGTGCGTGCCCCCTTCAATGCAGTGTGCCCCCCCCCCCCGAGACCAGTGCACTTACCTGCAGCAGCAGCGGCGGCGGCTTCTCCTCAGTCCCCCGGTGTCTTCTCGAGTCCTCCCGCCTCCTCCTCGGCCAATGGCATGGGGTTTGCCTTGCGGCCAATCAGGAAGCGCGTATAAGACACGCTTCCTGATTGGCCAGGAGGAGATCCGTGTGACAATAGCGAATTTTCATTCGCTATTGTCCCACAATGGGTGGGCTCGGGGCGCACTGCTCTGCGCCCCGAGTCCACCCTTTTCTGAAGCCTAGGACTGTTAGTTAGCGCTCTGCGGCCCAGATTAAAAGGTCCGCCGGGCCAGATAAGGCCCGGGGGCCGTTGTTTGCCCATTCCTGGTCTAAACACTGACAGGCGGACCCCCACCCCTTCAACCTCTGCAACAATGCTTGCAGCACTCATACGTCTATTTCCCAAAGACAGCCTCTGGATATGACGCTGAGCACATGCACTCAACTTATTTTGTCCACCATGGCAAAGCCTGTTCAGAGTGGAACCTGTCCTGTTAAACCACTGTATGGTCTTGGCCGCTGTGCTGCAGCTCAGTTTCAGGGTCTTGGCAATCTTCTTATAGCCTAGGCCATCTTTATGTAGAGCAACAATTCTTTTTTCTGATCCTCAGAGAGTTCTTTGCCATGAGGTGCCATGTTGAACTTTCAGTGACCAGTATGAGAGAGTGAGAGTGATAACACCAAATTTAACACACCTGCTTCCCATTAACACCTGAGACCTTGAAACACTAACGAGTCACATGACACCAGGGAGGGAAAATGGCTAATTGGGCCCAATTTGGACATTTTCACTTAGGGTGTACTCACTTTTGTTGCCAGTGGTTTAGACATTAATGGCTGTGTGTTGAGTTATTTTGAGGGGACTGCTTTACATTGTAGCAAAGTATAATTTCTTCAGTGTTGTCGCATGAAAAGATATAATAATATATATTAAAAAAAAAAAGGGGGTGTACTCACTTTTTGTGAGATTGTGAGATACTGTTATATATATATATACACATACACACAAAAGTTTGCCTTTCATTTTTATATTAACCTCCCTGGCGGTATGATTCTTTCGGATTTTAGGTGCTGAAAGCGGTACCATTATTTTGCATGTAATTCTTAAGAATGAGCAGCCCAAACCAACTATTTACATATGATTTTTTTTTTTTACTGTGCGTTCTTCTTTATAACATCTCGGGTATGATAAAGTTTGAAACACAAAATCATAAATTATAATATAATAAAAAACTATAAATAAGTTAAAGTATGTATGTATGTATACATATATATATATATATATATATATATATATATATATATATATAATATATATATACTGTTTATATATATATATATATATATATATATATATATATATATACAGGGCTTTTTTTTCAGCAGGAACGCGGGGGAACGCAGTGCCGGCACCTCCAGTACTGAATTTATGCAAGAGGTGCTTGGGTGTGCTAAAGGGTCTATGATGCTGGCTGCTGGGAGGTCTATTGTAGCTGGAGTGGATCCATTTTTGCATGGGGGTGAGTCTATTGTTGCTTTGGAAGTCTATTGATATTGGTGGAGGTTCTATTTTTGGTGGGGTGGGTCTTATGTTGCTGGGGGGTCAATTAATGCTGGGAGAGTTCTACTGTTGAGAAAGGAGTCTGTTGATGCTGGCTATAACCAAGTTATACCTGGTTCTGTATTCACCATAAAGGGCAGTACTGGGAGATGGGCAAGGGGTGGAACCAAGGAACATTCCTTGGAGGTGGGAAGGGGCGGAGAGAAGGAGGCACTCAGAAAGGGAGAGTTCCTGCACCTATTCTTTGAGAAAAAAAGCCCTGCGTGTATATATATATATATATATATATACGTGTGTGTGTGTATATGTGTATATATATATATATATATACATAAAAAGTACAGTAAAACTGCAGGAAAGGGCACTGGGGGGCAAACTAATGTGATTTTTTTTTTTATTTTGCATTGTATCAGTGTGTTTGGTGTGTTTTACATTTGAATTTGCCGCCGGTTCCACCCCCCTGCGAACGTCACGTCGCAGGAGACGAAAGCCGGGGCACGGAGAGGATCGGGAGGAAGATCCGCCGCCAGACACCGCCGGGATACATCGCTGGATCCCGGTGACAAGGTAAGTAACCCCAACGATGCTTCTGGCGGTACCCCGAGTGTGGCTCGGGGTTACCGCTTTTGGCTCTGAAATTTAACCCCGAGCCATACTCGGGAATACCGCTAAGATGGTTAAACTGATTGGGTTGTTATATAAGGTAAGGATTCACATATACTTTAACCACTTGCATACTGTGCACTTTTACCCCTTTCCTGCCCAGGCAAATTTTCAGCTTTCAACGCTGTTGCACTTTGAATGACAATTGTGCAGTCATGCAACACTGTACCCAAATTAAATTTTTATAATTTTATTCACACAAATAGAGCTTTCTTTTGGTACTAGTTAATCACCGCTGGGTTTTTTTCTTTTTGCTAAATAAAAATTTTGAAAAATAAAAAAGTTTTTCATAGTTTGTTATAAAATTTTGCTGATGAGATGGCACTGGTGGGGACTGACGAGGAGGCACTTATAAGGCAGCACTGATGGCCACAAAATGGCGGTCATTGCAATATTTTATGTCACATGGTATTTGCGCAGCGGTCTTTTAAACGCAATTTTTTGGGAAAAAATAAAATTCACTGAATTTAAAAAAAATTAAACTGTAAAGATAGCCCAATTTTTTATGTATGTTGTGAAAGATGATGTTATGTTGAGTAAGTAGATACCTAGCATGTTACGCTTTAAATTTGCACTCGTGGAATGGGGACAAACTACAGTACTTTAAAATCTCCATAGGCGGAGCTTTAAAAAGTTTGTGTGATTTGAACACTATTTATGTTTGAGGCGCGACTTACATATGTGTTTTGTTTGGTTCGCTAGCACACGGGGACAAGGGCGCTTTAAAAAAAAATTATTTTTCTTATTTATTTATTTTTCCTTATTTTTACCCTGATCACTTTTATTGCTGTCACAAGAAATGTAAACATCCCTTTGTGACAGTAATAGGCAGTGACAGGTACTCTTTATGGAGGGATCTGGGGTCTAAAAGAACGCAAACCCCTCCTCTACACTTCAAAGTATTCAAAACGACAAAATCTGTGTTTTTGAATATCTTGGATTGTTTCAAATCGGCACCGTTGGCTGCCGAGTAAACCGGAAGGGACATTGTAAAGTCGCTTCTGGGGTAACTACATTGGAAACCAGATCAAAGCCAAAGTATTCAAAACTCCAAAATCTGTGTTTTTGAATATCTTGGATTCTTTCAAATCGGTACCGTTGGCTGCTGAGTAAACCAAAAGTGACATTTGTTCGAGACTCCAGCCAGCCGGCGGATATGTTGGCTGGTCGCTCGGGTCTCCCGGTGGGATGGGAGACCCAGGTGGAGTGGGGGGAGGGGACATCCCCTCCTGCTGCTTGTGATAAAGGCGGAGCGGCTATTTAGGTGCATCGTTTGTTATCACATGAAAGCCGACCGTCCGCTCTAAAAAACAGTACTGGGCTGATGCCTCTAGCTGTAGGCATCACCCCGGTATAACCACTTCAACAAAATGACATACAGATACATGATTTTGCATGAAGTGGTTAAGGTATTTTATTAGGTAATCATTTGTAAATGATGTTCTTTAAAGGTGATAAAATAGGACAACTCTTTATAACACAAAGTCCTTTAGGAAATGTTCCGATCTCTCTCTCTCTCCCCCCCCCCCCCCCACAGACACACACACACACAACACACATGCACCCTTCAAACTGCATCAAATAGTGTGTGTGGCCAAATTTCATAACAGGGGGAGGGTCTCAAAGGAGCATTTAATACTAATAGTGCAATATATACAGAGTGCAGGGTTTGGGGGCGTGCTGCGTACAAAGTTCAGATGCACTACACACAGAGTGCAGAGTTCAGACGCGCTACCCTCAGAGTACAGAGTTCAGACGCTCTACACACAGAGCGCAGAGTTCAGACACGCTGTACACACAGAGCGCAGAGTTCAGACACGCTACACACAGAGTGCAGAGTTTAGATGCGCTACACACAGAGTGCAGAGTTCAGATGCGCTACACACAGAGTGCAGAGTTCAGATGCGCTACACACAGAGTGCAGAGTTTAGCCTTCTTCCACAGCTGCTTACCTCTGCATTTCCCATACAAATCTCACTTTCACCCTTCTTCAGCTCTGACCTTTGCATGCAACCCCCCCCCCCCACTGCCCCCATCTTCTCCTCACCTCCTTAAAGGCTCCACCATATTCTACATGTTATACGTTTGTTGCTGTATTAGGCTGAACCACTCAGTCATTTGTGCCTCCTTGCACACTTTGAGTGGTTCAACTTTGACTGCCTCTGTCCCTCTGAAGATAATACGTTGCCGCCCTAATCCCTGCATGGCTAACGCAATTAGGATCATATCGTATTGATCACATCACTTGCTTATGGTGTCCCTGCTCTTCGCTAGTCCCCTGTGTCTGCCCAAAAGCCACAGTTGCCGCACTCATATGGCGAATAATTGATTACGGATGGCCCTGATGAAGCTTATCGTGAAACGCGTTGACCGCTAATCAGACAGACCTCATAAAGTCAAGTATTGGTTGACCACTAATCAGATCATTCTTGAATAACTGTATATTCTTATACTTTTTGTAATATTATGATGTGTGGCTGCTTTATTCTCTTTTAAAAGGTGATAAACCTATTGTACTGAGTGTGGAGGTGAGAAATCCCCAACTCTTTAACTTTTTTAAACTAATGTTTGTAATTAAAATTTTTTACTTTTTATAATGATGTGTACTGGGTCTATCTTATGATGTGCCTCCGAAAATTCCAGCATCTAATGTTTAGTTGATCCCAACAAACATTTATTTTCTCCTTTATACAAATTGGATTATGGCACTGGGCTGGTAGCTCACCTTGATGACCACGGTAATCATAGCAGCCTATTCGTGATACCATGGTCAGTTTACATGCCGCCATTATCCCCTGCCTGTCAGTTCCTAGTGTATGAGCAATCTCCAAAACAGCACCTCCCCTCCTGCCGCTATTTCGTGTGGCAGTAAAGTCATTAAATAGCATTACTGCCAACTCCTTTGGTATAATAAGGTATAATACACAGTGTCAATGTTTTTTGAAAATTATGCCACTAAATATCTTATTTCAGGGTGCCACTGTGTGGTCCCATGACCTCTCACCACTCTACTCCCCCGATCTAAGGACTACAGTGGGAAAGGCTGAACGGACAGCACATCTGTCACGTGACCTCCCGACTGACATCAGAGGGAAATCTCAGCCTCTCCTGCTGTAGTCCTTAGATTGAAGGAGGATAGTGGTGGGAGGTCACGTGAGCGCACAGCAGCGCTCTGAAATAAGGTATTTAGTGGCATTTTTTTTTTTTTTTTAACAACCAGGATTGCTTTATTGAAGGAGTAGCAATACAGGGTATATGAAAAACAAAACAAATTGAAAACATAATTTGTATGACATGGTGTAACACAATTAAATGAGCAGAAGAAAAAAGGTAGACAATATTCCAGCAATAATCAAGCAGTGAGCAATTGGACAATATGTTTAAGAATACATTATATTCCCAAATGGGCCTATTTCAATGGGGGGGGGGGGGGGAAAGCCACAGGATACTACTATCTGTTGAACATGAGAAGGGGGAGGGGGGGCACACAAATTCACCCTACTGAGAGGTCCACAACGACCACACCTTGTTGAATTTTCAAGAGCAGCGACTATTAATATGACAACTTGTACAGGGGCAATGCAGCATCAATCCTGGCTTCCCAAGACGACAAAGCAGGAGAGGTAGGGGAGGACAAAGAAAATGGCCTCTGCCCCCACCTATAACTGGCCTGCATAGCAAAGAACACATGGAAGGGCAACGCACATGAAACAAACAAAAATAAAATTCCCAGTTCAATTTGCCAACCAGTTTGCTTACCAACCAAATTAACCTGTCTAACAGTTTGCGTCAAAACAGGGGTTTAGTTAGCACACATTTGCAAACGCATGTGTAAGCTGCAGGGCCACTCCACGGCTCCCTGTGTTACCTGCAGTCCTAAATCTAATGAATTTATAAGAGTCTTCACAGTGGAAGCACATGCAAGCTAATGGATAGATAGGGGGCAGGTGAGCCTGGAGGTGGCCCATCCCTACTAAAAGGTAATTGGGGGCATAATGGAAGCCCAGCTGATGGTATTACAGCAAAGGCATCCAGTATGTCTACTCACCAGTACACATTAACAACAAAGCTTGCATGTGCTTCCACTGTGAAGTTTGCAAATGTGTGCTAAATAAACCCCTGTTTTGACGCAAACTGTTAGACAGGTTAATTTGATTGGTAAGCAAACTGGTTGGCAAATTGAACTGGGAGGTAGGGGAGGACCACCTGTAGAGAATTTCTTTATTGCATAGAATAACAGGCATGAAATCAATTGTTTACTATGGGGGGACCTTTGGACATCATCATGTTTCCCCAACAGGGCCAGCTCTGGTGACATAGAGACCGATAACTCAAGCCGAAGGTTTAGCACCTCAAATACTGTACATCCGACCAGAAGGCAGAAATCTTTTGGCACTCCCAGAACATATGAAGATAAGTGTATATATATTCTATATATTCTATATTTTATGGAGTCCCACTGGAGTAAAATAAACACGATGTAAAAATTGTATTTGTATTAAGTTTATCCCCTGAGGAGATTACCAACTTAGGGCATTGCTCTAAACAGTCCTCCCAATCCTCCTTGTCCAAAGAGAATATATCCTGTTTCCATAGGTCTCACAGTTTGTCTATTTTTGGAGAGTTAGTAGCTAACAGGGTACCATATAAAGCAGAAAGAGGTTTCTTAAGACCACTCTGAAACAATAATTCTTAAACGGGGTCTAGTTGAAGGAGAGGAGGAGTGGGGAAATGGGCCCTGGCGGCATGGCGAAGTTGAGCATTGTGGAAAACCTCTAACCCGGTAGTTGAAACAGTCGTGAAAGCTGGGGAAATGTTAACAGTACTCCCTCAGGTGTATTGTCCCTTAGGGTCCTAATGCCATAGGGCTCCCACACCTGGGGATCCGGAATCAAATGAAAGTAAGCCAGTTTTGGACTCCCCCAGAGAGGCTGCAAAGGGGACCAATGCTCTGCCTGGAAGAACCGATGCCTGACCACCACCCAAACCCACAGCTTCACCCTAGTTGGACCCGGGACTGTCGCATAAGCCCACGTGGCCTTATAAACTAGATTTTTGAGGTCCGGCAGAGAACCCAACAGAGCAGCCTCCACACATAACGTAGCATTAGAGCACGAGGCCTCAAACCACCAGTACGCCGGGACCAACATCTCTGCCAAATAATACACCTGGAAGTTGGGCAGGGCCAATCCCCCAATTTGCACAGGAAGGTGGAGAGTGGATTTGGCCAGATGAGGATGGGCACCATTCCAAACAAAAAAGGAGCCAAAACAACAATCCAAGTCCCAAAAGAAAGAGGCTGGGATCCATATTGGGCAGTTATTGAAAAGATAGGTAAATTCAGGCAGGAGCATTATCTTAATGATATTAATGCGACCCAGAAGATTCAACGGGAGCCCGGACCATGAAGCACATCTCTATTTAAGGAGAGAAAGCAGAGGGAGTATATTACGGGTACAGTAATGAGAGATATCCCTGGTCACCTGAACTCCTAAGTATCTAAATTCGTTCAACCACCTCAGTGGCATGGGAGTGGCTAGTGCAGACATCTGATCATTGTCTGATCAATCATCTAGAGGGAAAAGGACAGATGTGAAAACCTGAGAATGCACCAAATTTATCAAATATCTCCAGGGCAGCCACAAGCGAGGAGCCAGCATCATTCAAATAAAGTAGGGCATTGTCCGCATAGAGGGACAACTTTTCCTCTAGTCTCCCAATCCTCAACCCTCGCTGGAGGCTCCCTGACTAAAATCGCCAGAGGCTCCTGGGCCAGGGCAAACAGACTAGGAGACAAGGGACAACCCTGACGAGTGCCTCTATAGAGCGGAAAAGGATCAGGGATCCGGTCATTGGTACGTACTCTCGCCCTAGACTCCAGATAGAGCATCTGAATCCAGCGCAAAAAATTAGGACCAAACCCATAATGCCATAGGACCTCCTATAGTTATACCCACTCTACAGAGTCAAAAGCATTTTCGGCATCCAGGGAGACCACTACTCCCTATAACTAGCGTTATCATGGGTCAGGGATAGATTTAAAAAAAGGTGTCTAATGTTTATGCCGGTGCCCTTGCCTGGCATGAACCCAGTCTGGTCAACGTGGATCAGGGTAGAGATAAGAGAGGATAAACAGGAGGCCAGAACCTTTGCAAGTATTTTAGCATCCATGTTTAGGAATGAGACAGGCCTATAGGAGGCACACTCCAGGGGGGTCTTACCAGGCTAGGGCACTAATGATCGCTTCCTCCATGGACTCGGGTAAGGATTACAATTTGGCAACTGGAGAAACAAGAGCACAACCCCCAGGGGTTTTGTAGCAGCAAAAAAAAAAAATGTATAGAATATGAAGACTACAAATATATATAAAAAAAGTTTGTCTTTATTGATAAATAGAAAAGAGTAAAAAATCCCAAGATGGAAAAATGTACATTATGAGCTCTGGTTACAATAAGAAATATAAACAGATTACAATCGCAATATACAGATCATCACATGAAACGCAGAAACCTGACGCGTTTCGAACTATGGAGTAAGGTCTTCCTCAAGGGGTCTGTGATGTCTGGAGAGAACATAATATACAGATAGAGCACATATAAATATCACATCATATATCATTGGTATATTATAATGACATGTGCATAGACTTTACCATATTGGCGATACAGGTCTAAAAACCAAAGGACATGTCCATGACTAGAGAGTCGTCCCCCAAAATGGAGGTATTTCCATTCCCATAAGGGGCGGTTGGGAAAACGCACCAGACTGCAAGGAACCACAACCGTGGCCTAACACACAGGGACAGAGCAACTCCCCCCCCCCCCCCCCACAGAGAAGAATCACAGCCAAAAACAAAATAATTGAACTCAATATCTGCAACGGCAGAAATTGAAACCCTCCCCACCCCACATCTCCCGTGAATACAAGAAATGCATATTATCCCCAAACCCCCAACTGTACCAAAACTAGAGAGGGCGTGAACTCTTAGGCAGCTAGGAGAGAGACGAACATAGCAAGATAGAAAGAGTTGCCGGTGCGGATACACATATTCACAAACTCCTGGGCAATCCAAGGGGCATATTCTTGGTTACGTGTTTTAAACTATAAAAGAAAAGTTTTATATATAACTGAATAGTCAGGAACATAGAATCCCCACATAGATCCGCAGCGAAGGAACCATCCATACATGTGCGTAGGATAGCAAAGGCAGGTCCTGAATAATCATAGTCAGTCAGGGCACCGAATAGTTCAGATGCTAACTATGACACGATTAGTTCCATCTGCCATTTCAGGTAATCCAGACCGGTATAACGGTAAAGGGATAGAGATCCTGGCAAGGAGAACCTAGTGTGTCCAGTGGGCAACAGCAATAACAGAAAGAAAACTTGTGCAGAAATGCAGCAGGCCCTTTAGGCATTCCAAGGCTTAGCCAGATCCTCACTGATCAAATACGGATCCCCGCTGAGCTAAAAACAACAGGCCCAGCCAACAAGGGGGAATTGAAATCATGGAGCACAAGAAGCATAGTAAGGTCAACGGTGAAGAGGAAAGGATTCCAGGTAGCATCAAGGGGGAGGTGAATAATCAAACAGTCTCGCCATCCTGAACCCTTAACTTGGCTGGGAAAAGAATGCTGTATCTGATATCACGAGCGCTTAGCGCCACTTTGACTCGTTTAAAGGATCTACGGAGCTTTTGTGTTTCAACCGAATAGTTGGGAAAGGATAGCACTTTAGGGTTCTAGAATTTTAACTCACCGACTCTGCGAGCAGCCCTGAGGACCTCATCCCAGTGCATGAAGTTGAGAGACTAAAATTTCAGGATGCGAGGAGGAGAACTCAGGGGCCCAGGAGTGGGGGGGGGGATCCGATGGGAACCTTCCACTGAAAAGTATGGAGAGAATTGGGCTTCCGGCAGCTCCTCCACAAAAACTGAAGGATTCTTCCCCTTAGCCCCTTCAGGCAGGCCCACCATCCGCAGGTTGTTCCTCCTGCTTCTGTTTTCGGCATCATCCACCTTATATTCCAGGGCCCAGACCTTGGTCTGTAAAGTGTGGCTAGAAGCAGTGTGTTCTGCAGCTGTGTACTCCGCCTGTCCAACACGCTTCTCCACCACCGATATTCACGAGCGGAGCTTGTCCAGGTCCTGCCGGATGATTCCCACATCGAGCCGCACTGCCTCTATTTGGTTTGTTAAGGTAGCCTGGCAGGAGGTGATCGCTGCCATGACCTCCTGGAAGCCGAGCTGTGGTGGGTCGATAGGTTCCTCAGCCTCCATCTGTGATGCCATATTGGAAACAGGCCAGGGAGAAGCCACCATGTAGCGCTCCTGGATTTGGGCTGTAACCTTCGCTAGTGGTGGAAAATTAAGCTTTTCCCCCCTCCGTTGTGATTTGTAGGGCACCCAGAACTGGCCAGAGTGTTTTCCTGAGGAGAAAAGCAACTAGGAGACAGGATAGATGAGGTAAGACCAGCAGAGCTCTAAACCGTGCGTCCTCTTAGGTTGCCATCTTGGACACACCCCCAGTGGCATAATTTGTGGAAAACATTGACACTGTGTATTATACTTTGTTATAACAGAGGGGCTGGCAGTAATGCTATTCACTAACTTTACAACCACTTTTAGTGCATTGAGGCCAACAGAAGTCAATGGCAGCACATCAAAACGCATGCTTCATACAATAGGAATCATAGGGAACAGGTACTAACAAGCTTTGGTCAATGCCTGTTACCTGTATAAATGCTAAAGTGAAACATCCCCGCACAAAGTAAATGCACAACAACACACCTGCTTAATGCACACACATGGATCTAAATAGACCCTGTTTATTGTAAAATGGTTAATATGCAGCTCCTTTTGTATTATTTTAACCCTGTTCCTTCTAGTCTGGGATTCTATAACTAGTGTAAGCTTAAGGCTAGACTGAGCCTGGTTAGGCATCCGATGGGCAGTTCTGGTAGTCAGAGGTCCGGATTGCATGTTAGATTACAAACTTCTATGAGGATCTAAAGAGCAGAGTAGGTTGGTGACTCTGAGTTCCAGTGCCACACCACATTTCCTGCTATTGAGAAGCTGCACTCCAGGCTGATTGGACTCAGCTGAAGGATCTACCAATGACCACTGATCTTGTCTTCAGGTCTCTGATACAAAGATGGACGCCGCATCCCGATCACGCCCAGAAGTCCCTGCAAATGAAATTTACTGCAACATTCATCTGAAGGTATCTTTGTTAACTATATATACCAGGGTATATGTGTACAATTCCACCAGGATTCTTTTTGGGCCCTTTGCTGATAATACCTGTTTATACATTGGATGTACGGGTATGTACTGTTATTCTTTTCTTGTAAAAATCTTGTGTTATTTTCATGCTGGTGTGCATCAATATACTTATGATTATTGTTATATGCTGGTGTAGCACTACTTCCAAGGGAGCTGCTGGTTACGGGTCCCCCTGGGTTACCATTAGCAACAGTAGAACAATCTGGCATTTCCCAAGTGTTTTTACCTCAGACAAGAATCAGTCCAGTTTCTTTGGTTTTTATGTTTTTGTTAGCAACTTGGATAGGAGAAGGGATGAGTGGGATACTCAAACTGTACAAAACTATGCACAATAGGCAGGGGCGACTTGAGTAAATGCTGGTTAACGCTGGTTAATGCTGAGTAACACTGAAATTGAGCTAGTCACGGCTAGGCTGCTGGTTTCAGTCTGACACTAGCTGTGACGCAGAACTGAAGTAATTATCTGATGTAATCTGTACTCTGAAGCAACAGAACTGTATTGCTGAACAACTTCAGGGCCCTTCCTGGCACCCCCTTTGTTCTTAATCTTCAGGGTTCACTACACGACACCTGCTTTACTGTAACACTATGCGTGGCTCCTTGATCCCCTGACTTCTCTGGAGTGGTCCCCTCTCTTAGGCAGACCCCTAGGCAGATCCCTTGGTACTCACGATACTGTTTTTCCCAAAGTCCTCTGTCCAGCAGCTCCACTGGTCAGCACACTGGATCCTCTGCAGCCCAGCTCTACTCCTGGTCCCTAGGCCGACCGCCTGGACCACCTTCTTCACTCTGCAGGAGTAATAGACAGCCATCCACCTCCTCCTGGGACTTTGCTCCCACCAAAAGATACCCTGTCACATGCTCCCGCCCTATCCCAGGATGCATTGCCACATGCCCTCCCACTGGGACTGCCATGAAACAGAATGTGTCACTGGCTGGGTTTCCTCCACTGTCCAAAAAGCTCCCTCATTGGATACAGTGGGGATACTCCCTCAGACCCAATGAATCACACCTGGAAACATGTGACAACAGATCAGCTCCCCTGATAAGCAGCAGGAGCAAAATAGATGCTTTTACCTAGCACCTGTCTAGGAGGGTGCTACATCGGTAATTCCTCTGTTTTTAATTACTTGATTTGATTATTGGTTCATTTCCCAGGAATCGAATCCTCTCTGTTCACAGAGGTCCTGTCCTGGGTGGGGACACTGTCAACTTTATAGTCAAACCCACTCTTACACTTAGCAAAGGTTCTGATTCTCTTATTTACCTACAGTATTAGTGCCATATCCTGCCTGGGGAGGGATATTTGTAATAACAGCCACAAAATAGAGGGCAAAATGACCTTTACATAAGTGACCAACAAGTTAAAGCTGAACTCCAGCTAATATTTTTTAACAGCGTCTGCATCATTCATGTGACCGCTGTCATTGGCTGACACAGCAGTCAAAATATAGAGAGCCAGTCCTGCTGACTCCCAATCAGTGGCCTTGCCCGGGAGCTGTTGATGGCAAAGCAGTGCTCTTTGTTAATGCAATTGACAGACTGCATCATATATCATCATTATTGATTTTACCTCTAGTACCATATTAAAACCCATGCCTATTTAAAACACAAAATACTTTAGATTGTAAGCTTAACAAGCAGGGCCCTCTTATTGCTTCTGTATTGAACTGTGTTGAAATTGTACTGTCACCCTTTATATTGTAAAGTGCTGTCCAAATTGTTGGCGATATATAAATTCTGTATAATAATAATAATAGGCGTCATTGCAGGTGCAATTGAAGGAGGTGCAATACTAGATTTTACCAACAGGTGGTGCTGGTGGTAAATCTTTGAATTCCAGCTGATTTTATCTGCTATAGCTAGAACAGTGGCAAGACTATTTTAGTCTGTACCCAAACTGTAACTTTTAGAGATGCAAGCCTCAGGGCTGTCACCCTAATCCTTGCTTTAGGCCTTAGGCACATGGATATTCATGGACATTTACATGCTCAAAAGCCTTTTAGTGTAAACTTTTTGCCTTTTCCCATGCGTTCATGCAAGTGATTGGCTGTACACGGCTCTACATCTAAAAACGTGACTTCTACATCTACGTCTACCTGTGCATGCACATAGGGTGTATTACCCCAAAAGCAAAAGCAGCTGGTTTGGAGAAATATGACCTATACACATGTGAAGGTAAACGTTAAAGCAGAATCCTTCAGTGTTTACATCCGTACGCCCACATACAGCTATTATTATTAGTATACAGGATTCATTTTGCTCCAACAGTTTACGTGGCGACTTACAACATAAGGGAAGACCATTCACTTGTAAAGCTGGAAAAACACATGAAAAAGGATAGGGCTGCACACCCCAAATTGCTTATAGAAAAGGGAAAGAAAATTCCCTCAGGGTTTTTTTTTTTTTTTTAGCAGCAAATAATTCTTAAGATCAAAAATGTAAAATTATTGGTTTTATTAACAATTTGTTAAAAAATTTCACATGGAAGGAAATATGAGCTCTGGTTACAATGTTGACCCATCAAAGAGACATGAAAAAGGCCATACATAAATAAAACAATCACAACCAACGTGTTGGTACCCCGACGTGTTTTGACCTATTGCGTAGTGGTCTTCCTCAGGGGTTGTGTGATGTCATTACGCAAATGGGTATCCTTTTACCAGAGACTTTTTGTTGATTCAGAATCATCCTAGAAAAGTCCTCAAAGCATTCGGAACATGCTAAAAGAAGACTGGCTTACAAGGAGTCATGTTTTGAACGACTCGTGGGATGGAGGGAGATCTACCTAAAAACTTAAATTGTTGTGGCATGAAGGGTGACTGTATTATACAATATTAAAAGAAAATATGTGTGAACTTGCCACCGGATGATGTCACAGATATACTGTATGTATAGGGTGCAATACAGCACAACGTATTATATATCGCCACCGGTAGCATCCATCCACAGCCCTCTACATTTGACCCGAGCATCTGCAGGTCTGCTGTTTTCCCATACCCAGAAGCCACAGGTGCCGCATACAGTCGCCCATACAAGTGAATGGCTGTATGCAGCTGTGCACTTTGTAAACACAGATGGAATTTGCATCAGTGTTTACCTATGCATTCATGTAGGACATATTTCCCCAAACACATGTAGCACCCTCCTAGGTAGGTGCTAGAGAGAAAGTATAGTGTCTGCTTACCAGAAGAGCTGCAGGTAAATCTATATTGTTCTCTGCCTTCCAGAGAGCAGGATCTGTTAGTGAGGTCTGCTCATTGTGCTCAGAGTGCAACTCATTCTGTCTAGAGAGTGTTTCACACTGGGCCAATAGGAAGGCATGTTGGACAGTGGAATGGGTGCATGGGCTTTTGATACAGTCCTGATGATTGCCAGAGGGAAAGTCACCTCAGTGCATGTTGGGATACTGTATAAAAGCCAGGAGGACATGTGCTCGAGGTCTTTCATTGGGGAGCGGAGTCCCGGAGGGAGGGGGCGGCTGCCTCCTACTCCGTAGGGGCGCCATGCGGCCTCAGGGGGTCAGAAGAGTAGCAGGGAGGAGCTGAACCCAGAGGTCCAGGGAAGCTGGCTGAGAGGGGAGACACTGGAGGTCCTGTTTCTGCAGTATCATGAGTACAGGAACTCATGTCAAGGGGCCTGACCTGACGGGGGCCACCCCTGCTCCTAGGATAGTCAGTGAACGGTTGTCAGCAGAGAGGGGATGCTAGTGCAAGTCGTCTTGTCAGAGAGTAAAGAGGGCAAGAAACAAAACCCTATCTACACTTGTGGCAGCGTGGATTAACAGCCTGGCTGATCCTGATCACTAGAAAAGTTCTGAAGATATAAATCCTCATCTATGTGAAACGTTCTGTTGGAGTATCCCACTATTCCCTCCTCTCCTTACCCAATTATAAAATAAACAACAAAAAAAAACAACACCCCTAGACTGTTTATTTCTGTGAAGAGCCAACAGGAGCAAGGAGGGATTTAGGAACTTTATCTACTTATAACCGTGTGTTAGTAACCAGGGGAGCCCGCAGAGTCAATATCCAGCAGTCCTCGCGGGGGCAGTGCTACACACATGTAGGTGGGTTGAAACAGCCAGATAGGTGCTGTCCCGGTCAGGAAAGAAGGAGTTTATGCCTATCCTGGTTCTTTGGTCTTTTGGTGGGTTCTCCTCTGGGTCTGGCCCAATGATCCTGTGTTATTAAAGTAGGATATAGCTGAAACCAGGGCCCGTATGGGAGAGAGACAGAGAATGATACCCACGAGATGCAGAAGGAGGTCATTTATCACCATCGGGATATTAGGTCATCTGAACCTGGGGTTCGCTCCAAAGACACCAGCACTGCCTGGTGGCCAGAGGCAACATGCCATTGAAGGACTGTACTAACTTGGACTTCACCTTTGTAGGTATGCCGGGGCAGCACAAGCCTGTAGTTAGGCATAGGGACAACCTTGCACTTGTATGTTGTACTTTGAAATGTTCATTTTGCACTTTTCCTAAGTAAAATATTGAAACACTGTCCTTGCCTGGTCTGAAGTTACTAAAGAGGTGTATCGCAAGTAACTGGCACACACATAGTTCACTGAGTGGGTCCTAACACAATGGGGTATGAAGACATTAATGTGGAGTGGAGTAGTGTAAAGACATAAGTGGTTACCAAGGATAATGAAGGTTTAACAAGCAGCCGGTCAATATCTTATATCTGTTATAGGTGGAGAGGCCTCAAGCAAAAAGAGAGATGTTGTTAGCACTCCTTCCACCAGCGGTCTGTCACCCAAAGTAACAGGAGAGGATTTATGCTGCATCTTGTACAGAGGTATGGAAGTTCAAGAGCTAAGTTGAGTGCAAGTGTGCACCCCCACGCAGGCAGCAGTGGGGCCCACTCTGCTACTGGGGAGTGGATAACGCTGGATAGGTAGATGTGTACAGAGCTCAGCATATCCCTCATAAATGCAGTTTATGGAGAAGGTGTCACAGGGAACCGAGAGTTAACAGTTGCAGTGCAGGTGTACATGGTGTACATACATTTCTAAGTGTAGAGGTTCACCTTTGGGTTAAGCATTCCCCCACAGCAACTTCAGCCTTGTCCCAGGGCATTGATGAAGATTGCACAAAGTAAAAGGTACCCTATATGTACTTGTTTAAGGTGCCTAGCTTAGCCCAGAATAACCAACCTCGGGGTTGGCCTCTCATGTAACCCTTGCTTGGCACCCAATGAGGAGGGAAACATGAAAAAAATGACGACCAACTACCTGCCTTACCTTACACACAAAAGTAGCTAGTTCAGGGAACTACATCGTGCGCAAAATTTACTTTTCAAGATGTCTTTGTGCATAAGGCCTTACTTCCTAAAGGAAACCTATCATAAGATAAGGTAACCAAATTTTTAAATGAAATCGGGGGACATATTTTTTTTTACTAGTAATGGCAGCAATCAGCAACTTATATATTGCGGCAGACAACTCGGACATGGGGTGACACTTTTGACACGTTGTGGGAAATAGTGACACTAATATAGTGATCAGTGATAAAATATGTACTGTCACTGTACAAATGACACTGGCTGGGAAGGGGTTAACCTCAGGGTTGATCAAAGGGTTAAATGTGTGCCTAACAAGTGTTTTCTCACTGTGGGGGAGGTGCTTTAACTTAAGGAAGGCATAGATCCCTGTCCCTGCTTTTCAGAAACATAGGGTCAATGTTTTCCATACCGACAGAACGGCTATTTGCCTTGTTTACATAGGCAGACTGCCATTCTGCCTGTGTACAGAACGATCAGTGGATAAGTCCACCAGACCCGCTGATCGGTTCTGATACCCAGAAATTCAGGATTACGTATATACACATGATCCTGCACAGCGTGACTGCCCTGTAGCAGTAAATCTGCTATGGGGCAGTCGGCAACTGGTTAAGATCATAAGCATTATGATAACTCACAGGCAGCAGGCACTCTATTATGGCTCTGGCTGGCAGTGCGTCACATAACATGGCTAACATGGTTAACAAAATCAGCACCCAGCAGCCATGTTATGTGACACACTGTGACACAGCTAGCCAGCCAGAGCCATGATAGAGTGCCTCCTGCCTGTGATTTATGATACCATCCATTATGCCATACAGATACAGTGTAATGTAGCCTATTCATAGACACCCCCAAAGACCACATGTGTTAAAGCCTTGTTGAAGGCACTGGCAGCCCCATGATCAGATTGGCTTCCTCTCTGTTCCTGCTGCTGGACACTGTCAGCTGAGCCCAGCTGCCTCTCTCTGCCTGTCAGCACCGCCCCTCACAACCTCTCAAGTCCTACTCTCCGGGCTACTACTGGGTGGGGAGCAGAGCTGAGCAGAGGAAGATCACTCCACCCGTGAAGGCAAGGACATAGGAAGGCAAGCGGCTGGCCAGGACTTGAGCCAAGGCAGAAGAACATACGAGCGGGAGCGGAATGGGCATGCACCCGAAACGGAAGAAATAGTACCTCCGCTCCGCCCAGCACATGATCATCAGAAAGGGGCACAGATAATGGAAAACAATACACCCCCCCCCCCTAAGCTATTAGGAGCCGGGGAGTGTAATTCAGAATTGATTTTTTTAATTCTGAAATGACTCTTTTAAATTGCCCGGGCCCCTGTTCAAATTCAATCCAGGAACAAAACCGGAGACAGACTTGGTTCGGAGGATGTCTGGTTACCCTATTGTAGCACTACTTTCTTGGGAGCTGCTTCAAGCGGGTTCCCCTGGGTTACCCATAGCAACAACTTATTCTTAGTACTTTAAGTGTTTGGCTCAGGAAGGAAACAGTCCAGGGGATTTGTTTTTTTGTATTTTATTAGAATTTGGGATGGTAGAAGGGATCAGTGGGATACTCCAACTTGATGAACTATGCACAACTGGAGGACTTGTAGCTAAATTAAGTGCGGCAAGGCCGCTTCTTCACCTTGCCACTGAAGTGAAGTATTTGATAGGCGAACTATGTAGTGAATTACTCTTCAGGGCCCCACTTGGTACCCCCTTTACTCTTACTCTTCAGGGTTCTACTTGGCATCCCCTTTACTCTTGCTAACTGTGTGAGCTGACCTTCTGCCCTCTGACTTCACTTAAGTGGCCCCCCTTCCTGGGCAGACCCCTTGGCAAGCCCCCTGGTACTCACGGACACTGTTTTTCCCAGTTGACTCTGCCTGCAGCTCCACTGTCAGCTTTACAGGACCCTAAAGGCTCAGCTCCACACCTGACTCACCAGGCCGACTGCCTGTGACCACTTTCCTCAGACTGCAGGAGGAGAGACATTTGTCACCCTCCTCCTGGGACTCTGCTTCCCGCCAAAGATGCCCTGTCACATGTGCCCTTGACTTTTATAGTCAATCCCAGGATGCACTGCAGTGGTGCCCTCCCACCGGGACTGCCACAAAAGCCCATTTGCCACTGGCCATGTTTCCTCCACTGTCCAACAGGCTCCCCTATTGGATACAGTGGGGACACTCCCTCAGACCAAGTGACTCACACCTGGACACATGCAACAGGCATAACTAACAGATCAGGCTCCCCTGATAAGCAGATGGAGTATAACAATGCTAGCACCTATCTAGGAGGGTGCTACACTATCATAAGAGCAACATGACCGCTACTACAGCTTCTTCTTATTCCAAATATGCTAGTTGCCTGGGTGCCACACAGATCTAGTGGCTTCAGTCGCATGCCTGGAATGAGTATACAAATCAAGAGCTCTGAGTTTACTCTAGGGTCACATTCTGCATGCTAATTCTGGGTCACTGATTCAGAGAGTAATGAGGCCAAAAACAGTCAGGCTACCAGCATTTTTAGGAGAAGCCAGCAAATCCCATATCTTCCACAGCCAACCTGAACCGTGATTAGGTATGTTGGGCTGTGCATGACAGAATGCCCCAGGTGTGCTTAGCCAGGCGATCGTGCAGCATTGGACGTGGTTATGATAAGCAGATATCCAGTGAGCAGAACTCCACAGTGGTCAGTCACAGAGCTGGCTGCACTGCCTGTGTTTGCTCAGACAGCAAAGGGCAAGGATTACAATACCAGGAAAGTGGAAGAGGACAAAATTCCAGCACACTTTGTCTTAGATAAAAATAGCAAAAGCAAATATTGTGTGTTGAACTGAAACTGTGCCAAGGGCAGTTCTTTGGAAAGCACAGACTACGGCTCCTTTCATATTAGCAGCAGCGTTTACCAAGCCCACCCTTTAAAAAGTGGTCCACAGTGGATCACTTGTAAGAAGATGGTAAAAGAAGGTTTGCAGTTGTTCAGGAAGCTACACTGCCACCTTCTGATACCTGATTTTCTTTTTCTTGACTTTTTTTGCTAAATGGCTATTTTAGCCAAGTGGGATCACGTAACAACTGTGTGCCAAGCATCTGACTTGTACGTGCAATGCAAATCCATTCACTAACATGGGAGAGAAGCCCAGAAGCCCAGAATGCGGTGTTAAAATTGCTGCACCACAATGCAAAGCATTGTGGCTGCAGCAATGTGTATTCATATGAGAGGCACCAAGTGTGCTTATAGGTGGAGGAGTGGAAGAATATGGCTCAACTGTCTGTTTTTACCTCTTCCTGGCTACTTGTGTGAAAACAGCCTAAATTATTACATTAGCTCCAACATTTATATATTATTATTTATTACATATTTACATAGTTACATAGTAGTTGAGGTTGAATAAAGACAATAGTCCATCCAGTTCAACCTGTGTAGGTGTGTGTGGCCGTAATCATCTCTCATACCCCTGAATGTTCTGATCCTTGAGATGCACGTCCAAGAGTCTTTTGAAAGCAACCATACTTCCCGCAGAAACCACCTCTTGTGGTAGAGAATTCCACAATCTTGTAGCCCTAACAGTAAAGAACCCCCTGCGTTGCCTGAGGTTAAAACGCTTCTCCTCTAATCGCATTGTATGCCCTTGAGTCCTCATGCAATCATTTCGACTGAATAGCTTTTTTTCTATACTGAGATCACCATTGAGGTATTTATAAATTGCTATCATGTCCCCTCTCAGACGTCTCTTCTCCAGGGAGAATAAATCAAGCGCTTGCAGAAGCTCTTCATAATTAAGGTCCTCCAATTACCCTAATTAGTATAGTTGCCCTTCTCTGGACTCTCTCCAGCTCCAACACATCCCTCCTGAGGACCGGCGACCAGAACTGGACAGAATACTCCAGATGCGGTCGGACCAGAGTTTTATAAAGTGGTAGGATTATAGTTTTATCTCTGGTGTAGCTGAGGAGCAGACACGTGTGTGTAGGAGCAAGATGGCGGATGCCGGAGTGAGCCAGAGAGCATGGGCTATCCCACATGTTGGTGGAGTACCTGCTGAGGGGACTGAATTGTCGAACTCGACCCTGTGGAATACAGGGGTGCGAATGGTACCTACGGGAAGACTGGCCCTGTGCAGCAGAGGGGACAAGGAGCATCTCGGGCTGATATGTAGCCGATGCTTGAATGTGTCTATGTGGCTGTGAGCATGGAGCCAGTGTGGGCACTGCGGTGATATGCTGTTGCAAGCAGTGCAGAGTGATTGTGGGCCCATATGCAGCGCTAGCATATATCAATGTGAGTAAATGAAGGGATGAAATTCCTCCACCAGCTTTCGTGCAAAGTATAGCACACTCCACAACCGTGAAGCACTCCAATCTCCTTACCAGACAAAGGAATGCGACAGGCAGTGTACAATATATCTTGTAGATTTCAAACAAACATGCAGCGATTCAGAGTAGCAAAGCAATGTAAATGCTTCAGCAATAAGTCCGAGTCTGCAGCCTCTCAGGAAATAGCAGTATGAAATTCCAATGGGTCCGACCCTTTTTCACTCAACCCGACCAGCACGAGCATCACCAAAAGTAAATGAAAACCTCATATTAAAGCCCGTATTTAGGGAGTACATTTATTATGAAAGTTACTTACATCAGAATAGAGAATATAACTCAGCGGACCTTCAAAACGCCACGGCTTCAGTGTACTTGTATAGCGTCACGAATGCCTGACTGGTTTCAGCCAATAGCCATCATCAGATGTGTGACCCAGCCACACAAGCACGCCCTTTTGTCGGGAATAACAGGAACTGACGTCAGCGTCGGAACTTACGTCACTCCGGTATCAGACATCAAGTTCCTGTTACTTCCACGTCATGCATTCCAGACATCCTTTTGGCTAATGCTTTCAACTCCCTTCTACATGGTGCTTCTTTCCATGAGGAGTCTCTAACAGCCACGGTATGCATGATACCTAAACCCCACACTGATGACACCACCTGGTCTAATTACCACCCTATCTCTCTTTTGAATTTAGATATTAAAATTTAGGCTAAACTCCTAGCCTTGAGGTTAAATAATATCATTGAGAAGCTTATCCACCGAGATCAAGTGGGTTTTATTCAAGCAGGCGACAATGTTTGTCGGGCATTACTGTTAACCCATATTGCTAAAAAGAGACGCATCCCCACCTGTTTCCTATCTCTGGACATTAAAAAAGCTTTTGACATGGTCTCCTGGTTCTATATGAATTTTACTCTTCGTAGATGGGGCTTTGGTCCTCATTTCCTAACATGGGTGGCCGCCTTATATAATGAACCCAGAGCATACCTTAAGTACGCTGGTTACAGGTCCGAAGTCTTTCATGTAGAAAGGGGAACACGACAAGGTTGTCCATTATCACCTCTACTTTTTGCCCTACTGATCGAACCACTAGCACAACATATTAGACTAAACTCTTCTATCAAAGGTATTGAATTAGGGGGTCATCGTCATAAACTATTCTATTTTGCGGATGATGTCCTTCTGTTTCTCTCTTCCCCTCACATCTCCGCACCCAATCTTATTCATACCTTGCACAAGTTTGCCAACATTTCGGGCCTACATGTGAACCTTCGTAAATCTACAGCCTTAAATATCTCCTTATCCACTGAAGAACTCCCTCTGGCTCAGTCCGCATTACCCTTTTCCTGGTCCTCACATCACCTTCCTTATCTTGGAGTCAAACTTACTGCTGACACATCTAACTTACTCTCAGCCAATTACCCCCCTTGTTGAAAAAGGTCAATGACCTATTTAAGTATTGGACATCTCTTCCTCTTTCCTGGTGTAGCAATATTTCCTGCATCAGTGCTGGATATGGCTCTGCCAGGGTTACTGTTAGCACCAACAGCACATTTAAGCTTGTTGCCCAATTGTGAGACCTGAGACAATGAACAGTCCGGCATCTTTATTTTTTTTTTGTTTTATTTTATATGGGGATAGGAGAAGGGAATGAGTGGGATACTCCTCTGGCTCAACTAGTAACAAGACTGGGACACTTGAGAAAAAAATGCCTTCTAGCGATGACTTGACGCCGGCTGGTTGCCGACCAGAGGCTTTACTAGAATCTTCAGGGCCCCGGTGCAAGAAACCATGCAGGGCCCCCCAGACACCTGGCCGGGGCCCTTCCCTTCAAGCCTGGGGCTCCTCCCACTGATCCTGGGGCCCTTCCCCTTCCTTGCGGGGCCCTTTATTACGGTCCCGCAGTGGGACCCTTTCACAAGTTCTGCAGTTGGTCCAGTGGGGGGGGGGGGGGGCAGGGGAGCACACAGGGGCCCAGAGATAGCAGAACACAAGAGAACTGGATATGAGGAGTGGCAGGGGCAGCATACAGAGGAACCAATCTCCTCCATTTTCCTCCTGCAGCTACAGGAGGAAAAAGGAGGACAGTGATTTCTCTACATGCTGCCCCCGCCGCCCCTCCTATCCAGGTATACAGTGGAGCTGCACGGGCCCCCTGGAGCATGGGGCCCGGTTGCAATTGCAACCCCTGTAGTTATGCCCCTGTTGCCGACCAACGCTTGCTGGCACTTGTGAATACTGACTTGCTGTCACTGAACTGAAACTGACTTGAGACACTGTTAGCTCAAAAGTCCTTTTGCACTGCTTCCTCCAGTCCTCCCTGACTGAGGTAGCCACTGGTAGTTACTGCTGCAACTCTCAACACTTTAACACTTTACACTTCAGGGCCCAACCGCTGGCACCCCTTTACTCTTCAGGGTTATCACTGGCACCCCCTTTACTATATTCCTGTACTGACAAGCTAGCTTCTGGATCCCTCTGACCTTCTCCGGAGTGGTCCCCTCTGCTAGGCAGAACCCCAGGGGCAGTTTGCAGTACACACGACATACTGGATCCTTCTCTGCAGCTCAGCTCAGGCCTGTATCTCCTCAGGCAAGCCGTCTGGGACACCTGATTCTTCCTGACAGGAAGAAAGACAGCCGTCACCTCCCTCCTGGGACTCTGCTTCCCGCCAAAGATGCTGCGTCATGTGTTCCCCTCAGACTTATACCCTCTCCCAGAATGCTGTGCGGCAGAATCTGCCCTCCTGGGATAGATACAAGCCTGGGAGTGCCATTGGCTGGGTTTCCTCCACTGTCCAATGAGAGTCCTCATTGAGCACAGTGGGGAGACTCCCCAGTCTCAACAGCCACACCTGGGAACCATGACAACCTAGCTGAAAAACATGGCCCTGCTGATAAGTAGACAAGGCCCACTATATTTTACCTAGCACCTACCTTGGAGGGTGCTACATCAGTTTGGAAGGATAGCAATCATTACAATTTATTTATTTATTCAGTCCTTCCGATCCCAGTTCTGGCTCATTTTCTACGCATACTACAATGTAGAACATTCAATTTCACTTGGGGTGGTACTAGACCGAGAATTCCTAGAACAACATTGTTCCTTCCTAAAATTTGTGGCGGATTGGGTTTTCCAAATATTAACACTTACTATATGGCTGCACAGATTGCACCAATCACCAAATATCACGCAACACGGGAAATACAGTTATGGGTGGCAATAGAGTCTACTGAAACTGATCCTCACTCAGTTTCCAATTTTATCTGGTTGAATGCCAAAGCTCGTCCACCTGTCCACAACCCTATTCTTGAGCACACACTTTCAATTTGGGATAGACTGAAATCACCATACGGTCTTCAGTCGGCACACAACCCTCTGCTCTCCTCCCTTAAAAATCCATCATTTTACCCAGCTTGGGTATCGCCTACATCTTTCCGCAACTGGGCCACGTCGGGGCTAACTAGATTGCATAATTTGATCTCCTTGTCTGATTTGTTACCATTACCAGATTTATGCAAATCCTTTCTTTTACCTACCTCTGAACTATTTCGCAAATTAAAAACTTCTATTCTCCGCTTATCTCTGGAGATGTCCTACTGAATCAGCTTTCGCCCTTCGAACGTATTTGTTATAAAGATCCTCACGCTAAAGGCCTAATCTCTCAATTATATTTGCAATTACTTATTAAGCCTAAGGAAGGTCCCCCTGAATATGTGGTACAATGGGAATCTGATTTGGGTCGTTCTTTGGATAACACAGAATGGTCGGACATATGGGCTAATACTAAATCCTCTTCCACCAACATTGTTGCGATGGAAGCATCTTACAAGGTACACATTAGCTGGTATCTGGTCCCTTCCAGAATAGCTAAATTTGCACCTCAACTTTCAGCACTCTGCTTTCGCGGTTGTTCGGAGATTGGTACTCACTTACATACTTGGTGCCAATGCCCAATTGTTACCACTTTCTGGGGAAAAGTCTTCGAGTTGGCTTAAATGTTGTTTGATGTGCTATTGTGAAACTGGGAGGACCCTGCGCTTATGGAAAAAGTGCTTAAGTGCAACAATATACTAGTGAAATGTGTAAAAAGCTGCTAGCTGCAGTGTAAAAGTGCTGAGTGCTCTTTTAAAATGTGTAAAACTGTGATTTGCAGCGCTGCTTAAATTGGTTTATAAATATATATATATATCAAAAATTCATATAAAATAATTGAATAATGGAATACTTCATATAGATTAAATAATACAATACATAAAACTCATAAAGTGCTGTAGTATTAGTGAAAATAAATAAATGACTCAGTGTCCATTATATCATCGTGTTGCCGTGATGAATCTTTTCACTTGAAATCATACAGGTGCTAAAGTGCTTGATTTATGCTTTGTTCGGGGTCTCCCCCTTTGGTTATCTACTCACCGCTAGATGGTAGTTTTCAGGCATGTAAGGATAGTTTTGCCCTGCTTCTCCGCTTAATGTGTAATTATTGCTGTGAGTATTGATTCCTCCCCGATGTCCTCATGAAAAGAAAGTCATTCATGGTGAAGATCGTTTAAAAAGGGGGTGTTTATTGGAAAAACAATGGGAATATACTCACAAACATAGTACAATATCATGCAAAAAATGAATGAATGAAGAGAGCGGCTCGGCGGCTGGCTGCTCCCGCAGCATCCACTACACCGGCCGGAGGTCACGTGATACGCTCGACCAATCACTAGACGCGTTTCGATGTGTAACACATCGTCCTCTGTAGCTGACTTACAGAGCGTGCCACTGTGTTAAATATGTTAGGATTGCCACTCCTACTTTGTATTTGGTTTGTGTCTGGTTTGTAAACCGATACATTCACTTTCCAACCCAGACCGCTCTTGGTCTATGTTGTATTGGAGTGGTGTTTGTAAACATTCCTTAAGATTTCGCTACAATACTTTGTTAAAAACAATTTACGGACACTCAATGGTGCCTTCTCCTAGTGGGTTTTGTATCTATAAAACTGGTGATTGATTATAGCCCACACATCTTGCGATTGCTCATGAGCGATACTGCTAAATCTATAATTATGTACATACAATCCAAAATTATTAAGATAAATAACATACATAAAATCCATGATTATATACATGAAATTCAAAATGTAAAGTTTTAAGATCACTGATTACTAGCTGGAATAAAAGTTTTTTATGCATTCGGTAAAAATTGTGTTATATGAAAATGATCAATAATATATATTAAATGACAATATAGTTATGCTCCTATTACGTATTTACATCTACAAAATCTGCATATAGAAACAATTATCCAAAAATGTAAAAATATAAAAAGTGTAAAAAATCTTTCTAAAAATCTTAAAAATCATTAATAATCATTAATAAAACAATTTATATCAATTTCCACGTTTAACCCTTTAGGTGTCATACTATCTAGTTTATGAATCCACCATGTTTCATTTTGTGAAATAGCTCTTTTCATGTTGGTGCCTCTCCAATGTTTTTCTATTGTGTCTATTGCGCAAAATTTTAGTTTGCTCGGATCTTTGTTATGGCATAGTCTGTAATGGTTAGATAAGCTATGTTTCTTGAATCCTTTTTTAATATTTGTTACATGTTCCCTTAATCGGATTCTTAATTCTCTTGTGGTGCGT
Organism: Pelophylax lessonae; assembly: GCF_965119305.1. NCBI lineage: Eukaryota > Metazoa > Chordata > Amphibia > Anura > Ranidae > Pelophylax > Pelophylax lessonae. Next base: position 179,187,299 of record NC_138779.1, read on the forward strand.
CCTATATATTGGAGTCCACACTCACACTCCAATAAATAGGTGACGTGGGTGGATCTGCAAGTTATGAATTTTTCTATTTTGTATTGGCGCTTTGTGACATTGGATGTGAAATGTGTTTCTTTTTTAGATTTGTTGTTTTTTCTGCAGGTGCGGCAAATGACGCAATTGCCGCATCGATAGTACCCCTTCTGATCTAGAAACGTCACTGTTTTTTTCGGAGGATCGGGTATGTTTTTAGCAATTTTATCTTTAAGGATGGGTGGTCTTCTATAAATAAAATGAGGTTTTGTTGGTAAAATGTTTTTAAAAGTAGGATCTCTCATTAAAATGGGCCAGTGGTTTTTAAAAATGTTCTCTAATTGTTTGTACTGCTGGTTAAAATCTGTACAAAAGGCAATTTGGTGCGTTTTTTTCTTTTTCTTACTCGGTTGTAATAATTCTTTTCTGTTCAAATTCTTGACTTTTTGTTGTATCTGGTTGAGCATTTTGGGTTTATATCCTTTATCTTTAAATCGTTTGATCAACATATTCGATTGCTGCATGTAGTCACTTTCAAATTGGCAATTTCTCCTTAGTCTTATAAGTTGCCCTTTCGGGACTGCTGCCAACCACTTAGGGTGATGATTACTGTTGATTGGTATATATCCATTTCTGTCCGTGCTTTTAAAGTATGTTTTGGTGGACATGTGCTCATTAGTTTTAATCCGATCCTCCGAAAAAAACAGTGATGTTTCTAGATCAGAAGGGGTACTATCGATGCGGCAATTGCGTCATTTGCCGCACCTGCAGAAAAAACAACAAATCTAAAAAAGAAACACATTTCACATCCAATGTCACAAAGCGCCAATGCAAAATAGAAAAATTCATAACTTGCAGATCCACCCACGTCACCTATTTATTGGAGTGTGAGTGTGGACTCCAATATATAGGACGCACCACAAGAGAATTAAGAATCCGATTAAGGGAACATGTAGCAAATATTAAAAAAGGATTCAAGAAACATAGCTTATCTAACCATTACAGACTATGCCATAACAAAGATCCGAGCAAACTAAAATTTTGCGCAATAGACACAATAGAAAAACATTGGAGAGGCACCAACATGAAAAGAGCTATTTCACAAAATGAAACATGGTGGATTCATAAACTAGATAGTATGACACCTAAAGGGTTAAACGTGGAAATTGATATAAATTGTTTTATTAATGATTATTAATGATTTTTAAGATTTTTAGAAAGATTTTTTACACTTTTTATATTTTTACATTTTTGGATAATTGTTACTATATGCAGATTTTGTAGATGTAAATACGTAATAGGAGCATAACTATATTGTCATTTAACCACTTGCCGACCGCCGCACGACTATCTACGGCGGCGGTCAGCCCCTCACAGGCAAAGTGACGTAGGTCTACGTCGCTCGCCTGTGAGGGTTTAGGGAGCGAGCGCGCGCCGCCGGAGGCGCGCTCCCGCTCCCGCGTGGTCACGGACCCCCCCGCGCGTGTGACCGGCGGACCCGATCGCCGCCGGCCACTCTGCGATCGGCGGGGGAGAGGGAGAAAGTCAGGCAGCTTGTGTAAACAAGCTGCCTGTCATTCTCCTCTCTGTATGAGAGATGATCACATGGATCTACTATGTAGATCCATTGATCACTCTGCATACAGTTGAAGCCACAGCCAATCACAGTTAGAATCACGCCCCTAGGGACACACACAGCCCCTCCCTCTCAAATAAAGTTAACCCTTTCACTACCAGTGTATTTTTACAGTAACAGTGCATATATATAGCACTGATTACTGTAGAAATGTCACTGGTAACCCCAAAAGTGTCAAAAATGTCAGTCAAGGGTCCGATCTGTCCGCCGCAATGTCGCAGTACCGCAAAAAAAATCGCAGATCGCTGCCATTACGCGTTAAAAAAAAAAACAACAAAAATGACAAAAATCTTTCCTTTTGTTAGTAAACGCAATAACTTTTGCGCAAACCAATCAAAATACGCTTTTTGCGATTTTTTTTACCAAACATAGGTAGCAAAAAACAAATTGACTGAAAATATTAAAAAATTTTGATTTTTACATTTTTTTGGGGGGGAATTTCATATAAAAAAAAGGGAAAAATATTGCTATTTTTGCAAAATTTACGCTCTTTTTTTGTTTATAGCGCATGATCAAAAAATCGCACAGGTGATCAAATACCGCCAAAAGAAAGCTCTGTTTGTGGGAAAAAAAGGACGCCAAATTCGTTTAGGTACAGCGTCGCACGACCGCGCAATTGTCCGTTAAAGTCACGCAGTGCCGAATCGCAAAATACCCTCTGGTCGTTTAGCAGCCAAATCCTCCGGGGCTTAAGTGGTTAATATATATTATTGATCATTTTCATATAACACAATTTTTACCGAATGCATAAAAAACTTTTATTCCAGCTAGTAATCAGTGATCTTAAAACTTTACATTTTGAATTTCATGTATATAATCATGGATTTTATGTATGTTATTTATCTTAATAATTTTGGATTGTATGTACATAATTATAGATTTAGCAGTATCGCTCATGAGCAATCGCAAGATGTGTGGGCTAGAATCAATCACCAGTTTTATAGATACAAAACCCACTAGGAGAAGGCACCATTGAGGCCCCATGCACACGGGGCGTTAGAAAAAACGTACGTCAAAGTTAGTTCTGACGCCGGAAAAAGCAGCTGTAAAAACGTGCTTTCAGTAGCTTTTTCCATTGGCGTTATTGCACGTTTTGCCACGTTGCTTTTAGCAGCGTTTTTTTTTCTTCCATTCAAAATCAATGGTTCCCTATGGGAGCCTATTGATTTGAATGGAGGTCGCACCGCAACACCGCAAGTCGGATCCGACTTGCGGAGCGACTTGCGCTGTGAGAATCTTGAGGGGGAACTCCACGCCAAAATGGGAAAAAAACGGCGTGGGGGTCCCCCCCAGGGTTCCAAACCAGGCCCTTCGGGTCTGTTATGGAATTTGAGGGTAGCCCCATGCCGAAAAAACGGCATGGGGTCCCCCCCAAAATCCATACCAGACCCTTAACCGAGCATGCAGCCCGGCAGGCCAGGAAAGGGGAGGGGACGAGCGAGCGGCCCCACCCCCCCTGGACCACACCAGGCCACATGCCCTCAACATGGGGGGGTGTTGGTGCTTTGGGGCAGGGGGAGCTCTGCACCCCCCACCTCAAAGCACCTTGCCCCCATGTTGATGAGGACAAGGGCCTCATCCCCACAACCCTGGCCGGTGGTTGTGGGGGTCTGCGGGCAGGGGGCTCATCGGAATCTGGAAGCCCCCTTTAACAAGGGGGCACCCCAGATCCCGGACCCCCTCCCTATGTGAATGGGTATGGGGTACACTGTACCCCTACCCATTCACCCCATAAAAGGCAGTGTATGGAAATAACGACAAGAGACGTTTTGGAAAGTTTATTAAAAATCTTCATCCGACTCTTCTTGTCTTCTCCTCTCCGGGGGTCTTCTCCGGGGTCTTCTGCTCTTTTGCTGTCCGCCCTTCTTGTCTTCTCCTCTCCGGGGTCTTCTCCGGGGTCTTCTCCGGGGTCTTTTGCTCTTTTGCTGTCCCCCTCTTCTTGTGTTCTTGTCTCCGGGGTCTTCTGCTGTCCCCTCTTCTGCTGTCCTCTCTTCTTTTCTTCTCCTCTCCGGTCTTCTGCTCTTTTGCTGTCGGCTGTCTTCTTCCTCCGGTCCTCCTCCGACGACGTCTCCGCTGATTATGCCTATCTCCGGTCTCTTCAGCTTATTATATAGCCATTAGGGGCGTGGCCCCGATGACGTCATCTGGAGACCCCGCCCCCTCATGTCACAGATGACGTCATATGTGACATGAGGGGGGCGGGGTCTCCAGATGACGTCATCGGGGCCACGCCCCTAATGGCTATATAATAAGCTGAAGAGACCGGAGATAGGCATAATCAGCGGAGACGTCGTCGGAGGAGGACCGGAGGAAGAAGACAGCCGACAGCCGACAGCAAAAGAGCAGAAGACCGGAGAGGAGAAGAAAAGAAGAGAGGACAGCAGAAGAGGGGACAGCAGAAGACCCCGGAGACAAGAACACAAGAAGAGGGGGACAGCAAAAGAGCAGAAGACCCCGGAGAAGACCCCGGAGAGGAGAAGACAAGAAGGGCGGACAGCAAAAGAGCAGAAGACCCCGGAGAAGACCCCCGGAGAGGAGAAGACAAGAAGAGTCGGATGAAGATTTTTAATAAACTTTCCAAAACGTCTCTTGTCGTTATTTCCATACACTGCCTTTTATGGGGTGAATGGGTAGGGGTACAGTGTACCCCATACCCATTCACATAGGGAGGGGGTCCGGGATCTGGGGTGCCCCCTTGTTAAAGGGGGCTTCCAGATTCCGATGAGCCCCCTGCCCGCAGACCCCCACAACCACCGGCCAGGGGTGTGGGGATGAGGCCCTTGTCCTCATCAACATGGGGGCAAGGTGCTTTGAGGTGGGGGGTGCAGAGCTCCCCCTGCCCCAAAGCACCAACACCCCCCCATGTTGAGGGCATGTGGCCTGGTGTGGTCCAGGGGGGGTGGGGCCGCTCGCTCGTCCCCTCCCCTTTCCTGGCCTGCCGGGCTGCATGCTCGGTTAAGGGTCTGGTATGGATTTTGGGGGGGACCCCATGCCGTTTTTTCGGCATGGGGCTACCCTCAAATTCCATAACAGACCCGAAGGGCCTGGTTTGGAACCCTGGGGGGGACCCCACGCCGTTTTTTTCCCATTTTGGCGTGGAGTTCCCCCTCAAGATTCCCACAGCGCAAGTCACCCCGCAAGTCGGATCCGACTTGCGGTGTTGCGGTGCGACCTCCATTCAAATCAATAGGATCCCATAGGGAACCATTGATTTTGAATGGAAGAAAAAAAAACGTATAACGTGGCTTAACGCACGTTAAGCAACGTTATAGCAAAGTTATTCAGCTTTTAGCAGCGTCAGGCGTTTTTAACGCTGTAACGCTGGTCCTCAGAACGCGCAGGTGGTGGGTTCTTGTTGCAGCCTAAAAACGTCTAAGCCACTTACAGCTCAAAAACGTCTGAGTGTGCATGAGGCCATAGAATAACATGGAGGGGCGTTTTTAGGCTGCAAAAAGAAAACGCCTGACGCTGCTTACAGCGGCGTTAAAAACGTCCCGTGTGCATGGGGCCTGAGTGTCCGTAAATTGTTTTTAACAAAGTATTGTAGCGAAATCTTAAGGAATGTTTACAAACACCACTCCAATACAACATAGACCAAGAGCGGTCTGGGTTGGAAAGTGAATGTATCGGTTTACAAACCAGACACAAACCAAATACAAAGTAGGAGTGGCAATCCTAACATATTTAACACAGTGGCACGCTCTGTAAGTCAGCTACAGAGGACGATGTGTTACACATCGAAACGCGTCTAGTGATTGGTCGAGCGTATCACGTGACCTCCGGCCGGTGTAGTGGATGCTGCGGGAGCAGCCAGCCGCCGAGCCGCTCTCTTCATTCATTCATTTTTTGCATGATATTGTACTATGTTTGTGAGTATATTCCCATTGTTTTTCCAATAAACACCCCCTTTTTAAACGATCTTCACCATGAATGACTTTCTTTTCATGAGGACATCGGGGAGGAATCAATACTCACAGCAATAATTACACATCAAGCGGAGAAGCAGGGCAAAACTATCCTTACATGCCTGAAAACTACCATCTAGCGGTGAGTAGACAACCAAAGGGGGAGACCCCGAACAAAGCATAAATCAAGCACTTTAGCACCTGTATGATTTCAAGTGAAAAGATTCATCACGGCAACACGATGATATAATGGACACTGAGTCATTTATTTATTTTCACTAATACTACAGCACTTTATGAGTTTTATGTATTGTATTATTTAATCTATATGAAGTATTCCATTATTCAATTATTTTATATGAATTTTTGATATATATATATATATTGATGTGCTATTGCCACCCGACCCGGTGACTTTTGAATGCTAAACCGGATATCTCACCTGCACACAGTTCAAACTCCTTATCCTACTCTTAACAGTTGCAAAGCAGACAATAGCCAAAGCATGGAAATCCCCTTCCTTGAATTTCCTTGAAACTAAACAACATGTAAATCATTCTATGGCACATGCTAAAATGGTAGCCCTAGATAATGGTACCTTCAGTAAATATGATGCTCTTTGGAAGCCATGGATACCCAAAGTCCTTCTTCCAGACTTTAACAAAGCTATGTTACTTTCCTGGTAATGTCCTGACACAACCTGATATGTTGTTCTTTTAGGCATGTGCCTTATTCTCGAGAATTGCTCTTGCACTTTTTTTTCTTTTCTCCTTTTTCTCTTGTCCGTTCTTTCTCTTGACCTTTTTTCTTTCCCCCTGTTCTCCTTTCTTTCTTTCTACTCCATCTTTTCTCCATCATTTAATTGTTTGTTTTACCATAATCTTTTACTACAACAATGCAATATCTAATATATTTTTCTTTAAACAATTAGATGACAGTTTTCAGTTATATCACATCATACTGTTTTCTATATGATGAGCGGGATTATTTTGCTATTTAAAACGTGTAATCCCTTTGGTGGTTTTTCTGATTGTGGAATTGTTTTTCTGCCTGTTCTCCTTCCGGGTCACCATTTGAACCCAGTAGGGGTGACTTAGAGGGTGAACATGGCCGTGCTTTTTATATTGTTGCAATACCACTGAAATCCATTTCCTCACTATTTATCGTACTTCTTATGTTTTGGAATCTTGATTGGGATTACCCTTTAAGCCCTTTGTTTTATTCATTCTATACCTGGACTCAGTTTTATGCATTTCTGTTGTATCTATTGAATGTTCATAACAATAATAAAATATTTTGAATGAGAAAAAATTGTAAGAGCAAGACTACGCATGCTCGGAAACGAAAGAAAACATACAAAACGATTCAACACATTACATCACTTCTGAAGTTGAATTCTGTCGTACGAGAATTTTTGTATGAAAGTAACCTCTTCACTTTCAATATGAGACTAGCATGTAGTGATCAACCGATATAGTTTTTTTAATGCCGATATGGATACCGATATTTTGGTCATCGGATATCGGTATCGGCTGATATTGGCCGATATTTTCAGACATTAAAAAAAAAGGGTACTCTTGTGGAGCGATCTGGGGGTCTAAAAGACCCCAAACCCCTCCTCTGCACTTAAAAGCCTTCCAAACACCAAGTTTGGCTGTTTTGAATGCTGTTATTATTTTGGATTTGGTGCCGAGTACCCGGAAATGATGTTATGACATCACTTCCGGGTTTTTTACATAGAGACCCGATCAGAGCCGAATGCGACTTTGATCGGGTCTTCTCTTCAGCGGCCGTGGAGGTAGGATGCCCGGGTCTCCAGGGTGGGAGCTGCGGAAGGTGGCGGGAGGGGGGTGACCCCTCCCGCTCCTTACAATGACAGCCGAGCGGCTTCTCAGTCACATCGGTTTTCATTACAAGACAGCTGACCGTCGGCTATGGACGCCGGTACCGGGATGATGCCTCTAGCTGCAGGCATCACTCCGGTACAGCACTTTCCCGAAATATCAGCAATATCGGTAACCTCAGGGACCAATTCCGATATATTGGGGAAAGTGCATATATCGGCCCCCGATATATTTTGCTGTTGCCGATAATTGGTCGATCCCTACTTGCCGATAATCTGATCGAGGCTTTAGAGCCCTTACACACAGGTTTTCTGATCAGGTCTGCCTGTCCATATTTCCGGCCGACCTGATCAGAAGATCAATGTGGGTCTATGGGCAAGTTGACGTAAATGGACTTGTGTCCATTTATACTCGCCTACCTGTCCATCCTGGTCCAGAAAATAAAAAGAAAAGGACTACAGCATTTTCAGTTTTTCCAGACCTTAATGTGTCAGATTGGAGGTGGCTTGACGTAGCCGGATACAAATCTGTTTATAACTTGCCGCCCATACAATCATAACTGGTCTGCTCCTGTCTCCCGTGTAAATGCAGACACAAACTGAACGTACATGGATATAAAAAACTAAAAAACTAACATCTGTCCCATGGCCAAAACAGGAAGTTAGAGGAAATCCGTCCAAAGTGAGAAAATCCTTGGCTGTCATTGAAACGAATGTCCTCTGCCCTCCAATGAAGCTATTCAAGCACAGATTACAGGAATGACAGCTGTGAACCCAGAAGTGACATAATAAACATAGTTTTTAGGGTAATTCATTGCAGGAGGAATCTGATCTAGTGCATTCTTGGCTACACTAGCTGAGGAACGACAGCTGTGACCCCAAAAATGGCCTGGTCAGGAAGGGGGTAAAATCTTCCAGAGCTCAAGTGGTACGTTTGATTTTCACCATTTCGCAAAAAGGCGCAATTTAAAAGTTACAGATATTTGTTATTTATTAACTCAATACAGGTAAGCTTTTATGTTTTTTTAACAGAGAACTTTTATTGAACCAGTAGCAAACAATGCAAAAAGTAAAAACAAAAAACAGATAACATGGCACAACGCACCCTACAAGCTTTTATGTTTAGTAGGAATTTTGTACAATTTGCTGTGTTGTTATTCTGCCAATAATGATTATAGTGTATTTTTAGCAAAAATATTGTTTTGATAAATATTTGCCCAAGTATCGTGAGGTCTTAAAAATCAGTAGGATCTTCTTTTTACTCTACTGCTCCTGTGCTATCAGTATATCAATATATTGTTTGGGGGGGGGGGGGGGTCTTTTACAAACTCTGAAAGCTATAAGTAAAAAAAATAAAAAGGCAATGGAAAAATTGCAAAAATGGTCCTGCTAGCTGAGTTTGAAAAGTGAAGCACGGCGTCGGGCAGCGAAAGAATGCAGAATCCATCTTTGAATAAGCCTGCCTATGATGCTAACAAAAAGAGAACAATACAAATAAGAAGAGAAGCAAGGGTAGAAGTAACTTTTTATAGATGAACAATTTACATGCACAAGATGGTGAGGACTGAAGTCAATATAAGCACAGTATGTTATGCTGCAGAGATATGGATTTTCCACTAGATGGAACCTTTTAACTTTATTATAAATGTTCCTTTTTTTTTTTTTACACAATTTCCTATCGCTCATCTATACTGGATTTTCCTATTTATACATACAGTACATCTTAAAGCTCCAGGAAAACAACTAAATATTCAGTTGAAATACTGAAAATATACCATGGAATGGTAATTCTTTCATTATTGGCTAAACTTGCACAGTTTGGTCTGGATGCGGGAATCTGTTAGATTTCTTTCATTTGGCCCACAGCCCAAAAAAAAGTAAGCTATAGGTATAAAGTTTAGCGTAATATTAATACCTCAGTGTTTTTAGCTTACTACATTGAGCACAAAAAAGTAAAACTCCCCAGAAAACTATTTGGCAAAATTCTTACACCAGCACTTGCAGTTTACAACTTTTTATGCTGTTATCTTAGTGCTGCTTCCCCAAACTTCTGTTCTTCACAGAAAATAATTAACAGTGGACAGTGTAGTCTCCAGCCAGTCTGTTAGCTTGGAAAAGGGAATTAAGGCCCGTACACACGTGCAGATTGTCGGCCAAAAAGATTCGGCCGACGACCGATCGGCCGATTTTCGGCTTGTTAGTATGATGCTTCCGACAGCCGACAGCGCACTTTCGGCCGAACAGAATCTGTTGTGCAAGCATTACAATTTTTGTAGGCCGACACCAGAACGGCCGATTGTTCGCCAGTCAGTACAGAATTCGGCCGACACACATCTACAAATCTCAACACGCATGATCGGAACCAAATAACGTCCCGGAAGAATATTCTCAAGTAAACTCAACATTTTATCCAGAAAGAACTTTCGGCTCGCGGCAGGCCAAAAAATATGTGAAATGCGGAGCACATGCTCATCTTGATAAATGTGAGAAGAAGGAAGATGCTGCTCATAATTCAATACTTTTCAAATAAAAAGGCATGTGTTCTGTTATGATGAAGATAATGTTTGTCTATTCTATCTGTTCTATCAAATTTTAGAATTAAATCATTTTAACTCTTCACCATTATCTTTGTATTTTGACTGCAAAGATCTAACTATTGATATGTCCCTTTATTCTTTTATGAATTAATGTATCAAACATATTTTGCTGGTTATGCACAATATTCAACATGTTAACAAATTAAGATACGCCATTTTTTAATTGCAATCTTATTTATTATTTTAAATCAGAAAAAACAAACAGAAAACATTAATATTTTCCGTATTCAAAAAATAAACATAAAAAAGGTCCATTTGGACTAAATTAACTTATAAAATCATAAACAGGGGTAAAATAAATAATAGGGTACAAAAATTATAATTGATGATAACTGTAATCAGGCTGCCATGAGGGCATGTTGGCATCATGCTGCCCATATTGCCACTGGCTGCCATGTGGCATTTGGCGAGGTGGTGGCTGTTGTTGTGGAGGTGGAGGTGGAGGGCACGGGTGCTCCTCGGACGCGTGGCTGTGCTCTGTAAGGCAGCCCCTTTCCGCCTTGTGCAGCACATCTAAAATAAGTTTTTGGGCATATTGCCGCTGCAGTAGGTCCACTTGCCCTAAAGTTTTCCCTGTCATATTTCCGAACGATTCATGTGCCTCCGGTTTCCGACGGAGGGCTATGGTGGCCTCACTTATGAATTGATCGGTGATGTCATCCGTGTGTTTTCTTTTTTGCCTCCGTTTGGCAGGAGGTGGTGGAAATAATTCAGAGGGCTCCACAGCCTCCTGGCTGCAACCTGCCTCCTCCTCAGTGACACTTCCCTGTTGATGAAATGAACAATTGATTAGAATGTTATAGTGTATATAAAAATGCATGTTTGTTATATTATTGTGAACAAATAGCAGACTTTACATACAGTGGCGTATCTAGGGTCTCCAGTGCCCTTGTTGAGGAGCTGTATTTGGCAACAACCCCCCCAAGATCAATGTAAAAATGTAACCACCCTAAAAAATCTAAAAGGGCATTAAATGTTCTCATTTGTCCCTTGTTTGCCCAGTGTAGAGCTCTCTAGTGGACAATCATTGTCTCAGGTGTGAAAAACAAGAAAGAGAGGGGTGAGAGATAGAGAGAGGGAGAGAAAGAGTGGGTGTGAAAGAGAGAGGAGGGGGGTTGCAGAGAGAGAGGGGCCTGAACTTGCAGAGGGCTTGATGTAGAGCGTTGAGGGTGAAGTGTTGCAGGGAAACAGGAATAAGGAAGCCACCTGCCTTGCTGACCCGGAGTGAGAGACCAGAGACATGGAAGCAAGGATGGATGTATCATTTGCAGGAGCTGTTAGTTTGTTAGTTTGTTAAAAAAAAAGGTTGAGCCGGAGGAATGCTGAGGCTATAGCAGTGTTTGTTAAGACCGGAGGTGTGCTGGGGATGCAGTGAGAGGCAGTCTCAATCTCCTGGTCTGTTTGCTCAGCTGCTCTCAAAGTTTTACACCTGCATGAAGCAGCTCTCAATGTTTTACACCTGCATGAAGCAGCTCTCAATGTTTTACACCTGCATGAAGCAGCTCTCAATGTTTTACACCTGCATGAATCCACCTGCAAACTGGGGGTTCTGGGGTGTGCAGGCTGAGTGGATTTAGAAAAAATCACTAACACAATGCCAATGTTTTTGCGACCCCCCCCCCCCCCCTGGCCTGCGCCCCTGGCGGTTGCCTGTCATCCCAACCTCTTGCTATACCCGTTTACATAAAGGGTCAATTATGGTTTAGCTTATAATCTTGTTAAATGATTACATTTTTAGCAGACAATATATTGTGAAATGCCATACCTGAGTCAAACTCTCCTCCAGGATATCTTCCTCCTGGCTGGGATCAACATAGGCATCTGCCAAAGTAGAAGGCAGTGTGGAAATGGATGGCCTGGATTCCTCCGTGTCTGCCAGGAATCTGAGGTTGTCAAGGTACCACAGCCGTGGTACAGGGACATTTTCTGCAGCTGCTCCAGACTTTGTGGCGTCTTCTATTTTTTTAACCTCTCGTCTGTAGGCAGTGCGAATGCTGTTTATTTATTTTTTAATATAATCAATATTTGCCCTCGGATATATGGGCTTGTACAAGGCCACTAGATGTTCATAGGCCTGTTGTTTCATCTGCCTATTTTTGTATGCTGCAGATTTGATTTGCCACAAACAGGGCAGTTGCCTGTACTCCTCAATAAACTGGATCAAGAGCTCATGGTTGGTGAAAGTGTCCACCATTTTCCAGTACAGTATATGCCTGCAAGACACAACACAACACAAAACATAGTAAAATAGCATGTATTTTGGGACATAATAAAGATATTCCTAATAAAAGCTGTATAGGGCCCAAAACACACACTTTCTAATCAAATAGTCGTACCTTTGTTTGCGGGGAAGAGTCGTGATTCGCCGCTCGCTCGTGCTCCAACCAACGATATGTCCGCTAGCGAATCATCGACCGAAAGATCTGGCGTCCTTTAAATACGGCGCATGCGTCAACTCCTCCTCCAGTGGCGGGCTTGTGCAGGGGTGTGTAAGTGCCGAAGATCAGGCCTACATGCGACACACACACACCTGAGGCGGTGGAACAATCTTTGGCAAGAAACATGTCTCAAAGATCTGAGAGTTCAACTAGTGTGGGCCGAAGTGGTTGGGCCACCAGAAAACCCAAAGCTACACCCATGACCAAGGGGGAAATGGTGGAGATGGTAGGAATCCTAGAAAGGATGGACTATGATGGGAAGTTAGAAAACTACGAGAGGCCCAATGCCAGGAAAGACCGCATTATGGACAAGGTGGTGGCCTGTTTAAAGAAAAAGTATGGTGTGGAGAGATCCAAAGATCAAATCAGGAAACGATGGTCCGATCTAAAACATCGTGAGCAAGATCAGCTTGGGCAAATCCATCGTATTCTGAAAAAAAGTAAGTTAGTTATTTTATCATGCAATATGTATATTTGAAATTTGGTGTATGTTGTATTAACATGTCTAGATTATAATGTCTATATAAAAAGTACTATTACTCATTTTATTGGTCATGTCGTGATTAGATCGATCTATTGTTGATTTTTTAGTATATTACATTAAAAGACAGGAAGCCATAGTTAAAAATATATGTATTGTATTGCAACGAATGTTCTTTCTTGGCACGAATTTTCTCTGCAAACATTCCTATTATTCACAGATTATTATTCTATTATTCTAACCTTGAAATAGGAGAAAAAAGAAAACTAAAAGCCAAAGAATGGGAAAGGAGGAGGAGAGGTGCAGGGAATTTGGCAGCTCCATTTGCAGTGGAGGAAGAAGCTGAGGACATGGGCCCAGATGCTGGCACACATTCTCCAAAAGGTAATTGGTTCCTATGTACAGTCAAACATTAATGTACCATATTTTTAGGAGATAACCATGTACATGTCTTAATATTTGTTCATAAAATAGCTATCAAGCAGGGCACCATGTCCTAACAAATGTACCTCTTGTGACTTTTATGATATGGCAACTTTTTTGTATTATGTAGATCAAGACATTCTTCCTGAATTAATAATGGTGGAGCCAACAAGTGACCAGACACCAGAGCAACATGAAGGTTGGTAGGCACAGATTTTTGGGTAGTGGGATAATAGAAATATGTGTATTTACAATGATTGTTTAACCTTATATTCTTGTATTCCCTTACAAATTTACATTGCAGATGTTCCCTCATGCGAGGATGTGGCATCTCCATCCGGATCGGATGTTCATACATCTCATGGCAACTTGCCAAGCAGCCTTGCCGGCACATCTGTAATTTTTGAGGATCCTGGACCAAGTGTCGGAGAGCCAGTTGTGTCCCACGTAGGTTTTTTAATAATGATTTTTAAAGTGTATTTGTCATTTGCTGTATTTGATGTAATGCTTCAAAGGAACGACCTGTTTGTTCAATAATGTAAATCAGGTGTGGCAAGCTTTGAAAATATGAGTCCATTATATAATCATATAGTGTAAATTCGTCATAATTTTTTTTTTTTTTTTTTCGATTTGTGACTATATGATTATATATTACACACATGATTAAATAGTTTTGCGCACCTGATTGACATTTTACATCAAAAATATTTTTTTGACGTTTGCAGGTTTCTAGGCCCCTTGCACACGGGGCATGAGCTAAAAGATGTGTCAAAGCTTTTTTAACGCCAGAAAAGCAGCTGTAAATACGTGTTTTCATTATTTTGGAGAATTTGCGTAATCGCACGTTTTGCCATGTTGCTTTTATCAGCGTTATTTTCAGCCTCCATTTGTAAACACTAGTTCCCTATGGGAGCCTCTTTATTTGAATGGAAGTCGCACCGTAAGTCGGATCAGGATACTCTGACTTGCAGGGCCACTTGCGCTGTAAAGATTATTGAGGGGGAACTACACAGAAAAATTGGATAACCCGCCGTGGGTGTCCCCCCCCAAGTTCCCAAGCAGGCCCTTTGTGTGTGTTATTGAGTTTGAGGGTAGGCCCACACCAAAAAGACGGCATGGGTTACCCCCAAAATCCATACCAGACCCTTATCCAAGCATGCAGCTTGTCAGGCCAGGAAAGGGGACGAGCAAGCGGACCAAACCCCCCCCTGGACCACAGCAGGACACATGCCCTCAACATGGGGGATTTTGTTGCTTTGGGCCAGGGGGGGCTCTGCACCCCACACCCAAAAGCACCTTGCTCCCATGTTGAGGAGGACAAGGGCCTCATCCCCACAACCCTGTCTGGTGGTTTTGGGGGGTCATGCGGCCAGGGGGTTCCTAAGACTTTGGAAGCAACCTTTAACAAAGGGTGGCCCCCAGATCCCAGACCCCAATCCCTATGTGAATGGGTATGGGGTACATAGTACCCCTACACATTAACCACATAAAAGGAAGTGTATGTGAATAACGACAGGAGACGTTTCTGAAATGTTATTAAATATCTTCATCCGGGCTTCTCCACTCTGCTCTTTGGATCTTCTCCTCTCCACTCTTCTGCTGTCCAACCTTCTGCTCTTATGTTGTCTGCTCTTTTGCCCTAGGCTCTTCTTCTTTCTCCTGTCCTCCTCCGATGCTGTTGCCGTGGATTCTGCCCGTCTCTGGTCTCTGCAGCTTAATATATATACATTACGACCATGCCCTCACAATAACGTCATCATGCGTTCACACCCCTAATGAATCTATAGTAAGCTCCAGAGACCGGCAGAATCATCAGCAACAGCATCAGAGGAGGACAGGAGGAAGAAGAAGAGCCTAGGGCAAAAGAGCCTAAGAACAGGGTAGTTATTAACTCGAGAGTAATTTAAGATAAACTGGACACCAAATGTTTCTCTATTATGACCTCATGTAGGTGATTCACATTGACTCTGTTGTATTTTTTTTTTTACAGATCATGTTTTACATAGTTGCAGTCTTGCAAAATTGACCACTGAGGCTCTACAATGCTGCTCAGACCTTGAAAAAATTAAGGAGACTGCAACAGCATTACAGAATAAAATGCGAGACTTCGTGGACATGATTGGCAAATTTAAAAAAAATATTTTACAACGTTTTAAATGTTTTTATTGGGATGTTCCTGATTTTACCCATTTTGTATTGTCTTTTATGGCATATTTATTACACTCAGCTGTTAAGGGTGTACCCAAGTTTGGGAAAAGCACTTTACAACACCCTAACCCTAACCCTGTAAATGTTTGTTACTAAAACATTTTTACATTCAACAATGTGTGTTCGATTCTTTATTTGACTTTCGTTGGGGGGTCCAGGTCTAAAGCTGTGTAAAGAAGCACTAAATGTATGATGGCTGTCCTATTCACATATTTACATGTTAATGAAAGCAGTTTTGACACTGCCATATGCGAGTTGCTGGAGGTGTCAATGAAATGTTAAAGATCCCCCCAGTTTTAACGCATATCACAGTGCGATCTGACATTTCACACAGGATCGGATCACACAAGTATGAACGACTGTGCGATCCTATCCTGATGCGGCTGAATAAATGTATCATGTGTGACTTTTGTGCGAGTGCAGTGCGAATTTAGCCATACAAACTGTATAGCTGATTTTGGCCTGAACATCTGATCACATGTAATAAAGGAGCAGTGCGCTCCGATATTACATGCCATCAGATGTGCAGTGTGAATTGAGCCATACACTTTGTATGGATACATTCGCACTGAACATGCACACAAGTCGCACATGACCCTTTATTTCTGATGTATCTGGATTCGATCGCACAGTGCTTCACACTTGTGGAATACAATCCTGTGCAAAAAGTAAGTGGCGGGTCACCCTTATGCGATGCAGGAAGGCTGCAAAGTCGCAGACTTCCCGCATCGCATAAGTGTGACTCAACACTCAAGGTACTAGCAGTCCTATTATTCAATATGGCATTGATATTGCCAGTAGCAATCAGTGTAGGGAGATCAGTGTAATCTATAGTGTATTGCTGGTTCGTTGCTCTAGTTCACTTTCCATTACCTATATATAACACTTTGAGATCAACAATGATCAAGTTTCACATAACACTGACATATCCTAACATTGGTGGGCAGTGAGAAGGATGTCATAAATGAATACAACATAACAGGTGTAGGTACGTTGTTAATACCCTAATGTATTATATGAAATATATAGTATGGGCAGCTTCTGGACAATGACCACCAATGTAAGGTGACATTAGATGAACCTTGGGTGTGACCTAGTTCTCAATGTGAGAGGGTTTGTGGAAATTTTATGGGGTGCAGAAGGCCCTTGTATTTACACCACTGGATAAAAAATAACACATGGCCATCATCACTTTGGATCAGCTGGTGAGAGACTACAGTAAAGAAACACACTGATGAATGTATTAACCCTTCCAAAGTCACACATATATAACACATGATTAACCCAAAAAATTATGTTTGGCATATGTGCCCAAATGATTAGAATCCACAATACAGAATCATTGCAATTTTGGTTTAATGTGTCGAAAAATCTGATATCTCTGACATTTATCTTGTGTGTCAAATCTTTAACAACATTAATGGGTGTGTGGCAGTGATTGCTGCCAGGACACAGCTCCTCTCCCCACGAAATATTCCAGATATTCCTGGCGGATCTGACGGGCCCTCTGTGATGCCAATCCTGAGCATCCAACTTGCATTGAGGTCATGGACTCCATTTGCTCACGAGGTTGTGCCTCTCCACTTGTACCTGGAAAAGCAGGGTCAGTATCCAGTTGCTGCATAAGATAGTTTTCTGCATTCCTGCGTAGAAAGTTGTGTAAAATGCAGCAACAGAGGACCACGTTATCAACTTTGTAGAGTGCCAGGTGTATGGACGTCAGGAATATCCGGAACCGGTTGGCCATTATCCCGAAGGCATTCTCAACAACTCTGCGAGCTCTGGACAACCGGTAGTTGTAGATCCTTTGCCCGGGGGTGAGGTTCCTCTGAGGGTAGGGCTTCATAAGATGCTCCCCAAGCGCAAAAGCATCATCTGCTATAAAAACAAAGCTCATACCCTCAATGGTTTGCTCCCTGGATGGCAAGTTCAGAGTGCCGTTATGAAGACGACGAGCGAACTCCGTCTGCTCAATAACTCCCCAATCCGAATTGCGGGCATTTTTGCCAATATCCAAAAAAATAAACTCATAGTTTGCATTAACTATGGCTAGCATGACTATACTAAAAAATCCTTTATAATTATAATAAAATGTGCCGGAATTCGGAGGGAGGACAATGCGGACGTGCTTCCCATCTATAGCACCCCCACAATTGGGAAAATTCAACTTCTCCAGAAATTGAGCAGAAATCTCCAGCCATTGCTTTGCGTTTGAAGGAAACTGTGGGGGAAACAAAAAAAACAAGATTTAGTGCTTGAGCACATCACATTATTAATTACACACACAGTTGTCTGTTAAATGCTTATGCAACTTTGAAAAAATATAAACAACAGGAAGGCAATCGTTTGGATTTGGGGATGTAACATCTACATACATTTTTTTTACACCTCCTAATGTTATTATATTGTAAAGGGCCATACACACTATAAGATTCTCGGAAGACTTTTTCCTTCAGATTTACCTTTTCTATGTAGTGCGAGGGCCTGCCAGATTGCATAGAATTTGAAAGTGTTTAGGTTTGACCTTATATTATCTGGTTTTGGTAAATCTTAAGGAAAATTTCTTAAGAAAATCTTATAGTGTGTATGGTCCATTATACTCACCATCTAGAGCAGAGATTCTCAAACTACGGCCCTCCAGCTGTTGCAGAACTACACATCCCATGAGGCCTTGTAATTCTCTGACATTCACAGACATGACTAGGCATGATGGGAATTGTAGTTCCTGAACAACTGGAGGGCCATAGTTTGAAGACCTCTGAGCTAGAGCTTTGGTATATGCTGACTTTTACATTTAGCATGTGGGTGGGGGGATAGGTAAGTAAAACTATGCATTTATACATCAATAAGGGCTTGTGGTCAGTGAAGGTTTTAACATCATTACATAAACATACACAATCATAGGTGGGAATGGATGGACTGACGTATTTAAGATAAATCATAAACTAGGTACTAAAACATTGGCCAAGGAATAATTGTTTGAGGGAAAGTAATAAAATGACACAGATTCAAAATACTGTTAACAGGCAATGCGTTTAGGGACACATAGTAGAGAATGGTGGGGTGGTTAGTGGGTAATTTTAAAAATGCTTAAGATAATCTACATCTTTACTACTATGTGCATGCGAACAGAGGGTAGTTACAAAATAATGGCCTGTGTCAATTGCTGTACATCCAAAAACATCATAATTCGGGTGAAACGACTAATACATGTAATGTAATGTAAAAAATAAAACATACCTTGATATAGTCCTTCTGCAAGACCTTGATGATAGCAGAGCAGGTCTCAGGGATGATGATACCAAGTGCTTGGGGGGAGATGCCTGTGGTGAACTTCAGATCCTGCAGGCTTCTCCCTGTTGCAAGATACCTCAAAGTCGCAATTAACCTTTGTTCAGGAGTAATTGCAACCCGCATACAAGTATCCTGCTTCAGAATATAGGGGGACACCAGGGCAAGAAGACGGTGAAAGATGGGATCCGTCATCCTCAAATAATTCCTGAAGTCATCAGGATTATTTTCCTGGAGCTCCCTCAGCAAGGACATGTGGGAAAATTGATCATGGTTAAGCAACCAATTTTTCGTCCAGGAGGTCCGGTTCTTCTTCCTCTTGCTCATACGTCGCTTCAGAGCCAAAACTCCTACGCTAAGTACAGCAAGGGTCGAATCCTCGGGCTCCATAATAAATTCTCGAACGATGTCTCGGAAAATAGCGAAATGTCGTCAACCAAACAAATGCTACCGAAATCAGCGCGAGATGCCCAGAAGGGTCACGGCCAAACACTCACTTCCTCTTTTGTAGCGGTGGACGTGCGTGGAAAGAGCGTTGAGTGTACTGACGTCATTTTCTGTCGGCCGACAAAAGTACAGGGCAAGTCTAGAGCACTTTTCAACAGACAAACAACAAACACGACAGCCGTGGACATTTGACGGCCGATCGGTCGGCCGACGATCGGTACGTGTGTACGGGGCATAAGGGAGGTAGCAAGGAATGCCTTGTTATCCTAGGCTAAGAGGCTGTGTGTTTATGCTGTAAGATAAAGGTCATGGTCATGGCACCAGCTTTAACCACTTCAATACAGTGCACTTTCACCCCCTTCCTGCCCAGGCCAATTTTCAGCTTTTAGCGCTGTTGCATATTGAATGACAATTGCGCGGTCATGCAACACTGTACCTAAACCAAATTTATGTCATTTTTCCCCATAAATAGAGCTTTCTTTTGGTGGTATTTGATCACCACAAGGTTTTTTCTTTTTTGTTAAACAAATAAAAAAAGCCCGAAAAGTTTGAAAAAAAAAAAGTTTTTTTGTTTATGTTATAAAATTTTGTAAATAAATAAGATTTTTCCTGCACTGCCGAGCACTGATGAGGCCGCACTGACAGGCACTGATGAGGAGGCACTGATGGGGTGGCACTTATATATGGCACTGACATGTGGCACTGATAGGTAGCACTGATATGCAGCATTGATGGGCACTCATAGGCGGCACTGATAGGCAGCACTGATGGGCACTAATTGGCGGCACTGATGGGCACTGATAGGCGGCACTGATGGGTACTGATAGGCGGCACTGATGGTCATTGATGGGCAGCACTGATGGGCACTGGTGGGCAGCACTGATGGGCAATGATGGGCACTGGTGGACGGCACTGATAGATGGGAATGATGAGCACTGGTGGGCGGCACTGATAGATGGCAATGATGGGAAGCACTGATGAGGAGGGCACTGACAGGCTTCCTGAGCACTAATTGGCATCCCTGGTGGCATGGGTGGGCATCCCTGGTGGCCATGGATGGGCATCTCTGGTGGCCATGGGTGGGAAATCCCTGGTGGCTCTAGTGGCATCCCCCAAGGGTCTGTACTGGTAATCAATGCTCTGATTACCAGCACAGACCCCCCCCCCGTCAGGAGAGCCGCCAAACTGAGGACAGCCTATCAATGGCACTTCCTATTTACTATGTGACCAGCTGTGATTGGACACAGCTGGTCACATGGTAAAGAGCCTACGTCATAGGCTCTTTACCAGGATCGGAGATGCGGTGTGTCAGAGAACCCAGGGGCGCGCAGAGCGGCCTATCCTGCTGGACGTCATATGATGCGCAGTCAAGATAGAGCAACCACTTTGCAGCTGTCATTCTGCTATATGACGGGCGGGAAGTGGTTAAAGGGATTGTAAGGGCTGAAGTTTTTTTTTATCTTAATGCATTCTATGCATTAAGATAAAAAAACCTTATGTGTGCAGCAGCCCCCCTAATACTTACCTGAGCCCATCTCTATCTATCTATCTAAGCTTGACTCCACTCCTCATTGGTGGAGACAGCAACGCAGCACAATTGGCTCCCGCTGCTGTCAATCAAAATCATTTAGCCAATCAAGAGAGAGAGGGGCCGGAGCCAGGTCGTGGCTCTGAGTCTTAATGGAAACAGGGAGCTGTGACTCGGCTCGGTTGGTGCAAAACCAAATGCACAGAGCAGGTAAGTATAACTTGTTTGTTGTTTAAAAAAAAAAAAAAAATAGACTTTGCAATCACTTTAAACGTAGGACGTAGAGGTGCTTGGCCACTGACTGGACGTAGAGGTGCTTGGCCACTGACTGGACGTAGAGGTGCTTGGCCACTGACTGGACGTAGAGGTGCTTGGCCACTGACTGGACGTAGATGTGCTTGGCCACTGACTGGACGTAGATGTGCTTGGCCACTGACTGGACGTAGATGTGCTTGGCCACTGACTGGACGTAGATGTGCTTGGCCACTGACTGGACGTAGATGTGCTTGGCCACTGACTGGACGTAGAGGTGCTTGGCCACTGACTGGACGTAGAGGTGCTTGGCCACTGACTGGACGTAAAGGTGCTTGGCCACTGTCTGGACGTAAAGGTGCTTGGCCACTGACTGGACGTAGAGGTGCTTGGCCACTGACTGGACGTAGAGGTGCTTGGCCACTGACTGGACGTAGGGGTGCTTGGCCACTGACTGGACGTAGAGGTGCTTGGCCACTGACTGGATGTAGAGGTGCTTGGCCACTGACTGGACGTAGAGGTGCTTGGCCACTGACTGCACTACGGGAAGAGATTGAAACATCATGCAGAACAATTCCTGTGGATAATCTAGTCAATGTCTGGATGCTAATGGTGACCACTTCACCTAATGTAATTGCATATTTCAACCATGACTTACAGCTACCCTTTGATGTTTAAAAAAATCTAGAAGTAACATTTTGATGCATATATTTTTCATATTGAACTGTGCAAACATTTTTTGGGCCCCTCTGTATATATACACACTGGCCACTGTATTAGATACACCTTGATAGTACTGGGTTGGACCCCCTTTTGCCTTCAGAACTGCCCTAATTCTTCCTGGCATAGATTCAACAAGGTGTTGGAAACATTGCTTAGAGATTTTGGTCCATAGTGACAGGATAGCATCACGCAGTTGCTGCAGATTTCTCAACTGCACATCTATGATGCGAATCTCCTGTTCCACCACATTTTAAGGGTGTTCTATTGAAATGAGATCTGATGACTGTGGAGGCCATTGGAGTACAGTGACCTCATTGTCATGTTTAAGTTTGAGAAGATATGAGCTTTGTGACATGGTGCATTATCCTGCTGGAAGGAGCCATCAGAAGATGGGCACACTGTAATCATTACGGGATCGACAATACTGGCATTTAAACAATGCTAAATTGGTACTAAGGGGCCCAAAGTGTGCCAAGAAAATATCCCCCACACCATTTCACCACAAGCCTGAACTGTTGATACAAGACAGGATGGATCCATGCTTTTATGTTGTTTATGCCAAATTCTGACCCTACCATCTGAATGTCGCAGCTGAAACCGAGATTCATCAGATCAGACATTTTTCCAATCTTCTATTGTCCAATTTTGGTGAGCCTGTGCAAATTGTAGCCTCAGTTTTCTGTTCTTAGCTGGCAGGAGTGGCACCCGGTGTGGTCCTCTGCTGCTGTAGCCCATCTGCTTTAAGGTTCGATGTGTTGTGCGTTCACAGATGGTATTCTGCATATCTTGGTTGTAACTATTGGCTATTTAAGTTACTTTTGCCTTTCTATCATCTCAAAATAGTCTGCCCATTTTCCTCTGACCTCTGACATCAACAAGGCATTTTCGTCCACACAATTGCCGCTCACTGGATATTTTCTCTATTTTGGACTATTCTCTGTAAACCCTAGGGATGGTTGTGCGTGAATATCCCAGTAGATCAGCAATTTTTGAAATACTCAGACCAGCTCCTCTTGCACTGAACAGATTCGATTTTTTCCTTCAGCCTTACCAAAACCATATAATATGAGGTCAAACCTAAACACTTTCAATTTGTATGCAATCAGGCAGGCCTTTGCACTACATAGAAAAGGTAAATCTAAAGGAAATCTGACAATAAAAGTTGTATGGTGTGTATCCAGCTTAAAGGGCCATACACACTATAAGATTTTCTGAAGACTTTTTCCTTTAGATTTACCTTCAACTATGTAGCACAAGGACCTGCTTGACTGCATACAAATTGAAAGTGTTAAGGTTTGACTTCACAGTTGCCAACATTTGAAAAAAAAATTCCAGGGACACTTTGCAGCACAGCTATCAATTACTTACCACACCCACTTCCCTGAAGCTCCACCCACTCTACATAATTAAACTCCACCTACTTATCATCAGATTATAGGGTCTACTCAATAAAGAGAGAATTACAGGAAATTGAAAAGAGAATTTCAAACTTAAGTAGCAGAATTGGAATAATTCTCCCATTCAACTGCAATACTTCTGTCTAAAGTTTAAAATTCTCAACACAATTCCCTGCAACTCTAAAGTGTCAAATGTGCTCAGGTGTGACCATACAAAAAAATTGAATATGTAAATATAAATAAAGTTCAAGGTGTAAATAAGTATGATAAAACCTAATTATACTATCTGTTATAATTAGGTTTTAATGGTGCCAGGCGGCGCCATTACGTAACTGCGCATGCGCCTGCCCAGCTGAGCTTGTATGAGCTTTCCTAAACCCGGCAGACGTCGGAACGGCGCATGCGCAGTTACAATGTCGGCCCATAACCATTTCTTTTTCCGGTCACCGGCTGCCCGAAACGGGCAGCCCGATTAACGAGCGCTTGCGGGGACAATGTAAATTACCCGGGACAGACTCCTATTTGCCGGGACTGTCCCTGCAAAAACTAGACAGTTGGCAAGAATGTTATATGGTTTTGGTAAATCTAAAGAAAAATCTAAAGAAAATTGTATAGTGTGTCTCCAGTTTAACAGATAAACTAATAGAAAAACAAGTCAATACATAATCCAGATTGAATAACAGCAGTTGCTTCTTTGTGGGTATGCAAAAAGTCTGGACTACAAAGGTTTTTGTTCCTGTGTAAAATGCAAATGAGAATGAAGTCTGAAGTTAGAGATAACATTATTCTTCTTTTACATCCCTGCTCAACTTTAAGCTGACCATAGATGGGTAGAATTTTGAATTAGGAGGTTCTAATGGGCCATACACATTATAAGATTTTCTGAAGACTTTTTCCTTTAGATTTACCAAAACCATATAATATGAGGTCAAACCTAAACACTTTCAATTTGTATGCAATCTGGCAGGCCCTTGCACTACATAGAAAAGGTAAATCTGAAGGAAAAAGTCTTCAGAAAATCTTATAGTGTGTATGGCCCTTAAGAAAGTTTGTTCATTTTTCAAATAATTAGTGGGCCAAATCGACATTCACTTTTGACTGCAGTTACTAGAAAATTTGAAGGAGCAGGATGTTCTCAAACAAATTAATTTCTAACAGTGTATGTAGTTTTCATTCAGCAAAGTCTGCTTGTTCCAAAATAAAGCAAAAAAAATCTTTCAAATGACATTTAACCACTTAAGCCCCGGAAGATTTTACCCCCTTCCTGACCAGGGGGTATTTTGCAATTCGGGACTGCGTGATTTTAACGGACAATTTGGGGGTCGTGCGACGCTGTACCTAAACGAATTTGACGTCCTTTTTTTTCCACAAACAGAGCTTTCTTTTGGTGGTATTTGATCACCTGTGCGATTTTTTAATCATGCGCTATAAACAAAAAAAGAGCGTCAATTTTGCAAAAATAACAATATTTTTCACATTTTTTTATATGAAATTCCCCCCAAAAAAATGTAAAAATCAAAATTTTTTAACATTTTCGGCCAATTTGTTTTATGCTACATATGTTTGGTAAAAAAAATTGCAAAAAGCGTATTTTGATTGGTTTGCACAAAAGTTATCGCGTTTACTAACAAAGGGAAAGATTTTTGTCATTTTTGTTGTTTTTTTTTAACGCGTAATGGCGGCGATCTGCGATTTTTTTTGCGGTACTGTGACATTGTGGCGGACAGATCGGACCCTTGATGACATTTTTGACACTTTTGGGGTTATCAGTGACATTTCTACAGTAATCAGTGCTATAAATATGCACTGTTACTGTAAAATTACACTGGCAGTGAAGGGGTTAACTTTATTTGAGACGGAGGGGCTGTGTGTGTCCCTAGGGGCGTGATTCTAACTGTGATTGGCTGTGGCTTGAGCTGTAGAAACAGTGATCAACGGTCCTACATAGTAGAACCGTATGATCAGTGTTTCTACACAGGGGAGAATGACAGGCGGCTTGTTTACACTAGCCGCCTGTCTTTCTCCCTCTCCCCCGACGATCGCAGAGTGACCGGCGGACATCGGGTCCGCCGGTCACACGCGCGGGGGGGTCCGTGACTGCGCGGGAGCGCGCCTCCGGCGCCGCGCGCTCGCTCCCCAGAGCCTCACAGGCTAGTGACGTTTATATACGTCACTTTGCCTGTGAGGGGCTGACCGCCGCAGTATATCTACTTGCGGCGGTCAGCAAGTGGTTAAGCACTTGCCGACTGCAGCACGACTATATACTGCGGCAGTCAGCCCCCTACAGGCAAAGTGATGTCACTCGCCCACGAGCCTGTAGGGGGCAAGCGCGCACCGCCGGAAGCGCGCTCCCGCCCCCGCTCGTTCCCTGCCATCCCCGCGCGTGTGACCGGCGGCTCCGATGTCCGCCGGCCACTCGCGATCTCCCTCAGGAGAGGGAGAAAGACAGACAGCTGATGTAAACACAGCCGCCTGTCATTCTCCCTTAGATCATGACAGAGGCTATGCAATCCTGCTATGTAGGATCTTATGTCTCTGTTATGATCTAACAAGCCACGCCCCCTGACAGTTAGAATCACGCTCCTAGGGACACACTTAACCTCTTGATCACCAATAAAGTTAACCCCTACCCTGCCAGTGTAATTTTTACAGTAACAGTGCATATTGTTAGCACTGATTACTGTAGTAATGTCACTGGTACTCCCAAAAGTGTCAAAAATGTCAGTCAGGGGTCCGATCTGTCCGCCGCAATGTCTCAGTCCCGCCAAAAAAATGCAGATCACCGCCATTACTATTTAAAAGAAAAAAAACAATAAAAATGACATAAATCTTTCCCGTAGTTAGTAAACGCAATAACTTTTGTGCAAACCAATCAAGATACGCTTATTGTGATTTTTTTTTATCAAAAATATGTAGCAGAAAACAAATTGGCCTAAAATGTTAAAAAAATTAGATTTTTCCATTTTTTTTTGAGAATTTCATATAAAAAAAATGTGAAAAATATTGTTATTTTTTCAAAATTGTCGCTATTTTTTTGTTTATAGCGCAAAAAAATAAAAATCGCACAGGTGATCAAATACCACCAAAAGAAAGCTCTGTTTGTGGGAAAAAAGGACTTAAATTTCATTTTGGTACAGCGTTGCACGACCGCAAAATGTCCGTTAAATTCACGCAGTGCCGAATCGCAAAATAGGGCCTGGTCTTTGAGCAGCCAAATCCTCCGGGGTTTAAGTGGTTAAATGTTCTGAGAATTTACCTACAGATTTTCCTTAGACTTTTCTTAAAAGAGAAGCATGGGGTTTCTATTTTATTCCCCATTTATACTTACTTAGGTGGATGCAGCATCAGTCCGAAGCTGTATCTGTCCCCCGGCGCCTCGCGCATTCGGACACCGCCAATCGCTCGGTTCTGACAGCTTCCTGAGCAGAGATAGTCAGCAGCTCTCTGCTCTGCCCTCTCCTTGCTCATTAGAGCGCTGGGCTGTGGAGGGGCGGGGAGCAGCCAGCTCAGGCTCTTAGCGGCTGGCTAAGAGCCCGAGCCAGCTGTTGGTCCAGGCACCTGGCGGATCCCGACTCCGTGGTCGTGATGACGCGGTGCCTGGACCGACAAGGCTGCATATTAACATACTAAAGCTGACCATAGATAAATCAAAATTTAGCCAGTTCAGCAAGAGTAGATCTAACAATCAACTTCTGTCGAATGGGAATGTTGAAAAACTTTTGTTAATCAGCAGCCTGCAGTCACTGATTAGTTTATTCTGACAGTGGAGGAGTCCTACTGTCAGAATACAAAGGCAAAGTGGGGAGGACTCCTCCATGCACCTTGCTTGTGTGGACAATGGAATATGTTTTTTTTTTTTTTTTTCAATCAGCCAGCTGGCTGATCCAAAAAAACATCCATGTTTTGCCCCCTTCTTATTCAACCACTATGTTGAACATATAATTAGAGAATCCGGGCTGGAGGTTTCCAATCTTTGATATGCTGATGACACAATAGTTTAGAGGACCTCAAGCACCCCATTAGGAAGGTTAAAGCTGAAGTTTAGGTATGGATATTTTTGCATAGTTACAGTACATTGATCCAGCTTGACCAATGTAAGAACGCATGTGCCATATTTGTGTGATCCCCATGGAAGCTGGAAATCGCTAGAATAGACACTACTACAGTGATCACTGCTAGCTTCTAGGTCTCTTGCTGAGTGACTGCTTTGCTGCCTACTGAACACAGGGGGTCACTCACTTGACACAGGCACCATTTCAGAGAACACTTTGCTTTTTCTCAATGAATGCAAAGCAATTGGACAAGGTGGAGATTGTGACCTCACTGCCCTGCCTCTCCACCTTGTCCAATCAGAGAACATTTTACAAGCAAGGTCCATAAAGACATGGATGAGCGAGTTTGGGGTGGAGGTAATTGACTGGCCTGTACAGAATCCTGAGCCTGATAGAACCCTTGTGAGATGAATTAGAACGGAGACTGTGAGCCAGGCCTTCTCGCCAACATCAGTGCCTGACCTAACAAATGCACTTCTGGAAGAATGGTGAAACATTCCCATAGATACACTCCTAAACCTTGTGGACAGCCTTCCCAGAAGAGTTGAAGCTGCTATAGCTACAAACGGTGGGCCAACTCAATATTGAACCCTACGGACTAAGACTGGGATGCCATTAAAGTTCATGTGCGTGTAAAGAAAGGTGTCCCAATACTTTTGAAAATACAGTGTATCTTCAATTACACTTTTATCCTTCAGCTTGCCCATTTCTTCTGCTTTCAACACATTAACGTCAAGGACAATATGTTCAATCACTGTCTAATCTATCCTACCCATTTTCAGATGCCATTTTAACCTCTACTAGAGGTCACTATTAGGTCTTTGCACAGCACTTTGTACTTACCTTCCCTGAACTCATATGCCACTTATATTCACTGCCAGATTAACAACCAAAAGCCAGACAGGCTTTACTGTGTCCCTCTTTTTTATTTTCACTTTTGGCCACTGCATATCAATCTCTTTATTTAAACATGATAAGATAACACTATGCCTGATTCCATGAACTGACGCTTCTCCCCTTTAAAGGTCTTAGATATAGAGATGCAGCGATATTTTGGCCTCACTTTCTTTTGCTTCATGACTAAGCCTTGTCAGTGCCATGCTGCTGTACTTTGAAAATATACTTGGCAACAAAGGGAGTCTCATGGACACTGAACAGGACAATGGTATTGTCTTGAACTTAGCCATGGAGTCAAGAAAATCCTGGCAGCAGTAACAAAGTGAAACTACACTGATCAGCTATAACATTATGACCAGTGGCGGCTGGTGCTCAAAATTTTTGGGGGTTCAAACAGAAATATGTAATAGGCATTGCTTTGCGGCAAAAAACACAATAAAAAAGCGTGTGACTTTGAGGTCACAAAAGTGTGAAAGGGGCCTTCAGTAATCAAGGTATAGTGTGCCCCCATCAATGCAGAGTGACCAGTGTGCCCCCTTCGATGCAGAGTGACCAGTGACCAGTGTGCCCCCTTAAATTCAGAGTGACCAGTGTGCCCCCGTCAATGCAGAGTGACCAGTGACCAGTGTGCCCCCTTCAATACAGAGTGACCAGTGACCAGTGTGCCCCCATCACTGCAGAGTGACCAGTGATCAGTGTGCCCCCATAAATGCAGAGTGACCAGTGTGCCCCCATAAATGCAGAGTGACCAGTGTGCACCATAAATGCAGAGTGACCAGTGTGCCCCCCTAAATGCAGAGTGACCAGCGTGCCCCCATAAATGCAGAGTGACCAGCGTTCCCCCTTCAATGCAGAGTGACCAGCGTGCCCCCTTCAATGTAAAGTGACCAGCGTGCCCCCTTCAATGCAGAGTGACCAGCGTGCCCCCTTCAATGCAGAGTGGCCAGTGAGCCCACATCAATGCACAGTGACCAGCGTGCCCCCATCAATGCAGAGTGACCAGCATGCCCCCTTCAATGCAGAGTGACCAGCGCGCCCCATTCAATGCAGAGTGACCAGCGTGCCCCCTTCAATGCAGAGTGACCAGTGCACTTACCTGATTTGCAGCGGCGGCTTCTCCTCAGTCCCCCGCGTCTCCACGAGTCCTCCGCCTCCTCCTTTTCCTCCCCCTTGGCCAATGGCATGGGTTCGCCTTTCGGCCAATCAGGAAACGGGTCTCGGACCCGCTTCCTGATTGGCCAGGAGGAGGATCCGTGTGACAATAGCGAATTTTCATTTGCTATTGTCACACAAATGGGTGGGCTAGGGCGCAGTACCCTGCGCCCTGGGCCCACCCTTTTCTGAAGCCTATAAGAGCCTCTGGCTCTAATCAGGTGCTTCAGGAAAAAAAAAAACATTGAACTCCATGCGTCCGGCGCCTGCATGTAGATTAGGGGGACGGGACGCATGGATAGGGGGGGAACCCCCAACGCACCAGCCGCCACTGATTATGACCACTGACAGGTAAAGTGAATAACATTGATTATCTTGTTAAAATAGCATCTGAAAATGGGTAGGATAGATTAGACAGTGATTGAACATATTGTCCCTGAAGTTAATGTGTTGAAAGCAGAAGAAATGGGCAAGCTGAAGGATTTAAATGTAATTGACAAAGGCCAAATTGTAATGGCTAGAGGACTGGATCAGAGTATCTCCAAAGCTGCACAAAAAACCTAACAAGAAAATATCAGGACTTTATTGGTACCACAAAAAGATAATATATCAAATTTTATTTGTACAAAAGATATTAAGTGATACATATAATATCCTCATACAAATATACCTGTATCCCATATCACATAATGCTCTCACCATCATCCATATCATGATTAGGTGATAGGTTACTTGCTGTGGCTTGGATGCATTTCACAGGTCAACAGCCCATTTTATCAGGAAGGCAAGCATAATAAAGCTATGTTGTGGATACATAGGTTATTCATAAAAACTATGAAATTATACAGCCAACAATTGTGACATCATGGGAGGAATGGATCCAAGAAGACTAACATATGTCCAGTCAAACCATGGAAAAGGACAATGGAGTCTGGTGGAAGAAAATACTCCTCTATATACACTTACTACTAGTCCAATAATTATATGGGCCAAGGTTGTCCACATCAGGTCCCCATTATTTCAGATTACCCCCAAAAATAAAGCTATTCAAAAAAATTGTCGCAAGGGGTTCCTTAATTTTGACTTCTTCCTCCCACCTGTTGACTGCTTTACAGTCATTTTTTAAAGCTGCAGCTTTTGTAGAATGTTCCCACAGTCTGCAAGAATCAAAAACTACCAAGAGTGGTCCAAGGAAGGAAAACTGACAAATCAGCAACAGGCTCATGAGCAGCCAAGGCTCACTGATGCATGTGGGGAGCAAAGATTTGCCCATGAAGTCGGATCAAATGAAAGAGCTACTATAGCTCAAATTGCTGAAAATAATAATGCCCGTTGTAATAGGAAGGTGTCAGAACACAGTGCCTCGCAGTTTGTTGTTTATGGGGCTGCATACCCGCAAAAGGGTCAGGGTGCCCATGCTGACCTGTGTCCCCAGCCATAAGTGGCTTCAATAGGCATGTGAGCATTACAACAGGACAACCGACCAATGGAGGAACACACCCTGGTCTGATGAATTACATTTTCTTTTATATCATGTGGATGGCCATTGGCCGGGTGCGTGTGTGTCGATTACCTGGGAAGAGATGGCACTAGGATGCACTATGGGTAGAAGGCAACATGCGGAGGAGAGTGATACTTTGGGCAATTTTCCGCTGGAAAACCTTGGGTCCTGCTATTCATGTGGATGCTCATTTTGTGTCCATGTCTCTAAAGCCCCGTACACACGCGTCGAAAATTGGCAGGGAATTTTCGGCCAACGTCCGATCTGCCAATTTTCGGCTTGTTAGTATGATGCTTCCGACAACCAACTCCGACTTTTCGGCCGAAAAAATCTGGTGTGCAGACTATAAAATTTTTGTTGGCCGTCAACACAACGGCCGATTTTCGTGCAGTCAGTACAGATTTCGACAGGGAAAAATCTGATGAGCAAGTCTGGGCATGCTCAGTGAAGAAAAAACACAAAGAAAACAAACCAACACATGACATCACTTCTGAAGTAAAATTTTGTTGGCCGAGAAAATTTGTGTGCAGTCTAGGCAGGGCCGTCTTTTCCATTGGGCATACCCGGCGGTTGCCCGGGGGCCCCACTTGCCAAGGGGCCCCACATGGCTCGATGGATTGGTGGCATGTGATGTCCCACTCCCTGGTGGTCTAGGGCCCCCCCGTTCCGTTGTCCGTCGGGCGTCCGCCCCCCCCCCCCCTTGTTGCTTCTGCTTCTTCCCCTCCGGTCCGGAGTCCGGCGGCGGCCGTGGGTGGCTCGAGTCTACCCTGCACACACTGGTTGCTAAGGCCAGCCCGCTTGGCATCTAGCAACCAGTGACGTGAGCAGCAGAGCAGACCCAGGATGCACAGCGCCGCCACCGCAGCGGAGGACTCGGAGGAGGATCCTCCTCCTCGTCGGCTCTCCTCCTCACTCTCCTCTCCTCCGTCCGTCGAGTCGACCCTAGAAGAAGACTGGCTCCGCCTCCGCCGGCCTCCTCCCACCTCCTCCCATGCCATGTGCAGCCGTGTAAGGTAAGTCTGCCAGTTTTTTTTAACTCATTCTCAATCAATGGCATGTGAAGTCACAGTGATAATGATGATGGCATTGTATGATGATGGGGATCTAATCGATGTGGCAGTTAGTGAGTGACACAAGAGACAGTCAGACAACTACTACTACCTGTCCTGGCTGGAGGAGGATATACTACCTACTATATATTGGTCCCTGGCCTATATGTATATAGTAAGGTATATATTATCCTCCAGGTAAGTAGTTGTACTCTCTTGTAGTATAGTGTTCCCTGTAATGTGTATATAGTCTATATACATATTACAGGGAACACTATATACTACAAGAGAGTACAACTACTACCTGGAGGATAATATATACCTTACTATATACATATTACAGGGACCAATATATACTACAAGACAAGAGACAACTACCTGGAGTATATTATATACCTTACTAACTATATACATATTACAGGGACCAATATATACTACAAGAGACTCTTGTAGTATATATTGGTCCCCGTAATATGTATATAGTAAGGTATATAATATACTCCAGGTAGTTGTCTCTTGTCTTGTAGTATATATTGGTCCCTGTAATATGTATATAGTTAGTAAGGTATATAATATACTCCAGGTAGTTGTCTCTTGTCTTGTAGTATATATTGGTCCCTGTAATATGTATATAGTAAGGTATATACTCCAGGTAGTTGTACTCTCTTGTAGTATATAGTGTTCCCTGTAATATGTATATAGTAAGGTATATACTCCAGGTAGTTGTACTCTCTTGTAGTATATATTGGTCCCTGTAATATGTATATAGTAAGGTATATCCTCCAGGTAGTTGTACTCTCTTGTAGTATATATTGGTCCCTGTAATGTGTATATAGTCTATATACATATTACAGGGAACACTATATACTACAAGAGAGTACAACTACTACCTGGAGTATATACCTTACTATATACATATTACAGGGACCAATATATACTACAAGAGACAACTACCTGGAGGATATACCTTACTATATACATATTACAGGGACCAATATATACTACAAGAGACAACTACCTGGAGTATATGCCCTTACTATATACATATTACAGGGAATCCTATATACTACAAGAGAGGTACCAATAAAAATATATATCGCCTTATCGATAACTTGCATTTTTATTCTCGTGCATGATTGTGTAGCCAGGGGGCCTCAGTGCACTGCTTTGCCCAGGGGCCTATAAGGCTCTTAAGATGGCACTGAGTCTAGGCACATTCCAACCAACAAAACACAACTTGGACAAAAGTCAGACGATCGGTCGGCCGATAATCGTTGCGTGTGTACGAGGCTTTAGGGTCAGGGCTGTTTTGGCTGCAAAAGTGGGACCTACTCAATATTAGGTGGGTGATCAAAAATGGCTGATCAGTGAAAATCAGAGGGGCACAGATGAGGCTTTGCAGGCTCATAAATGTAGTAGCATACATTTTGTTGTGCCTGCCCAGGGGTAGAACTATTTTTTTTTTTTTCTAAAAGCTTAAACAGCATACAGGCTTTTTTTTTATTTTAAAGGCATGACAGCATAATCAATGGCATAATGCCATGGCAGCTTTTCTCACTGTGTAAGGAAATTACTGGTAAAGGAAGCAGCTGTTGCTGACCACATATATTGTCCTCCATGTTGTTTATTATAATATTATAGTGAGCACTGCAAAAATCTCTATCAGACTGCTCAGTTGAATACTTTTAGCATGCCATCACAAACATTGTGACGTCTGTAGCTAGGTGGAGGAGATCATGTTGCTCAGCAGTTTAAAAATCTGTTTTGAATGCAAATACGCAGAGTCTCCTGCATTTGCATAATTTGCATAGCTTTGCATGTCTCTTATACGGACTTGATAATTCCTAGTAAATGCCCAAGAATTATTACCCTGCTTTTGTTAACCCTTTCACTGAAAAATTAGCACAATTTATAAGTACGTCAACATCTACAGATATAGAAGAAAAGATGCACTCCGCTCAGGCAGCTGGAACTCCACAGCCAACCATAGGTGCAGGACCTCGGATTGCCACCACAAACAGGAATACTAGAAAACATGGTACCATCCATTTGCTGTACCTTGCATCCTATTTTTCAATAAAGCCTTTCATCGTGAAGCCATCGCTTGGTGTGCGGCCACTTTTCTTGAACATCTACAGATATACATATACTTTCAAAATTAGACATGAAAGCAGTACGCCAAGCAAAAACCATGTCGTTCCTCTGGCAATTTTCTTTCATAATTTCTGATCTACTCCGTGATAGCAGTGCAGCTATATGCAATATATGCTGCCAGTGTGGGACCATGATATAAAAATGGTCACACATTTTGCATCGTATGGCAGCCTTTCTCAACCTTTTCAACACAGATGAACCCTTGAAATAACTTTTCAGTCTCAAGGAATCCCTGCTAAAAATTATTATATCTACAATTCATTATACATTAGTTTTATGGTCAGTGGGAGGAATGAGCCCCTTACAGATAGCTAAAAGGGTTAACCACTTAAGCCCAGGCCTGTTTTTCACACTCGGTTTTTACAAGTTAAAATAATTTTTTTTGTCCTAGAAAACTACTTAGAACCCCCAAACATTATATATTTTTTTTTTCAGAGACCCTAGAGAATAAAATGGAGATTACTGCAATATTTTTTATCACACCGTATTTGCGCAGCGGTCTTCCAAACGCAAATGTTTTGGAAAAAATTCACTTTTTTAAATTAAAAAATAAGAAACCAGTAAAGTTAGCCCACTTTTTTTCCATAATATGAAAGATAATGTTACGCCGAGTAAATAGATACCCAACATGTCATGCTTCAAAATTGTGCACGCTCACGGAATGGCGACAAACTTTGGTACTTAAAAATCCCCATAGGCGACACTTTAAAAATTTCTACAGGTTGCCATCTTAGAGTTACAGAGGAGGTCTAGGGCTCAAGTTATTGCTCTCACTCTAACGATCGCGGCGATACCTCACATGTGTGGTTTGAACAATGTTTACATATGTGGGCAGGGTTTCTGTATGCGTTCTGCTTCTGCACGCGAGCTAACGGGGACAGGGCGCTTTCATTTTTTTTTTTTTTACTATTTATTTTATTTATTATTTTTTATTTTTACACCGTTTTTTTAAGAAAAAAAAATGTGATCACTTTTATTTCTTTTACAAGGAATGTAAACATTCCTTGTAATAGAAATAGGCATGACAGGGCCTCTTTTTTGTGAGATCTGGGGTCAAAAAATCCTCAGATCTCACAAGTACACTAAAAGATGAAAAATAAATAAATAAATAAAATGGAAAAAAAAAGGGACCTTTAAACCAGTTGCTAGGCAACGACGTTTGTCATCGCTCCGGTCCTCCAAGACCATAGAGTCGAGTGAGGGCAAACTTGCCCTCACTCGACATCCTGTCTGTGAGGATCCAGGACCTCATCGTTTTTCCCGCTGCTGGGGGGTCCGGTAAGCGGGGAAAAGTACAGTGACGCGGTGGGAGGGGGGGGCACCTCTTCCGCCACCCCGGAAGGGAGATCCCGTGGCGAATCCACCCTTACCGGAAAGCCGGCCGGCCGCCGTTTAAAAAAAGGCCAGGGTTATGGCAACTATCTGCTGCCATAACACCGGTATTTAGGTTTAAACCGCCGACGTAAATAGTCGTTGGGCAGTCGTTAAGTGTTTAATGGTGTCAGTGGGAACTTATCTGAGAGGTAGAAATTGCTCAAGGAACCCCCAGCAACCTCTGGAGGAATCCTAAGGTTCCATGGAATGCTGGTTAAGAAACCCAGAAAGAAGTTGTGACTTTGAGTGATGAGTGCCGCTAAACCAGGGCAAAGTGTAATATGTGAGTTTTAGAGGCACTACTCACTCAAAGTCCCAACTTCTCTCTTTGTCTCTCGACTAGGGATGGCGACACATGGTTTATCCATGTGCCTCATATAAAGTCCCAAACCCTTCTCCTTTATGCTGGTTAAGAAACCCTGCCCTATGGTATCACCACTAACATCTGGATTCACTAATGGCTCACTAACATCTTTTTATGTTCTAATTATTTATGCCCAACTCCACCCTTAAAATAAAAAAAATAAACAGCTGCAATATGCACCCCTTATCTGGCAATGAACCCCTCAGTTTTCTCTGCCACTATATGTCACTAGCCTTCTTGGTGATGGCGTCCAGTGTCAAGATGTAGTTGGGCTCTAAAGTGAGTCCGTGCTTTGCCCATGAGGACTAAACAACAGGTTAATTTTAATGCAGACTTCCCCGGCAAGATATAGTTACTTGCCTTTTACTCCCCGACACTCTGTATACCCATTGGGACTGGAATAAATGGCCTTATCTAAGCTACAAACTGCCCAAAGCATAGCCTACAAATTGATATAGACTTCCCTGTGTCATTTGGATGAGCTACATACCTGCCTTACCTAGAAGTACCATTTTTATTCCTTTGTCCATCAGCTCTGACTGGAGCTGTGGGAGAGTGAAGAAAAGAATACTATATGCTGGGTATTGGGAAGAAGTGGGAAACCCATTGCCCTACCTGGATGGCAGGATGGTAATTCTGAGAAGCGTCAAAGGGTGCCTTATAGAGTGCCAGCTATGAAGCTGAGTGGTAATCTTTCTTATTATGACTTAGCAACTGGTTGACCCTAACCAATAAGCATTACAATAAACCCAAAACTTTTTTTTTTTTTAGATAAAATGGGGAAAGGTTAGACCCCTTTTTTTGAGGGCAACATTTTACCAGACTGGAAGAGAGGGAAAATCTACTATAGAAAACAGACAACAATAAAGAGCTGACAGAGGTTCTAGAATTCCATACCTAAAGTGGTTGTAAATCCTTACAGATACCCAGTAAAGGGAATGGCCTCAGGAGATACACAGAGAGAAAGAAAAATCCTCTTACATACAGTAAGTAGTACCTGATTATCTGCAGTATTCTCCTCTCTTCATCCGTTCAAAGTGCAGGAATTTATAAAGCTTGTCTGAGCTGTCAAAAAAGGGGGCAGAGAGCTGAAGTTACACTCTGCAGAGCAAAGTGAAGAGAGGTCTGAGAGCTGATTGGAGGAAAGAGACACATCCCCCCTCCACACAGCTCATGGGAACAGAGCTGAGGCTGTCAATCTGCTGGAGGTCCCTCCCCATCACCTTTTTTCTCTTGGCGTCAGGAAAACTTGTCAGAAGTGATTCATACTGATAAGAGAGGAATGAAGCAGCAGACAGAAATTACACTTAGTGCTCCTAATTGAAACAAGTACACACTACAGAGGGATATGCTTTGCTCTTATTCCATGGCAGAGGTTTACAACCACTTTGTTAAAAAAACAAAAAAACATTTGTGGTGGGTTGCTTTTCAGAGGAGCTTGACTGGCAAAGAGGAGGTGATAGGTCACCTCCTCAATACCTGTTTCAACCTTGAAAACACTGAACAGCCTCAGTGCAACCCTAAATCATCTGAATGGGGTGCATTCAGCAGCGGTACCACCTGCCGATTACAAGATGCTGTTTATTTTTACTGCACAGCCTGTGCACAGCCCAGAATGTCTGAATGCCCTTGTTTTGGTGGGGCAGCTAAACTTCCTACTTTTTCAGGCCCCTTTTAGAGACTTCACCTCACTTGTCCTGCTAACACCTTTTTTATTGGATAAAAAGTGAAGGCATCGCTCCAACAGAGCCTCCACTCCTGTAAAACGTAATAGGGGCTCTAATCCTTCCCCACTTCCCCCAAAACTAACAGTTTGTAGCTATAGATACACTTCAAAGCTGAACTCCGGGTATCCCACCTTGCAGTGGGTCTCCATGCACTGTATGGGTTTATTGCTTGTTTTTTTTCTAGGGAGAATGCTTAAACTATTTTTCACTTCCCCGGCAACTGGCGCTCTTCTCCTCTCTTTGAAGGTCCTGGGATGTGTGTGGACTTCCAGCATCCTCTACTACATTGCAGAAACCTCTGGTCCTGAGTTTGGCTTTAAAGCTGAATTACGGGTATGACAATTTACCAGTATAAGTATGTATGTTTGATACCTGTGAGACCACTTGGAAGCTGGAATATAATGTAGTAGGCACTGCTACTACCGTGATTGTGCTAGCTTCTGGGTCCCATGCTGAGTGGCTGCACTGCAGCTTACTGAACACAGGAGGTCACCCGCTTGTCACAGGTGCCATTCAGAGAACAAATTCTCATTTCTCAGTAAATGCAACGTGTTCTCTGATTGGATGAGGTGGAAATTGTTACGTCACTGCATCACCTCTCCACGTCGTCCAATCAGAGGATGCTTTGAAATCAATGAGAAAAAGTTCTAAAGTCCTCCTTGAATTTCACCGGTGCTGAATGACCGACCACCTCTTTTCACAATGCAGTAGGGCAGCTGTTCAATACAGGACTGGAAGCTAGTGGAAAATACTATAGTAGTGGTGCCTACTACAGTGATTTCCAGCTTCAATGGGGATCCCACAGGGCTGGATATTTATCAGGGTACAACCAGAAAGGGTTACAGATCCCTGCCAGTTATTGTGAAAGATAAAGGAGTTATTATTATAGAGTTATTATAGGTTCTTCCTATCAGTCGGGGCAAGTTATATACTGAATGGAAGAACCTCAGGATCCAAACAACTGTAGCAACGACCCCACCTTATTATTTGCATGAACGGCACCGTCTCCGAGCTTTTTGTTGTGGAAGTTCCCTATTCAGGTATTTGTTCATGCTTACACATTTGCATACTGTTTAAATCTGATATCTTACTGCCATACAAATGAAAACCACTTAACCTGAGCCCTACTTTGAAAAGTCAATGGCGTTGGCCAAGTTAAAAATTGCACTAAACTAGAATTCAGCTCTTTGTTCTCTGACTTTCACATCTCCTCCCTATAAAACAAGAAAGGCAGCTGTCAGTCATTCCAGATCCCAGGAAGTCTTCTTCATCTGGATTTCCAAAAAGGGAGAGGGTTTCCAATGCAGGACCCTGGAGAGACAGGAATTTATTGGGAGGGTCTGTACTATTTTGTTCTACCACATTAAATTTGAGGCAGCTTCAAAGCCCACCACGCATTACAATCTGACTGTACATAATCTTTTAGATCTTTTAAAAACTATGTAGTGCATTAAGGGTAAGGGTCTGCCTGCTTGGATACAGAGGGCAAAGAAGATCCTCATATTACAAATTTTTGGAAAAATCTAAGTTAATTGGACAAAGAGGATATGGTCAGATTGTAATGTGTAGGGTGAACTGCTGTCTGTAGCTGCAGTGTTGTACTTAATATTGTAATATTATACAGAACTTATAGCAGTTGTTACAGAATAAAATGTATCATACTGATATAAAAAAATGTCTTCCATGATAAATTTAACAAACTTTGGCTCCTTTCACACAGGGCGGACTCGGGCAGTGGATCCGCCTGCTCAGCGGGGAATCTGTCCATTGATCCTCACTGAGCAGGGAGATGACAGGTCTGTGTCCGCTCTGCTGATGCAGAGCGGACACGGACACAACCTGCTGTTTTCTATGGAGTGGTTGGATGGAAACGGACCACCCGATCTACTAGACAGATAGGGAACAGATCCCCATCCATCTGTTTTTAGCGGACAGGATCGGATGTTAGTGGGTTTCAACGGACACATGTCTGTTGACATCTGTCGCTACATAGAGAACAATAGATGGCCCAAACAGGTCTGCTGGAAAAACTGACTGATAGGTTCTTCAGTGTGAAAAGGGCCTAAAGGGTAGCAAACAAGAGAAGTTGTTTCTTGGGATTTATAGTATATACATTTTAATTACTGTGAAGTAATTAAACCTAAAGGGTCAATAGAAAATTAAAACCCAATATAAACAGAGAGCTAACAGTGGTTGTAAAGGTTTTTTTATTTTTCTAAAATAATAAGCATGTTATACTTACCTGCTCTGTGCAATGGTATTGCACAGAGCAGCCCCAAACCTCCTCTTTTGAGGTCCCTCATCTGCGCACCCCTTCTTCTCTGTGTGCCCCTATAGCAAACCGCTTGCTATGGTGGACAAATGGGCAGACTCGCGCCACATCCAGGCTGTGCGCGTCCGTAGACACACACTGAGTGGCTTGGCCCTGCCCCTCATTCCCTCCTCCCAGGATTTGACTGACAGAAGAAGAAGCCAAAGGGTCCGCTTCTGCCTCTGTGTCCTATAAAGAGAGGAACACAGACCAGCGCCTCTACGGACGGGCACAGCATTGGATCAAGATGAGACTCAGTTACATATATAGGGGAAAGAAGGGGGGGGGGGATACAACTACGGGGACATTTTTGTACCTTTAATACAGAAAATTCCTTTAAGGTTAAAAAATTGGGTTGCCTTTAGAACTGCTTCAAATAAGAACTTAAATAAAATATTGACAAACTAAACAGCAATGAACAACTGTTGAGATAGTAAACAGAACAATGTAACACACAATGTAGCCTACAGAGTACAGGATCTATGTAATGTACTGCACAGTATAAAGAGTTTACCATTCAGGACTATGCAATGTACAACAAAGTGCAGCAAGAAGGAGTATGTATTGTAATTTTGCTGGAAAAAATGCTGCAGTGTCAGTTGATAGAAAAAATGGCCTATGGTCATAGGGAGGAAAATGTCCCTGGAGTAAATAGGATGTCCTTGGACTAAGTGGTCCCTAGTAAGAAAATTGCCCAGGGATTCGTGGGAAAAAAAGCCTGATGTTGAAATTCAAGGGAAAAAAATTCTTGTGTAGTCAGGGGAAAAAAATGCCCAGTGTAATTGGTCAGTGGGAGAAAAAAAGCATTACGTTGGTCAGTTTGAAAAGCAAGATGGGATAAATGAAGGTGTGTGAAAAACAGCCGGTCCCTAGTTTGAAATACTTACCCACCAGTCTGCTAACAAACCAAAATAAACCTGTCTAACAATATAAGTTAAAAACAGGAGTTTAGTTAACACACATTTGCAAATGCATGTGAAAGCTGCAAGGCCAACAACAAGGCATCCTGCGTTTCTTGCAGAACCTAACACTAAATAACACTACTCAACCTGAGTGTCCAAGTGTCTTCACAAAAGGAAGTACATGCTTGCTAATAGATGGATGGGAAACAGATGGGATTGGAGACCGCCCAATCCTCCCCCACCTGCTCCAATCCATGACTGGCAATGAAAAAATGCATGGCTGTATAAAAACCATGGGGTGCAAACTAAATGTGATCAGCTGGGAAACACACACCCCCATCCCTTTAGTAAAGATGCCATAGGCAAATGGGGACTTTGAGTGAGACACCCGCCTGTAAAGCAAGCATCTCCATCCCTAGTAAGATATATAGGAAATGGACAATTTGCGACTTTATGTGAGAACTGGCGAGTCCCTGTGAATAGTCAATTTGAAAAGCAAGATGGGATAAATGAAGGTGTGTGAAAAACAGCCGGTCCCTAGTTTGAAATACAGCCATGCGTTTTTCATTGCCAGTCATGGATTGGAGCAGGTGGGGGAGGATTGGGCGGTCTCCAATCCCATCTGTTTCCCATCCATCTATTAGCAAGCATGTACTTCCTTATATTGTTAGACAGGTTTATTTTGGTTTGTTAGCAGACTGGTGGGTAAGTATTTCAAACTAGGGACCGGCTGTTTTTCACACACCTTCATTTATCCCATCTTGCTTTTCAAATTGACTATTCACAGGGATAGAGACACTGAGCAGTGCTCGCCAGTTCTCACATAAAGTCCCAAATTGCCCATTTCTTGTATCTTACTAGGGATGGAGACGCTTGCTTTACAGGCGGGTGTCTCACTCAAAGTCCCCATTTGCCTATGGCATCTTTACTAAAGGGATGGGGGTGTGTGTTTCCCAGCTGATCACATTTAGTTTGCACCCCATGGTTTTTTATACAGCCATGCGTTTTTCATTGCCAGTCATGGATTGGAGCAGATGGGGGAGGATTGGGCGGTCTCCAATCCCATCTGTTTCCCATCCATCTATTAGCAAGCATGTACTTCCTTTTGTGAAGACACTTGGACACTCAGGTTGAGTAGTGTTATTTAGTGTTAGGTTCTGCAAGAAACGCAGGATGCCTTGTTGTTGGCCTTGCAGCTTCCGCATGCATTTGCAAATGTGTGTTAACTAAACTTCT
The DNA here is from genome assembly GCF_965119305.1 of Pelophylax lessonae. Taxonomy (NCBI): domain Eukaryota; kingdom Metazoa; phylum Chordata; class Amphibia; order Anura; family Ranidae; genus Pelophylax; species Pelophylax lessonae. The sequence goes on from NC_138779.1 coordinate 179,229,205, forward strand.
GTTTTTAACTTATATTGTTAGACAGGTTTATTTTGGTTTGTTAGCAGACTGGTGGGTAAGTATTTCAAACTAGGGACCGGCTGTTTTTCACACACCTTCATTTATCCCATCTTGCTTTTCAAATTGACTATTCACAGGGATGGAGACACTGAGCAGTGCTCGCCAGTTCTCACATAAAGTCCCAAATTGCCCATTTCTTGAGCCTTACGTTGGTAGCCATCCAGAAGAAGAAAAAAGGCCCAGCATTGCTAGTCACCAGGAGGAAAAAAGCCCAGAGTTGGTAGTCATTGGGATGATAAAAATGTCCAGCATCAGTAATCATCAGAAGGGAAAAAGCCAAAGTTAGAAAACACTGGAATGATAAAAATATCCAGTGTTGATGGTACGTGAGAGCAGAAAAAAGTCCTGAGTTGGTAGTTATTGGGATGAAAAAATTTGCAGTGTCAATATTCAGAGGGAGGAAAAAAAACTCCTGTGGTCAGTGCCCTTGGAAGGAAAAATGTCCAAAAGTCAGTGGGGGGGGGGGGGGGGAAGATGTATTGTAGTATTGCATCAGTGGTGGGTAGTGGGCAGCATTTGTTCTCATTGGGAGGTGAAAAAGTAACATTGGTGCCTAGAAGAAGGATTCCAGCACTTATCTCTTGGAAACGGCCCAGATTCACGGAACCCTGGTATGGTGTTGAAATCCCAGAACAGTCCCACAGAATCTGAAGGCTAAGCACAGAAAATTGTCCCTACCATCAAATGACAATGGTCCCTTTCTAGGCCAAATGTTCCCAGTACTCCCCTGGATTGGTGACTATGGAAAATGTACAGTACCAGTGTTACTGAATATGGATAGCAAAGTACACCTATGTATTTCTGAATACCCCAGACTCTGATCCTTCCTCTGGCACAGCTGTGAGCATCTTTGCATAGGAACAATGAAATGAAGGTGTGACTGCACATGCTGCAATTCTGTTAAGTAAACACAGCCCTTCCTTGTTGATTTTGGATATGTCAATGAGGATTTTGAACTGAGGCGGAGGCGGTGTATTTGTGTGCACTATATTAAATATATATAAATATATATATTTTATTTGAACAATTCATATTTACAAAATAGGGTGTGGAAAATCTATTGAGAATTACCTTTTTATGATGTACTTACATTTACTCACATTGACGTTCTATTTAATAACATGACACAAAAAACATTGATGTGTATTTACCTTCTGTAGCCAATAAAATTTAGCAAAAGGTAAACTTTTATTGGTTGATATTGGTTATTATATTATTATATATTAAGGATATGTTAAAATAAATCATTAATTGGATGGACCTGGCATTCCTGGTCTTATAGAGATATTGTAGTGTATGAAACATCTACTGAATCCTGTGCTTTTGGTCTATTGAGGGGACCAGGGTATTCAAGGGGGTCTATCAATTTGCTGGTTTTGGTAAAAACAATCCTCACCTGCTGATATTCACTTTGACTCTCCCTCACTGCTGTGTTGCTCAGTTGGGGCATTTTGTAAATACCCTGCCTTTATCGGTATGGAGGAGCTTGTAACCAGGTCCATCTTATCGAATGGGCATGCTGGGCAGTTGCCCAGCGACCCAGCCCCAGGCCCAGCCAAGCATTAGTCCTGATTCCTGTGTGCTTCCCGCCGCCAAACTTAGCAGGTGGCAAGCGTCTGTTGGCCCTGCGCTGCTGTAAGGCCACTTGGGCCATGGAGAGGGAGCCCACAACTGCAGGAATACCTGTCCGCCTCCACGGGAACAGGCACACACAGGACAGTCGAGTCAAACTCCCATCCATGTGTGTGTGTTCACCAGACCCGGCGCCGAACTTGGAAGCTGTCATTAGCCTGGCACTGCTGTACCAATAAATATCGCCCTATCGATAATTTGCATTTTTATTCTCGTGGGTGATTGTGTAGGCAGGGCCCCAGTGCACTGCATTGCCCGGGGCCCTTTAATGCTCTTAAGATGGCACTGCTTGTAGCCTCTTTCCATGCTATAGTGCTCACAGCCTGAGTGGCCAATTGTGAAGCCCAAATACTGTCCTGTGAGGAGAAAACGTTAACCTTGTGTAAGCCCTAAACTATCCAGCACAAAACTTACACAGGGGTTTGGATTCCTGTCTACAACAGAGGAAGGGAGAAATGGGGGAGAGCAGAAAAAGCGAGTATTTGTAGATGGGAGGCTGTTCTTATAAGAGATTCCGTCTCTTAGCTCAGAATGGGAAATAGCAGGGCATTATTCCTCCCACTGACCAATGATGGAGAACAATTCCTCCCACCGACACCAGCAATGAGACCCTGTTCCCCCCACTGACTCCAATGTAAGGCAATATTCCTCCCACAAATACCAATGATGGTGCACTATTCATCCTCCCACTAACCACAGGCACTATGTAATTTTATTACTCCAGCTAACCACCAAGTCCACTCCAACTTACGCTGCGCCATTTTCTACTCTCACTGGTGACAGTACGCCCCTCCTAAAGTCTGAAGTAGAGTTACCTGGCCCTTTGTTTAGAAACTTTGGAGACCCCTGCTGTAGAACAATATGGGCATATATGTTTGGGGTTATGATAGTTGATATATAAGGCATTGCATATAGGGTTCCGTTCACACTGTTTGCATTTGCAGTCCTAAAAAAAGGACAAGGTAATTTGCCTTGTTTGCTATGAATTTAGTTCACACCACTGTGCTGGCAGTATTGCACGCTAAAAAAGGTACTGCTTGCAATACTTTTTTCAGGGTATGATGCACTACATCACAATTAGGGATGAGCTTCGAGTTCGAGTCAAATGTAAGTTCGACTCAAACATCGGGCGTTCGTGCGTTTGCTGAACACGAACAAATGGGGCACTCGGCGGGAAGTTTGCACGCCGATGAGCGCCCCATAATGCACTGCGCTGGTGCAGTGAATAAATTACTGGTGATCTGATGATTGGCCAAAGCAGGCACATGATCTGTATGCTTTGTCCAATCACAGCACAATGTCCCGTCAGAACCATGATTGGCCAAAAGCAGGGTGCCTTTAGCCAATCGTGGTTCAGGGGCTAAGTCCATGCCCCACACTATATAAAGCTGCTGCTTACACGGCAGCCATTTAGAGTGTGTTAGGGCAAGATAGGAATGAGATTATGCAGGTAGTTAGTGGATTGTGCATTTTAGTAATAGATCAGCCAGTGTAGTATATATATATATATATATATATATATATATATATATATATATATATATATATATATATTTATATTTCAGCTATTGCAGGATATCTCAGATAGTTCAGTATATATATATATTTATCAGTTATTGCAGTGTATCTTTCAAGCAGTGCAGTGTAGTGTGGGGCTGATTATTATGTTACGCAGTGTACTGCAGTCAGTTTAGTGCTGTTGCCCTGTATTTAAGTGGTTAAGGGGAACCCTATAACAGAATAAAAAAAAAACGGTGTGGGATCCCCCCCAAAATCCATACCAGACCCTTATCCGAGCAAGCAGCCTGGCTAGCCAGGATGGGAGGGGGACGAGCACCTCGAAGCACCTTGTCCCCATGTTGATGGGGACAAGAGCCTCTTCCAGACAACCCTGGGCTGTGGTTGTCGGGGTCTGCGGGTGGGGGACTTATCGGAATCTGGAAGCCCCCTTTAACAAGGGGGCCCCCAGATCCCGGCTCCTCCCCTATGTGAATGAACATCGGGCACCACTACCCATTCACCAAAAAAGTGTACAAAAAAAATAAAGACAAAAGCCAGTTTTTGACAAGTCCTTTATTAAAAAATAAAAATAAAAAAATAGTGTCCCCCGATGTAAATCCATCTTCAGTCACGTCGCCCACCACATCCGAAAAAGAGAAGAAAAAAAAACGCTCCCGCCTCTTCACACGCCTCCCACGTAATGAGCTGTTTGAGCTGTGACAGCTCTTTTATAGAAATCTGGCATCACGAGCGCCCCATAAAGCACTGCGCTGGTGCAGTGAATAAATTACTGACGTCACGTCAGAAGGGGCGGTGCCACCGGGTGATGTATCCGGGAGTCGCCTCCACTTTCCTATAAAAGAGCTGTCACAGCTCAAACAGCTCATTACGCAGGGGGGGCATCCGTTTTTTGTAAAGAGGCGGTGGCGTCCTTTTTTTTCCTTTTCTATTTTTCGGGTGCGGCGGGTGACGTGATTGATGATGGATTTATATCATGGATCACTATTTTTTTTATTTTTATTTTTTAATAATGGACTTGTCAAAAACTGGCTTTTGTCTTTATTTTTTATGTACACTTTTTTGGTGAATGGGTAGGGGTACAATGTACCCGATATCCATTCACATGAGGGGGGCTTCCAGATTCAGATAAGCCCCCCACCCGCAGACCCTGACAACCACAGCCCTGGGTTGTCCGGAAGAGGCTCTTGTCACCCCAAAGCACCCTCCCCATGTTGAGTGCAGGCGGCCTGGTATGGTTCAGGAGGAGGATGGCACTTGCTCCCCCCCCCCCCCTCTCATCCTGGCCAGCCAGGCTGCTTGCTCGGATAAGGGTCTGGTATGGATTTTGGGGGGGACTCCACACCGTTTTTTTTTTTTCAATTTTGGCATGGTAGGGACTGGGCCTGGTGTGGACTGGGGGGGGGGGGGGGGAGCCAACAATACATTAGAGCCTTTTTTGGGCAATAACTTTCATTTTAGCCTTTAAAATTAGGACTTTTGATTTTTCATGTTCGAGTTCCATAGACTTTAATGATGTTCGAAAGTTCTAAAAACGCTTCCCTGTTCGCAGTGTTCTGGTGCACACCGAACCAAGGGAGGGGGGGGGGGGTGTTCGGCTCATCACTAATCACAATGCTGTTACAGTAAGTAAAACTGATTGAAATGTCACTTGTAACGATTCCATAAAGTTCTAACACAAAAGTGTAAACATTGCAATGCACTGAGATTGGCACGCTAGCACTGTTCCTCCCAGCAGTCGTACGTTCAGCGTGGCTGCTGGTGGGAGTAAGTCCTAAAGAGTTGACATATAAATGAACTTGTTTTAGGATAAATATTGTTTGCATGACCATTAATCATTAACAATTTGCATTGTAGATACATTTTCTTTGATTATTCAATGCAATCAAATGTTTGTGAGAAGGCTTGTTGTTATTATTTGAATATGGCAGTGAAATGGGTTTATTTTAATCATTTAAAGTCCAGCTTCAAACAAAACATTTTTTTTTCAGTTTTGAAAAGAACAGAAAAAAGGTGAGAGCCTTCCGGATTTATAATATGATCTGTGTCCTACTGGGGAGAATTTTGCCCTAAACCTCTGGTTGATTTAGTGGTTAAAAAAAGTTACAGTACATATCCACATGCCGACCAAGCCTTTTCTGGCACTTTTGGTTTACAAGTTTAAATCAGTATTATTTGCTAGAAAATTACTTAGAACCCCCAAACATTATATATTTTTTTAGCCTAGACCCTAGAGAAGAAAATGGCGATTGTTACTATTTTTTATGTCACAAAGTATTTGAGCAGCGGTTTTTCAAACAAATTGTTTTTTTTTTAAGATACAATTTAATGCAATTTAATACAAAGGTGGTCTATGTCTATGTGGTTCTATTACATCCCTTGTAATAGAAATAAGGGATGACAGGCCCTCTTTATGGAGAGATCTGGGGTCAATAAGACCACAAATCTCTCCTCTACCTTTAAAAGCAAAAGATAAAAAAAAAATGGAAACCTTTTTGCTTTAAAAAAAAATTGTTTACTTCCACTCTAGACCAGAACTGACGTAGCTTTGGTCCTCCAAGATCAAAGAGGCGATCAGAGACAATCTGGTCTCTGGTAACCTCTATGGCTAGCCGCACGAACCGTCAGATCGTTTCTCGGGCTCGCCGGTAAAAACAGTAAGCCCAGGAAACATTGGTGGTTGGGGGGGTAACCCCTCCTGCTGCTTCTAAAAGCTATCCAGTGGCTAATTGGCCACTCAGACCACTTTCATGAGAAAAAAGAAGTTCTGGAGCTTTGGCTGATAGCTTCAGCCATAACCCCGGTAAACCACTTGCAAACCGCAATGTACAGGTGAATCTCATAAAATTAGAACATCATCAAAAAGTTAAAGTAGAACTATAGGCACATTTTTTGGGGGATTTTGGGTAGAGCAAGGTATTAACCCCTGTCAGATTTGTTTTTGCAATCTGTGTCCCATTACAGAGATTTCTCTTAAACGTCTTGTCTCATAGCCAAACAGGAAGTGAGAGGAAATTCCTGCAAATTAAGTGAATTCCTTGGGGACCCCCAGATCATTAGAACTAGTGTCCCCATGGGAACATTTTCTCTCTACTACTTTTCTGGAGACAACCCAAAATTTAGGGATTGTCTTTTACTTTCACTTTCAATGATAATGGTAAACAGGACAAATAGGGAGGTTGATTCTCCTTACTGGGACACAGTCAGCAATAAAAACTGATGTAATCTATCTCTACTCTATCCAAAACTAAAAACAAAAAAGTTTTGCCTTTAGTTATACTTTAATTTATTTCAGTAATTCAATTCAAAAAGTGAAACTCATATATTTTATATAGATGAGTTACACACGGAGTGATATATTTCAAGTATTTCTTTTTTTTATGTTATTGATTATGGCTTACAGTTAGTAAAAATCCAAAATTCAGTATCTCAGAAAATTAGAATGTTACATAAGACCAATAATAAAGAGGATTTTTATAATTAAATGTTGGGTCACTGAAAAGTATGTCCATGTACAGTATAGTATGCACTTAATACTTGGTCGGGGCTCATTTTGCATGAAATACTGCATCAATGTGGCGTGGCATGGAGGCGATCAGCCTGTGGCAATGCTGAGGTGTTACGGAAGCCCAGATTGCTTTGATAGCATCCTTCAGCTCGTCTACATTGTTGGGTCTGGGGTCTCTCATCTTCCTCTTGACCTATACCCCACAGATTCTCTATGGGGTTTAGGTCAGGCGAGTTTGCTGGCCAATCAAGCACAGCAATACTGTGATCATTAAACCAGGTATTGGTATTTTTGGCAGTGTGGGCAGGTGCCAAGTCCTGCTTGAAATCAAGTTTACTGGCCAATCAGCGCAGTGATACCATGATCATTAAACAGGTATTGTGGGCAGGTGCCAAGTCCTGCTGGAATATGAAATTAGCATCTTTATACAGTGCCTTGCAAAAGTATTTGGCCCCCTTGAACTTTGCGACCTTTTGCCACATTTCAGGCTTCAAACATAAAGATATAAAACTGTAATTTTTTGTGAAGAATCAACAACAAGTGGGACACAATCATGAAGTGGAACGAAATTTACTGGATATTTCAAACTTTGTTAACAAATAAAAAACTGAAAAATTGGGCGTGCAAAATTATTCAGCCCCTTTACTTTCAGTGCAGCAAACTCCAGAAGTTCAGTGAGGATCTCTGAATGATCCAATGTTGACCTAAATGACTAATGATGATAAATAGAATCCACCTGTGTGTAATCAAGTCTCCATATAAATGCACCTGCACTGTGATAGTCTCAGAGGTCCGTTTAAAGCGCAGAGAGCATCATGAAGAACAAGGCACACACCAGGCAGGTCTGAGATACTGTTGTGGAGAAGTTTAATGCCGGATTTGGATACAAAAAGATTTCCCAAGCTTTAAACATCCCAAGGAGCACTGTGCAAGCGATAATATTGAAATGGAAGGCGTATCAGACCACTGCAAATCTACGAAGACCTGGCCGCCCCTCTAAACTTTCAGCTCATACAAGGAGAAGACTGATCAGAGATGCAGCCAAGAGGCCTATGATCACTCTGGATGAACTGCAGAGATCTACAGATGAGGTGGGAGACTCTGTCCATAGGACAACAATCAGTCGTATACTGCACAAATCTGGCCTTTATGGAAGAGTGGCAAGAAGAAAGTCATTTCTTAAAGATATCCATAAAAAGTGTTGTTTAAAGTTTGCCACAAGCCACCTGGGAGATACACCAAACATGTGGAAGAAGGTGCTCTGGACAGATGAAACCAAAATCAAACTTTTTGGCAACAATGCAAAATGTTATGTTTGGCGTAAAAGCAACACAGCTCATCGCCCTGAACACACCATCCCCTCTGTCAAACATGGTGGGGGCAGCATCATGGTTTGGGCCTGCTTTTCTTCAGCAGGGACAGGGAAGATGGTTAACATTGATGGAGAGATGGATGGAGCCAAAATACAGGACCATTCTCCATCAAACCTGATGGAGTCTTCAAAAGACCTGAGACTGGGATGGAGATTTGTCTTCCAACAAGACGATGATCCAAAACATAAAGCAAAATCTACCATGGAATGGTTCACAAATAAACATAGCCAGGTGTTAGAATGGCCAAGTCAAAGTCCAGACCTGAATCCAATCGAGAATCTGTGGAAAGAACTGAAAACTGCTGTTCACAAACGCTCTCCATCCAACCTCACTGAGCTTGAGCTGTTTTGAAAGGAGGAATGGGCAAAAATTTCAGTCTCTTGATGTGCAAAACTGATAGAGACATACCCCAAGCAATTTACAGCTGTAATCGCAGCAAAAGGTGGCGCTACAAAGTATTAACTTAAGGGAGCTGAATAATTTTGCACGCCCAATTTTTCAGTTTTTTATTTGTTAAAAAAGTTTGAAATATCCAATAAATTTCGCTCCACTTCATGATTGTGTCCCACTTGTTGTTGATTCTTCACAAAAAATTACAGCTTTATATCTTTATGTTTGAAGCCTGAAATGTGGCAAAAGGTCGAAAAGTTCAAGGGGGCCGAATACTTTCGCAAGGCACTGTAAAGCTGGTCTGCAGAGGGAAGCATAAAGTGTTCTAGAATTTCCTGGTAGAGGGTTGCGCTAACTTTAGACTTGATAAAACACAGTGGACCAACACCAGCAGTTGACATGGCTCCCCAAATCATCAGAGACTGCGGACAATTTTGCATTTAATTCGAAAAACAAGGTCCCAGAGTCTGGAGGAAGAGTGGAGAGGCAGAGAATCTAAGTTACATGAGGTCCAGTGTGACGTTTCCACAGTCAGTGATGATTTGGGGAGCCATATCATCTGCTGGTGTTGGTCCACTGTTTTATCAAGTCTAAAGTCAGCACAGCTCTCTACCAGGAAATTCTAGAGCACTTTTTGCTTCCCTCTGCTGACCAGCTTTATAGAGGTGCTGATTTCATGTTCCAGTAGGACTTGGCACCTGCCCACAATACCTGTTTTAATGATCATGGTATCACTGTGTGATTGATTGGCCAGCAAACTCACCTGACCTAAACCCCACAGAGAATCTGTCAAGAGGAAGATGAGACACCCGACCCAACAATGCAGACAAACTGAAAGCCGCTATCTTCCATTACACCTCAGTAGTGCCAAAGGGTGATCGCCTCCATTCCACGCCGCATTGATGAGTAATTCATGCAAAAGCAACCCTGATTAAGTATTGCGTGTAACGCATCTATATAAAAAAAATATATGAGTTTCATTTTTTTAATTGAATTACTGAAATAAATTAACTTTTTGATGATATTCTAATTTAATGAGGTGCACTTGTATATACTGTATACGTATTACAGTCGGAAAGTGGATATTAAAGTAGTTGGGTAGTGAAAAAGGACTAACTGTATAATTTAAGATGTTTTTAAGACCCTTTATCCCCTGCTCACCTTAGTAGTACCAATTTTCTTAAGATGCTATCTTCACCACACCTTTCCCAAAATGAAATCCTATTGTTTGTATCATCTTTATGCTCTAGTCCCTTTTAGTTGCCCCCTTGACAACGTCGTAATGACGAAACGCGTTGGGAGGAGCTAGATCAGCGTCACCACGTCACACCCGGAAGCCCGAGGTCGGCCATCTTCTTGGTAGGAGTCGATCGCCGAGAGCCTCCAGTATACTGCAGCGATACATGCTTTGTTTTACTCTTTGTGGGTGAGTGTATCTCCTATTTTATCTTCAATAAAACCGTCATTGAGGTAATGCACTATGAGCTCACCCCGTTTGTTTGTTGTCCCCCACCTTCTATGAGATATCCTGTGAGGCATCCTGAGAAGGGTCTTTGAGTGGAGTTTGTGCCAGTTCCATCAGGTGGCTTGGATGTCCTGGGAGCAGCTGTGCTTGGGAGACAGGCTGAAGTAGTCCTGAACTACCCGATGCGCTTATCCCACTGCTTTCCGGTAAGAGGCTGTGTATGGTGGTCGGGACCTTACGCTGTCTGTCATCTCCATAATCACCTGGGTGGATTAATTCTGCAATTTACCTGTTTTGAACTGTTTTTTGCACCATTGGTCACATTGGTTGGAAGATTTACTTTTTTATAATACTTCTGTTTGGACTATCATCTCCAATTTTTGATCAAATTGGATTTGGATTTTAAACCCACTTATATGTGCTATATACATTGTTGTGTGTTTTTATTATCCATGTATGTACCTAACACTTCTCTGTCATTGGTGAATGTGTAACTTACTTCATGCTTTAACGCAACTCCCTTTTGCATTTTTCAATGGGTTAGGAATATAGGTTCTAGGGAGAGCCCTATTACATTTGCTTTACAGCATTCCTTGTTGGAGATCAGATCCTATTATACACATGTTGTGCTCTCTGTTCTCATAGAAGTACTTTTTTTTCCCATTTATCAAAGTATACCAAAAATTGCCTTGCCCCTTACAAGCAGTTTTATTTACACTCTGAAAGAGGGTCATTAGAAAAATGTCTATGAAGGTTCTCGTTTATCCAGATCATAGTATATCCGATAGCTGGTCACATTCAACTGGACTGGACATTTCGCAGCTAATTCAGACCACTTCTTCGGTTCCTGTGAGTTGCAAGGAGATACCCCTACGCCATTAGAAAATGATAGTATCAGTCTGATTGCTATTAGGCAATATAGAAAGACCGTACATAAGACACTTATTAACCGGTTGCCGACCGCCGCACGACTATATACTGCGGCGGTCAGCCCCGGCCAGGCAGAGTGACGTATCGGTACGTCACTCGCCTGTCACTGACTTGCGAGCCTATAGCGGGCGGGCGCGCGCCCGCCGAGGCGCGCGCCCGCCGCGGCTCGTTCACAGGCAAGTCAGTGCGTGTGACCGGCGGACTCGATGTCCGCCAGTCACACTGCGATCGCTCCTGTGAAGGGAGAAAGACAGAGCAGCTTGTGTAAACAAGCTGCCTGTCAGTTCTCCCTGTGTAAAAGTAAAGATCTGACCGTTCTACTATGTAGAACGGTTGATCTTTGCTTTTACACCAATAGCAATGTCCCTACACAGTAGAAAGCACGCCCCTAGGACACACTTAACCCCTCCCTGTCCAATAAAGTTAACCCCTTCCCTGCCAGTGTCATTTTTGCAGTAACAGTGCATATGTATAGCACTGATTACTGCAGTAATGTCACTGGTAACCCCAAAAGTGTCAAAAATGTCAGTCAAGGGTCCGATCTGTCCGCCGCAATGTCGCAGTACCGAAAAAAAAATCGCAGATCGCCGCCATTACGCGTTAAAAAAAAAAACACCAAAAATGACAAAAATCTTTCTCTTTGTTAGTAAACGCGATAACTTTTGCGCAAACCAATCAAAATACGCTTTTTGCGATTTTTTTTACCAAACATAGGTAGCATAAAACAAATTGGCCGAAAAATGTTAAAAAATTTTGATTTTTACTTTTTTTTTTGGGGAATTTCATATAAAAAAATGTGAAAATATTGTTATTTTTGCAAAATTTACGCTCTTTTTTTGTTTATAGCGCGTGATCAAAAAATCGCACAGGTGATCAAATACCACCAAAAGAAAGCTCTGTTTGTGGGAAAAAAAGGACGTCAAATTCGTTTAGGTACAGCGTCGCACGACCGCGCAATTGTCCGTTAAAGTCACGCAGTAAAAAATCGCAAAAAAACCCCTGGTCCTTTAGCAGCCAAATCCTCCGGGGCTTAAGTGGTTAATGATGAAATAATAAACAAACAAGGAGAAAGTGGAGTCAGCACTTCTGATCTCTATACTTGTTCTGGGTCAGTGACACAGAAAGTATTGAAGCCAATGAACCAGAGATCAGCAATCTCACCCTCCATATTTAAGTACAGTTTCATTTTATTAGTTTGGTTTTGTATTTCATGTCAAATATAATTGATTGAAGAGTACCATTGGCACTGGTCATTTTTTGGGATTATTTATATAAATGACTGCTCAAAAAAATATAGATCAGATCACATTTAAATCAAAAAGAAAAATATAAATGCATGTGGATATCTTTAGTTTCTTTATCACCTCTCTATGACTTCCTTTCCTCTACGTGTGTAACAAATATAATTAATGCTAGGGCAAGGTACCCAAGGTAAAGATACCAAAGTGTTCTCCACTCTGGTTTTAAAAGTAATCTTACTTGCATGTCTGCTTGTGTGATGGCCAGGCCAATGTAGGCTTGCCTCACTTTGGTGCACGGAAAATCAAGGAGGAAGGGGGAATGATTTAATTAAGTTAATAGGGACCCCCCACGCAAAAAAAAGCATGAGGTCTCTCAAAAATTCTATACCAGACCCATCAGGGGGATCCCTACTTAAAAAAACAGCATAGGGTTCCACCAAAAAATCTTTACAAGGCTTATACAAGCATGAAGCCTGGTAGGCTAGGAAAGGGGGGATAGAGCATGCGCTACATACCCACAACATGGGATGTACCCTGTTGATGAAGACAGGGGCCTATTCCCTACAACTCTGGCCTGGTGGTTGTAGGGGTCTGTGGACAATGGCTCTTTGGTTTCTGAAAGTCTCTATTAACAGTAAGGGGGTCCCCAGATAATGCCCCCCCCTATGTAATGGTACCTCCTACTGATTCACGCAAAAAGTAAATAAACACACAGTTTTTGACAAGTACTTTATTAAAAAAAGAAACTCCCAAAAGTCCCACAATATAAATCCATCATCCATCATGTTGTCCAGTGATGCAGATTCATGGTAATCATGACAAATTACATCTTCCAGGTCCTGCCACTAAAGGAAACAAAAGGGTGGGATCTACTGGGTGACATCATTGGCCAAATATAGCCAGGTAGCCATATTTAGTTAATGATGTCACACTAACCCCTTTCCTTTGTTTACATGGCCAGGGATTCCCAGCCAGTAAATTAATAGGACCCAGTGACATCACTGATTTCTAAGGAAGCAGCAAGTGTCGGCACCCACCTCTTCCTTTTTCAACTGTTGACAGAAACAAAACTATCATGTATAGTAGGGGTATTTCCACTGCTATTAAACATAGCATTAGGCTCTGCCAAACAAGTGAAAAGTCATTCCTATCCATGACCCCACATGTAACCCTCACTGAGGCACCCGAGGTGGGACTCTCTCCTGCCTAATGCTATAAAAAATGGTCACAGGCCATAGACTGCATTTTCAAACTAAGCTCAGTATAGAGAGTCTCTCTAAACTAGGGTGACCAGATTTTTTAATTTTTTTTTTTTTTATTAGCAAATGATAAACTATTTTATAAGCATCATTTCTAAAAAATGATATATGCAGTGTATGTGGTATGTGTTTATGAAACCATTGTATGATATATACATTATTGCTCCCATTTCCTCCATGAGATCAATAAAAGATACTTCTTAGAATTTTTTGGAATATAACTACCAAATTTTAGGAAGATAAGATAAAGAAAAAACTTTTCAATGCATATTTTGTATTTTATTCTTACCAAAGAAGCGCAGAGGTGCACTATGTACAGAGTGCAGAGTACAGGGCTGCACCCAGAGATGGTTCGAATCTTAGCTGGTCCCTGCTAAACCAGGCAAGATTCTAATCATCTATGGCTTGCCTAACTGACTAACTGGCACCGACATTAACAGTGACACTAATGTAATGATTAGCCAAGGGAGGTGAGTGCAGAGTATATGGCAGTGGGTAGTGTGTGCAGAAGAAGAGTGTGGAGTATATGGTGGTAGGTAGTATGTGCAGGATGGTGTCATTAGGGCAGTGGATAGTATCAGTAGAGCAATGGACAGTGTCCATTTTTTTTTGTTTATTATTTTATTTTTTATTATTTTTTACAAATTTATTTTTGTATTTTTTACAAACATTTTTTGAGGGTAGTGGACAGTGCCAGTAAAGCAGTGGATGGTGTCAGTACTTTTTTATTTTTATTATTTTATTTTGTATTATTTTTTACAATTTTATTTTTATTCTTTTTTTTTTCAAATATTTTTTTCAAAGTGCTTTGGTTGGGGGTGGGGTTTGTGGATGGTTATGGCTGGACCGTGTCAGTAAAGCAGTGGACAGTGTCAGTCGTTTTTTTATTTTTTTTTTATTTATACATGTTTTACAAATATATTTATTTTTATTTTTTTTAGACTCAGCCTGACAAGTCGCGCTCCTTCGTGGTCCATTGACCGCTACAGGACCCGTTCTAATAGGAGCGACACAAGTCGCTCCGACTTAGAAAAAGGGTCCTGTACTACTTCGGGGCAACCTCGGAGCGACTTGCATAGACTTCCATTATGTGAAGTCCATGCAAGTCGCTCCGAAGTCGTGGTGCATGGCAATGCACAAGTTGCCCCCGAAGTAGTACAGAGTCGTGTCGCCTTAGCGCCGGTTCACACTGGCGCGACGCTACTTTCAGGGGCGACCTCCGAGATCGCGGTGCGAGCAGCGCGCCGCGACCTCGGAGCGGCCGCCACAGACTTCATAACATTGAAGTCTATGGCGGTCGCCTCCTGGTCGCCCCAAAGAAGCTCCGGACCCTTTTTCTAGGTCGGAGCGACTTGTGTCGCTCCTATTAGAACGGGTCCGTAGCTTCCCTATGGGAGGCGACCTGCGGCGACCTGTGAGGCGACCAGGTCGCCTCACAGGTCGCCCTAGTGTGAACCGGGGCTAAGTGTGAACCGACTCTTACAATTTAATTTCCTATTTATTTATTTTTTTTCACAATTCTTTTTTGGGGGAAGCAGTTGGCAGTGGATCGTATCAGTAGGGCAGTGTATGGTGTCAGTAGAGAAGTGGTCGGTGTCAGTAGTTTTTTTTTTGTTACAATGCTTTTATTTTGGGAGGGGCGATGTCAGTGTTTTTTTTATTTTATTCTTTATTATTTTTACAATGTAATTTTTAAATATTTATTTATTACAGTTCTTTCTTCTTTTTTATCAGCCCTGCTGGGGGGCTTTGATGAGATATCAGGGGTCTAAACAGACCCCTGACATCTCACCTTTGAGACAGAGACAGAGAAAGGGACTTAGGACACAGATTCCCCAATCCCTTTCTATGCAGCCTCAGCTGCAATGAAGATGAATGGATAGGAGACATAGGCCCCTGTTCATTTATAAACTGAAGCACTGTAAACATACAGATCAGTGCCAGTGACAAACTCGGCACAGACTTGGTATGGGAACAGTGTCCTCAGTCCGGGGACTGTCCCAGGAAACCGTGGACGTCTGGTCACCCAACTCTAAATGTTATGTCACCATTCTTGTTCAGCACCTATCCTACTAGGTAAATCACTGTAGTTGCCAGTACCTTCAACTTCTGAATGGTCCTAAAAATGAACTTGTGAGCAGTTATATAATTTACATACCAGGGCCCTGGTAGAAAATTAAAACCAAGAACCCTTCGCTTTAATCCTTTATGTAGTGCTCCAGACTTAACATCCTCATCCCTTAATTCCATCTATAGCTAACATGCCCACTTCATTGCTTCCTGGACCACCTCATTACTTCCCCAATCCTCTTAACACCTCACCTGCACCTCTCCCTTCTCCCAAATCCTATAACAACCTCCACTTTGCACTCTATATCTCCCGCCACTCGAATGCTCCTTCACCCTCTGCATAGGCACATGCATGCACATCTGCCTCTTGTTTGTAGAATAAATCATTTATTGGCCAGATTGTGCAGTCTAATGTCTCTAGAAATCTATAGCCACTGATTGTACTTGATGCTTGGAGTAGCTTTTAATGTACATTTGAGGTTTGGGCAAGTGAAGCTTGCAAAGCAGCTTTTTTATTTCTTTCTTCTCTTCATTCAAGAGCCTTTAATAAATAACCCAAGTATTTCCAAGACAGCAACATGACTGGTAGCAGCATGCCTCTTTCCACTTGTCAGGCAGTACAATGGAGTCACCAGGAAAGCATCCTGTCTCTGTAGTTATCCCTGGGAATCCCATTCAGCTCGCTAAAGTCCATGCATAGAACACAAGACGAAGCAAGTGGAACTTATTAAATTAGCTTTACTTTTGTATTTCTGTTTAGCAATGATATTATGTCCCAGATGAAAAGAGAAAGCTGACATTTAAAGATCTGATTAGCCAATTAGCAACCCGTGTGGTCTTATGTGACCAGAAATAGGTCTTTTTTTTTAAAAGTTGACAGAATTCCAGGAAACAAAGATAGTTTATCTCACATTTTTGTAAACTGTGTAAAGGTGCCTAAGGAAACCCAAGTTCTTGTTCATAACCAGATTCTGGTTTGTCATTTACAGTCTAGGTGGAACACACGTGAACTGTCTGGTGGCTTCCTAAGAGACCAGATAGAATGGCAAACATTACTTTGTAGGTTTTTTGGCACCAGCCTCTGTATGCAAATGTTTTTTATTAATAAATTAGTGGTTTCTAAATTGATTCTGTATATCCACATGTTTTTCCTTTCACCCCCATCCTCCAACATGTGTATTAAGTTTTATAAACCTTTGTTAATAACTTCAAAAGTTTATGTACCGCAATGCGTGTTACGTTTGACTTCGATGAATGTTGATCATCGCTGTATCTTGTGCATTTATTTTAAATAAAATAAAACTTTTATTGGAAAAAATAAATTAGTGGTTTTTCGCACTATGAAAAGATTCCTCTTCTCTTCTTTGAATTTTCTGGTCCCCACCATCTGAATCATTGGAACATTGATCTATTTGTCTATAAGAAGAGGACACCCATCCTAGGCATCGACCCAGTGGTGTTACATAGTTAGTGAGGTTGAAAAAAGACATCAGTCCATCCAGTTCAACCTATGATGTGTGTGTTTGCTGTTAACCGTACATTGTATACCCCTGTATGTTGTGTGATCTGGTCCATGAGTGACCATAAAGCGAGGCTGACTTTTTTTGTTGTATAGCAAAGAGGTCAACACAGTTTGGTGAGTTGGAATTGTTTAACCACTTCCCGACCACCCACCGCCTATTTACTGCGGTAAGATGGCTCTCCTGTGCAAACCGATGTAGGTCTTCGTCGGTCACAGGCTCCCGCCCCCACTCGGAAGCAGGGAAGATGATGCACGGGTCAGGCAGCTCCGATTGCCGCCTGACACCCACGATCGTTCCCCACTGAGAGAGAAGAACGGTCAGCTGTTGTAAACACAGCTGACCGTTCTTCTCCCTAGAATGATCACAGAGCCCCTGTGATCCTTCTATATAGGATCACAGGTCTCTATGATCATTTCACAAGCCACGCCTACCCCACAGTTAGAATCACTCCCCTAGGCTCACATTTAACCCCTTGAAGCCGATGCACGGGTCAGGCAGCTCCGATTGCCGCCTGACACCCGCGATCGTTCCCCGCTGAGAGAGAAGAACGGTCAGCTGTTGTAAACACAGCTGACCGTTCTTCTCCCTGGAATGATCATATAGCCCCTGTGATCCTTCTATATAGGATCACAGCTCTCTATGATCATTTCACAAGCCACGCCCCACCCACAGTTAGAATCACTCCCCTAGGCTCACATTTAACCCCTTGAAGCCGATGCACGGGTCAGGCAGCTCCGATTGCCGCCTGACACCCGTGATCGTTCCCCGCTGAGAGAGAAGAACGGTCAGCTGTTGTAAACACAGCTGACCGTTCTTCTCCCTGGAATGATCATATAGCCCCTGTGATCCTTCTATATAGGATCACAGGTCTCTATGATCATTTCACAAGCCACGCCCCCCCCACAGTTAGAATCACTCCCCTAGGCTCACATTTAACCCCTTGATCATCCATAATGTTAACCCCCTTCCCTGCCAGTGTCATTATTACAGTAATAGTGCATATTTTTGCACTGATTACTGTAGTAATGTCACTGATCCCCCCCAAAAGTGTCAAAAATGTCAGTTAGGGGTCCGATCTGTCTGCCGCAATGTCGCCGTCCCGTAAAAAATTGCAGATCGCCGCCATTACTAGTAAAAAAATAAATAAATAAATAAAAATGACATAAATCTTTCCCGTAGTTAGTAGTGTCGATAACTTTTGCGCAAACCAATCAAAATACGCTTATTGCGATTTTTTTTTTACCAAAAATATGTAGCAGAAAACAAATTGGCCTAAAATGGTAAAAAAATATGATTTTTAATTTTATTTTTTTGAGAATGTTATGTAGCAGAATGTGAAAAATATTGTTTTTTTTTTTCAGAATTGTCGCTCTTTTTTTGTTTATAGCGCAAAAAATAAAAATCGCAGAGGTGATCAAATACCACCAAAAGAAAGCTCTATTTGTAGGGAAAAAAGGACATCAATTGTATTTAAGTACAGCGTCGCATGACTGCGCAATTGTCCGTTAAAATAACTCAGTGCCGAATCGCAAAATATGGCCTGGTCATTAAGGGGGAAAATCTTCCAGGCCAGAATTAATATGAGCACGTGGTAATATAGTACATAGTATAATATATAATATAGATATAATACATAATACAAGCATTATCTTCTCTCTCCTAAGGACTGTCATTGTTATTTGTGGAAATTGAACACAGAAATTACATGATCATGGACTGAGCACTTATTATTATTTTGATATACTTTTTGTATTACCATTTAACATTTCAGAAATTATTTTGTGTTGCAAGCACTGTCTAGCACATATTTGGTGTTATTTGTTATTTATTTAAACTTGGTTTGAGATAACGGCTACACATTAGATGGTGAATTAAGTGGCGCGAGTAATATTTTATTTTACACATTTTCTTTTATTTTCAACTGGTAATCTAGGCAGTAAAGCTAGAAGATTGTGTAGATTGTGTACAAAAATTCTCATCGGTATATTTGTTGACTTGATAAATGTGGTTTGAAAGTACTTCAAAAACATTTGCTTTAATATTCCATTTTGGAGTGATTGGACCTTCCCGAGACAAAAACCACATTCACTGTTAGGGCTTGTTCACACTAGTGATTGAGGGGCAGTAAAGTTATGCGGCTGAGCTGTGCTTTTACCGTCCATAACCACGACCCCCTTTAGCTGCAGTGGCAGCAGCTGGGGGTGTACACATGCCACGGCCGCGGTGCCTTGCTTCATGGCCATGGCAGAACTGATACACTCTGTAGTTTTTGGCAGGCGTAACAACTGCCATATACTGTATGACATATTCAGGTTAACAGATTTGATCTGCATGGGGTAAAAGCAGGCGATGAGTAGGCCAGACGTCTCCTCACCACCTTTTAAATGCTCTCTGAAGAGAAATCTTAAAGCAGATCGCTCTTTAGAGATCAAAGGTCATGTAAACGGTCAATCACTAATCGCACCTACCGTTGACATGAGTTTACAAGTATCAGCGTTTTCTCGGCCAAAACTTTGCTGCTCCTGGACACACTGGCAGTAGGTTTTTTTTTATTCTGCCCCTAAAATCCCAGTCACTGCTGCTAAATGCCTATGTGTGCATTGATGCACAGGCTAACATTCAGGAGAATTTAGAGGCAGGGGAAAAAAAATGTCAGATGCCCCTAGGAGCATCTGCAAAAACATCCAGTGTGCATGAGGCCTTAAAATGAAAACTTTCAAACAAAATTCTACTAGTGTATGGACAGCTGTCCAAGATTTCGAGGAACTGTCCCTGATTTAGAACAAAGTCCCTCTGTGCCTCTTTCCTACTCATTTTGGTCTGATCCATATAGTTGTATATAAAATGAACTTTTTATCTTTCAAAAAGTGTTTCCCAGTGCTAAACCTTTCATCCAGTTTCTGAATTGCTGCATTTGTAAATTTCAAAAGCCAGTAAAAAAAAAAAAAAATTGTAGTAGTAAAAAAAAAAAAAAAAAAAAAAGCACTTGTGGGTTTAACTAATGTTTTTTTTTTAGTATATTTCCCCTTTAAGGGGGAGTGGAAAGGGGTGTGTGTCCTATGCCTACATTTGCAAATAGGTGCCCCTCCTTTACATCTCAATAAGTTGGGACGAATGTCCCTCTGGGCAACCAAATAACTCAGGAAAGACACTTCCAAAATTCTGGGCAGGTCGCAAGTCCAGATTTAGAAAGCAAGTAAGAAATAATTTTGCCAAGAGTCTCTGGGGAAACAAAGTAGTCAGTAAAGTCAGTTTGTAAGTCCATGGACTGAACATCTCAGGCAGGATTCTGTGGTGCAAGGTCTGGAGAGCCTCTCTGTTGTGGAGTACACAGCAAGCAAGCACCACCTGGATAACAATCGCCACTTCCAGTTGTATAACAGACAGGAAATTTGGTACTCAGCAGTCAAGACTCAGAATGTGTACTCCACTATGCAACAGGCTCAGCTCAGACGAAAGCAAGGCCATGAAAATCATATGGACACATTGGGTACTCATGCAAGGCAAAATCCTGATCTGCCATAATGACATATGGCAGACTTGGCTGAGTCCTACCTTCAATGGGACTTATTAGGTCTACTGTCATTCCTACATAATCCATAAAAAAAGTTTAGTTATTTAAAATTGTAGTGTAGCACTGCTCCCATGGGAGATGCTGGTTACAGATTCCCCTGGGTTACCCATAGCAACAACTTGACGATAAAGCATATTCTAAGTCAGGGGTGGGGAACCTACGTCACGGGGGCCGTATGCGGCCCTCAAAGTCATTTGGTCCGGCCCCCCGTGCAGCTGAGTCTGTGTCTCTCAGCTGATCTGTCAGAACGGAGCCAATGCTTCCTGTATAGTTCCGGCTCCGTTCTGACAGTCGAGTGAGTCACAGGTGGAGTGATATCAAATGCACTCCGCCTGTGACCAATAGAGGAAATATCGCCTCTTCCTCCAGCGCGGCGCCGCTGCTAGCCAGCATTTCCCGCCAGCAGCACACACAGCAGTACCAGCCAGAGCCAGCAGTACCAGTCAGAGCCAGCAGTACTCACATCATTACCAGCCAGAGCCAGTAGTACCCACAGCAGAACCATCAGTACCCACAGCAGTACCAGCCAGAGCCAGTAGTACCCACAGCAGTAGCAGCCAGAGTCAGCAGTACCCACAACAGTAGCAGCCAGAGCCAGCAGTACCCACAGCAGTACCAGCTAGAGCCAGTAGTACCCACAGCAGTACCAGCCAGAGTCAGCAGTACCCACAACAGTACCAGCCAGCAGTACCTACAGCACAGTACCAGCCAGCAGTACCCACAGCAATACCAGCCAGCAGTACCCACAGCAGTAACAGCCAGCAGTACCAGCCTGAGCCAGCAGTACCAGCCAGCAGTACCCACAGCACAGTACCAGCCAGCAGTACCAGCCTGAGCCAGCAGTACCCAAGGTAGTACCTACAGCACAGTACCAGCCTGAATCAGCAATACCCACAGCAGTACCAGCCTGAGCCAGCAGTACCCACAGCACAGTACAGGCCAGCAGTACCAGCATGAGCCAGCAGTACCCACAGCAGTACCAGCCAGCTGTACCCACCAGCAGTACAAGCCAGCTATACCCACCAGCATTACCCGCCAGCAGTTCTTTTCAAAACTTACCACCACAAAGTCGACTGCACTCCAGACTGACCGACGCAAACCTCGAAAACCAGTTGCGAGTAGCAACATCATCAATACCAGCTAACATCACACACCTCACCAAAGAGAAGAAGTTGCAGCCATCACATTAGGGGTGAGTTAACCACTTAAGCCCCGGAGGATTTGGCTGCTAAACGACCAGAGGGTATTTTGCGATTCGGCACTGCGTGACTTTAACGGACAATTGCGCGGTCGTGCGACGCTGTACCTAAACGAATTTGGCGTCCTTTTTTTCCCACAAACAGAGCTTTCTTTTGGCGGTATTTGATCACCTGTGCGATTTTTTGATCACGCGCTATAAACAAAAAAAGAGCGTAAATTTTGCAAAAATAGCAATATTTTTCCCTTTTTTTTATATGAAATTCCCCCAAAAAAAAATGTAAAAATCAAAATTTTTTAATATTTTCGGCCAATTTGTTTTATGCTACCTATGTTTGGTAAAAAAAATCGCAAAAAGCGTATTTTGATTGGTTTGCGCAAAAGTTATTGCGTTTACTAACAAAGGGAAAGATTTTTGTCATTTTTGTTGTTTTTTTTTTTAACGCGTAATGGCGGCGATCTGCGATTTTTCTTTGCGGTACTGCGACATTGCGGCGGAAAGATCGGACCCTTGACTGACATTTTTGACACTTTTGGGGTTACCAGTGACATTTCTACAGTAATCAGTGCTATATATATGCACTGTTACTGTAAAAATACACTGGTAGTGAAGGGGTTAACTTTATTTGAGAGGGAGGGGCTGTGTGTGTCCCTAGGGGCGTGATTCTAACTGTGATTGGCTGTGGCTTCAACTGTATGCAGAGTGATCAATGGATCTACATAGTAGATCCATGTGATCAGCTCTCATACAGAGAGGAGAATGACAGGCAGCTTGTTTACACAAGCTGCCTGACTTTCTCCCTCTCCCCCGCCGATCGCAGAGTGGCCGGCGGCGATCGGGTCCGCCGGTCACACGCGCGGGGGGGTCCGTGACCACGCGGGAGCGGGAGCGCGCCTCCGGCGGCGCGCGCTCGCTCCCTAAACCCTCACAGGCGAGCGACGTAGACCTACGTCACTTTGCCTGTGAGGGGCTGACCGCCGCCGTAGATAGTCGTGCGGCGGTCGGCAAGTGGTTAATTAAATTTTTGACCAAATATAACAGGCACATTTTAAAGTTGATAATTTTGTACGGCCCCCGAATGATTTTATAAATACCCAAATGGCCCTTGGCAGAAAAAAGGTTCCCCACCCCTGTTCTAAGTGCTCGGCTCAGTCAGAAAACAGTCCAGGGGTTTTGGTTTTTGTTGATTTTTTTGAGAACGGGGATGGGAGAAGGGATGAGTGGGACACTCCAACTGGATAAACTATGCACAATTGCTGAGACTTCTGAATAAAGCTGAGTGCGGCAAGGCTGCTGCTTCACCTTGCCACTAAGTGAAGAAGAATTAGCTGTCCCCTTGATCTTCTGACTTCACTGGAGTGGTCCCCCTGCCTCGGCAGACTCTTTGGCAAGTCCCCTGGTACTCATGGACACTGTTTTTTCCCAGAAGACTCTGCCAGCAGCTCTACTGTCAACTTTACTGGATCCTTTGCAGCTCAGCTCCACACCTGGTTTACTAGGCCGTCTGCCTAAGACCACTTTCTTCATGCAACAGGAGGAGAGACCAGCCATCAGCCTCCTCCTGGGACTCTGCTTCCCACCAAAGACGCCCTGTCACATGTCCCCCCGGCTTTTATGAGTCATCCCAGGATGCACTGCATGAGTGCCCTCCCTCTGGGACTCCCATAAAAGCCAATGTGTCACTGGCTTTGTTTCTTCCACCATCCAACAAGCTCCTCCATTGGATGCAGTGGGGACACTCCCTCAGACCCAGTGAATCACATCTGGGAACATGCAACAGGCAACCTAATAGATCAGACTCCCCTGATAAGCAGAAGGAGCATAAGATGCTAACACCTACCTAGGAGGGTTCTACAGTAGTAATACCTGCAATTTTTAGAATACTGGTATCAGTGACTAGTGTTTCCATTAAACAGAACTAGGACCAATCTGCCTGTGAAATTTCCCTCCAAACCTTTCATAGGATTTTAACAGAATAAGTGATCAGGTTAACAATCAGACAGGGAGTAACTGTAACATGCATGTCGGCGGGGGTTGCAGGATAGAAGATGAAATTTTCTTCCATGTATTCCCATTAACTCGTTCAGCACCAAGTCTGGGTCATATGAGAGGACTTCCCCTGGGGTGGGTTCTTCTTAGCTACACTAGACACCTGTACATGGTCACAGCTGCTGTGGGGGGGGGGGATACTTGACCTTAAGACAGGCCTCTGCTTTTGGAGATGAATGTACACTGAGTACACTTGCACCATAATTGTTCCCCGGGACAATATACACCTTCTCTGTAACTTCCATTTAAGAGGGACATGCTGAGCCTTGTCCACATCCACCCATCCAGCGTATCAACGTTACATATCAACATTACTGCACTTCCAGAAAGGTATGGGTTCCCACTGTGCACCTAGCGTAGATTCTATGTATGCACTTGACTTAACTCTTTCAAAACTGTGGCTGGGAACCTCTGCAGCGGGAATCCATTACCGTTGCTATGGGAGACAGACCCCTCATGGAGAGAGTGCTGACAACAACTCCCTCCTGCAAAAGGCTGCCCCACCAGCCCCATGCACAAGCTTAAAGACAGCTCTGAGTGGTAGACTTCCATTACGCTAGGTAACCAATTGTATCTGCATACTACATTAATTTTGGCACCGACGTCTTCACACCCCAATGTGTAAAATGACCTGAGCTGCAGACCATATGCCCTGGCCACCTGCACCCCAGCCCTTGAGTAACCTCAGACCAGACGGGAACAAGGTTTAAAAGCATTAAAAGCTTTACTTAGAGAACTGCAAAAATGAACATCTCAGAGTCCAATATACAAGAACAGTATTGTCTCTAGAAGATTGGCAACAGAAAGTCTAGCTGAAAATCACTACTTCTGTAAAACAGTACAGAACACAAACAGCTATTTGCAATTAACATCATCCCCCTCATAGTTAAGTCCAGAGTAGGTCTGGTACCAGCTAGAGGGATCCAAGATGCAAGGACAAAGGGCCCCCACAGTAGCTAGGTCTTTTGGAGAAGCAAAATGCTACAAGTCCCTTGGAAGCTGGTTCTGGCAATTGAGGGCCTCTCACCTGGCTGTAGATCAGTTGCCCAGCTACCTCTGCTTCATCAGGTGTTGCCTCTTTCAGCTCCTGAAGGAAGGAAACTGAGAGAGGCCCGGAGTAAAGGAGAGAAGAGACATGGATGGAGGGCCGGCATGACAGGGGTTAAAGGGGTTTGGGACAAGGAGGAGTTTTTAGCCCAGTACTATAGTAAATATAAGAGTTGGGACTTTTAATTGGTGTTTTGGCCAGGAAGGGGTGGAGCTACAGGGAGAGGTCAAGCTAGGGGCCTCATTAAGTCTTCAGTCAGAGGAAAGCTGCATTGGAGAATATTTACCACCCTCCCTCCCATTTTCTTGTTTTTTCTGACTTTTGGTTTTGTGGTCCGCTGCCCTTGTTTTTGTTTTAACAGAGGTTTTCTTTTAGGGTGTTTCTTTGTCATGGCAGCAAGCGGGGTACAAGGTCCTGGTAGGTTAGTATGGTGCAAACTTATACTTGGTAGGGACCCATCTGAGGTACGGCTCCCAGATGGTGCAAACCTATACTTGGTAGGGACCCGTCTGAGGTACGGCTCCCTGATGGTGCAAACTTATACTTGGTAGGGACCTGTCTGAGGTACGGCTCCCAGTAGTTGGTATGTTGGTACCTGCGACTGGTTGTCTCCGAGCCAGTGCTGTGGCGGCTAGAGGCCTAATTAAGTAACTCCTTCTTTGATGCCTACCGGGACCTTGAGGCTCCAGTAAAAAACTGGGTTTAACGTGTTATTTACCTGTTATGTATACAGTTTGTTAATAAAAGGCTGCTATGGCCATTTAACTCCAACCTGTGGTCATGTGGTTATTTATAATGGAGGAGGAGAGTGATGGTCAGAGCAGAATGGAGACAAATCATCTTTAATCCCCTAGTCAAGCAATTTATGTTCGCTGGAAGTGTCCATAAATCCAGGGAGTTGTGAGAAATGAGAATAAAGGAGACTGCATCTGAGCCAATAGTAAATATGCACTCCACTATAGGATACCTGAACACTCTGCACAGCCAAGCATTTGTGTTTATGCTTAAGCTGGGTACACATGGTCCGAACATTGTCTGGTTCAGCAGGAATCGGCTGACATTCAGACTATGTGTACAGCTAACCTTTTGACAGAAGCCAGTCTAAGGACCGGCTTCTGTCGAAGCGACATGCTGGAAAACCAGCACCTGATCAGCAATGGCTTATTAGCGTGTTCTGGCAGGGGGGGGGGTCCCCCTGTCAGAACACAAAAGCACAGCAGGTGAAATTGCTGCACTAACATCGCACTAACACCGATGGGTTGAATGAAAAGAAAACTGAATGTGTTTACCAGGCATTATACTGTGCTATTGTGATGGAGCACTTTATCACCCCGGGTAATGAAATTTGGGAGCAGGGTTCCTAAATGGGTAATTTTGTGCAGTTGTAATACCTGATATCTATGGACTCCCTGTCCCCCAATGTTTAACCATCACAAAAACTTTTTTTGTTGTTGTTAGGTATGAGCCAGTAGCTGCATGTCCTTAGAAATGTGTACAGTCATATGCTGTGGAGGTGCCCAAAGCTGCACATCTCCTGGAGGGGGGTGCTGGTGACCATTAATAAGGTCTTTCAGACTTCAAGAAAAAAAAATGAGGTTAAAGGATTATAAGAGGTGCATGGAAGTCAGCCAGCCCCCAGTCTGATGTACTCACCCTCTAGTCTGTCACCAACCAAGTAGACCTGTCTCATGATATAAATAAAGAACAGGGGTTTAGTTGACACACATTTGCAAACGCATGTGTAAGCTGCAGAGCCACTACACGGCACCCTGTTTTATCTGCAGTCCTAACACTTTCTAATTTAGTGTCTCCACACTGGGAGCACATGGCTGCTAATGGATGGATGGGGGAACAGATGGGAGGGAGACAGCCCAAACCTCCCCCAACCCACCCCCATCCATGACTGGTCTGTTGTCTCAAAACTCAAATAACTAAGTCTTTCAGACTTCACTAGGTGAAGATCCCAACTGTATGTTAGGTATTCTGGGGGATCTCCAGGTAGAAGAAACCATTAAACAAGCTGTTGCGAAAGCGCTGTTTCAGGCCCGCAGACTGATCCTGAGACATTGAATATACCACCAACCCCCTACGGTTGGGGAGTGGATATCTCAAATGGGTGACACTCTTAGACTTGAAAAGTATAAATCGCAACACAGGGGATTTCTGGGCAAATTTGAAAAGTTGTGGAATCTGTGGCTAGATAAACCGGGCTTGGCGCCGGTGAAATTGGTCCTGGGCCGCCTCCTGGCTGGATAGTGCCCTGTACTGGTATTATTCGTTGACTCCTAGAGGGGGAGCTACTTGTGACTCAGTGCCATAGCATCTTTGATCTCTCTGTGCTTACTAGCAAAAATTATGTGTGGGGGGGGGGCGCGGATGTATGACATTGTGTGCAATGCTTATTGTCTATCAATGTAAGCTGTGAATGTATGTTGGGAAAGACACTCTGGAACACGTTTGATTACTGACTGTACTATATTTTTATGCTCTATTTCCGAATAAAGTTCTTTTTTCTTGTGAAAAAAAAAAAAAATGTGTACAGTAACATTACCTGAAAAATATGGGTGGTGTACACAAGCACACATCTTATAAGAGAAAATGACAGGATCAACACTCCAACAGGTTGGCACTGCACTGTAAAAAGATGGACGGCTGTTCAATAATATATTTTTTACATTTTTTCAATAGACTGACGTCATCAAATTTGGCTGATACTAAAGTGGAAAAGAAAAATAAATTTGGCTGATACTAAAGTGGAAAAGAAAAATAAAGGGCTTACAAACAACCTTCCTTTACTGGCCTGGTTTTACACTCTCCAGATTCTGGGTGGTTGGCAGTCCTGTTTGCTTCCCTTACAGTCGAGTTCTTTAATTTTATGGTTACAGCTTTGCAATGCAATGTAAAGTGAGGCCCCAGGTATTGTGTGGTTTGCAGTCCATTTGCACACTACAGTCCTCAGAATAAGTTGAATCCTTTATGTCGAACTGATGAAGTGTTTGGGTGAATTCAAGCTTCACACCAGCCACAATGCCACTTAGACAACTTCTGCTCACGTCAATATGGTCCCTACTTTCTGCTCGGTGTGCTGGTAGCCCTGAACAGAAGGGAAGGGAGGGTCTCTATACATCCCATCAATGCAAGCCTGCTCCATTTTCTTCCCGGAGGCTCACATTTAATATGATAAATGAAGCGTGCTTGAAAAATAGCTGCACACAGTTGAAAGCACCATGTATCAGTCTGGTGCTGGCATTGGGGACAAAGCTTGGGGACCACCTTCATTAAAACAATTAGGCTGAAAGTCTTTGCGAGAGGCGGAACTCCAGCTGTTAGCTCCTTGGACTCTGAATGCCTCCTTAACAACAGGGGACCTTAGGGCTCAGCAGGGTGGAGAACAGGGACACTAATTACATAGGTCAAGGGTCCCGTGTGCTCAGATAAGAAAGAACACACACTACTTAGTAATTTTCTGCAGAAATGGAATAATGACAATGCACGCTTTAATTAAACCTTTATTCAGAGCATGGCATTCTAAATTCAGTAATAACAGAGCTTTTGATGAATGTGACGCAATGGAAGAGATATTTCTCCGTGGTGTTTGGTGCTTGTACTACAAGATTAAAGACTATGCATAAAATGCCAACAACAAGCATTCAAAGGTATGCATGTAAAAGTTCCCACACTTTCATTAATTTAAATGCAATAAGCGGCAAGCACATGAAAATTAAGGAATGTTTAAAGGGGAATTTCAAGCAACAACAAAAAAAAAAGTCAGTGCGCTTTTGATATTATCTAGCAACTTTGTTGAAGTCATCGAGTTCACTCAGTTTACTATTATTATTTATCAGTAATCGAGCCACAATTCGGTAAGAATCTCACAGGGCCCCTGGGAGTGTACTTCCTAAAGTTTGTGCTACGTAACTTCCTTTCTCTTGGCGTTTCCTTTATTTCCAGGGCATACACGACATTGATTTGTATCTATGGGAAATGCTTTATTGGTTTTACCAGACTTTCTGTATCTGAGAGATGCCAAAGAGTCTGCAGCAAATGCCTTTGGGAAGAAAAAGGGGTTCTCAGATCCCCATATTACTAACACAATGGGAGTGAGGTTACCTGCACACTACAAAAATGTCTGTATGAGAAGGTAAATTACTTAGAAGGTAGGCCTGGGTCCATATATGCAGTTCAAAGATTAATTCTCAATGTTGATTGGAAGGCAAATTCAAATTTGTGTTTTAGAGGGCAATATTTTGAAAAGCACAGTTTATTACTTGTGCAGTAATCCAATAGAAAGCTTTTACTTTAGTGGCTCCTTTTATTAACGGACTTAAGCGGGATACACATTATACAATTATCTTTAGATTTTTTTCCTATAATTTACCAAAACCATATAATAGGAGGTCAAACCTAAACACTTTCAATTTGTATACAATCAGGTAGACCCTTGCACTACATAGTTGATGGTAAATCTAAAGGAAATCAAACAACAAAAGTTGTATAGTGTGTATCCAGCCTTAACTGCACCAACAATTTAAATCTTATCCTATTGATAGCAGTGGCGGCTGGTGAATGAAAATCTGGGGGGGGCGTCAAAACCAGCACCCCCCCCCCAGCAGCGGGATGGCTGGCAATCAAATCTACCACACCCCCCCTGCTTCTTCCTCGAGCGGCTGTGAGTCTCCTCCGGCCTTACGACTCCTCCCTCTTCCTGGCCAATGGCCAGTAAAATTGCTTCTCTTTTCAGCCAATCAGGAAAGGGGTCTCATGACCCGCTTCCTGATTGGCTGGGAGGAAAATCAGTGTGATAATAGCGAATATTCATTCGCTTTTGTCATACAACTGGATGGGCTCAGGGTGCAGTGCTCTGCGCCCCGAGCCCACCCTTTTTTGAAACCTATTAGAAGCTCTGGCTCTAATCACGTGCTTCAAAAAAATCAAAAACCCCTATTGGAATTCATGCGTCCAGTGCCCTGCATGTAGAGTAGGTGGCCGGTCGCATGGATGGGGGGGGGGGGGAGGGGCGGCGCCCCTGCGCCCCACTGGACAGGCCACCACTAATTGATAGATTTAACAATTTCCTGACAGTTACCCGATTCAGCTAAAGCTACATAGGTGATTTTTAGTGGCTCAATTATGCTTCTAAAATTGTTAGAGATTAATCTCTAGGATTAACAATTGGTCATTTAACAGATGAAACAAATGGCTCCCTAAAGTGTAACCTACACAAGGAGCATGCAGTAGCATTTGTACTGATTAGTCACATGTGACTGAGGCTTAGGAGCATTGTGCGATCGTGCCAGTCTGATCACTGCTGTATGCTACTACATGCTAAATCAGGAGATAAAAGAATATAAATTAAATTTTAGTCATTTTTGAGATAATAAACAGCAAAAACACATAATCCCTCTAAATCAAAGCATCCTGGTTTAGTATTGGTTCAAGTTTCTAAATGAATATACACAATATTGTCAAAAGTATTGGGACACCTGCCTTTAATGAACTTTAATGGCATCCCAGTCTTAGGCCCCTTTCACACTATCCGTCCGTCGGACAGATTCCGCTTTTCTCAGCAGGGGATCGAGCCGCCGATCCCCCGCTGAGCAGCAGGAGGACAGCTGTGTCTCTGCGCTGTGTGCAGAAACACAG
This sequence comes from Pelophylax lessonae, assembly GCF_965119305.1. Classification (NCBI taxonomy): domain Eukaryota; kingdom Metazoa; phylum Chordata; class Amphibia; order Anura; family Ranidae; genus Pelophylax; species Pelophylax lessonae. The sequence continues at coordinate 179,259,686 of NC_138779.1, forward strand.
CTGTCAGCTCCCCATGCATCTCTATGTGGAAAATCGGATGGGAACGGACCATCCGATCCCATCCGATCCGATCTGCTGGACAGATGGAAAATAGGGTTTCCATCCGTCCACTATTTGACGGATCGGATCGGGTCAGATGTTAGCGGACATGTCTCCGCTGCCATCCGATGCCCCATAGGAATGCATGGGGGGACCGCTCAGATCCGCCAAAAAAACGAACAGGCGGATCTGAACGGTCCGCGTGTGTTAAAGGGGCCTTAGTCCGTAGGGTTCAAAATTGAGTTGGTGCACCCTTTGCAGCTATAACAGCTTAAACTCTTCTGGGAAGGATGTCCACAAGGATGTGTCTATGGGAATGTTTAACCATTCTTCCAGTAGTTCATTTGTGATGTCAGGCAATGATGTTGGACGAGAAGGCTTGTCTCGCAATCTCGGCTCTAATTCATCTTAAAGGTGTTCTATCGGCTTGAGATCAGAACTCTGTGCAGGCCAGTCTAGTTCCTCCACCCCAAACTTCTTCATCCATGTCTTTATGGACCTTGCTTTGTGCACTGGTGAACAGTCATGTTGGAACAGGAAGGGCCATCCCCAAACTGTTTTCACAAGTTTGGGAGCATGAAATTGTCCAAAATGTCTTAGTATGCTGACGCCTTAAGAGTTCTCTTCACTAAAAATGAAGGGCCAACAACCACACACCAGAATCCCCCCTCCACTAAATGATTTGGACCAGTGCCCAGGTAAGGTCCATAAAGACATGGATGAGCGAGTTTGGGGTGGAAGAACTTGACTGGCCTGATTACTGACCTCAACCTGATAGAACACCTTTGGGATGAATTAGAGCAGAGACTGTGAGCCAGGCCTTCTTGTTCAATATCAGTGCCTGACCTCACAAATGCGCTTCTTGAAGACACACTCCTAAACCTTGTGGAAGAGTTGAAGCTGTTATAGCTGCAAAGGGTGGGCCAACCCAATATTAAACCCTACGGACTGACTGGGATACCATTAAAGTTCATGTGCATGTAAAGGCAAGTGTCCCAATACGTTTGGTAATATAGTGTATGTATATAGACCTAGCCTAGTCAACCCCCTTTTGGGATTTGTAATTGATATGCATGACTAAAGTTGTCATTTATGTTCATGAAAACCCCTTAACCTCTTTCTGACCCATAAAGGTGGCGCATACACTATGGCAGCAGGAAAGTGGGTATTATACATACTGTATACATACATACAGTGGGTATAGAAAAAAAAAATCACCCCGTTTAAAATAATCACATTTTGTTGCTTTGCAGCCTGTAATGAAGACAGACACAGTTTTTGTTTTATCCAGCTGTATTTACTAGTGCAACTTATAACATCCCAGTAAAAAATATAACAGCAACATGTCAGAAAAAAAAAAAAAAATCAAACACAAAATCACTGAGTTGGAAAAAGGATCACCCCCCTTATTTCAGTATTCTGTTGGACCACATTTTGCTTAAATTACAGCCTTTAGTCTGTTGGGATATAACTTTGCACATCTAGAAAAACACCCCCATAATAGGATATTACCACCTCCATGCTTTACTGTAGGAATGGTTTTATTTGGATGGTGAGATGCATTGCATTTCCGTCAGACATATCGTTTGGTGTTGATACCAAATAATTCGAATTAGTATCATCTGACCGTAACACCTTTTTCCGTGTGGTCTCAGAATCTTCAAGGTGCCTTTAGGGTGGTCAGATGATACTAAGATTGAATTATTTGGTATCAACACCAAACGATAAGTCTGGCGGAAACCCATTACAGCTCACCATCTAAATACATAACACCATCCCTACAGTAAAGCATGGAGGTGGTAATATCCAGTTATGGGGGTATTTCTCTGCAGCAGGGAATAAAGCACTTGTCAGCATAGAAGAACAATGAATGGGACAAAATACCATCAAATTCTTAAGGAAAATCTGCTGCCCTTAAGCCCCGTACACACACGCAGATCGTCGTCATACAAACATTGGCGGACGAAAGATCTGCCGATTGTATGCGTGTTAGTATGGTGCCTCCGACAGATGTCTGCACACAATCCGCGGACAAGAGTCTTTCTTGCAAACATGAAAATTTTTGTCTGCAGACACCAGAACGGACGATTGTTCGCCTGTCAGTACAGAAATCAGCCGACAGACCGCAGATTTGCAAGACTGGGCATGCTCAGAAAATAAAAAACACAGGGAAAGTTAACCATTACATGACATCACTTCTGCAGTCAGCTGAAGTCTGCGGACAAAATTCTTGTGCTGTCCTTGTGCTGTCTTTGCACTTCTCAACAGACACCGACATCCCGGGGAGAAAAGACGAACATTTGTATGACGACGATCTGCGTGTGTGTACGGGGCTTTAGCCAGAAAGTTGTCAATGGGAAGAAGGTTTACCTTTTAAACATGACAATGACCCAAAGCACAAAGCAAAAATGACCACACAGTGGTTGAAGGAGAAATATGTAAATGTCCTTGCATGGCTTAGTCTGAGCCCAGACTTAAAACCCAATGAAAATCTGTGGAATGACTTGTAGACTGCAGTGCACAAACAGTCACCATCAAATTTAACTGAACTTGAGCAGCTCTGCAAAGAAGAGTGAGCAAATATGCAAAGTCTAGATGTGCAAAGTTAGTAAAGACAAATCCCAACAGAGTAAAGGCTGTAATTAAAGCAAAATGTGGTCCAATAAAATACTGATATAAAAGGGGGGGGGGGGGGTTAGAGCCTTTTTCCAACTCAGTGATCTGTTTTTTTCTGACATGTTGGTGTTTTATCTATCACTTGGATGGTATAAGTTGCACTATAAATACAACTGGATAAAACAAAAATTGTATGTGTTTTTATTTCAGGCTGCAAGCCCACTTACTGTGCACTCCCATCACACTGACTGAGTTGTCTCCAACAGCTATCGGCCACCACTTCTGATCGGGAGCCAGCTAATGGCACTTTTCCACTGCAAGTACCGGCTCGACTCTACTCGGCCCTGCTTGGCCCTGCTTGGCCCGGTTTGCTTTTCTACTGCTGGTACCGCATGGTACGGTGTTGGAACGGTTCGGTACGGTACGGTATGGTTTGCTTTTCCACTAAAGTAGTACTAAAGTTAAGTGGGTGGGATAACAACGATTCTCTTACCAATCAGTGGCTAGTAGTGACTGCATGCAAAGGATTGTGGGAGATGGTACCGGGTATGGTACCTCTTGGAACCACAATCGAGGTGGTACTGTTTTTGAGAGCCGTACCGTTCGGTTCCATGCAGTGGAAAAGCGCAGCTGTACCGTACCGTACCGAAGCGTTCCTACATCGTACTATGCGGTACCATGCAGTGGAAAAGCACAAAAGCGAGCCGAACCGTTCAGTTCCATGCAGTGGAAAAGCGCCATAAATGAGCTCCAGGTCATGTGACTACTGGAATAGGGATGATGGGGAAGCTGCTCTTCCTCCCAGGATTAAAGCCCTTTTAAAGGGTTGCCAGCAGCCTTTGGGAGAGGGTTAAGCAGTGTTTTTTACTCATGGAAAAAAAAAGGTAGAATTTGCTTACTAAAACCTATAATATTATTTGGCAGCATATGTCTTACTGTATCATATGGTGGTAGATTTTTACAGATTAATACACTTTCATTACACCTGTATATTTCCCTACGATCAACTGCCAGTCTGTTTTAGGTAAAAAATATACAGCTCACATCAAATGACATTTTTGAACATCAAATTATAGTTTAAATATAGTTTAAATCAGGGGTCACCAAACTTTCTAAACAAAGGGCCATTGTTCGGTTCTTCATACTTTAGGAGGGCAGGACTGTAGCTAGTAAAAATAGAAAATACCCCAGCACCAGTAAGAGAAGACTGTGTCTCAGGCTTGGTGGTCAGTGGGAGTAAAAATGACATAGCACCCGTGGTCATAAAAAAGAGGAATTATGCCTCATCATTGGGGTCAGTGGAAGGAATAGAACCCCATCATTGGTGTCCGTTGAATAAAAATTGCACCAGTGGGAGGAGTGGTGCCTCATCATTGATGATCGTGGAAGAAATAGTTTCTCATATCAGTGGTACAGTGCCCCAACGGCTGGATAAAGGTAAGCAAAGGTGCCACAGTTTTGAGACCACTGGTTTCGATTTTATGTCTAACGCAGCCTTTCTCAACATTTTTAACATAGAAGAACCTTTAAAATAACTTTCTGGTCTCAGGGAACCTCTGAGAATATTTACTATATCTACAGACTCATAATACATTGGCATGATGGTCAGTGGGAAGAATGCTCCTTATATTAGTGGTCAGGGAGAACATTAGTGGTCAGAATGTTCCTTACATTAGTGGTCAGTAGTCAGAATGCTCCTTACATTAGTGGTCAGTGGGAAGACCACCCCATACCTTACAGACAGCCTTAAACCTCTTAAATCTCAGAGCCCATTGCTCAAGGAACCCCCTAGCATCTTCTGGAAGTGTTCAAGAGTTTCACATAATCCTTGTTGAAAAAGGCTGGTCTATAGACTAGTACAGAAGAGCAGAATACCCAACAGCAACAAAATACATGTTCAAAACTCACTATAAATGGTAATAAAATGTTCTAAAATGCCTTTAGGGTACACCATTGCTACTATTTATGAAAGTACTTTATATAAATGAAAATGGAAAGTCATCAATAACTGACAGACAAGATCCATTTAGGAAGTACCCTGCTGCCATCTCACTAGCCTCTTCATTGTTATTCACTCTCAAGAATGAAAAGCTCTCACAGCATGGGTGTCCTTCCTTTCTATGTTGTAAAGGAATGGGTAACATTTAGTTTGGGTCTGCTGTGAATTTGTAGCACACAGAATGATCAATGTAAACGCTAATGATAGTACATAGTATAATATTAGTTTAATAAGTTTGTTTAAAAGGAAAGAACAATTAACCATGGCATGAGAGTCAGCATTTCAAGATCCAGCAAAAATAAAGCAACCCAACCCATGCAATGACAGTCAACTGATCTACAGTAGGCAGTTTCAGGTGGCAATTTCATCTATGGGACCTCTGCATGACTGATGTCTGTCCATTCTTTAGGGAAACAACCAATCAGGAACAGTGGAAACCTTGCCTAGATCTCTTTAACCTCCCTGGTGGTATGATTCTTTTGGATTTTAGGTGCTGAAAGCGGTACCATTATTTTGCATGTAATTCTTGTGAATAAGCAGCCCAAACCGACTGTATACATTTATTATACATATATATATATATATATATATATATATATATATATATATATATATATATATATATATATATATATACGTATATATATATATAAATATATGTATGCACATATATATATATATATATATATATATATATATATATATATATATATATATATATATATATATATATATATATAATAAATGTATACAGTTGGTTTGGGCTGCTCATTCACAAGAATTACATATATATATACGTATATATATATATATATATATATATATATATATATATACAGTATACATAAAAAGTACAGTAAAACTGCAGGAAAGGGCACTGGGGGGCAAACTAATATGATTTTTTTTTTTTATTATGAATGGTATCAGTGTGTTTGGTGTGTCTTTACATTTGAATTTGCCGCTGGTTCCACCCCCCTGCGAACGTCAGGAGACGGAAACCGGGGCACGGAGACGATCGGGAGGAAGATCCGCTGCGAGACACCGCTTGGACACAACGCTGGATCCCGGTGACAAGGTACGTAACCCTGCTTACAGGATCCAGCGATGCTTCTGGCGGTACCCCGAGTGTGGCTCGGGGTTACCGCTTTTGGCTCTGAAATTTAACCCAGAGCCACGCTCGGGAATACCGTTAAGAAGGTTAACACCTTCTACTGTGAAGGTTCAAATCCCAAAGCTAGCACTAGCTGCCTGAGGTTTGCAGTTCTCCCTGTGCCTGCATGGGTTTTCTCTGGGTAATCCGGTTTCTTCCCACATTCCAAAGACATACTGATGGGTTGATTGGCTCCTGTTTAAATTGGCCCTGGTATGTGTAAGCTCCTTGAGGGAAGGGATCAATGTGAATGTACAGTATATATGTAAAGCGCTGCATACATTGACGGCTAAATAAGTACCTGTAATAAATAAATACCACCAGCAAGGTCTCTTACAGGAATGGTTGGCTGTTCATGGGGTGTAAATTTAGGCATGCCAATAAGTAGGGACAGCAATACCGTTTGTCAATCTATCTTCTGTAAACTAAATACAAAATTCAGATTGTTATGAAAAAACAAGGAATGCTGCAGTATTTTAGAGTGGTGCATGGCTTGACCAGAAATACAAGGAGCCCTGTCTTAATCGTGCTATCAGACCCCCATCATATACTTTTATACTTCTTTTTTCTATAGTTTTCTTTCTCCTAATTCCGAAAATTGCTCCAAATTCTAGGCTGATTGTAATGCTGTAGATTACAGGCAAAGCAAGTCCTTAAGGCAGTGTAAGTAGGCTCTAAATGTGCTTATAGACATTGGATGGGAATTTACCAAACCAGCTTGGAAATTATCTGCTGTCCATAAGGCATCAGCAGGCCAATTCTCGTAGGGGAAAAAGTGATAGTATTTGTTGGAACCATTTGTGTTTAATGATGGATTGTATAAATGCTTGACAGTTGTTGGCTCGTGCCTGCACATCAAACTGTCCTTAATGTCCATGACTGTCCTAATTGGGATCACTGAGCTAAGGTTTCTAATTAGATGATAGGTGTTACAACACTTTACTTTTTGCCCCACCTTAATCAATAAAGAATTTGAATTAAACATAAAAGTCTATTAAAAAAAAAAGCAGGCAATTATACTACTTAAAGGGGAACTAAACTTTAAAATAAAAAGAATGCTGGGAAATAGAATTTGTTCATAAAAGGGACTCTGTAAGTCTCTTTTAACAAATAAAGTTTTTTCTTTTCCCTGTACAATTTTATTTTTTGTGTATACTACCCATGGTGCATGTGTAAGAGTTACATCATTAGTGTCTAGCCAATGGATGACTCTATCCACCTTGCTTGTGTGGATGGAGGAATCTGTTCATTTTTTTTTATTTTTATTTAGCCCACTGGCTGAACGAAAAATAATGATCCATCTATGGCCAGCTTGATCTGTATATATATTCTAGGTCAGTGGCTCAAAAAGCTTTGAAACCAGAGAATCAATATGACAGACAGTGATTAGCAAATGACAGCCCCAAATTTCTCTCATGGCAGAAGGCAGTAACTCTGCACTAAAAACAAACTTACCAACTTGAAATAAGTGCGCTGAACAGGTGCCCAAAATTTTTTTTGTTACAGATTGGTATCTTACTTGGTACAGACAGCATTAAAGCCAATTTAGAAATAGCCACATATTTGCTGCTTTTTGGACCCCCTTTAATTCTGTGTTTTTAAAACAAAGTTAGAACCGGTTTGTTTTTACAAAGCTGCCCATAGCCCCCTTAGCCAGGTAATTTGCATATCGTTTGCATATTGGCACTTGAACATTGCTAAGTATAGTGCAGTGATGGCAAACCTTTTTGAGCCCGAGTGCCCAAACTGCGACACAAAACCAACGTATTTTTTTCAAAGTGCCATCACTGCCATTAATAACAGCCAGAGATTGGCCTCTCACCAATCCCAGGGACACAGCAACACTTCCTCCGAACAGATGTCCACTCACTCTTGGTTGCCCATGGCAAGGCCGCAACTGACACTGCAGGGGGGATATCCTCACAGCCTCTCTGTCCCCTGGCTCACAGTGGGCCGCTCCAGTCTTTCTCACGATCTCTCTCTCGATCTCTCTCGATAGTCTTCCAGGACTACATGTCCCATGGTGCACTTGTCAACCTCCTCATTGGTGCTTGGCTATAGCCAATGGGGAGGTAGAAGGAATCAGAGCGGGTGACGATCTCTGCAAGCGCCACTCTGTCCCTGTCCAGCGCTGCATGACAGAAGGGGGGCGAGTGGGAAAACACTGACAGTCCACGCTCGCTTCTCCCCTTGTCACAGCGCCACTGCCATGGGGGGGAGGGGGAGAGAGGATTAGAGAGCCAAGGCATTAGCGACGGCAGCTTCCCAGTAAAGCTGGCGTGCCCACAGAGAGGGCTCTTGTACTTCTTTGGAGCGTATTGCGTCCCGCGATTTTGTTTGCACGATGTTGCCGCGATTCGGCAGGTGGAAATCGCGGCAACATCGCTCGGCGTTTGGGGGGCTTTTGCAAATCAACGGGCAACGCTAGGCGTCCCGCGATTTGCAATAAATCTCCGGATCGCGGGCGGAACCGCGACGGTTCTGCCCGCGATCCATACGCTCACATGTGAACGGAGCCTTAAAGTAATTGAAAAGTTTAATTTAACAAAAACAAAAAATAACAAACATGTTATACTTACTTGCCCTGAAAAGTGGTTTTGCACAGAGCAGCCTGAATCCTACTCTTATTGGGTCCCTCTTCAGTGCTCCTAGCCCCTCCCTCCTGTTGAGTGCCCCCACAGCAAGCAGCTTGCAATGGGGCACCCGAGCCGAGCTACAGCTCTGTGTGTCCATTCAGACACGGAGCTGCCATTTGGCCCTGCCCCCTCTCTCTCCTGATTGGTTAACTGACTTTGATTGACAGCAGCGGGAGCCAATGGCGCTGCTGCTGTGTCACAGCCAATCAGGAGAGAGAGTCCCGGATGGCCGAGGGACTCGTGGACATCGCTGGACAGAGATGAGGCTCAGGTAAGTATTGGGGGGCTAACGGGGGGGGCTGCTACACATAGAAGGCTTTTTATCTTAATGCATAGAATGCATTAAGATAAAAAAGACCTTCTGACTTTACAACTCCTTTAAACTCTAGCAGATTTTGGTTTAAAAATGTTTTATTTTAAGAAGGTTCATTCGATTTTTAACTCATTAGTGGGATCAAGAGGACATTTGTCTTTGACCACAGTGATGAGAAAATTTAAAGCAGCAAGATGAAATTTTTTTTCTCAAACAAACGAGTTGCTAACAGCTGATGTTTTTTCCGTTTGGTAAAGTCCATTCACTCCAAAATTGAATGCTAAATGCAAACAACATTTTTAACTACTTTTGAACAACATTCATCAAGCCATCTAATGTATTGAGAATTTTTGTACAAATGTTGAAAAATCTACTAGTGTATACCGAGCTTTAGTCCTGCTGTACAAGGGATAACAAGAAACTGCCATAAATACAAATTCAGATACCTGTATTTTAAATACATTTAACCACTTAACCCCCGGAAGATTTTACCCCCTTCCTGACCAGGGGGTATTTTGCGTTTCGGCACTGCGTGACTTTAACGGACAATTGTGCGACGCTGTACCTAAACGAATTTGGCGTCCTTTTTTTCCCACAAACAGAGCTTTCTTTTGGTGGTATTTGATCACCTGTGCGATTTTTTGATAATGCGCTATAAACAAAAAAAGAGCGTCAATTTTGCAAAAATAACAATATTTTTCACATTTTTTTATATGAAATTCCCCAAAAAAATGTAAAAATAAAAAAAAAAATCGCAAAAAGCATATTTTGATTGGTTTGCGCAAAAGTTATTGCGTTTACTAACTAATGGAAAGATTTTTGTCATTTTTGTTGTTTTTTTTTTAACGAGTAATGGCGGCGATCGTCAATTTTTTTTGCAGGACTGCGACATTGCGGCGGACAGATCGGACCCTTGACTGACATTTTGGGGTTACCAGTGACATTACTACAGTAATCAGTTCTATACATATGAACTGTTACTGTAAAAATTACACTGGCGGTGAAGGGGTTAACTTTTTTGAGAGGGAGGGGTTAAGTGTGTCCCTAGGGGCGTGCTTCTAACTGTGATTGGATGTGGCTACTGGTGTAAGAACAGAGATCCTACATAGCAGAACCGTTTGATCTCCATTCTTACACAGGGAAGAATGACAGGCAGCTTTGATTACATTAGCCGCCTGCCTTTCTACCGGTGTAACGGACGATCACGAGTGCCCAGCGGACATCGGGTCCGCCGGGCACACGCGCGGGGGGGTCCGTGACCGAGCGGGAGCGCGCCTCCGGGGGCGCGCATTCGCTCCCTAGACCCTCACAGGCTAGCGACGTAGTCCTACGTTGCTTTGCCTGTGAGGGGCTGACCGCCGCAGTAAATAGTCGTGCGGCGGTCGGCAAGTGGTTAAAAATGTACTTCAAGCTATAATTTCATTCAACTGTGTTTTATACCTGCCTTTAAATCTATAAGGTGAACAAGGGTAGAAAAGCTACCAGAGCCACCAATAGAAGTTTCTAGGCTAAAAAAAATTCCCACTGATCCTAACCCATTTGGATGGTAACTGGGGTCCTACTTCTTCTCTAAAACGAGAACATAACACCTCTTAGTAGGCTGCTTACACTGCTTGCTGCATAAAATCTCCCAGTTTCTGAGTGTGCATAACAAAGATGTGTAATTCGTTTTTCTCTTAAGATGGATATCACGTAAAAACTTTTTTTTTTTGGATAAAAAAAAGGGTTAGAAATTCCCTCAGGTTGGTATTGCTGTCTTTGTCCCTCCTGTGGATATTATTTCTCTTTATTTGTCCTGGTTATTGTTGTCACTGGAACTACAACTAATAGAAAATTCAAACTTTTTTGATTGCCACCAGAACAGAAAGTGAGAGTAAAGCTAGATACACGATACGAAAATCGGAAGTAAAATTTCATCCGACGAACGATCTGCCGATTTTCTGACTGTTAGTATGGTGCTTTCAACAGCCGATTACGAATTTTCGGACAACAAAAACTGGATATGCAGGCTATAAAATGTTTATTGTACGTGAACACAACGTCCGATTTTCATTTAATTAATATAGTTTTAGTCCGAAAAAAATCATAAGAGCAAGACTAGGCATGCTCAGGAACGAAAGAATACATACAAAACAATTCAACACATTACATAATTTCTGAAGTTGAATTCTGTTGTACGAGAATTTTCGTATGAAAATAACCTCTTCACTTTCCATATGAGACTAGCATGCAACAAAAAATGGAGGAAAGATCGTTTGATAATCTGATTGTGTATACGAGGCTTTAGGCTGGATACACTATACAATTTTCTTTAGATTTTTTAATTTAAACTTACTAAAACCATATAATATGAGGTCAGACCTAAACACTTTCAATTTGTATGAAATCAGGCAGGCCCTTGCACTACATAGTTGAAGGTAAATCCAATGGAAATCTACCAAAAAAAGTTGTATAGTGTGCATCCAGCTTAAGGCTGGACATAGATGTCAGTTTTTAAACCTAACCCGATTCCCCCATCCAAGAAGGAATGGGGGAATCCTCCCCACTGTGTCTTTGTATTCTGACATTGGGAAGATTCCCATGCTGTCAGAAGACACTGATCATAGCTTTCAGTGCTGATTGAGCTTAAATCGAATTCTGTTCAAAAACAGTGGCCATACATAGATCAAAATTCGGGTTGGTCACTGTTGAACGGGCAGAATTTCGATCCATATATAGCCAGCTTAAATTTTCTATTGGGGACACCTTTTCCAATAACAACGTGAGATTCCTCCCCACTTATATATACTCCTCCCCCAGTGTCTTTGGGACAGGAAATGAAGGGAAATCCCCCAACGGGGACACAGACATTGAGAAAAACTTTACAGGGGTTTTAACAGTCCTCTATTCTAGCCAAAACAAGAAAATAACTTTTGGCTATGAGTACAATTTAACTAGGGAGCTTTGGAATTATTTAACATATATTTCTAATTCAGTTTCAATAATTTTTTATTAGTTTTAACAAGGTACAACAAGCGTTAAGCAAGCAGTCACACAAATAATTCCGTCATGTAGTAGAGGATGTACATAACATAGTTAAATATTCATACAGTAAGATATAACAAACAGTGGTCACCATGTGACCTCACAACGAAACTCGTGTATAAAGGTGTTTTAACAACCGCCTAATATGAAGGTGGACTTCCCGACCCAGGCACCCCCATGGGAATATATTTCTAATTCAATCAAGGCATTAACGCTGTTTTTTTTTTTTTTAATGCATAAAATAATAATCTCCACTGCTGCATATTTAATTTGATGGAGGAACATGTACACAGTAGAGGCAACACTAATACTTTGTAATTTCTTTATTGAATGCAAACAATTGTTTGATCTCTATTGCTGCCTATTATCTTTTGAGAAAAGGACAAAAATGACATGTAGGAAGGACCAACCTTCGTTTTGACTTTCTCCATTTTAATATGATATCCTTCTTAGGATTACAATTTAATTCTAGGAACTGTAAAATCTCCGGGCATTGATGTGTCACATCTGTATAGAATTGCAAACCCTTTTTTTAAGATAATAGCTTATATTAGCTGTCCATCATAGAGACTGACAAGCTTGAATTGTCTCTAACCTCCCTGGCCCCCCTTCATGGGTTTCTTGAGAAAGTTTAAGGAGAAAGGAGGGCTCAGTCATTGAATAGAGAGCTCTAGTGAAAGTAGTATAAGGTGATTGGTGGGAGGAGATGTAATCTAGCTGGGGCGAGAGAGAGAAAAGAGAGAGAGGCATACACATTATAGTGCACAAGGAAGTGTGCTCGACATATCACAAGAGACAAGTCATGACGAGCTGACAGGGGAGTAACCTGTTCTACAGAGATCCTCGCACTTTGCAGGATAGGACTCAGCACAAAAGACAGAACAGATCAGACACTTATCTATTCCTTGTATATCTCATTGAAGAGACAAGCACCTGTTCTACCTCATTGCCCAATGGAGACCTCAGAGGAACCCAACCTACTGCGCAGCAGCCCAGAGAGGCCACCTAGGACTATGCGCAAAGGTGGCACACATTCGGGCTCCCCGCAGAGGCTCAGATGCCAAAGACGCAGTGGGGGATCTGGAAGCAACAGAAATGGGGTCATCTCTTCCACCTCAGAGAGGCGAAACGAAAGAGAGAGGAACAGGGTAAAGCTGGTCAACATGGGCTTTGCCAAGCTCAGGCAGCATGTGCCCCAGGCTCAAGGACCCAACAAGAAGATGAGCAAGGTGGAAACCCTGCGTTCAGCTGTGGAGTACATCAGGGCACTCCAGGCTCTTCTACTGGATAGGCAGAATGGAGAGGATGGCCAAGGAGGTCCAAACTCTGATGGGTTGTCTCCATGTGGCAGCAGCTGCTCAGTGGACTCAGGTTCCATGCCTCTGTCTCCGGGCTCTTGTTCTCCTTGTCCCTCTGAAGAGTGTTCCAGGGAGGACAGCAGTGTGTCAGATGCAGACTTCTTCCTGACATTGCATGGCTGGGGATAGCACACTGCAAGGTGGGTGCACCTGTAATGTATAGCTAACAGCTGTTACTGAATATCAAGGTGCAGTACAGGTTTTGGAAAACTTTTCCCTAGGGGGAAAACATTGTCTCTGGAAACGTACCAACTAAACCTAATCCTCTCTTTGTATTACAATCTCATTGGAGATTTTGCCAACAGCGATTAATATGAATTCTTGTTTGATGCCTCAATGAAAGGGTTGGATGGGCCACCGCTCTAATTGTGTGCCCATTTTCTTTTCTCCAGTTTTTATGCATCAGCACCTTTAAGTGCTATTTTATGCATCAGCACCTTTAAGTGCTATATTGGAGCCAGAGCAAATAATATTTTTAGCCCATTTTATCATGACTTGTTTATAGAGTGTGTTTTTTCTCGGAGACACAATTGTCTATATTTTAAAAAAGGGAGCTGATTCGCTTAAACTAGAGAAAAGAAAAGAAGAATACAAGTGGAGTAACTGGCATTAGTAACCAATACGAATTTTGCTTTCATTTTATCAATGAATGAAAAGTAGATCCTGACTGGTTGCTTTTGACAACCACGATTTTGTGCTTGTTTTCTATTTTTCTTTTTTCTTTTTTTCGGGTTCAGTGAATAGGCTTTTCAGGAGGTAAGGGATTAGGGAAAATGTTTACACAGCCTCTTAATAGACCAACAGTTCTAGTGCAAGGTGGTTTTCTGACTGTTCGTAAATTCTGTGTTTAACATGTTTTGCCATGCAATTTTTTGCCTTCCTCTGGATCAACAGTGGGAATGGATTTGTATATATAGGTCTATATATATATATATATATATATATATATATATATATAAATAAATAAATAAATAAATATATATATATATATATATATATATATATATATATATATATATATACATATATATATATATATATATATATATATATATATATATATATATATATACACAATATGTCATTTTTTTCCCTCTTGTTGGTTTGACTTAACTATGTATGTAAATATGTCAGACCCTCAAAATGTATTGCTAATAATTGTATCTGAACTTAACCAATATGTCTGCTTACTGTAGACTCGCCTTATTCACAAGTTTAAAAGACTTGCGTTATTGAATACTATACCCCACAAACTGAAATTTTACAACTCAGTTTTGTTGTATATTTATTATTTAAATAGGGAACAGCATTCTCTAACAATGATATGCAAGCTGCAGTAACCCATAGCAATCCAATTTCACCTGACATAGGTTTTGGAGACTCCATATCAATAAATCTTTAGTGTTGATTGGCTGCTATGAGTTACTGTACCATAGACATCTACCTATGCTTTGTATAAACCAATCTGTTAAAAAAGTTCATCAGCAACGTGGACCAGTAGGAGGCACATCAGACAATGGTAGAGCAGAGCAAATGCTGTCTTGCTGTTTCACTATGATAAGACATATAACATACACATGAAAATGTATGAGATCTTTTGCCACATCTGGGGTTTTTAGTGACATAAATTACAAATGTGTGTTTTAGGAATTTTAAAAACACTCCATATCCATAGCAGTCTCAATCTTCTTACACAAGAGGACTCTTTAAAATAATTTTCAAGATTTAGGGAACAACTTCTAAGACCGATTCATTGGGTATCAGTGGGGTAAAATACCCCTTATATTTGTGGTCAGTAGGAAAAATGCCCGCCTTACAGCAGTGGTTAGAATGCCACCCTTTGAAGAAAACAAAAAGATAATTGGTGTGATGCTGCTGGCTCTGCCAATTGGCATTGGCCCCAGATCTGGAAAGGTATTAAAAGATTGGAAGTCAATCAGCCACAGCTCAAGGAACAACCTCTGGAGCTCCAGAACTCTGAGAATGGCTGATCCATAGGGTTACATTTACAACATACAGTAGGTGTAATACTGGACAAGAGAGTGTAAAACTAAGTCGGTGTAGTCCTCTTGTTATTAATCCCTTAATGGCACCCCGTGACAGCCCTTTAGGTGGTTTTATTGGTCGGGAGGCATTGTGGCTTCTATATCATGTGACCTCTATGACTGGTTCTCACAGTAGTCACATGACTGGGAGCCCATCCTGCTGGCTCCTGATCAGAAGCCTTGACCAACAGCTGTCAATGACAGCTCAGTCAGTGTGCTAGCAGTGAGCGCACAATCAGCACACAAACCCCTGTCGCCGTGGATGCAAAGGTGCAGCGGCTGGGTGTTAAAGCCCACCTTCCTTGCATTATGCAGTCGACAAAAGGTTAGTGTACTTCTAAAACAAATAAAGTGTAGCGCAACTTTAAATGAGAAATGTGCAATCAACAGTACAGCAACATAAATATTGTTAAAAAATGTCCTAAAAAAAATTATAGATAGCAATTGTTCAACATCCCAATGTGACTTCTGACAGCAGTGCAAAGAATGTGATCACTCATGCAACTTCCATACATCAGCAATCCCACAGTGACACCGGTGCTCTACACCACATGGCAATGCAATCTGCTAACCTCAAAAGTTTGACACTCTTACCACAAAGTGAGGTCACACAGCGCTTTTTTGCCCCTTCTTAGGGCTGATACATTGAAAAGGAACTGATACCTTGTTCACACTCTCATGTGACTCAAACATCCATTAAATATGTAAGAGAAAAGGGAACTTATAGTGCTCACTGTATTTTATTAATGGTAAAAACAATAGGTATAAAAACACTCACAAGATTAAAATCTCAAAACTGTGTGTGTTTCAAAATAGGCAGCAGCAGTAACATATACTGGTTTCCCACCGCAGCAATTACAAAATGGCAGTGTGGTGATGTCATCTGCTACAAGCTCAACCCCCCTATACATGTTACGTCTGATGGGCAGGACGTAACGGCAATTACATAATGGTAGTGTGGTGACATCATCAACTAAGGATTCATCCCCTATACGTGATATGTTCAGTGGGCTGTACATGAGTGTACGCAAATTGCATTGTCACGTGGTGGAGAGCACTGGTGTCACTGTGGGATTGCTGATGTATGGAAGTTTTAAGAGAGATCACATTCTTTTCACGGCTGTCAGAAGTCACACTGGGATGTTGGACTGTTGCTTTATATATTTTTTTTTTTTGGGACATTTTTTAACAATAATCATGTTGATGTACTGTTGATTGCATATTTCTTATTTAGTGTCCATTCACACTGGTACGACTTGTCAGGCGACTTGGTCAGCCTGACAAGTCGCGCACCGTCGCTCCCACTGTGTAGTACAGGAACCGTTCTAATAGGAGCGACACAAGTCACTCCGACTTAGAAAAAGGGTCCTGTACTACTTGGGGGCGACCTGGAGGTGACTTGCATTGACTTCCATTATGTGAAGTCCGTTCAAGTCGCACTGCACGCGACTTCACAGGTCTCCCCCTAAGTCGGAACGACCTAATGTGAACGGGGACTTAAAGTTGCGCTAAATTTTATTTGTTTTAAATTGATGTTCAGGGAGTGTAGTGAAATCACTCCATCACTGTTTAGTTGGCAACTTGCTTGTTCCTAATTTCATATTATCACACATATAGTAGACTGCGCAGATTGCTTTTTCAGGTTTATTTAGGTTAATATACTTGTTCTTGTGAGTTGTGTGTTTGTAAGTTCATCTTGCACTGTTTGCATAAACCTCAACTGTGATATTTCAATGAAGTTATTCATAAGGCAATTGGGAAATGTAAAGAGCAGAAACCCACAACATCTAATCACATTTGAGTTTACCCCTTCAGGATCAGTAAAAAATACATTTGGAATGGCTGCAATCAGCTCTAGTGATAGGCTTAACGTTCGAGTCAAATGTAAGTTCAACTCGAACATCAGGTGTTCCTGTGTGTTCGCTGAACACACGAACAAATGGGTTGCTCGGGGGGAAGTGTGCCCGCCGATGAGCACCCCATAATGCACTGCGCGATTGCAGTGCATTAAGTGCTTGTGATTGGCCAAAGCATGCACCTGACCTGTATGCTTCGGCCAATCACAGTACAATGCCCTGTCAGAGCCATGATTGGCCAAAGCCAGGGTGCCTTTAGCCAATCATGGCTCAGGGGCTAAGTTCACGCCCCACAACATCTAAGGCTGCTTACACGGCAGCCGTATGTAGTGTATTAGGAGTTTAGATTAGGAAGGGTAGTTAGTGGATTGCGCTTTGATGTTTAATGCAGTCAGTGCAGTGTAGTGTAGGGCTGATTCATCTTGTGTAACACAGTGTAGTCCAGTCAGTGTAGTGCTGTGCTGTGATTCTTGTGTGACACAGTGTAGTGGGGCCACGGAAGTGTTGGTGTATACAACACATCTGTGTCACTCCACTGATCCCATTTTTTTTTTCATTGACATATTTTTTTTTCTTTTCAATTGTTTTGTTTTTTTTTGCAGCATCAGGTTCTGTTACTGCAATACTAGTACTCCCCCTTCTGTGTCGCAGGTGCTATTACTTCTGCATCAGCAGTATTTTTTTTTGTGGCGCACCAGCACTAATTTTATTTAGGGCATAATTGCTGGCCCTTCTTTTGTGCCGTATGTGGCATTTCTTCTGCGTCAGCAGTGTTTTTTTTTTTTTTTTTTTTACAGGACTAATAATATTTAGGGCATAATTTCTGTCCCCCCTTTTGCATTGCAGGTGCTATTACTTCTGCGTCAGCAGTGATTTTATTTTTTTGTGGCGCAGCTGCACTAATTTTATATAGGGCATAATTACTGTCCCCCCTTTTGTCATAGGTGCTATTCCTTCTGCGTCAGCAGTGGTTTTTTTTTCGTGGCACGGTAGCGATTTGTTTTGTGGCGCAGCAGCACTATGTTTTTTAGGGTATTATTGCTGACCCCCCTTTTGTGTCGTAGGTGCTATTACTTCAGCGTCAGCAGTGGGTTTTTTTGTGGCACAGCAGGACTAATATTATTTTGGGCATAATTGCTGTCCCTCCTTCTGCATCACAGGTGCTATTACTTCTGCATCAGCAGTGATTCATTTTTGTGGCACCGCAGCACTAATTTTATTTAGAGCATAATTGCTGTCCCCCCTTATATGTCGTAGGTGCTATTCTTTCTGCGTCAGCAGTGGGTTTTTCTTTTTGTTTTTTTTGTGGCACAGCAGGACTAATAATATTTATGGCATGATTGCTGTCCACCCTTCTGCATCGCAGGTGCTATTACTTCAGCATCAGCAGTTTTTTTTTGTGGCGCAGTAGCACTAATTTTATTTAGGGCATAATTGCTGTCCCCCTTTTGTGTCGTAGGTGCTATTTCTTCAGTGTTAGCAGTGGGTTTTTCTTTTTTGATTTTTTTTTTTCGTGGCAGAGCAGGACTAATAATATTTATGGCATGATTGCTGTCCCCCCCTTCTGCATCGCAGGTGCTATTACTTCAGCGTCAGCAGTTTTTTTGTGGCGCAGCAGCACAAATATTATTTAGGGCATAATTGCTGTCCATCCTTCTGCATCAGCAGGTGCTATTCCTTCTGCATCAGCAGGGTTTTTTTGTGGCGCAGCAGCAATATTTTATTTAGGGCATGATTGCTGTCCCCCCTTTTGCATTGTAGGTGCTATTCTTTCTACATCTGCAGGAGGTTTTCTTTTTTTGGCTTTATTAAGTTTTTCTTTATTAAAAAAACTATAATAAAACGGTTTATAGTGCACCCAGTACAAAGGTATTGCACCCAAACACCATACTCCCTTCCCACACTTTATAATAAAAAGTTATAAAAATCCCCCCCCCCCCAAAAAAAAAATAAATAAAAAAGAATAATAAAATGGTTTATAGTGCACCAAGCACAAAAGTATTGCACCCAACCATCATATTTCCATCCCACATTCTATAATAAAAAGTTATAACAACCCCCCCCCCTAAAAATTCCCATCATGTCCGAAAGGCCAACATAGAGAGGCAGACACTCACAGGCCACTAAAGGAGGGCAAGCAGCCTCTGTGTGCACAGTGAAAAGTGGTGGTCGCGGACATGGTGCATCCTCTGCAGGCGGGGCACGCTTGTCCTTTTTTCCGTTGCTGGACATGTTATTGAGCCACAACATGCAGAAGAGTTGGTGGAGTGGATAACTAAGTCTTCCTCATCCTCTGTCACCCAGGCTCATACTAGTTTGCCTTCCACCACAGCTGCCAAAGCGGCCTATTCTACAGGCTCCTTGTCCACAGCAACTCCTTCCATAGCCTCACCATCATGAATGGAGGAGTCACCTGAATTATTCGATCATAGTGTCAATTACATGATGCTGGAGGATGCACAGCAATTTGAATGCTCCGATGTTGGTTCCCAGGTTGAGGAAGGGAATAATGTGAGCCTAGAAAGAGGGGGTGACAATGACGGACAAGAAACTAGCAGTCATGTTCCCTCAGCTGCAGCATACTGCCAAGTTTGCTCCAGTGACGAGGAGGGAGGGGATGATGAGGTCACCGACCGTACTTGGGTGCCAACGAGGCAGGATGTCCTCCAGGAGCCAGTTTAAGGGCAGCCACCCTATTGCATCACACCACAGAGCTCCACAGGTGCAGGGCGCTGCTAACTCCCAGCTGACTTCCAAAATTTCATTGGTGTGGGGTTTTTTCAACACATGCACAGCATATCGTAGCATTGCTGTTTGCAATCTTTGTCTGAAGCGGATGAAGCGTGGCCAGAACACCAGCCGCTTGGGCACCACATGCTTGACAAGACATATGATGACCTGCCATGCAGTCTGTTGGCAACAGAACCTGAAAGACCCACATCAAAATAAAATGCAGATTTCTCCTTGCTTCTCATCTGGGATCTCTACACCAACTATACCTCAAGTCCTCTCAAAAACCAGCACTGAGAGGGGTGATGGTATAGCAATGGGAGCCAAAGGTACTTGCAACTAATCTGCTAGCAGTACACCACCTGTTGATTTGACCAACAGGCAAATTTCACTACCCCAGTTGCTGAACTGTAAAAAAAATACTGTCCCCAGCCATCCACATGCTCAGCATCAAAATGCTAGCACTACAACTGCTGCCTTTTCATCTGGTAGACTCTGCCCCCTTTCGTGAATTTTCAGAATGTGCTGTACCCCAGTGGAAGGTTCCAAAAAGAAATTTATTTTTTCGTAAGTCCATTCCAGCTCTGTACCATATTGTGGAAGGCAATGTTGTGACCTCGTTGAACAGAGCAGTCAGCAGGAAGGTTCATATTACTGCTGACTCAGGATCCAGCAGGCATGGTCAGGGACGTTACATTTCCTTCACAGCGCACTGGGTACTGGAACTCTGTTGTCAGCTCCTTAAGCATTTAAGGGGCTACGCAAGCAGTCAGGCTAAAAGATGTCATGCAGTGCTTCAGTTTGTCTGTCTAGGGGACAGCAGCCACACTGGGGCAAAGATTCTGTCAGCTCTGCAGAGGCAGGCTCAGAGGTGGTTGACACCACTGCAGCTTGAGCCAGGAATGGTTGTATGCGACAATGGCACCAACCTTCTCCCCACCCTCCAACAGGGACACTTGACACATGTTCCATGCTTGGCACATCTCCTGAATTTTTTGGTGCAGCATTTCTCTAACAGGTACCCAGGCTTACAAGATCTTCTGAGGCAGCCCAGAAAAGTCTGTGACCATTTCCGGTGGTCCTACAATGACAGTGCTCAGTTGGCTGACATTCAATGGGAATTCAACCTGCCCACCAACCGCCTCATTTATGACATGCCAACCAGGTGGAACCCATCATTGGTAATGCTGCAGCAGCTGCACGCGCAGCAGAGGGCCATCAATGAGTACCTGTGTGAGTATGGCACGAGGACAGGCTCAGGGGAGCTTGGCTTCTTTTCTCCCCGCCAGTGGCTGCTGATAAAGAATGCATGTCTTGTCACCATTTAAGGAGGCCACGAGGATGGTGAGCCATGACGATGCATGCATCAGTGACACTGTCCCTCTAGTCTTCCTGCTGGAACACACACTTTGTGGAATCATGGACAGGGCATTTGAGGCAGAACAGTGGGAGGAAGAGGAGGACTTAATTTCTTTAAGTCCCCTTTTATGCAGATAAAATTCCTGCGGGGCCACAAAATACACAGGAGGAAGAGGAGGAGGGGAAGGAGGATTGTGGCAGCATGGATGTAGAGGATACCATACACCAGTCTTCAAGGGATGGTTTTCATTCCCCAGAAACCCCAGGAGTTGTACGTGGCTGAGGAGAGGTTGCTCCTGACAATGTTATCCTTAGTGACCCAGAGGACTCAGAATCTCATGCCTCCTCAAACTTACACTGCATGGGCTCCCTGATGCTGCAAAGCCTGCAAAAGGACCTGAGGATTTGTAGTATTAAGGAGAGGGATCATTACTGGTTGGCAATCCTTCTTGATCCACGTTACAAGGGTAAAGTTGCAGAGCTCCTCCTGCCTTCGCAGGGGGAGGATGAAAACATCCTGAGGATGCCTTGAGGAAAAATTTGTGTAGCACCTTTCCAGACACTTTCCTGGAAAAAGTGTTTCTGAGGCTTCGTTCAGTCAAAGGAGGAGCGGTGGAGAAGGCTGCCGGCTGACCAATGCCTTTAAACAATTCTTTAGTCCTCAGCGCCCAGGGCTGTTAGGTTTAAGCAACCATCAGCAGCGTCTGCAGCATATGGTGCAGGGTTATCTAGGGACAATGGAGACCTGGAGACCTTTCCAACTGAGCATCCATTGGGTTACTGGGTCTTGAAGATGGACCACTGGCCAGAACTTGTCCAATATGCTATCGAGGTACTGGCCTGTACTGCTTCCAGCATGCTTTCCGACTGGACATCCAGTGCTGCTGGAGGTTTTGTGACAGATAAAAGAGTGTGTCTGTCCACAGACTTCGTTGACCGACTGTCATTTATCAAAATGAATCAGTCCTGGATCAACAGCAGCTATCAAGCCCCTGATGCTGATGTAGCTTATTGAATTTGCTAGGGATCTGGAATCCCTTGAAGACTACCTATGCTGCCTATCCTATTCCTGAATCTTGATTATGCTAGCTTCCAACAATGTTTGTAGTTTACGGCACCACCAACACCCAAGAACCAATTTTTCTGCACCTGCACCACAGGTGCATGTAATTTCAATTTTTGTTTCCAATTTTTTAACAGGAGGGCCTGTTCCTGTGCCCAGCAATAGTGCCTGTGAGGGGTTACAGTGTTCAGGCACCACCAACACCCGAAGCTCAATTTTTCTGCACCTGTATGTCAAGTACATCTAATTTCAACTTTTGTTTCTAATTTTGAACATCGGGGCCTGTTCCTGTGCCCAGCAAGAGTAACTGTGAGGGGTTACAGTGTTAAGGCATCACCAACACCCAAGGCCCAATTTTTCTGCACCTGTATGACAAGTGCATTTAATTAAAATGTTTGTTTCTAATTTTTAACAGCAGGGCCCGTTCCTGTGCCCAGCAAGAGTAACTGTGATGGGTTACAGTGTTCAGGCACCACTAGGGATGGGAGATTGGTTTGGGCTGAGCATAAGTTTGGCCTAAACATCGCCCATTTAGGTACTTGCCTAACACCTGAACTTTCTCGGTACTTAGCGGGGTGTTCGCGCTGAGCGCACAATCAGTAGGTTGTTAAAGCTTCCCTGCTAAGAACTAAATAAAAAAAAACTTTGAAAATACATTTTAAATTAAAATTGGGGTAAAAACAGCTAAGGGGACCCTTTGGGCCTTGTATGGCTTTTAAGGGAACCCTATGACAGAATTAAGAAAAAAAAAACAGCGTAGGTCCCACCCAAAATCTATACCAGGCCCTTTGGGTCTGGTATAGATTTGTAGGGGAACTCCACGCCAAAATTGATGGGGACAAGGGCCTCTTCCCAACAACCCTGGGCTGTGGTTGTAGGATTCTGCGGGTGGGGGCTTATCAGAATCTGGAAGCCCCCTTTAACAAGAGAGCCCCCAGATTCCACCCCCCCCTCCCCCTATGTGAATAGGGTTCAGGTACATCGTACCCCTATCCATTCACCAAAAAATTGTACAAAAAAATAAACACAAGACAGTTTTTAACAAATACATTGTTTTTAAAAAAATAAATAAATAAATAAATTGTGTTCCTCCTTTGGCCCCCCCTAAAGGAGAATTAAAGATTAAACCTACAAGTGTTTTTTTTTTTTTTTTTGTTTTTTTGTTTTTTTACCCACTACTCTTCCTTTATACTGGCTTTTGAAATTTACAAATACAGCAATTTTGAAATTGGATGAAAGGTGTAGCACTGGGAAACACCTTTTGAAAGATAAAAAGTTAATTTTATATACACTTATATAGATCAGACCAAAATGAGGGACAAGGAAGGTGTAAAGAGGGACAGAGGGACGTTGTTTCAAATCTAGGACAGTCCCTCAAAATCAGGGACAGTTGCTACCTCTCCATGTATTACCTGTGGCTACACAAATATGGAAGCTACCAATGCTGTTTTTTTTTTCAGGTTGCAAGACCCAGGGTTCTAATCCTTGCCCTCCATTACTTGGTAAATTAATGATTTACCAAAGATCATCTGGTCCCAAGTTTAGGGTTAGGAAATTTGGATTTGTAAAGATTTTTCCATGCTGATAGAATAAGAGGTACAGTGAGTCTGCACATGCACATGCCCCAGAAAATAGGAGACTATGGGGTTCATTTACTAAAACTGGAGTGTGAAAATTCTGGTGCAGCACTGCATAGAAACCAGCTTCCAGGTTTTGTTTTCAATGCTTAGTTGAACAAGCTGAAGTAAGAAGCTGATTGGTTTCTATGCAGAGCTGCACCAGATTTTGCACTCTCCAGTTTTAGTAAATCAACCTCTGTGAGGCAGGGTGATCTCTAAACGAAGATCATTCTTTATTGCATACTGCGTAGTCAAGCATCCTTTAGCCCATTTATCAGAATGTTGGCCTTGAAAGCAAAGATGCCTACATAAATATGAATGCCTATAGACAGACTGCACTGATAAATTACTAGAGATTTTCAGTGATGGGGTCATTTCCATTTCAACAGACAATCCTAAGGAGTCAGTTTTTTATTTGCCTATGAAATATATTTGCATTACATTGATTTAATTAAATTTTTACATGTTTATTTGAAGGGTCAGTTCACCCACAATGACTGTTGCAGAATGATTTTGACTGGATGACTCGTTAACTAGTTTCTTGGATGTTTTGAAAAGTTCCTCTTTTAAGGTATTTAACTCACAAGATTCCAGGTCCAACCACATGCACTGACCATCACAAGAAGGCTAATTTTTGCTGAAATTATAATTTTGCATTATGATGAGGAGACTCTCTTTCTTCAACTTAGAATCTGTAGTAGGGGAGGGTAGAGTGAGAAAATATGGTGGAAAGATCTCACTAATATTATCCCAATATATAAAAAAACTGGAGGAGACTTAGTCCAGCCTTTTTCAGCCAGGGTGCTAGGCAGAGTTGTATAAAGTACTCGAAACCCATACTTGGGTAAAAGTACAAGTGCTCGATCAAAAAGTGACTTGGGTAGAAGTGCTAAAGTATTCAACATTTTTTGTACTTAAGCATTGCAAGTAGTTTTTTTAAAAATTTTGCTACTCAAGTACTGAAAGTAAAAGTACCAGTAGTTTTGAAAAAAAAAATGCTACTCAAGTACTGAAAGTAAAAGTACAAGTACTGTGTTATGTAGTTATTAAAGAAAGAAGTCAAAAGTTTGAACATCATATTGTTTTTTATTATTTCAAATGCAGCTTTTATTTATACAGTACATACATAGTTACATAGTTACATAGTTACATAGTAGGTGAGGTTGAATAAAGACAATAGTCCATCCAGTTCAACCTGTGTAGGTGTGTGTGACTGTAATAATCTAACATAGCCCTTTATCTCCTGATCCTTGAGATGTAAGTCTAAGAGTCTTTTGAAAGTCACCATACTACCCGCAGAAACCACCTCTTGTGGTAGACAATTCCACAATCTTGTAGCCCTAACAGTAAAGAACCCCCCACGTTGCCTGAGGTTAAAACGCTTCTCCTCTAATCGCATTGTATGTCCTCGAGTCCTCATGCAATTCCTTCGAATGAACAGCTTTTTTTCTAAGCTGAGATCCCCATTAAGATATTTATAAATTGCTATCATGTCCCCTCTCAGACGTCTCTTCTCCAGGGAAAATAAATCGAGCGATTGCAGCCGCTCTTCATAGGTAAGGTCCTCCAATCCCCTAATTAGTTTAGTTGCCCTTCTCTGGACTCTCTCCAGCTCCAACACATCCCTCCTGAGGACTGGCGACCAGAACTGGACAGAATACTCCAGATGCGGTCGGACCAGAGTTTTATAAAGTGGAAGGATTATAGTCTTATCTCTGGAATACATCCCTTTCTTTATGCATGCTAATATTCTGTTGGCTTTGGAAGCTGCCGCTTGGCATTGCATGCTGTTGCCTAATCTATCATCAACCAAGACTCCCAGATCTTTCTCCATTTTTGAGTCCCCCAAGGGTTCCCCTCCTAACATGTATTGTGTTTTTATGTTTTTGGTCCCCAAGTGCAAAACCTTACACTTCTCCACATTAAACCTCATTTGCCATGTCGTTGCCCACTCCGTAATTTTGTCCAGGTCATTCTGTAGGATATCTGCTTCATGCTGTGCAGTTATTGCCCTGGCCAATTTTGTGTCATCTGCAAAAATTGATACAGTAGCATTTATTTTCGTATGCGCTGATAATACACATGTTTTGAGCTTCATGAAACCTGCCATCTACTGTTCTGGCAGTGGTCATTTTTATAATAGTAACGAGTAACTATGCAGCACAAAAAAAAAATATTGGAGTAGAAGTATTGAAATCATTGAAAAAATGTAGTGAAGTAAAAGTGGAAGTAGGAGAAATAAATTCTACTTTAGGAAAGTACAGATACCGCCTTTCGGTACTTAAGTACAGTAGTGAAGTAGTTCTACTTAGTTACTATACATCTCTGGTGCTAGGGCACTCTGAGGTGCCTTCTGGATTCTTTACGGTTGCCTTGGCAAAATACCTAAAAATTGCCCCAAATTGCTCAAAAAATGTCAACAAGCTAGAGGATGGATTAAGCCTGCTTTTTTATTACACAAAGTTTTTTTTATTGTGCAGCATTAAAAAGCTTGGGCACCATGTGGGCCAGCTGAGGGCATCCTAACCACCAATAACATCATAGGTTGATCAGGAGGACATTGAGCGCTCAAAGATATTCTTGTTTGCCCCTCTCCTCAGCACTGGGTTCATGTTAGCTGATGGAGAGAAACTAAGGAAGAAGAGAAATGCTGATTTACTAGTCAGTACTAGTGTGCAAAGGTGTATTTGCTTTGTAGGAATAAATCACCTCTAATGTTGGATGTCCCACATGTGTGGATGCTGCTGTGTTATGAAAAAATTATAAATTACATTTTTTACATTTTAGAATGTAAAAACGAGGGGATGCCTCGAGGTGCAGAATTTCAAAGGGTGCCTTGACTGAAAAAAGGTTGAGAAACACTGATCTAGCCCACTAGCACTCATCTATCACAAAAATACCTCTATTAATTGAACAATCACAATGCACAAAGCACAGAAACTATGACCGGTCCCCTGTTCAAACTGGGAACCCGGATCTCCACATACACATAAGCAAAGCAGAATGGGAAGGCTCCACATTTAGCAGTTTTTATATTTCTCTTGTAAAGGGTTTCTGGTGAAGGCACCCATTCACACTGTTACAATGCGTTGACCTTTATTACCATACATAGAGCAATGTGCAGCATTTCCTGCATTAAAATGCTTTGGGTTAGGAGAGTCTATTTATCTTTAATTATCTGCCAATACAATGCACATTTTAGCGGAACAGTGCACAAAACACCTAGATGCATTGGGGTACCATTCAAAATGAATTGCATAGCAACACACAGCATTATGTTTCATGCTTCAGTGTTCAAGGTAATGTGGAGGGTAAAGCCCCATACACACGTAGCGATTGTCGGCCGTAAATATTCGGCCGACGACCGATCGGCTGATTGTCGGCTTGTTAGTATGATGCTTCCGACAGCCGACAGCACATTTTCGGCCGAACAGAATCGGGTGTGCAGGCATTAAAATTTTTGTTGGCCAACACCAGAACGGCCGATTGTTCGCCAGTCAGTACAGAATTCGGCCAACAAACAGCCGATTAGCAAGACTGGGCATGCTCAGAAAAGAAAAAAGACAAGGAAAGTTAACCATCACATGACATCACTTCTGCAGTCGGCTGTTGTTGGCCGACAAAATTCATGTGCAGTCTTTTGCACTTTTCAGCCGACAGGACAGCACCGGACAAAAGACGGCCGATCGTTCGGCCGACATTCGGTACGTGTGTACGGGGCTTTAGTGTAAAGCTGGATACACACTATACAATTTTCTTTAGATTTTTTTTCCTTTAGACTTATCAAAAACATATAATATGAGGTCAGACCTAAACACTTTCAATTTGTATGCAATCAAGCAGGCCCTTGCACTACATAGTTGAAGGTAAAGCCCCGTACACACGTACTGATTGTCGGCCGAATGATCGGCCGTCTTTTGTCCAGGGCTGTCGTGTCTGTTGAAAACTGCAAAAGACTGCACACAAATTTTGTCGGCCAACAACAGCCGACTGCAGAAGTGATGTCATGTGATGGTTAACTTTCCTTGTCTTTTTTCTTTTCTGAGCATGCCCAGTCTTGCTAATCTGCTGTCTGTCGGCCGAAATCTGTACTGACTGGCGAACAATCGGCCGTTCTGGTGTTGGCCAACAAAAATTTTAATGCCTGCACGACAGATTTTCGGCCGAAAATGCGCTGTCGGCTGTCGGAAGCATCATACTAATAAGCCTACAATCGGCCGATCGGTCGTCGGCCGACAATCGGTACGTGTGTACGGGGCTTTAATCTAACGGAAATCGACCAAAAAAAATTGTATAATGTGTATCCAGCTTAACACTATCTGAACTGAACCATCGGTCTAAAGCTGGATACACACTATACAATTTTCTTTGAATTTTTTCCTTTAGATTTACCAAAACCATATAATATGAGGTCTTAATCTTATGCTGGTCATACACTAGGCAATTGATCCACCAGTTTCAATTTGCTTCAACAAAGTTGGTTGGTGGTAAGTTGCCTTGATCTTGTGTTTGAGTTTTAGATTAAAGGCTGGTTAAAAGTTAAGCTGGATACACACTATACAATTTTCTTTAGATTTTTTCCTTTAGATTTACCCAAACCATATAATATGAGGTAAAACCTAAACACTTTCAATTCGTATGCAATCAGGCAGGTCCTTGCACCACAAAGTTGAAGGTAAATCTAAGGGAAATCTAACAACAAAAGTTGTATAGTGTGAATCCAGCTTTTAAGCCCCGTACACACGATCAGATTATCGAACGATCTGTCGTCCATTTTTTGTTGCATGCTAGTCTCATGTGGAAAGTGAAGAGGTTATTTTCATACGAAATTTCCCGTATGACAGAATTCTACTTCAGAAGTGATGTCATGTGTTGAATTGTTTTGTATGTGATATTTCGTTTCTGAGCATGCCTAGTCTTGCTCTTAAGATTTTTTTCAGACGAAAACTGTTCTAATTAAGTGGAAATCGAACGTTGTGTTAACGTACGATAAAAATTTTATAGCCTGCACATCCAGTTTTTGTCGTCCGAAAATCTGTAATCGGCTGTCGAAAGCACTATACTAACAATCAGAAAATCGGTAGATCGTTCGTCTGACGAAATTTCCCTTCCGATTTTCTTATCGTGTGTAATGGGCCATACACACTATAAGATTTTCTGAAGACTTTTTCCTTTAGACTTACCAAAAACCATATAATATGAGGTCAAACCTAAACACTTTCAATTTGTATGCAATCTTTGCACTACATAGAAAAGGTAAATCTGAAGGAAATCTAACCACAAAAGTTGGATAGTGTGTATCCAGCTTAAGGGCCTTTACTTGATATCACCACAAAAACTCCACGTGTATATCCAGCATTCAAAATTAGGGTATGTTACTCTGTTTTAGCTTTTCAGGCATAACTATATGCATTAGTGCATAATACATACCAGCCACTAAAATACCTACTTTAATACATGTAGCACCCTATAGGTAGGTGCTAGGTAAAACTATAGTGGGCCTTGTCTGCCTAACAGCAGGGCTGTGATTTATCTAGTCAGGGTGTCATGGTTTCCAGATGTGCCTGCTGAGGGGAGAAGTATCCCCACTGGCTCCTGTGAGAGGCTTCTCGTAGGGCAGTGTGGGAACCCCAATCAGGGGACACATCCCAGCTTGTAACTACCCCAGAAGGCAGATTATGCTGCAAAGGATTCTGGGAGTGGGTATAAGTTTGGGGGTAAGTGCAGGGCTGGTGCTAGACCATTTTGCACCCTAGGCAAGACCAGCTACCTGCGCACCCACCCCCTCCAAAATAAAAAATAACTGTACACATTGCCACCTTGTAAATAATACCCCTTTTAACACTACACTCTGATACACCCCCTTCCTGCAAGCACTGCCCCTCTTTAACCCTACACCCCCCTTCATATACACACTGCCCCCCTTTAACCCTACACCCCCCTTCATATACACACTGCCCCCCTTTAACCCTACACCCCCCTTCATATACACACTGCCCCCCTTTAACCCTACACCCCCTTCATATACACACTTCTCCCCTTTAATCCTACTCCCCCCCTTCATATACACACTGCCCCCCTTTAACCCTACACCCCCTTCCTGCAAACACTGTCCCTCTTTAACCCTACACCCCCCCTTCATATACACACTGCCCCCTTTAACCCCACACACCCCTTTATATACAAAGTGCCCCCCTCTCTAGAGGTGACATCCACTGGGGATGAGGAAGTGACAGGAGAGGAATGTCTCACTGGCCATGGCTGTGCCCTAGGTGGTAGTGCGCCCTAGGCGGCCGCCTAGTTTGCCTATTGGTAGCACCGGCCCTGGGTAAGTGTTTGGCACGGTGTCTTTGGTGGGAGCAGAGTCCCAGGAAGGAGAGTGCGGCTGTCTCTCCTCTTGTCTGAGGAAGGTGGATGTCTCGGGGGTGTCGCCTGAGTGTCCAGAGAGTGCTGAGTT
Organism: Pelophylax lessonae; assembly: GCF_965119305.1. Taxonomy (NCBI): domain Eukaryota; kingdom Metazoa; phylum Chordata; class Amphibia; order Anura; family Ranidae; genus Pelophylax; species Pelophylax lessonae. Next base: position 179,289,950 of record NC_138779.1, read on the forward strand.
GTGCTGAGGGGATCCGGTGTGCCCAGAGCCTGCGGAGAGCGAGAGGGGTCCAGTCCCAGGAAAGCCTACACAGGTCGTGAGTACTGAGGATTGCCTCTGGGGGTCTGCCTAGAGTCAGAGGTGACCACTCCAGAAGAGGTTCTGGGATCCAGTGTCAGCTAGCTGTAAAGGGGGTACCTGGGTTGAGGACCCTAAAGTTGTAAAGGGGGTACATAGTCAGTGGACCCTGAAGAGTTTAAGGAGTAAAGGGGGCGCATGCAGTCTGGGCCCTGAATTGTATTGCGTGTGTCAGTTACAGTGATAGTTATTAAGAGTTCTACAAAATACTACCTCAAGCTGTGCCAGGCGGGGGAAAGTATTCAGTGAAACAGTGAAACAGTTTCAGGAGTACAACAGTTCTCAGTCTTGGATCTACTGGACTACAGGTCGGGGATTCAACACTTCATCTGTTATACAGAGTGTTCTCAGAGTCAGTGAGCGTTGGCTGGCGCCGGCTGGCGCCGGCTGGCGTCAAGGAAGCGCCAACAGGCATTTTCAGGATCGAAGTCCCAATTGTAATTAGTTCAAGCCAAAAGGAGTATCCCACTCATTCCCTTCTCCCATCCCCTTAATTTATAATAAAAAACCACAAACAAAGATGCCGGAGTTGTCACCGCTTCAGTTGCCACACATGGGCTGGAGAGGATTCCGGTACTAATGGCAGACCCACATTAGGCCATAGGCCTGGAAATCTTGCTACATACAGTTTAACCAAAGACATGCTTTAGCAGTTTAATAGCACCAAATGCATACCATGAACAAAAGCTTCTATTTTAGTACACAAGCACACACTCCACAACTCCAGGAGCTATGAACATTTGTACCAGTGTTTCAGCAACAGCCACACTGGTCTCCATAAACTGAACTGAAGCTAGCTTGATCTAGGAAAGACCCTGCTGCTGGAAATTTAGGGTAAGTTGCTGTTGTATGGTCAATGAGTGCTAAAGAGCATTTTCCAGGTGCTTCTATAATTCACAGAGACCGCTGCATAATCAGTCTTTTGTAGTGATTAGCATTGCATTGTATGACACGTACCTTATATTGTAGTGAATAATCTACAGAGCATATTAAATCTCGTATCCGCCAATAAAGCAGTGAAAAATTCTGCAGACTGTGTGCTGCGGTTAGATTAACATGTACGTTACTGAAAGAAACGGGTCCTACTGCAGTGCATATGGGCGTTATTCATTGTGAATAACACCCTGATGCGCTATACAGTGGCAGCCAATGAACAACAGAGTACCACAATACATATACTGTGCATTTACGTACAGTACACTACAGTGGAAAAAAGTTCCCATTTGCATTTTCTGGTGTATTGTGGTACTTTATCTGCTCAGTCATAATGAATGAGATTTCCCAACACAACAACGCATTTAAACAGACCTCAATAGACCAGAGTCAGTAAAATAACTGGACTCGGACTGCAAACCTTATCAAAAGTTTAATTGTTTCAGAAGGGTATCCAACAGAAAGGCTAACACATTATAGCTATACAGCCTTATTCATAAGCTATACTTAACCACTTAAGCCCCGGAAGATTTTACCCCCTTCCTGACCAGGGGGTTTTTTGCGATTTTTTACTGCATGATTTTAACGGACAATTGCGTGGTCGTGCGACGCTGTACCTAAACCAATTTGACGTCCTTTTTTTCCCACAAACAGAGCTTTCTTTTGGTGGTATTTGATCACCTGTGCGATTTTTTGATCATGTGCTATAAACAAAAAAAGAGCGTAAATTTTGCAAAAATAACAATATTTTTCACATTTTTTTATATGAAATTCCCCCCAAAAAAAATGTAAAAATCAAAATTTTTTAACATTTTCGGCCAATTTGTTTTATGCTACATATGTTTGGAAAAAAAATCGCAAAAAGCGTATTTTGATTGGTTTGCGCAAAAGTCATTGCGTTTACTAACAAAGGGAAAGATTTTTGTCATTTTTGGTGTTTTTTTTTTAATGCGTAATGGCGGCGATCTGCAATTTTTTTTTGTAGGACTGCGACATTGCGGTGGACAGATCGGACCCTTGACTGACATTTTTGACACTTTTGGGGTTACCAGTGACATTACTGCAGTAATCAGTGCTATACATATGCATTGTTACTGTAAAAATGACACTGGCAGGGAAGGGGTTAACTGTATTGGAGAGGGAGGGGTTAAGTGTGTCCCTAGGGGCGTGTTTCTAACTGTGCTGGGACATGGCTACTAGTGTAAAAACAGAGATCAACGGTCCTACATAGTAGAACCGTCTGATCTCCATTTTTACACAGGGGAGAATGACAGGCGGCTTGTTTACATTAGCCGCCTGCCTTTCTCCCTTCCCGGCGAACTATTGCGAGTGACCGGCGGACATCGGGTCCGCCGGTCACACGCACTGACTTCTTAGGGAACGAGCAGGTGACAGGCTAGTGACGTACCAGTACGTCACTTTGCCTGGCCGTCGGGAAGTGGTTAAAGAAAATGTAAGCCCAACATTTCATACTCCTGATATGTGTCTGCTGTACCATGTATTTGTATGGATAAGTGTTCTGTTATCTTTGTATTGCTTCCTTTGTGTGAAATCCCTGGTATTCCTGCCAGTCCCACTGCTTTACTATTAAAAACTGACCACCCAAGCAGAAGAACACAGCATGGTCAGTTCTCTAGCTACGCTGGGGACTCAGACTGCTCTCTTCCAATGATCAGACTTGTCCTGCCCCCCCCCCCCCCCCCCACCACCACCACACAGCCTTTAATTGGGAAGCGGAGTGTGCTGCTGTCTCCTCTCCTAATGCTATTATGCAGCTGAGAACAGAGGGAATGTGATCACTTCTAAAAAAGGGAAAAAATGAATTTAGAATGTTTTCTTATATATATATACCTACATGTGTTGCCTTTAATTTCTTTTTTAAACCAAATGGGTTGATCTTGTTGATGTTGGATGTTCTTCGCTTTTAAACTCATCAACTTTTGATAAGGATCGCAGTTTTTTCACTTACTTGGATAATCATTAGAGAACACCTAGGAGCCAAGCTCTTGAGCCGACATTCCAAGAGCCGCAATGGCAAAGAGATAGAACTTCTTCTATTTTTTTGCTTTTAATAAGTCTGAATGGACATGGACCCTGTTAAAGTCATATAAGTAAAAACTAGAGACAGAGCGGTCAGAAGCTGACTAGTACTGTGGAAGGACACCGATACAAACTGGAGAACTAATACAAGCTAAATACAGGTAGTTTCCTTGGTATGAGTTTGAATTCAGAATGCCAACACTGTCAGCTTAACCAATACCCTACTTGGAAAAAAAATATTATCAGGCTCATCTGATAAGGCTGTACAAAGATTAATTATAATGTGCACGTGCAGTTACCTAGAGCAACTTAATTGAATCCACTCTTTATTAGTTTCCAGCAGTCAGGGCAAGAAAAGATTATTTCTGATTGGTTGTCGTGGACCTGCATACATTGATGTCCACCCTTCTGTCACCACTCTTTTCACTGAAGGTCCGCTTCTGTTTGCTGGGCTTATCTGTTCTTGGCCTAATGCATCTTTCTTAAGAGCCCACTGGCTTAATTCCTCACGTCATTGAAAATCTCAGTGTTTGCTTTATCTGTCTTTGTGCATCGTAGGCCCCTTTTTGTCTGTGGACTTCTGAGAATTTAAATGGGACCTCTTAATGCAAATTAAACCACTTTATACCCCTGCCATCCCATTTACTGGTTGAGGAATGCAAGCATTAAGCAAAATCAGTGCGCTTCTGTTGCTATCTAGCAAATGCTGCAGGTAGACTAAAATCCAAAGGTCCAATTGGTTATAATCCACAATGTACATCTTGTCACATGACGTTGTGCTGTGCAACCTGCTTGTCCCAATTCAGTGTGCATTGGTGAGACGGCTGTGGATTCAGAGGGATTTCTACAATTAAATTATTTAACACATTGGCCCAAATTTTCATTTGACTGGAGACCAGCTAGAAGCGATAGCAGGAAGTACTAGGTGAAACAGACAGTGCCATTCCTAACCATGGAACATGCTAGTTGCCTGGCTGTCTTTGGAATTATTGATACCCTGAGATGCTGACCTGGAATAAACATGTGGATCAGGAAGGTCAGAATAAAAATCTAGATAAGATAAGATAGATAAGATATTTATGAAGATTATCATCATATCATCCATCAGTTGGAATGGGGTTGAAAACACCTGAAATAAAATGTTTATGACCTTCTTTTAAGGAGGTCATTGAATTTTGGTGAGTGCACTGGTTTGTCACTTGTGGTGAGGCACTGGGCAATAAGAAGGAGAAGACGTTTTAACCACTTAAGCCCCGGAGGATTTGGCTGCTAAAAGACCAGGGGGTATTTTGCGATTCGGCACTGCGTGATTTTAACGGACAATTGCGCGGTCGTGCGATGCTGTACCTAAACGAATTTGACGTCCTTTTTTTCCCACAAACAGAGCTTTCTTTTGGTGGTATTTGATCACCTGTGCAATTTTTTGATCATGCGCTATAAACAAAAAAAGAGCGTCAATTTTGCAAAAATAACAATATTTTTGAAAATATTTTATATGAAATTCCCCAAAAAAAAAAATGTAAAAATCAAAATTTTTTAACATTTTCGGCCAATTTGTTTTATGCTACACATGTTTGGTAAAAAAAAATCGCAAAAAGCGTATTTTTATTGGTTTGCGCAAAAATTATCGTGTTTTTGTTGTTTTTTTTTACGCGTAATGGCGGCAATCTGCGTTTTTTTTGCGGTACTGCGACATTGTGGCGGACAGATCGGACCCTTGACTGACATTTTTGACACTTTTGGGGTTACCAGTGACATTTCTACAGTAATCAGTGCTATACATATGCACTGTTACTGTAAAAATGCACTGGTAGTGAAGGGGTTAACTTTATTTGAGAGGGAGGTGCTGTGTGTGTCCCTAGGGGCGTGATTCTTACTGTGATTGGCTGTGGCTTGAGCTGTAGGAACACTGATCAACGGTCCTACATTGTAGAACCGTGTGATCAGTGTTTCTACACCGGGGAGAATGACAGGTGGCTTGTTTACATAAGCCGCCTGACTTTCTCCCTCTCCCCCGACGATCGGCGAGTGACCGGCGGACATCGGGTCCACCGGTCACACGCGCGGGGGGGTCCGTGACCACGCGGGAGCGCGCCTCCGGCGGCGCGCGCTCGCTCCCCAGAGCCTCACAGGCTAGCGACGTAGACCTACGTCGCTCTGCCTGTGAGGGGCTGACTGCCGCAGTAAATATACTGTGAGCAGTCGGCAAGCGGTTAATAGCTATATGAAAGTGTTGCTGTTAGTTTGTGGGATACAGAAGTCAAAGCTATGGTTGGTCAAAGCCAACTGGGCAGTGTACATCAAAAGGCTCCCTGGAGTGTTTAAAATTTACTTGTAAAATTACCTTTTCACACCTGCTCTTCGGTTGTATTGTTAGTTTGAGTAAAATGGGGAAGTGGAATAAACTGGATTGTTTGACACCATTTACCAAACTGAAAACACAATGAATTATATGTTGCACATAAATAAGCCTGAGTTAACGACCAACTGAACTTTTCATTATAAATCAGCTTGTTCCAGGAACATCTTAACAAAAGGTGTGCAACAGAGAGTTCAGTTCTTTTATTTAGATGTATGCATTTGCATATCTTTTGTTTTTATGCACCTGGAATATATTTCACTGAATTAAGCTGAAAGTTCGGTCGGTTGGGCAAAAAAGCCTTCAATCAGAATGTTTTTTTTAGTTTGGGAGTGTGGAGGAATTAGAATCTCTGCCCGTTCATTGTAGTCTGTGACCTACATTGGGATGATTTCTAAACACTTGCTGTATGGGGAACTTGACGTGATAGGAAATCTTTCCAATGGACACAGATAGTGATCATAGTAGGTATGTGTTGGTGAAATTCTGAACCCCAAAGTGGATAGAGGTTTAGTGGTCGTCAAGAACTAATTTTCAATGGCAATGCTCTGTCAACCAGGGTGTCCTATAGGCAGGGCCGGTGCTAGACTATTTTGCGCCCTAGGCAGGACCAACCCATATGCACCCCCCTCTAACAAAAAAAAATGAACACATTGCTCCCCTTCCTGCACATAATGCCCCCCTAACCCTACACCCCTTCCTGTACACACTGCTCCCCCCCTGTCCTGCACACACTCCCCCCTTTAACGCTACACCCCCCTTCCTGCACACACTGCCCCCCTTTAACCCTGAACCCCCCCCTTCCTGCACACACTGCCCCCCTTTAACCCTGAACCCCCCTCCCTATACACACTGCCCCCATTTAACCCCACACCCCCCTTCCTGTACACACTGCCCCCCTCTCTAGAGGTGATATCAACCAGGGATGAGAAGGTGACAGAAGAGGAATGTGGCACTGGTCATGGCTGCACCCTAGGTGGCAGTGCGCCCTAGGCGGCTGCCTAGTTCGCCTAGTGGTAGCACCGGCCCTGCCTATAGGGTTCTTGTAGTAGTCTGTAGAGCACAACAAGGGCTAGAGCACCACAAAACTTGATTCAGTCTAGTAATAACTTAATTTTTCACTAAAAGGTCATTTTATTTTCCACCGTTTTGGTGAAAAATAAAATTATACCAGACGAATCAGGTGTTGTGACATTCTCATTTATTCTTTAACATTCTACACAGTGACCAAACAGTGGAAAAAGTTTATAAATTTAGCAGTTTTTTTAAACATGTTTCAGTCTTTAAATATTATATTGGAGAAACATGTTAGAGGGCAACATGGTTGTATTTTTTGTATATGTAGATGGACGACCAGGACGACCAAAAAAAATTAGACTAATACTAGGAAGCATAATGACCACAACTTAGCATTTGTCACTATGGAACCTGTACTAATCAGTAACAATTATTGGCAATAAGCCCTTTAATCAATGGTGATTTTGCATAGGGAGGGTCTTCAGAGCAACTTTTCATTTACAATTGAAAGGAGGCCCATCAGTGCAGCATCACCTTGTATGGAGTTGACTGAACTCTGTAACTGAAGTTACTGGTCCACAGCAATAGCCAATTCATTAATGCATAGATGTTACCACCATTTTCAGAGAAGGAATTGGTGACAGGCACAAGTAACACCAGGGGGATAACACTGCTGAGCTAATTTAGCTGTTATTTTACCCATGAAGCTAAAGGTCTAGAGTTGTGTAACTTTTAACTGTCCAACTTTGTATTAAAGTCCCTCTATTTCTCTTTCTTAACCACTTAAGCCCCGGAAGATTTTACCCCCTTCCTGACCAGGGTTTTTTTTTTTAACTGACAATTGCGCGGTCCTGCGATGCTGTACCTAAACTAATTTGACGGCCTTTTTTTCCCCACAAACAGAGCTTTCTTTTGGTGGTATTTGATCACATGTGCGATTTTTACTTTTTGCGCTATAAACAAAAAAAGAGCTTCAATTTTGCAAAAATAACAATATTTTTCACATTTTTTTATATGAAATTCCCCCCAAAAAAAATGTAAAAATCAAAATTTTTTAACATTTTAGGCCAATTTGTTTTATGCTACATAGGTTTGGTAAAAAAAAAATTGCAAAAAGCGTATTTTGATTGGTTTGAGCAAAAGTTATTGCGTTTACTAACTAAGGGAAAGATTTCTGTCATTTTTGGTGGGTTTTTTTTTTTTAATGCGTAATGGCGGCGATCTGCGATTTCTTTGCGGTACTGCGACATTGCGGCGGACAGATCGGACCCTTGACTGACATTTTTGACACTTTTGGGGTTACCAGTGACATTAATATAGTAATCAGTGCTATATATATGCACTGTTACTGCAAAATGACACTGGCAGGGAAGGAATTAACTTTATTGGGGAAGAAGGGGTTAAGTGTGTCCCTAGGGGCGTGCTTCTAACTGTGATTGGACATGGCTACTGGTGTAGGAACAGAGATCAACGGTCCTACATAGTAGAACCGTATGATCACTATTCCGACACAGGGGAGAATGACAGGCGACTTGTTTACATTAGCTGCCTGCCTTTCTCCCTTCACGCACGGACTTCCCAGGGAACGAGCCGGGGCAGGCGCGCGCCTCCGAGGACGCGCGCTCGCCTGCTATTGGCTCACAAGCAAGTGACAGGCGAGTGACGTACCGGTACGTCACTTTGCCTGGCTGGGGATGACCTCCGCAGTATATGTACTTGCGGCGGTCGGCAACCGGTTAAACAGCTGGTCTTCATTATGCCTGATACTTAGGGGTAGTCAGGCCATACACTGTTCGAACCTCAGCCGGTTCAGCAGGATATATGGGCAGGCTGAATGTACCAAGTTGATAGATCGATCTACTTGGTTACAACCAGCAAGCTGGGTTTTTAACTGCAATTATCGCTATTGGCAGAGATTACAGAGATTTGAACCATTAGTGGACAGGCTGAATGTACTAAGTTGATTTATCCTTCCACTTTGGTACAACCAGCCTGCCGAATTCACTTGTGATTATCGCAAGCGGCTGCTATAGCTATTGGCAATAATTACTGTCTTCTCCCGGCAGGGACGGCTCTCCCCGCCCGCTCCCACCCCCCGCCAGGAGAAGACAATGGTCCGGCAGGAGGGATTCCCGCATCAACACGGTCTGTGTTGATGGAGGAATCAAGCTAAACAATTTGCTCCGTGTATGGCCATCCTAAGTTAGGCTGGCCATACAGTATACAATCTGCTTGTACAATTTTTCTATAGATATATAGGTCAGACCTAAACACTTTCAATTTGTATGCAATTAGGCAGGCCCTTCCACTACACAGTTCAAGGTAAATCCAAAGGTAATTGAACAAGAAAATTGCATAATGTAGGCCAGCTTAACAGTGTCTATTATCTACTGCTAGTTGCACAAAGAGGAAAGGACCCCCGGGGTGGGACTATAACGGGTAATCACTCCAAAATGTATCAAAAAATAAATTTTATTGCATAATATAAATACAGTGAACAGACATATTCAGATACAGAACGTTACCTTAAAATAGTGGCGACTAAACAAAGAATTGATGTGACAGACTTGGCTTGGAAGAACCTTGAATTGGTCCAAAAGACCCTACGCGTTTCGATATAACGTGTACAATCTCTTCCTCAGGGGTCTTAGACCATAATTCCACTATACACAATCATAAAGTCAGTCACATTTATTTGGGAGGGTCGCCTAGATAAAAGCATAGACTGTCCGACCAGCCGAAAGGAGTATGTCACAGATTGGCCCGACTACCACACTGCCTGCCCCTCACCATGCACCCCAGATGCAGAGGTGTTGATGTTCCAAATGTGAGCAGTGAGTGCGATCAGAAAGAGGGGAGGGGGGGTCGATAACACCAGGACTTCACATGGGGTCCAAACGTGGTGACACAGGAGAAATCCAGGCTCAAACTTGCGATTTCTTAAAACTTTTTATTTGAAAGTGACCAATTGAAGATTCAGGGTGGCACTACTCAGTATATGTCCTCTCAATAGAGCATTAGGACGATAGCCATCTCTCCTTGACAGAAAGCTGCGCAGTGCATGTGTAATCCTCCTGGCTGGGATTATCTACTGCTATGTTGCAAAATGTTAGGCCCAAATAATGAGTTTTGTATGCCATTGTTTCAGCACTTCTACTCTTTAGCAAGATACTGAGACTGGTTAAGTATCATCTACAGTTAAAGCCCAGCTACAAGAAAAGCAAAAATTCTTCCTTGCATTGGGGTAGCACCCACACTGCAAAGCTTAAATGTTAGTTTATGTATAGAGGACAGGAACTGCTGTTTTATTTATACAATCCTCCACTCCCCTGGCAGTTGGCACTCCCCTATGCTGCAGAAGTGGACTGTTCCTCAGCACCCTCACATCCAATGTGGACTATGTGCCATGAATTAGTCTTAACCACTTTACCGCTGAGTACCGTAGTACTACTGCGGCAAAGTGGCTCTTGTAGGTCTGACGACGTAGACCTACTTCGCCAGACTCCTCCCCCTGTAGGCGGCGCTCGCGCGCCGCCGGAGGCGCGCTCCCGCTGTTTTCATTCACAGCGGGAGTCGGGCCAGGGGAGGAGCAGCGGCGATCGCCGCTGCTCTGCCCCGATCGTCGGGGAATCCAGTTTAGAGATCCGCCCGCCTGTGTAAACAGAGCGGGCGGATCTCCTCAGTGACAGGGAGTAACAGATCGGACTGTTCAGCATAGCTGGACATCCGATCTGTCCTTGTCTCACACAGTCACCTCCCCCCCCACACGTCAGTAAGCACCAGGCATACATTAACCCCTCCCTCTTCAATAAAATTAACCCCTTCCCTGCCAGTGTCATTTTTACAGTAACAGTGCATATTTATAGCACTGATTACTGTAGTAATGTCAGTGGTACCCCCAAAAGTGTCAAAAATGTCAGTCAAGGGTCCGATCTGTCCGCCGCAATGTCGCAGTCCCGCAAAAAAAATCGCAGATCGCCGCCATTACTCGTTAAAAAAAAAAACACCAAAAATGACATAAATCTTTCCCTTAGTTAGTAAACGCAATAACTTTTGCGCAAACCAATCAAAATACGCTTATTGCGATTTTTTTTACCAAACATAGGTAGCAGAAAACAAATTGGCCAAAAATTTAAAAAAAATTAGATTTTTACATCTTTTTTGGGGGAAATTTCATATAAAAAAATGTTAAAAATATTGTTATTTTTTCAAAACAAACGCTCTTTTTTTGTTTATAGCGCAAAAAGTAAAAATCGCACAGGTGATCAAATACCACCAAAAGAAAGCTCTGTTTGTGGGAAAAAAAGGACGTAAATTTCGTTTGGGTACGGCGTCGCATGACCGCGCAATTGTCAGTTAAATTCGCACAGTGCCGAATCGCAAAAAGTGGCCCAGACGTAAGACAGCAAAATGCTCTAGTGGTAAAGTGGTTAATGATGTCAGAGGGTATCTGACCGTTGGGGCTGTGTGGACCAGAATTGCGGACGAGCCTGCGGAAGTGGAAGATTCAGCAGGTAAAACTGCTTTTCCCAGTCTGCTATACCTAAACAAGCATTTAAACCTTGGTGGGGGGAGCAGCCCCAATCTAAGGGAGAATCTTTACTTTTCCCAGAGTTCAGCTTTAAGCAGATATTTCAGGGCCCATATATACAGTTGTGTTTTAAAGCACACACTGCAAGGCGTTAAGCGGCATATGCCCAACTTTCCCATTAAAAAAATAGCACCTGTGTTTTGAACAATACAGCACGTACATTTTTTTTCTGTGTTTAGTGTGTTGGGAGACCAAGATAAGTCAATAGCAGTGCATCAAAGTAGATATACCACGTGCAACAGGTATTAACACGCTTTGATCAATGGCTATTAACCCTATTCACTCCCAATTTCAAACTCAAAAGTGCATTGAAAATTGACATCAATAGGCATGAAAATGCATTTCACCGCACAAAGGAATGGTGATGCATCACAACGCTACAAAAAAATGCACCTCTACGCAGTCGCATACTCGCATAGATCTAAACAGGCTCTCAGTGTTTGGGATTAAGTAAAAAAAATGGCATTAGGTGTTAAATTGTAATTAGGCTTAGGACCTGGGGCCATGCTTAAGGGTTTGGGTAAAGGGTATGGTCAGGGATAGGGTTATGTGTTAGAAATTGGTTTCGTTAAGTGTTAAATTTCAGGGATAATTAAGGTGTTAGCTTTAAAGTGGTTGTAAACCCTTACATATACCCAATGAAGGGACTATCCTCAGGGGATACACAGAGATGAAACAAGTCATCCTACATAAATTGTATTTGTCTATCTTCTCTACATCCGTTCGAAGTTCTGAATTTATAAAGCTTGTCTGAGGATTCAGAAAAAAGAGGGCAGAGAGCTGATGTTACACTCCGCAGAGCTCAGTGAGGAGAGGTCTGAGAGCTCATTGGAGGGAAAGGACACCATCCTCCTTTCACACAGCTCACAGGAACAGAGCTGAGGTTGTCAATCTGCTGGAGCTCCCTCCCCTGTCATCATTTTTCTCTTGGAGTCATGAAAAATTGTCATAAGTGATTCATGCTGATTGCAGAGGAGTGAAGCAGCAGACAGAAATTACACTTAAGCCCCGTACACATGTACCGATCGTCGGCTGAACGATCGGCCGTCTTTTGTCCGAGGGCTGTCTTGTCTGTTGAAAAGTGCAAAAGACTGCACACTAATTTTGTCGGCCAACAACAGCCGACTGCAGAAGTGATGTCATGTGATGGTTAACTTTCCTGGTCTTTTTTCTTTTCTGAGCATGCCCAGTCTTGCAAATCTGCTGTCTGTCGGCCGAAATCTGTACTGACTGGCGAACAATCGGCCGTTCTGGTGTCGGCATAGAAAAATTTTAATGCTTGCACGACAGATTCTGTTCGGCCGAAAGTGCGCTGTCGGCTGTTGGAAGCATCATACTAACAAGCCGAAAATCGGCCGATCGTTCGGCGGCCGAACAGTTTCGGCCGACAATCGGTACGTGTGTACGGGGCTTTAGTGCTTTTTATGGAGACAAGTACACCCTATAGAGAGGGATATGCTTTGTTCATAATTCATGTCTGAGGATTACAACCACTTTAAGGCTACGTTCACATCTAGGCGTTGCTGTTTTTCAGGCGTTTTTCAGGCGTTTTTATAGGCGTTTTTACAATCGTTTTACATGCATTTTTATAGGTATGTTTTACAGGCGTTTTTGGGTAGTCATGCGAGTTAGGTGACCAATGAAAAGTAGCATGTTTTTTTACAACATAAAAAGGGGACCTCCTCCTCAGGATTTTGTGGTGGTGTTTGGTGTCTGTGTGAGGTTGTGTTACTGTGTGCTCTCCTGCTTTTTGTCTATAAAATGGCCGACAAATACAGATTTCTGTTTTGTGCATCAGTTGCACTTCTGATGCTGGAGGAAGAGGAGGAAGCAAGGGATCGACAATACTGGGTCCATCTTGTGATCGCTAATCGGCGACAGCGTGGCCAGTTCTCGGCAATGTATGATGACCTTCATGTGCATGAGGACAAATTCTTCCAATACACACGATTCTTGTAATGCACATGCTTTGCATTGTACACACATGGATATGTCCTCACTAGTGCAATGAAGCCTTCAGCTTCCAAAAGTAAAGTGCTGTCCTCCATTTTGCAGAACATGTGCTAAAGCAGAGGCATGACAAGGGGTGGAGAGCTGGGTGGAGAGATGCTGTTTGAGCAGATCAGCAGCTACAAAACGCCTGTAAAACACCTGTAAAATGCTCTATATCACCTTTCCAGCATTTGCATTAAAGTCTATGGGGCAAAAACGCCTGTAATCTGCCCAAAAAGAAGCTCATGTACTTTTTGGCGCGTCTGGCGTTTTGCTCAAGGCTTCGGAACGCTCAGATGTGAACAGGGGCCATTGAAATGAATAGGATTTGTCTTGTTGGCCGTTTTTTGAGCTGATCCTTAGAGCTGAAAAACGCCTACATGTGAACGTAGCCTAAAGGATAACTACAGTAAACCCCCGTTATATCGCGGTTCAGTTTTTGCGGTCCAGGTATTTTGCTTCTTTTTTTCTGTAAGACCTATTACTATTATTTTACTAATTAAATCATTTTTAATTAAGTGTTTTTGTGTTTTCCATTGCTCTTGCTCTGTCTCTCAGTATCTTTTATGTGTTTAAATATGTTTCTATTGTTTTAACCACTTGCCGACTGCCGCAAGTACATATACTGCGGCGGTCAGCCCCGGCCAGGCAAAGTGACGCACCGGTACGTCACTAGCCTGTCACTGGCTTGTGAGCCAATAGCGGGCGAGCGCGTGCCCGCTGAGGCGCACGCCCACCCCGGCTTGTTCCCTAACAAGTCAGTGCGTGTGACCGGCGGACCTGATGTCCACCGGTCACTCGCGATCGTTCGCTTGGAAGGGAGAAAGGCATTCTCCCCTGTGTAAAAATTGAGATCAGACGGTTCTACTATGTAGAACCGTTGATCTCTGTTTTAACACTAGTAGCCATGTCCCATCACAGTTAGAAACACGCCCCTAGGACACACTTAACCCCTCCCTCTCCAGTACAGTTAACCCCTTCCCTGCCAGTGTCATTTTTACAGTAACAGTGCATATGTATAGCACTGATTACTGCAGTAATGTCACTGGTAGCCCCAAAAGTGTCAAAAATTTCAATCAGGGGTCCGATCTGTCCGCCGCAATGTCGCAGTTCCGCAAAAAAATCGCAGATCGCCGCCATTACTCGTTAAAAAAAAAAACACCAAAAATGACAAAAATCTTTCCCTTTGTTAGTAAACGCGATAACTTTTGCGCAAACCAATCAAAATACGCTTTTTGCGATTTTTTTTACCAAACATATGTAGCATAAAACAAATTGGCCGAAAATGTTAAAAAAATTTGATTTTTACATTTTTTGGGGGGGGAATTTCATATAAAAAAATGTGAAAAATATTGTTATTTTTGCAAAATTTACGCTTTTTTTTGTTTATAGCGCATGATCAAAAAATCGCACAGGTGATCAAATACCACCAAAAGAAAGCTCTGTTAGTGGGAAAAAAAGGACGTCAAATTCGTTTAGGTACAGCGTTGCACGACCGCGCAATTGTCCGTTAAAGTTAAGCAGTAAAAAATCGCAAAAAACCCCCTGGTCATGAAGGGGGTAAAATCTTCCGGGGCTTAAGTGGTTAAAAGTGTGTTTAAGGACCTTAAAATGCTTTTAAAAGTACAGTGAAAGTTATAAAAATATGCTAACAGTGTATTTAAATAGGGTCTTTCTATTTGGCAGATTTTCACTTATTGCGGGTGGGTCCGGAACGTAACCCCCGCGATGGAGGGGGGTTTACTTTATACGTTTGGATCAATATCTTCTAAAGCAGATTTAGTATCATATCGTGCATGGGCTAGATGTTGTCTGTGATCCTGGCCCAAAAATGACATAATTGTATCATTGTAATATTACATTTGTCTTCAAGTAATCAGGTAAAAAAGTGTTACTAATATATTCTTTTTAGCAGTTTGACCTTATAGTAATATTCTGTATCTTTTTCTTTCTGTAGGACCTGAACATTTATGGCTGTGCTCAACTCAAAAGAATCTCCTTGCTTTTTGGATGTACCTGCCCATAAAGATTCACTGCATGGGAAAACATGGACAGCTAATATATTAAGAGACAATTATTTATATGTGAAGTTGTACATACGTTCTGGCCATTTTGTATTTAACAATACTGTAGGAGGGTAATATATTTGGTACAATCAGTATTTTATGTATTTTGATGGGTGAGTGATATGCCCTGTTCTGGGTTTTGTATTGACTGTGCTGCAAAAAAAACCTCTTTGATATTACTTTTCTGAAAACTCAGGGGGAGTCACAATTACCTTTGGAGAAGGGCTTTTAAGTGAAAGCCATTGTGTGCCCAAATCCCCCTTTTTTTGTTGGGATCTGAAAGGCCACTGTTTGCAGAGAGCTTTGGCTTGCTCCAGGCTATACAAAGGACTCAATGGCAAAGCCACATTCACTCTACTAATGGATCTGAGAGCAAACAGAGCCAGCTCTAAAAAGTCAGACAGGATGGAGGACAAAAAGAAAAAACAGAATATATACATCAAAAAGTCTTTTTTTTTTTGGCATAGTACCTCGATGACAGAGATGTGTATTATTCTGGCTGTCAGAGTACAGTCTACAGCAGCATTATTATGCCCTGTGTGACCTCTTTAAGACTGACTCCTCCAAAACTGATGTTTAATTTTTGCATGGTTGCTGGCAAATTCATTCTCATGCTGGTTTCTTAAATATCTTTGGAACACAAGTGGCAAGAAATCCCTACCAAATGTCAAGTGCCACTTAATCTAAAACCGAATGATGGTGTCATGCCCCATCATAGATAACTGGAGAATCTAGCTGCAAGATTGACACTTTTGTTTAGTCTTGTGTGCAAGGAATTGAACCCCCCCCCCCCCCCCCCGCAGTCTCTAAATTTCAGACATATAAGATGACAGAACAGCCAACCGACTGTGCCTATTTAAATGGAAATATCAGTTTTGGGTAACACTGCCACTTAACATTATCTCTCCAAAATGTTAATAGCCTGCTAGCTGAAACCAATTATGTATTTGTATATTGTGTTGCTTTCATTTACAAGTTTAAATGAGCAAAATGTCTTGTTGACAGTTTAATAGATGGCCACTAGGTGGCGACGATTTGCGTTGTGAGTCAACTGCCTAAACAAGCCCTGGGCAACTTGTTAATGTCCAGCTGTTTCTGGACATGAACTTCCCAAGTAAGCGTGAGAATGCAGAACTTTGTAGTCCTGTATCAACTTGACAAGAACAGGTTGCTTAATGGTAATTTGATGACCATTGTCCTGTAATAGAGACAGTTGGAATAATGGATAGGGCATGCATGGGGTGTTTTTGGCCAACCCTTTGTTTTCTCTAAAGGGACAAACGATAGGCTGATGTGTCAGTTCTTGGCATATACATGGATAACATGTTATGTACAAAAGATTAGAGGCGCATACCCTAAAATGGATGGAAGCTGATGTTGTGGTGGACATAGGATAATAACATTGTCGTGCACCCAACATACTGCATAGAGATTTCCAGATTGCTAACAGCACTGGAAATGGTAGCTTAAAGCAGAGTTCTGGCCTATTTTGCAACTTTAGTGATTCCTGGAGTGCTCGCTATGCTGATCAACAATTGGGCATTTTCAATTTTTTTTCGGGGGTCCCTTACCTTATTTTCAGGGCATTTTTGATTGTACTTCCTCCTTCTCCCCCCTCTGTGGCCACGGCCACCGACATCACTTCCACCTTTGCATTGCATCCTGGGAGCTGTTTGTCATAACTCCCAGGAGGCTGGAATCAGGAAGAACTCCCACAGCACTCCCTCGAATCAGGAAGGACACAGCAGATTACACTGCGTCTTCAGATGCCCACATCCAAGATGGCCGTGCTCAGACAGCGTTTTTAAAAGTACGATTTTGACTAAAATCCAATACTGTACACCTTGTAAGTATGAGAATAGCGGTTCTGTAAAGGGCGATGGATTAGTATTATAGGGGTATTTTTAGTTAAAAAATGTATTTGAGGCCGGAACTCCACTTTAACTTCAGTACAATATCAGTTACACCTGTAGCATCAGGCTTCCTGGTCAGGTCTCTTAAGACCCCGTTTACAGGTTATTTCCTGAACAAAGGCTAAAGCATGACTTTGGCTGCCTTAGAGCTGAATTCTAGGCAAAAAAGCTAAATACACAGTTGAAAAATATACATGCAATCTATTCAACCTGGCAATGGTATTTGTAATTCTTTTCAGCCAGTCTTGTATTCCAAGTACCCTTGTGAGAATGCACAGACATGTCCCTGTTATCGCTGTAGACGACACTGCAGTTAAAAAATATAGACTGGTCCAAGACTCAACCAATTCTGTGATTGAACAATGAAAGAGCAGTAGCACACCATTGTGATCATCTCCCTTCCCGAAAGCATGCTCACATGTAAGACTTACAGCACCGTGCTAAACAGTGGAGCCTGAAAATGTCTTAGGCTGGGTCCACACTAGCTGCGACTGCGACTGACAGCAGGGGGTCCAGTGCGTTCTGTTCTCCGTTTCAGGTGAGAATCAGGTCAGAATTTTTGCCTGAATTTGGACCTGAAACTGAGCCAAAGACGCACAGGACCCTTTTCCAGTGCGGACAGCGGCCGCCCCGGGGCTGTGTGAACCGGCTCCATTGAAAGCCAGTCACAGTCTTCTACCATGCGAATTGGATGTAGGGAAACCTGCATCCAATTCGCATAAGTATGAACCCAGCCTCAGAGTGCTGACATTATCTCTCCCAGTCTGCTTGCTACTGTTCAAGGGATAACAGGTTGACATCAACAAAGATTCAGCTACAAAAGCTAGTACTATGTACACATAATAGGAATAAATGGTTATTTTTACATCTGCCTGGAATTCAGCTTTAAAAGTTAAGCCTATGCAGAACTGAAGTTTCGGTTTTGAGTGGCAGGTTGAATATTTCACTGATTTATATGGTCTATCAGATTCCTGAGGTTCTAGAACCAGCCATGTTACCCAAAAATATTCAGTCTCTCCAATGGATTCTGTAGGAACTCAGTAGAGAAATGTTACCACTGGAGACACTAAGGGATATGGGATAAGGGACAAGTTAGTCATTAGTGGTAATTCACCACACCAGCATCCACCCAACACTTAGCCAAAAGCTCAACTCCAGCTAAAACCTATTTTTGATTAGGATAGATGGTAAAAAATAAACACTTCTGTAACGTTTTTATTGCTTCACTTCACTGCAACAGCCTGTGATGGCAGGACAAGAACTGAGAGTGTGGCTTTCACTGGGATGAGAAGACACAGAGAGTAATACTAAATATAGGGGGATTGAGGAATGCTGGATCCCTTGTATTATTATTATTATTAGGACATTGGAAGGATGAGAGTTCCTCAAAATTTGAACAAGTCTAGTGAAAATGTTATTCATTATGGTACATAAAACAGATAGCCAGCATGTTTCAGGGGCTCACACTTGGCTTCATCAGGGCTGAGAAACAAAACAATAAAGAATAACATTAGCCCCATATCATTCTTCGTTGTTTTGTTCTTCAGCCCTTATGAAGGGAAGTTTTGAACCTCTGAAAAATGTTGGCTTTCTGTTTTATGTACCTACTCCATCCAACATCCTACAGATTCCTCCTGGGATTCTTTCCTGAGTGACAGAGAGCTGCCTTTAAAAAGCTAGATTTTGGCTCCTATTTGTCCTCACCTTGGAGTCCAGTTCTACACCAACACATAACTTGTAAATGTTTTTTGTCCTAGTTTTGTGGGTTGTTACCTAGGCAGCTAAGTACATCAGTCTCGGTGAGATTCCTGTAATAATGTATTAGAAAAAGAAGATACCAACACTTCAGAGATCTTAGTCCAGATTAATTTTATTCATCATTTTGTTTGTTCAAAAAAAAAAAAAAAAGAAGGCAAACACTTTTCGCAGGTTTCTCCTTCATCAGGGCCTTAGGGATGTGACGTTTGGCAAAAAATATGTTTGGAAAAATATTTTTATCAAGAACAGAATCTGTCCTCAATTGTTGGTTTGGTAGCTTGAACTGAAATATAGAGACAGATTCCTGTTTATAAAAAAAATGTTCCCTGAGCATATCCTAGGCCAGTGGTTCTCAACTCCAGTCGTCAGGAACCACCAACAGGCCAGATTTTAAGTATTACCTTGGGGAGAGGCAGACTAAAATACTGCAATCGTTGGTCTGTTCTCATCCGATCCAATCCGATCTGATCTCTGGACGGATGGAAAATAGGGTTTCCATCCGTTCAGATTTGACGGATCGGATCAGATCGGATGTCAGCGGACATGTCTCCGCTGACATCCGATGCCCCATAGGGATGCATGGGGGGACAGTTCAGATCCGCCAAAAAAACGGACAGGTGGATCTGAACGGTCCGCCTGTGTGAAAGAGACCTTAGTGGGTCCTGAGGACCGCAGTTGAGAACCACTGTCCTAGCCAAACTGTCAGAATAAAGCTCTTTAATCCACACTTCTAAAGCGCAGATAAAGTAAATTCTTTGGAGCGTCCTCGAAAAGCATTGGCCTTTTTTTTCTTTAACCAAATACAGTAAAAAAAAAAAACGAATCTGCACTAACATCTCTGGAGTGGTACTGTCCGTTATATCCTTCTACCAAGTAATACCAACCTAAAATTGCTTCTAACCCTTCCCCATTTAAAGCGGAAAGTTCATAAAATGTTCACCTCCGTTCCAGCAATTTCCTTGCTGGCTCGGACACCTTCTCCTTGTCTTCCTCTAGGTACTGAACCTTTGGCCATCTTGATTGGGCAGGGAGTGATAACATAACCCCCATGCATGTGCAGGTTTGCCATGAATGTACATGGAGCTGCGTATGTGTAGCTCCTTGTACATTCTAAAAAAGATTGCAGACAGGCAGATATGTTTATTTTATTGCAGAAGAGACATAGCATGTCTCATCTTAAATAAAAAGCCCAATTTTTGTACTTCAGTTCCCTTTTGAATGAAAAAAATATTTAGTTGCAGTGTGTATCCCGACTGATAAGATTTCCCGGAAATACATATTCGCCAGCACACCAAGGATCTTGAAAAAGCAGTCCAAAAAACCTTATTCAAGATACGATCACATCAAAAAATAGTGAAACGTTTCGGAGCCACACAGGACCCCTTTCTCAGGCATGTGATATCACATGCCTGACGAAGGGGTCCTGTGCGGCTCCGAAACGTTGCACTATTTTTTGATGTGATCATATCTCGAATAAAGTTTTTTGGACTGCTTTTGCAAGATCCTTGGTGTGCTGGTGAATATATATTTCCTTGTAACTAATCCAGTTGCCAACTGGTGATCGCTTCAGCACCCAATACACACGAGCCTACAAACCAGGAAGGTGTGCGATAGGAATATGAACTATACGTGATGAGACTTCCTGTTCCAATGAGGACACAGAATGTAGTACAAACCTGATAAAGGTTCTTTACCTTATCCACTCTGTCAAAAGAGAAAAAAAAATTTCTGGAGTTTTAGGTGGAAAGACTCTTGGCCAATATATTTTACACTGTTATGCAATATGTACATGTATCTACCTCCTACTACTGACTGTAGTACTTTTTTTTGATGGATTAGCACTGGGAATCTGGGAATTACTTAGACAAAGCACTATTACTTGTGATTACTTATGATGAGTGTTCATGTTGAAACCTACATCTTCTGGCTGAGCGATCTGCCTTGAGGCAGCAAAAAATGCAGATCTGCAAAATACCACAAAAGCATTTTTCACGGAGTACGGCTAAGACAATGGAAGCACGGCATCAAACTACAGCTGACACAAGGTGATCAACAAAGGAGCTCGGCTTATATAAACAGTTACTGCCTCTTCTCACCTATGGACTTGTGCCTTAAACAACTCAAATAATGGCAGATCAGAAGTCAGCACCTGTACAAAGCATGATGGGAGTCCATTCCGTAATGCAGACAACGCCAGAGTGGACGTACTGACCGATACACACGAGTTGCTGATTCATTCTCACTGATTTCAGAACTGTTAAGTTATTTATTTGTATATAAATTCTTTCTACTTACAGATTTTCTAACCTGAATGTTAAGCTATTTTTCTAATTAAAAAACAGAAAATGTTCTTTTTTATGCTCTTACAAACCTTTGTCTCCTTTCTATCACTTACTGAACCCCTTCCCGAGGGTATGACAGACCTCCTGATCACTGTGATTGGCTGTTACGGTGGTCATATAATCAGGAGCCCATCTGCCAGATCTGGATCGTAACCAGGGAATGGGAGCTCAAAATATATGCTTAGAGAACCATTCAAGCCAGGAACTCAACTCCTGTGATTTGGAGGAATAGAGGGGTGCAGGCATGCCAATATGTTCATCTAGAGCAGTGGTCCTCAACTCTGGTCCTCAGGGCCCACTAACAGGCCAGATTTTAAGTATTACCTTAGGGAGATGCAGACTAGAGTACTGCAATCACTGAGCAGCAAATTATATCACCTGGGATGAATTTCAGTTATCTTGCAAACCTGGCCTGTTGGTGGGCCCTGAGGACCAGGGTTGAGGACCACTGCTCTAGAGCACATGTGTCAAACACATCTGGCCCTCCAGGCCTTTATATGTGGCTCTCACACCTCTCCTGCAGCTGCAGAAGAGCTCCAGCCCTCCTCTGGTCCTCCCCCAGATCCTGTACTTCCTGCTTTCCAGCATTGCCTCCAACTTCTTCCCAGCAGCAGCACAAGGCAATGGGGGTGCACTGGGGGACCCAACTTCTGATGGTGGAGAGGCTCTTGATGACTTACATAAGGGTAGGGAATGCTCTGGACATCTAGTCTTACAGATACAACCGGCACTTTTCAGGGCAATCATTATGATGATGCCACCCATGATTAAATTGAGTTTGACAACCCTGATCTAGAGCAATATATGTAATAAGTGAAAGAAGGACCTGTTCTCCTAAATAGCCAGTGTGACACAGACAATAAATGACAGCTTCAGCCTACATCTCTCTACCAAGAGGCTTCGCCCGATGCGTTTCACACTGCCCACTGGGGCTTAGTCATAGGGTAATTAACCCCAGTGGGTAGGGTAAAGGGCATCAGAGGCCATGGCTTCTTTGTGAAAACATGTAGGCTGAAGCTGTCCTTCATTGTCTGTGTCATGCTGGCTGATCGGGAAAGTGGCACCTTCATTTGCTCATTACAGAGAATGGGAGCTGTCAATGACAGCTTAGTCACTGTGCTGGGAGTGCGCTTTCAGCAAAGAAATCTCAGCCACCATAGAAGTATATGTGCGGCAAATGGGTTTTGGCCCACCCTCCTTGACCATGTACATATGAATTGCATGGTCAGCAACAGGTTTAAGTGCATATCTAAGCAAAACGTTTAGGGTTAGTTCCTCTGCACTGAGAAAAAATATAAGGGTAATTCCTAAATTTTAAGGTTATATTTATGAAGCAGTGAAGGTGACTTTCACCAAACATTCACTGTTGGTTGAAATATGAAGGTACACCTGCAGTGAATGTCATATTAACTGCTTTATAAATACATCCCACAGTTGTCTAAAGAACAAGATAAGGGGAAATCTGCCAACAGGGACAACTGTCCAAGAGGGCAATTTCCTTTACTTTGGAAGATTTACTTAACTACTTCCGGTCCGCGCTATAGCCGAAAGACGGCTGCAGCGCGGACTCGAATTTCCGGGACCCCGTCTTTAAACGGCCTCCCAGTGACAGGCTCCCCGCGCGCTCCCGCGAGCGCGCATCGGGGAAAATCTGTGTCGGCCGTGTCCCTTGGACACAGCCAATCACAGATCGTGGTAAATGGCCAATCACAGCGGCCATTTACCACGTGATCGGCCCATGCAATGAGAGATGATCTCATATGTAAACATATAAGATCATCTCTCATCGCCAGCTCTCTTCCTCACACAGAGACTGCGTGTGAGGAAGGAGCAGAGATGATCAGCCGTTCGGGGACACAGAGGAATGTAATCAGGGCACTGATCACCAGTGCCCTGATTACAACAGGAGGTAAATAAAATAAAATGTGCCCACCATCAGTGCCCACAGTGCCCTCCATCAGTGCCCCCATCAGTGCCCACAATCAGTGCCCATTGTGCTGCCAGTCAGTGCCCATCATTGCCTGCTCATCTAGGCACTGATGAGCACTGACTGGCAGCACTATGGGCACTGAGTGTGGGCACTGATGGTGCTGCCCATCAGTGCCGCCCATCAGTGTCCATCAGTGCCACCCATCAGTGTCCAGCAGTGCCACCTCTCAGTGCCCATCAGTGCCGCCCGTCAGTGCCGCCTCTCAGTGCCCAGCAGTGCCACCTATCAGTGCCCAGCAGTGCCACCTATCAGTGCTCATCAGTGCCGCCTATCAGTGCTCATCAGTGCCGCCTATCAGTGCTCATCAGTGCGGCATATTAGTACCTCCTCATCAGTGCCACCTCATCAGTGCCCATAAGTGCCACCTCATCAGTGCCCATAAGTGCCACCTCATCAGTGCCCATCAGTGCAGCCCATCAGTGCCGCCTCATCAGCGCACATCAGTGAAGGAGAAAAATGTATTTATTTTCAAAATTTACTCGCAGAAAATAAGAAAAACTTTTTTTTTTTTCAAAATTTTCTGTCTTTTTTCTTTTTTTTTTGTAAGAAATAAAAAACCCAAACATGATCAAATACCACCAAAAGAAAGCCATATTTGTGTGAAAAAAATGATAAAAATTTTATATGGGTACAGTGTAGCATGACCGCGCAATTGTCATTCAAAGTGTGAGCGCTGAAAGCTAAAAATTGGTCTGGATGGGAAGGGGGTTTAAGTGCACGGTAGGCAAGTGGTTAAACTCCCCATTGCATTTTGGGGACAAGAAGTGAAGGGAAATTTCCTCAATAGTACACAAGACAGCTAAAAAAAGAAAATAGTTCTTCCCTACTCTCTCTCCCTATTTATATATATATATTCTTCCTAGAAAACCCCGGGATAAGCAAATGTTGTTTAAATGCAAGAGGCAAGTGTGTCTTTTGAATCTTTGTGTGCTTTGTGTACATTATATCTTCCAGATCTATGCAGTTATCCAGTATGAAACGTTTTCTCTGTGCAGGAGCTTCTTGTAATAAAGACCGGTCACTGCTGCTCTCTATCTTTGTGCAGGGTGACTGGTCTTGTCTCCACCCCCTCCTGTCGTTTTCTGCAGGCAACCTGTAAAAGGCGGGGTCGCTGGGTCCCTCCCAACATTTCTGTTCAGGCCACGTACAGCACAGTGCTGATGTCACTGCTACTTTTACAAGGTCATTTGGGTTTGCAAAGACATTTGGTACAAATAGATTGGATTTTTTTATCCTTTGTGGCTTTGAGAAATATTTTTAAATTAAAGTTTTTGTGTCTAGAGTTCATCCCTAAATGGGGTGGCTGCATTCCTTTTCTTATGTTTCAGACATATTTTTCCTTTTTTTCCCTTTATTTACGCCTGGTGATCCTGCTAGTAATTCTCTTTTGTACTAGGGTGACTAAACTCACTCATACTATATCTATGGAGGAGCAGCTTTGTCATCCTAGAGCAGCACTACAGACCCCCCCCCCCCCTCCTCTTTGCCATATAATAGGGAGCCCAAAAAGTCTACAAAGTAAGCTGGGAACAATATAAATGATAACTAAAACAAACGTGAAAGGAAAAATGAATAAGGCTCCGTTCACATGTCACCGTATGGATCGCGGCGCGATTCCGCCCGCGATCCGGAGATTATTGCAAATCGCAGGACGCCTGTGCGTTGCCCGTGATTTGCAATAGCCCCCCAAACGCTGAGCGATGTTGCCGCGATTTCCGCCTGCCGAATCGCGGGAACATCGCGCAAAAAAAAATCGCGGGACGCATTACGCCCAAAAAAGTACAAGAGCTCCTTTGGAGCGTATTGCGGCCCGCGTTTTTTTTTTGCACGATGTTACCGCGATTCGGCAGGCGGAAATCGCGGCAACATCGCTCAGCGTTGGGGGGGCTATTGCAAATCACGGGCAACGCACAGGCGTCCCGCGATTTGCAATAATCTCCGGATCGCGGGCGGAATCGCGGCGATTCTGCCCGCGATCCAAACGCTGACATGTGAATGCAGCCTAATGAAGAAAATAAAAAAGCAGATAGCACAATATGTAGGCAAAACACTTAATATAAAATATAGCAGCAAGTGCAGCGCTATCAGTTAAGAGGTAAAAAAGGTAATACGCATATAATCCCACCTCAAAGGTGTGGAAAAGTGCAAACACATAAAATAAAATGAATAACATGAGTCCATGTAAATGCTCCTAGATCCGTAGGGACTGGTGCTTAGAGGTGAGACACAGATTAACCACTTGCCGGCCACCGGCCGCAGATATGCTGGTACTGGTATACAGGTACGGTGGTTTGCGGGAGCGCTTACCCCCATTAGGAAGCAGGGAAGCCGATCCATGGGACCAGCTGCCATGATTGCTGCCGGGTACCCGCAATTGCTCCCCGCTAAGAGAGAACGACGATCTGCTATTGTAAACACAGCAAACTGTTGTTCTCTCTGGAATGAACACAGAGAGCCTGTGATCCTCCTATTTAGCATCACAGGTCTCTGTGTTGATTCCACAAGTCCATCCCCCATACAGTAAGGAATCACTCCCCTAGGCTCACACTTAACCCTTTGATCAACTATACTGTTAACCCCTTCCCTGCCAGTGTCATTATTACAGTAGTTCTTTTTGCTTCTGTTAATCATAATAAACCAAACATACTTCACCATCTTAGTTCCATCTGTTTTTTGGAGGGGCAATCCAACCATCTATGTGAGGAACTTAGGAGACGTGAATACTGAATACATTTGGGAGTAATGACCTTTAAGGACCGAATGTGACTGACCTGGTGCCAATTATCTTTGGAGACACTGCGTACTCTGGGCTTCCAGCTTTTTGATCTATGCCTGTTTGACATCTCTTGACCGGGGGTCAAACATTCCAGTAAGGAGACATCTGTCATTAGAACACGTGGTTTTTCTCCAAGATTTAACATCTAAGCTGTATGGTGTTGGACTTTTTTTCCCATTCACTACTGACTTTATGCACCTGCTTAAGGACTTTATGGACTTTGGTCTTTATTGAAATTTTTTACAAATGTTTTTTAATATATGTCATCAATTTATATTTGGCGCTGTACACCTTTTTAGCTATCATTATAGCTAGCTAGAGTAACAGTGCATATTTTTAGCACCGATTACTGTAGTAATATCACTGGTCCCCCCCAAAAAGTGTCAAAAATGTCAGTAAGGGGGTCTGATCTGTCTGCCGCTATGTCGCAGTCCTGCTAAAAATCTCAGATCTCCGCCATTACTAGTAAAAAATTAAATAAACAAATAAAAATTACATAAAATCTTTCCCCTTGTTTATAGACGTGA
The DNA here is from genome assembly GCF_965119305.1 of Pelophylax lessonae. Lineage (NCBI taxonomy): Eukaryota > Metazoa > Chordata > Amphibia > Anura > Ranidae > Pelophylax > Pelophylax lessonae. The sequence goes on from NC_138779.1 coordinate 179,316,371, forward strand.
TAACTTTGGCACAAACCAGTCAAAATACGGCTTATTGGGATTTTTTTTTTTTTTTTACCAAAAAAAATGTAGCAGAATACAAACTGGCCTAAAAGGATGAAAAATATAATTTTTTTCTTTCAGAATTGTCACCCTTTTTTGTTTAAAGCGCAAAACATAAAAATCGCATTGGTGATCAAATACCACCAAAAGAAAGATCTTTATGTGGGGAAAAAAAGGACATCCATTTTTTAAGGGTACAGCGTCACATGATCACGCAATCCTCAGTTAAATTAATGGAGTGCCAAATCACAAAAAGTGGCCTGGTCATTAAGGGGGCAGAACTGGTTAAGAAAGTCCTCGACTATCACCCCAATAAAGCAGCATCTTAACGTAAGGATATGACCACCCCAAAGAATAGTCAAATAGTGCAGTTTTAAATCCCCTGATAAGAGTCATCAATCGGTCCCCTATGTATTCACCTCTTCTTCCGGATCCAATAATAGAAAAGCCAGATCTCTCTCAAAACAACCTGCTGCTGCCTTCTCCTGCACCTCTACCAGACACTAATTTACCATTGACCATTTGTGGACTTATAATATTAATTTAATTTCTATGTTTGCACTTTTCCATACCATTGAGGTGAGATGATATGCTTATTAACTTTTTCACCTCTTAACTGTTATCACTTATATCACTAAGGCTCCTTTCACTCGGTCCGCCTCCGTAGGCGGATCCGTGCTGCTCAGCAGGGGATCGATACACAGATCCCCGCTGAGCAGGCAGGTGACAGCTCCCTCTCCGCTCTGTGTGCAGAGAGGGAGGTGTCAGAGCCCCATGCATCTCTATGGGGGAATCGGATGAGAGCGTGCCGCCTGTCAGCTCTCATCCGATCCGATCCGATCCCCTGGACAGATGGAAAATAGGGTTTCCATCCGTCCAGGTTTCACGGACAGGATTGGATGCGGATGGCAGCGGGTGTCAGCAGACATGTCACCGCTGACATCCGCTGCTCCATAGGGCTGAATGGGTATCCGATCAGATCCGCCTAAAAAACTGACAGGCGGATCTGATCGGACCGCCCGTGTGAAAGAGCCCTAAGGCTCCTTTCACATGGTCCGCCTCCGTAGGCGGATCCGTGCTGCTCAGCAGGGGATCGATACACTGATCCCCGCTGAACAGGCAGGTGACAGCTCCCTCTCCGCTCTGTGTGCGGAGAGGGAGGTGTCAGAGCCCCATGCATCTCTATGGGGGAATCGGATGATCTCATCCGATCCCATCTGATCCGATTCCCTGGACGGATGGAAAATACGGTTTCCATCCGTCCAGGTTTCACAGACAGGATCGGATGCGGATGGCAGTGGGTGTCAGCGAACATGTCTCCGCTGACATCCGCTGCCCCATAGGGATGCATGGAGGATCCGATCAGATCCGCCTAAAAAACTGACAGGCCGATCGGATCGTTCGTGTGAGGCCTTAAGTGCAGAGAGCAAGAAGTTATCAGCATGATCAAAATGTGTCTTTTTGTAGTAATCAAGATATTAGTAAAATGCTTTTGAAAGGTACTGTATGTAACCCTACCCCCGCAGGAGCCCCTTGAATATTGGTGTCCACTGATTGGTCCATAGCCAGTCACAGGGTATTTTCACACAACCGGGTGCACACACTCTTCTGCTTCTTATCTCCAATTACCAGTCTAGGGGATTTGTATTTATGTTTTATTTGGAAAACTTGGATAGGAGAAGGTAATTAATAGGATACTTCGCATGAACTATTCACAGGTGAGGACAACTACTCAATAGAACTGTGTAGCAGATTATCAGTAGGACTATACAGCAGCTGTACAGAACGAACAAGTCCCTTTGTAGCAGAAAGAACTCAGTGAACTTTGCCTCTTCCAAACACTAGCCAGTGTCCCCTTTAGCTTGCAACCAGCCGCTGACCTCTAGCACCCAGAGGGGAATCTAGCAGCACAAGTCCCAGAGATCCCCGTGGGGTCTGTGCTCACATGGCTCTTGAAGCACCTACGGCAGCCTTCCTCAGTAGTACCAGACAGAATCCGTAGACATCCTCCCTCAGTCAGCTCTTACAAGAACCATGGGTTGCAGCTTCGTGTGAAAGTGTAATGTTCTGGTACCTCTGGTACCCTTGTTCCATATTTCTCCTTTGCTAATTGCGTCCCATCTTGTGTAACAAGAGACGCATATACCTTTAAGACCGGATGACATCATTGCCGAGTGCCGCTATGAGCGGCTATTTCAATCGCCGGCTTTCTCTCACTCATCGCTCGTTCAAACCACATGTTCACCGCACCTTCTCCTGTGAAGTTGGAGCTGCTGACATTTCCTTTGCTGAACTGACGCCGGAACCTCACCGCTGATCCGTATCTCGCTACGGGATCACCTCTCTATCTATGGACATTGTTACTACTAACCTATCTAAGTGATAAGTACCCCACAGGGGATTCCTTACTAACCAATCTCCTACTGTCATCTACTGCAATTACCAGGACTATCTATCTATCTATCTATTCCATACCATCTGCATAGACTGTTAGCTCTTGGGACTACCTTCAACTATCCTTGCACTAGGTTACTCTGTCTAAGTATACTCCATCTGTGTCCTCTTACCATCTGCACTATACTAGACATCAGAACCTATCTGCTTTACCATCACCTGCAACTCTCCTAATATTACTCCTAGTAATCACCATACAACCTGTCTCTCATCTATACATTCTCATATGTTCTATCCCTCCACTAAAACATCTGATTGAGTATATGTATATTGCATAACAGGCTGTACACCGTGATGAAGTCCTGAGAGTTGGATAGGTTTATTCAACAGTATCTCTACAAGGCTACTGAGTGTGATAATTCTGCAGCGGAAAATACATCCATTAACAAAAACGCATGAACGTTACAGATTGAACGAGCCTTAAAAAAAAAATATGGATTCAGCAGAATTACCCACTCATGTACTACAATTAAAACAGCAAGTAGATGCATTGATCCTTGCGCTTACAGAGGTACAAAACGAAAATCAGACCTTGAGACAGCAGGTTGGCCGTCTCACACAGCTTTCTGCTGCTCAGCCCCGTGAGCCTAAGATAAACCCTCCTCTAGTGTTTTCTGGTGATCGGAGCAAATTTCGTGAATTTAAAAACGCATGTCGTTTGTTTTTTTTGTTAAAACCTCTAACCTACACCACGGACCAAATTAAAGTTTGTACCATCATCTCCTATTTAACGGGTGAACCCCGGGCCTGGGCAGACGCTCTCTTTGAAAAGGATGATCCACTCCTTAATTCTTACCCTCTATTCCTAGCACAACTCGCTAGTTTATATGAAGATCCCAATAAGCAGAGTACCGCTGATAACCAGTTACGGGCCTTGAAACAAGGAAGGAGACCCGTTGAAGATTTCGTGGCAAATTTTAAAAGATGGTCCCCTGATTCAGGGTGGAACGACACATCTTTGAGAACGCAGTTTAGACTCGGCCTATCTGAGGCCGTTAAAGACGAGCTCGCCCGAGCGGATTTACCTGGCACTCTGGAGGGACTGATACAGACCAGTATCAATATTGACAGACGGCTACGAGAAAGAAAGGCTGAGAAGATGGGCTCACCATTTTCCAGTCCTTCTCGGATGTTGCCTGCTGACCCTACTCCTATGGAAGTAGGAATGATACGCCCCCCTCTGACCCTTTCTGAACGTGCCAGAAGGAAGACCAAACATCTCTGCATGTACTGCGCATCTCCGAATCATTTGATACGCGGCTGTCCCCTTGTCCGCAGAAAAGAGGGTGAATGTTCAAATGTCTTGCTAGGCGGACTCACAACTTCCTTTTCTAATCCTTATCTTTTTGTTAATTTAACATTGCAGTGGGACCAAACTAGGATCACCACCAAGGCTATGATCGACACAGGATCTTGTAGAAACTACATTGACATTTGTTTTGTCTCCCTTAATAAAATACCTATTGTTTCAAAACCCAAACCTGTCTCCGTTAGTTTTATTAACGGTACCCCCCTATCCTCTGGTCCTATCACCAGTCAGACACAGGCACTCCTTGTAACTGCTGACGAGTCTCATGTGGAGACCACCACCTTTGATGTGTTAACATCACCACATTTCCCAATCATTTTGGGACTTCCCTGGTTACACATACATCAACCAATCATCGATTGGAAAACAAGAACGCTAGCTTTCTCTTCTCACTATTGTGAAACGACGTGTAATCCCACATATGATAGGATCCTGTCTGTAGTGCCGGATGACATTATACCCAAGTGTTATCAGGACTTATCGGAGGTTTTCCTTGAGAAAAACGCTCAAATGCTACCTCCCCATAGGGACTATGATTGTTGTATCGATCTACTCCCTAATAGCAAGTTGCCCTTCGGACATGTTTATCCTCTCTCACAGGATGAACTCTCTCATCTTAAGGAGTATCTGGATGAGAACTTGGCAAAAGGATTCATCCGACCTTCTACTTCCTCCACTGCTGCTGGACTCTTCTTTGTGCGCAATAAGGATTCTAGCCTTAGGCCTATCATTGATTTCAGACAATTAAATGCCATTACAATAAAGGATCGTTATCCTTTACCTCTTATTCCTGAACTTATCGAACAGGTGCGTGGAGCTTCTCTCTTTTCAAAATTGGACCTAAAAGGGGCATACAATTTAATTCGAATCCGTAAAGGGGATGAATGGAAGACGGCATTCAGAACCAGATACGGACTGTTTGAGTACCTTGTAATGCCATTTGGGCTATGTAATGCTCCCGCAGCCTTCCAACGGTTTATAAATGAGATATTCAGAGACTTGCTTGACGTTTGTGTTGTAGTATATTTGGACGATATACTTATCTATTCTCATTCCTTACCTGAGCACATAAAACATGTGAGACTTGTGTTGTCAAGACTACTTGCACATAACTTATATGTTAAATCAAAAAAAATGTTTGTTTCATAAAGAGGAAGTACTATTCCTAGGATATATTATATCAAAAAATGGAATCAAGATGGACATGAGCAAAATATCCTGCATTCTGGATTGGCCTGTGCCAACCACTCGCAAAGCATTGCAAAGGTTCCTAGGATTCTCTAACTACTATAGGAAATTCATTAAGAACTTCTCTGCGATTGTGAAACCTCTCACACAACTCACAAGCACGAAGAAACCATTTAATTGGTCAAAAGAAGCAGATGGAGCATTCTGTCTGCTGAAATCAAGCTTCACTACTGCCCCCATACTATGCCATCCAGACCCATCCCTTCAATACATCTTGGAGGTAGATGCGTCAAATATGGCAGTAGGAGCAGTTCTCTCACAACGACCAACAAACACCTCACCTCTTCACCCAGTTGCTTTCTTCTCAAAGTCATTAAGCAGCCCCGAGGTGAACTACCCAGTAGGAGAGAAGGAGTTATTAGCCATAAAACTGGCATTAGAGAATTGGCGACATCTACTTGAGGGCACTCAATTGCCAATCCTGATATATACTGATCACAAAAACCTTCAATACCTTCAGACTAATAGAACTCTTTCCCACCGGCAGGTTCGGTGGTCGTTATTCTTTCTGAGGTTTAATTTTTTAGTGACTTATACGCCCGCAGACAAAAATAAAAAAGCGGATGCACTTTCACGACTAGCCGAGAAAGATTCTACCGAGGTTTCCTCAGTTCCTATAATACCACTTGAACGTATTATCGGTGTCATTCACTCCCTGAAGGAAGAGATTTTGCACAGCATAGGACTGGACTCACCTCCACCACAACTAACTACTGACGCAGAAGGCTTCCTCTATTACAATGATAAATTATACATACCCCCTACTATGCGAACCAAGATCTTGGAATTGTCGCATGATGTACCTATGGCAGGACATATGGGTATGACTAAAACTTTAAATCTACTTACTAGGCAGTTTTGGTGGCCAGACATGAAGACAACCGTAAAAAAGTTCGTTTCATCTTGTGATATCTGTGCAAGGTCTAAAATCGACAACACGAAACCATCGGGGTTACTTTGTAGTTTACCGATACCCCAGGTTCCGTGGGAAGTGGTATCCTTAGACTTCATAGTGGAACTACCACCTTCCAAAGGATTCAACACCATCTTGGTATCAGTGGACCATCTGACCAAGATGGCACATTTTACTCCTATCCGAAGACTACCTTCGTCCAAACAAACAGCGGAATTACTTGTGAAACATGTCTTTAAGTTACATGGTATTCCAAAAACACTGCTGTCTGACCGTGGTTCACAATTCATCTCAAAGTTTTGGCTAGCTCTATGTCAGATACTACGAATAGAGCGTAAACTTACTTCTCCATACCACCCTCAGACCAACGGACAGACAGAGAGAGTTAACCAGTGCATTGAACAGTATCTGCGTTGCTATACTTCGTATCTACAGGACGATTGGGCAGATCTCCTCCCGCTGGCGGAATTCGCCTATAACAACGCGACTCATAGCACTACTAAACAAAGTCCATTTTACCTAAATTACGGGTTTCATCCCACACTCCTTCCACCACGTATCTTGCCATCAAGTAATCCAGTGGCATCTGATTATCTTGCCCAGATAAAGGATTCTCTGGGATTACTCAACAATACCATATCACATGCTCATAGCCAACAAAAGAGGTACTACGACCTCCGTAGGAAACCCTCTCCCCAATATGCCATTGGGGATCTTGTTTGGCTTTCTACAAAAAATCTGAGATTAAAAATCCCTAGTAAAAAACTTGGACCTCTATTTCTAGGACCTTTCCCAATAGAGAAGCTTATTGGAAAAGCTGCAGTACAACTCACATTACCAGCAGACCTCAAGATACATCCTAGGCTATCTTCCATGTGTCTCTACTGAAGCCCCATGTTCCTAACCAAGGAATAAGGCCTACTATCTCACCTCCACCTCCTGTACAAGTGGAAGGTGGAGAAGAATTTGAGATAAAAGAAATTTTGGATTCCCGTTTCAATAGAAGAAGACTCCAGTATCTTGTACGATGGAAGAACTATGGGCCCCAAGATGACACCTGGCTGGATACCTCCGATATACATGCCCCTAGACTGATTCGCAATTTCCACTCGAAATATCCAGAAAAAACAGTTCTAGAGGCCTTCCGGAGCCGGCCTTAAGGGGGGGGGGGGGTACTGTAATGTTCTGGTACCTCTGGTACCCTTGTTCCATATTTCTCCTTTGCTAATTGCGTCCCATCTTGTGTAACAAGAGACGCATATACCTTTAAGACCGGATGACATCATTGCCGAGCGCCGCTATGAGCGGCTAATTCAATCGCCGGCTTTCTCTCACTCATCGCTCGTTCAAACCACATGTTCACCGCACCTTCTCCTGTGAAGTTGGAGCTGCTGACATTTCCTTTGCTGAACTGACGCCGGAACCTCACCGCTGATCCGTATCTCGCTACGGGGATCACCTCTCTATCTATGGACATTGTTACTACTAACCTATCTAAGTGATAAGTACCCCACAGGGGATTCCTTACTAACCACTCTCCTACTGTCATCTACTGCAATTACCAGGACTATCTATCTATCTATTCCATACCATCTGCATAGACTGTTAGCTCTTGGGACTACCTTCAACTATCCTTGCACTAGGTTACTCTGTCTAAGTATACTCCATCTGTGTCCTCTTACCATCTGCACTATACTAGACATCAGAACCTATCTGCTTTACCATCACCTGCAACTCTCCTAATATTACTCCTAGTAATCACCATACAACCTGTCTCTCATCTATACATTCTCATATGTTCTATCCCTCCACTAAAACATCTGATTGAGTATATGTATATTGCATAACAGGCTGTACACCGTGATGAAGTCCTGAGAGTTGGATAGGTTTATTCAACAGTATCTCTACAAGGCTACTGAGTGTGATAATTCTGCAGCTGAAAATCCATCCATTAACAAAAACGCATGAACGTTACAGAAAGAGGCCTTCAGAGCTGGGGGCTTGACTCCCGAAATGCGTTAACTGTCGCATCTTAAGGGACATGTTCCAGCACACGTGTGAAGGGAATTTGTAACACAATTTTATTTCTGCATGTTTGTGAGTATGCATTTGACATTTTTTATTAAATATTTTATACAGTACCACGGGTAATGCACTAGGTCACAGGTGTCAAACACAAGGCCCGTGGGCCGAATGCGGCCCCCAAGGCCATTTCATGTGGCCCTCACACCTCTCCTGCAGCTACGGCACCCCCCTTGTCTCTGCCCCCACCTTGTCTCTGTAGTCGACAGCAGAGAGGACAAAACTCCTTTACCAGATCCTGCACTCCTCTGTGCAGCTGTAGAAAGGGTCCTCTTTGCCCCCCCCCCCCCAGGACATGGGGTGCTCTGGACATCTAATCCTACAGATATAACCGGCCCTTTGAGGGCAACCATAATGCTGATGTGGCCCGCGATGAAATGGAGTTTGACACCCCTGCACTAGGTGGTTGTGCCCCCTTTCCTTTCTTTCATGTACCCGATTTGGAGTTCCATGCCTGAGGAGAGCAGCACGCCAGTCTTCCCCTTTGAAGTGAGCGAGTGAAATATTTGTTTGGAGGTCAGTGTAGTGGTTAGAGTAGTGGCTAGACAGGTTAGAATAGTGGTTAGGCAGGTTAGAGTAGTGGTTAGGCAGGTCAGTGTAATGGTAAGGCAGGTCAGTGTAGAAGTTAGAGTAGTGGTTAGGCAGGTTATAGTAGTGGTTAGGCAGGTCAGTGTAGTGGTTAGTGTAGTGGTTAGGCAGGTCAGTGTAGTGGTTAGGGTGGTCAGTGTAGTGGTTAGTGTAGTGGTTAGGGTGGTCAGTGTAGTGGTTAGGTAGGTCAGTGTAGTGGTTAGGTAGGTCAGTATAGTGGTCAGTGTAGTGGTTAGGTAGGTGAAAGTGGAAACCAGGTAGGTCTGTGTAGTCTCCACTGTATACATGAGCAGGGCAAAGGTAGTGGAGTCAGGGGCGAGGCCAATTGGGGGGAAGGGGGGGTGGCAAAATGAGGTTTGGCCTAGGATGTCAAAACACCTTTAACCAGCCCTGCACAGTACACAGGGGGAGCACCTCCCCCTCGCGGTCTGCGTAGGAGCGCCGGGTGTCACGTAACTACCCGGCGCTCAGCATGACACAGACAGCACACCAGACATTGGACGACCCCCCTCCTCTCCCCTACCATGACAGGCAAAACGCAGGGAGGGAGGCAAGTAAGGGTAGCCATTTATTGAACAGCTGGCTCTGTGAGTGCTGCGTGGGACGAGGATTGCATAGGTAGGTAGATTTCAGGAAGGGTGGGAGGGTATATTGAGTAAGGGGGGGAGGTTGGCAAGGGGGCTGGAAATATTGAGGAAGGGGGGAGGGAAATATTGAGGAAGTGGGGAGGTTGGCATGGTCATGGGGGGGGCGCCAATACAGCTCCTCGCCAAGGGCGCTTGAGAACCTAGGTACGCCTCTGTGTAGCACCCTTCTAGGTAGGTGTTAGGAAAAGTAAATTTGTGGTCCTGTCTGCTTATCAGGAGGGTCTGATCTATTAGTTTAGCCTGTTACATGTTTCCAAGTGTGATTCCCTGGGTCTGAGGGAGTGTCTCCACTGCAGCCAATGAGGGAGCTCATTAGACAGTGGAGGAAACCTAGCCAGTGATACACTCTGGTTTATGTTAGTTCCAGTGGGAGGGCATTCCTGCAATGCATCCTGGGATTGCACATAAATTGGAGGGGAGCATGTGACAGGGTGTCTTTTGGCGGGAGCATAAGTCCCAGGAGGAGGGTGACCGCTGTCTCTCCTCCTATAAATGTGAGAAGGTGGTCCAGGCAGTTGGCCTAGGGACCGGAGGTTGATCTGGGCTGCAAGGGATCCAGAGTTGCTGACCGAGTGGAGCTGCTGGGCAGAGATCTTCAGGAAAAACAGCATTGTGAGTACTCAAGATCTGCCCAGGGGTCTGCCTAGGAGAGGGGACCACTCCAGAGAGGTAAAAGGGGATCCAGGAGCCAGCTAACCAGGAGTGCACAGTAAAGGGGTGCCAAGTAGTAAAGCCCTGAAGTTTGGGGAGTAAAAGGGGGAGCCAGGAAGGGCCCTGAAGTGTTCAGCAATACAGTTTGCATTAAAGTCAGCTACCTCAGAAAGAGTGCTTGGGGAGCTTAAAAGGACTTCTTCACAGTGAGAGGGGAAGGTCTAGTAATGGGCCTAGCCGAGGCCAGCATCAGTCAGCGTTTACCAGCATCAGTGATGCGCTAACCAGCGTCAAGCAGCATTTTTCAGTGTCCCTGCCTAATTGTGCATAGTTCGGTTGTTGGAGTATCACACTTCTCCCTTCTCCCATCCAAGTTCTCAAATAAACCCTAAAAACCAAAGAAACTGGACTGGTTCTTGTCTAAGGTGCTCACACTTGAAAACATGCTTAAAGGTACTGTTGTTGCTAGCGGTAACTCAGGGGGACTCACACTCAGCAGCTCCCTTGGGAGTAGTGCTACATACGAGAAGTTCAATGTTAACCTGCGGAGAGTGAGAGGGGTCCAGTCCCAGGAAAGCCTACACAGGTCGTGAGTACTGCGGATTGCCCCTGGGGGTCTGAAGTTAGAGGGGACCACTCTGGAAGAGGTTCTGGGATCCAGTGCCAGCTAGTGGTGAAAGGGGGTACCTAGGTTGAGGACCCTGGAGTAATAGAGGGGGTACATAGTCAGTGGACCCTGAAGAGCTTAAAGTGTAAAAGGGGCGCCTGTGGTTTGGTCCCTGAAGTGATAGTACACAGTGTGAAGTGTGCCAGTTGAGAGTTGCAGCAGTACAGGAACTTACAAGGAGTTTCTCAGTCAGTGCAGTGCTGGAGGGAGCCATTCAGTGACTCTGAACTATTGTAGTGTTACAAGTCAAGCAGTTCTACAGTCCTGGATCTTCTGGACTAAAGTCGAGGATCCAGCACAGTTTCAGTAATTACACGGTGTTCAAGCGTCAGGAAGCATTGGCTAGCGTCGGCTGGCGTCAAGACAGCGCTAACAGGCATTTTTGCTGGGAAATTGTGTACAGATTTGCCCGGGAGAAACTATAATGCAGTGCATTGCCTATGAACTATCGCCAGGGTGCTTAGAAGAACCAATAGGATGGCTTTTGGATAAGCCAACACTTCACTATAAAAGGGGGCTATAGAGCAGCTTTAGTGATAGTGTATTGGCATCTGCTCAAAGGATAGGGAGAGCTGACAAACTGCAAATAGAGAGATTAGGGTCAGTTAGGAAATTATTCTTTATTACTGATTGCTAGCTCTTTGGGCAATCAAGCCCTTTGTTGCCTTTTTCTTCTTCTTTTTTTTTTTTTTTAAGTAATTCTTATTTAGTGGTAGATTTGAGGTCAGCAGTTGATTTTAGCTGCTTTTCCATCCATAGCAAACTTTGTTCCCTTTAAAAAAAAAAGTGGACTTTGTTTCAGGGGTTAATTTTGGATGTTTCCTTTTCTTTTGGGGTTTCTTGATAGGGCCCTTTTTTTAAGTTTGGTGTGCTCAAACACGGCAATCACTTCATACTGACCATCACGCTGCTGCATCCTTTGACGTGTGCACTTAAACCAAGATATATCAATTCCATTTACCGCACCCCACCATCTCCATAAGAAAACTCAAAGTTAGGCCCTGGTTAGGCCTATTATTCCTGAATAAAAGTGTTCTCCTGGCCAATTTTATGCTGCTGTATCTTTTGCAGTGCCTTCGTTTTTGTAGTAAAACCCCAGCCTGCACTTTGACCCTTTGGGCCTACCCTTGCTCATTAAAATTTCAGAATTCAGAATGTTCCTCATAAAATGTGAGCCAACACACTTTGAGGGCTTAAAACATCCCAGTTATCACGTCTAAAGATCTAAGATATGAGCAGCACATACAGTAAAAGTAAACAACACATATTAATTTAGACTCACGGTTGAATTATTACTTATTCTATACTTTTATTTACTGTCCATTAATTTCTTGGTTCAACAACAGTGTGGTGCTCTTGCTTCTCTGGTTTCCTGTAACTTTTCCTGGGCAAACTTGTGTAGTCAACAGAGATTATGTGCCAAGCTCAAGAAAAGTCCTGGCGTAAATCATATGCTACAAAATGTTATAAACTGTACTTAAATTAGGTACTTGTTTTTACTAATACTGCACAATTTTTTGCAGCCAGTATTCAATGGTACATTGATGGCATGGGTTTAGCCAGGTGGAGTCCTCTAGTGGCAGTGTATGAGAAGGTTCTTTTCATGTTTCACAATCAAATGTTGTTCCCTGTTAGAGAGGGAATATACATTATATTGTCAAAAGTATTGGGATGCCTGCTTTTACACGCACATGAACTTTAATGGCATCCCAGTCATAGTCCGTAGGGTTCAATATTGAGTTGGAACAACAGAAAAAGAGGAACACGGCGCCCAGTATAGTCCAATGTATATGGATCCTTAGAAGACTCCTGGGATCAAAGTTAGATCAATATAGCAACTGGGGAAAAGAAGCGCTTCTGATTGAGGCTATCATGTGAAATACACTATATTACCAAAAGTATTGGGATGCCTGCCTTTACAAGCAGATGAACTTTAATGGTATTCTAGTCTTAAGGCCCGTACACACGTACCGATCGTCGGCATACAAACGTCGGCGGACGAAAGATCTGCCGATTGTACGCGTGTTAGTATGGTGCCTCCGACAGCTGTCTGCGCACAATCCGCGGACAAAAGTCTTTCTTGCAAACATGAAAATTTTTGTCTGCGGACACCAGAACGGACGATTGTTCGCCTGTCAGTACAGAATTCGGCCGACAGACCGCAGATTTGCAAGACTGGGCATGCTCAGAAAATAAAAAACACAGGGAAAGTTAACCATTACATGACATCACTTCTGCAGTCAGCTGAAGTCTGCGGACAAAATTCTTGTGCTGTCCTTGTGCTGTCTTTGCACTTTTCAACAGACACCGACATCCCGGGGAGAAAAGACGAACATTTGTATGACGACGATCTGCGTGTGTGTACGGGGCTTTAGTCTGTAGGGTTCAATATTAAGTTGGCCCACCCTTTGCAGCTATAACAGCTTCAACACTTCTGGGAAGACTGTCTACAAGGTTTAAGAGTGTGTCTATGGGAATGTTTGACCATTCTTCCAGAAGCGCATTTGTGAGGTAAGGCACCGATGTTGGACGAGAAGGCTTGGCTCGCAGTCTCCACTTTGATTCATCCCAAAGGTGTTCTATTGAGTTGAGGTCAGGCCAGTCAAGTTCCTCCACCTCAAACTCGCTCATCCATGTCTTTATGAGCCTTGCTTTGTGCACTGGTCCAAATCATTTGGTGGAGGGGAATTATGGTGTGGGGTTGTTTTTCAGGCGTTGGGCTTGGCCCCTTAGTTCCATTAAAGGGAACTCTTAAGGTGTCAGCATACCAAGACATTTTGGACAATTTCATGCTCCCAACCTTGTGGGAACAGCTTAGAGATGACCCCTACCTATTCCTACATGACTGCGCACCAGTGCACAAAGCAAGGTCCATAAAGACATGGATGAGTGAGTTAGAGGTGGAGGAACTTGACTGACCTGCACAGAGTCCTGACCTCAACCTGATAGAACACCATTGGGATAAATAAGAGCGGAGACTGCGAGCCAGGACGTTTTCCTAAACCTTATGGACAGCCTTCCCAGAAGAGTTGAAGCTCCTATAGCTGCAGAGGGTGGGCCAACTCAATTTTGAACTCTACAGACTAAGACTGGCATGCCATTAAAGTTCATGTGCGTGTAAAGGCAGGCATCCCAATACTTTTAACAATATAGTGTATATTCTGTTTCCTTGTGTAGCACTGCCCCCGCAGGGACTGCTGGATATTGACTTTGCGGCTTCCCTGGTTACCAGCACATGGTTATAATTAGATAAAAATCCCTCCTTGCTCCTGTAAGCTCTTGACAGAAATAAACAGTCTAGGGGTGTTGGTTTTTGTTGTTTACTGGTAATTGGGATAGGAGAAGGGAATAGTTGTATACTCCAATTGAACTATTCACATAGATGAGGATGTCTAACTTCTTTAGTACTTAGGAACAGCCAAGCTGTTAATCCACATTTCCACAAGTGTAGAAAGGGTTAAGTCTCTTGCTCCCTTTACTCTCTGACAAGACGACTTGGTGAATTACATCTTATCTTCAGGACATTCTCACTAGCATCCCCTTTCAGCTGACACCCGTACACTGACTATCATAAGAGCAGGGGTGGCCCCCCTAAGGTCAGACCCCTTGACACAAGATTCTGTACTCACTGTACTGCAGAGACAGATCCTCCAGTGTCTCCCCTCTCAGTCAACTTCCCTGGACCTCTGGGTTCAGCTCCTCACTGCTACTCTTCAGGCCCTCAGGACGACTCCCTGAGGCCGCATGGCACCTTTACAGAGGATCAGTCCCTCTGGGACTCTGCTCCCCAACTAAAGACCTCGAGCACATGTGCTCCTGTCTTTTAAACAGTATCCCAACATGTGAATGAAATATGCCTTCAGACAGCAGCAGTCTGAGCATATAGAAGAATTAGTGATCATGCCACATCCTAAAGTTTACTACATAGAGAACATGGAAGACTGGGAAGGAAGGATTTTCCAGGCACACAATGTAATTAAAATCAATATTTATTTAAATTCCATAAAAAAGAAAAAAAGAAAAAACAAATGATGAAAACATGTCCAGTATAAAACCGATTAGGGCCCCAGATGGCTCACCAATCGTATGTATAACATACAGCAGTTCTAATGAATTTGATTCTACACAAATACAATGCTGTTAACCATATCCTGAATAAGAGAAAGAAGCTATAAATACATCAAGGAGATCCTGTCAATTGTAGGCACCGTCCAGCACAGGGTCAGATAATGGTGACAAAGAGTAATAATTCAATTGCTCAACATGTTTCGCCTCATACAGAGGCTTCGTCTGGAGCTTAATTGTGAATAAATGTTGTAGATGGATTCTGTATACTTGTTATGCAGGACAAAAGTCACCGCAATGTGATTGGTAGTTAGTAACGAAGGGACACTCATGGGCTAGTCAGAGCTTGGTATCATATGAATAAAGCTGGCCCAGGAATGGTAAAGACCTGGCTGCCATCAATCAATTAAAATTGCTGAGAACGTTTTCATATAACTATTTGGGTTGGACCCGTAAGTTATACAATTTGGATTTGGATTTCCTTTGACCAGCTCTGTACTACATGTCCATGGTGTCCTCTCCGGATGGGCGGCGGTTTTTTGAGTATAGATATCATAAGTAACATTTTTATAATGTTCATCCTTTCCCCCAGGCTCACATAAAATCTTAGTATGACACATTATCTTCTGCCACAGACATATCACTTGTAATACTTTAATATGTAGATCAATAATGCTCTTCATAGTTCATGTTTTCAACCAAAGGGGACATTATTATTACATGAGGTTAGTAGTACTTGTCTGTAAATTCATTTTTTTACATCAACATTCTGCATTAGGAGGTTCTCTTCAACCAATGTTTCTCGACCTTTTCAGTTGTGGCACCCTTTAAAATTTTGCAAAGTCTTAAAATACCCCATTCTAAAACGTAAAAAGCTAAACTATCAGTTTTCTATAATGCAGCAACATTCAACATGTAGAACACCCAACATAAGAGGCGATTTATTCATAAAATGTATTTATACCTTCGCACACTGGTACTGACTAGTATTCCAGTGTTTCTTCTCCCTCATTCAGCTAAAGTGACCCCTGTACTGATGGAGAGGTGAGCAAACAAGGATGCAGGCGCCCGACTTCCTCCTTATCAATCGATGATATCATTGATTGGCAGCTGGTTGTAATGCTGCACAATAAAAACCTATGGCTTTATGTAACAAAAATACAGGTTTTTGAGAAATTTGGGCCAATTGTTAGGCCCAAGTCACCCCTCAAGAACCCAGAAGGCACCCCAGCAAATAAGTCCAAAACCCTTAACATATTATCCGAGTGTAGCACCCTCCTGAGTAGGTGCTAGAAGAGAGTATAGTTTTTGGGTTTTTCTGCTTACCAGGAAGATTGCCAGGTAAATTTATAGTGATCTCTGCCTACAAGGGAGCAGGATCCATTGGTAGGGTCTGCTCATGGTGCTCAGGTGCAGTTCAGCTTGTCTGAATATTTCACACTGGTCCAATAGAGAGGCAAATTGGACAGTGGGAGGAAACCTGACAAGTAAGAGCATGTGCATTGTTACAGGTCTGGTGATTGGCAGAGGAAAGTGTCTCGGTGCATGCTGGATGACTGTATAAATGCCAAGGGCACATGTGCTCGAGGTCTTCAGCTGGAGAGCGGGGTCCCAGAGGGAGGGGGCAGCTGCCCCTCCTCTGTAGAAGCTTGCATGCGGCCTTGGGTAGTCAACCTGAGGGCCTGGAAGTCAGATAGGAGCTGAACCCAGATGTCATGCAGAGCTGACTGGAAGGGAGACACTGGAAAAGATCTAAATCTGCCTACAGTGAGTACAGATCTGTGTCATGGGGCCTGACATGTAATGGCCATCCCTTCAGGGCGAAGAGTCAGTGGATCAAGGGGATGCTAGAGAGTGAAGATAAAGTAGTTGCATCAAGTCTGCTGCTAAAAAGAGCAAGAAGACTTCATTCTTCCATACAAGTGTCAGTATGGTCAAAGCAGTATGTCTGCTTCCACAAGTAATGAGGTGGGTGAGGGTGAGGCCAAGTGAGAGTTGTCCTTGTCTATTGTGAATAATTTAGTTCCCACTCTTCCCTTCTCCCATCCAAGTTCCACAATAAATACAAAAAAACAAATATTCCTGGACTGTTTATTAAGTAAAACAGGAGGAAGGAGAGATATGTGAAAAACCCACAGCAACTATCTGCAGGTAATCAGAGGGAGGCCCAAGAAGTCAACACACAGCAAGGCCTACATTGACAGTACTACATGAGCCTACATAAAAAAGAATGTCATTAAAGCGGTTGCAAGGAAAGGCATAATATGCTAGTATACATGGCATGCTAGCACATTATGTTAAACTTACCTGAATATGAAGCGTTCCAGCAAGAGGCAGCGTCCATCTATACCTGGTCTTCCTTCCAGGTTCGTGGCTCCAGCCAGTCATGACTCACTGCTCTGAAAATACGGCACGGGCAGCCGTTCCTTCAGAGCGCATGCGTCAGTGACGTAACTGGCTGCTAGGTCAGTAAAAATCTTCTAAACGGTGCATGTTTAGGAGATATTTCCACTACCTATAGGCAGGGCTGCCGTTAGAAATCACGGGGCCCCCGCACAGCCTACCTGGCAGGGCCCTCCCCCCCGAATATATCAGGACAATATTTTCACTATAAATACACTAAACATTATTAGTGGACACAAACATAACAGAGAACCTGTGTGAATCAGTCCTCTTTAACCAGATGCCGCCCGCCCGAGGTCATATCACGGCGGAGCGGTGCGACCTTTGTTCTGGGCCGCCGTCATATGACGGCGGCACTTTAAGCAGGGCAGGTGCGCGATCGCGTGCGCGCCGCCCTGCACTGCCGGTGTCAGGGGGTGTCCCCGGGACACCCCCCGTCACCGGCAGGGGGGAAACAGCCAATGAGCCAATGGGCGTGGCTGTTTCCCACGCGATCACAATGGAGGCGCCCACAAGATGACCGCGCATGCGCGATCGGGAGCGCGCAGCGCGCAGCGCGGTCATGTCGGTGGCACTGTGTTCCGTAGGAACACAGCTGTCACCGGCAGTAGTAAACAGTCACTGACAGTGACTGTTTACTATGTGATCGGCTGTGAATCCATTCACAGCTGATCACAAAATGTAAATACAGAGCAGTAACTCACTGTTACTAGCTCTTCTCTCCTCATACAGCTTCCAGTGTGAGGAGAGCAGAGCTAGAAACAGTGAGTTACTGCTCTGTATACATGTCAAATGTAAAATCACAAAAATAAAGGTCCCCACACAGTCCTCAGCCCTCCCCAATTGCACCTGTCACCCAACAGTCACCTCATCAGTGCCCAGAAATTGACATCCATAACGTTCACATGTGAGCGTAGCGATCGCGGGCAGAATCACAGCGATTCTGCCCACGATCCGGAAATCATTGCAAATCGCGGGACGCCTGTGCATTGCCTGTGATTTGCAATAGCACCCCAAACGCTGTGCGATGTTGCCGCCATTTCCACCTGCCGAATCGCGGTAACATCGCGCAAACATCGCATGACGCCCAAAAAAGGTACAAGAGTTTCTTTGGGGCGTCATGTGTTGTTTGCGTGATGTTACCTCGATTCAGCAGGCGGAAATCGCAGCAACATCGCACAGCGTTTGGGGTGCTATTGCAAATCACAGGCAACGCACAGGCGTCCCGCAATTTGCAATGATTTCTGGATCGCGGGCAGAATCGCAGTGATTCTGCCCGTGATCGCTACGCTCACATGTGAACGTAGCCTAAAGTTCACCTGTCACCAGAGACTGCCATCAGTACCACCGTGCACCATCGCCCGTCACCTGTCACCCATCGGTGACCATTGCCCGTCACCTGTCACCCCATCAATCACCGTCACCTGTCAACCCATCAGTCATCGTCATCTGTCACCCTATCAATCATCGTCACTTGTCACCCCATCAGTGATCGTCACTTGTCACCCCATCAATCATCGTCACTTGTCACCCCATCAGTGATTGTCATCTGTCACCCCATCAATCATCGTCACTTGTCACCCCATCAGTCATTGTCACCTGTCACCCCATCAGTCATCGTCACCTGTCACCCCATCAGACATCGTCACCTGTCACCCCATCAGTCACCTGTCACCCCATCAGTCATCGGTAAGTGGTTGCCATATACATGCAACCACTTACCGACCGCCTAACGACTATATGCGTCGGCCATTAAAAGCTAAATACTGGGGTTATGGCAGCAGATAGCCCCCATAACCCCGGTATTTTTTGAAACGGCGGGCGGTCGGCTTTCAGATAAGGGTGGTCCCAGTGGCGGATTCGCTGTGGAATTACCCTTACGGTGCAGGGGAAGAGGTGCCCCCCCTCCCGCCGCGTCCCAGACGTTTTCCTAGCTTACCGGACCCACCGGCAGCGGGGAAAACTATCCGGTCCCGGATCCTCAGAGACAGGAAGTCGAGTGAGGGCAAGATGGCTCTCACTCGACTCTATGGTCTTGGAGGACCGGAGCTACGTAAAAAGTCGTTGCCTAGCAACCGGTTTAAAGGGCCGTTTTTTCTTTTTTTTTTTCTTTCCTTTTTCAACAATTTTTTTTTTTTTTTTCTTTTTTAGTGTAGTTGTGAGGTGTGAGGTCTTTTTGACCCCAGATCTCACAATAAAGAGGACCTGTCATGCCTATTTCTATTACAAGGGATGTTTACATTCCTTGTAATAGGAATAAAAATGATCAAAACATTTTTTTAAACTGTGTAAAAATAAAAAAATAATAAATAAAATAAATAGGAAAAAAAAAAAATTAAAGCGCCCTGTCCCCGTTAGCTCGCGCGCAGAAGCAAACGCATACGCAAGTCCCGCCCACATATGTAAACGGTGTTCAAACCATGCATGTGAGGTATCGCCGCGATCGTTAGAGCAAGAGCAATAATTTGAGCCCTAGACCTCCTCTGTAACTCTAAGCTGGTAACCTGCAGAAATTTTTAAAATGTTGCCTATGGGGATTTTTAAGTACCAATGTTTGGCGCCACTCTGTGAGCATGCGCAATTTTGAAGCATTACATGTTGGGTATCTAATTACTCGGCGTAACATTATCTTTCACATTATGGAAAAAAAATGGGCTAAATTTACTGTTTTCTTATTTTTTAGCTCAAAAAAGTGATTTTTTTTTCAAAAAAATTGCATTTGGAAGACTGCTGCGCAAATATGGTGTGATAAAAAATATTGCAACGATCTCCATTTTATTCTCCAGGGTCTCTGCTACAAAAAATATATAATGTTTGGGGGTTCTAAGTAGTTTTCTAGCAAAAAAAAATATTTTAGCTTGTAAACACCAAGTGTCAAAAATAGGCCCAGTCTTAAAGTGGATAAATGGACAACTTTGTGAAAAGGGCTACTTGGATGTTAGGCCTATGTATGTGGCTAGGCTGTGTAAAAGTGTTACACATGTGGTATCGCCATACTCAGGAGGAATAGCAGAATGTATTTTGGGGTGCAATTTTTGCTATATACATGCTATGTGTTAGAAATATTGCATAAATGGACAGCTTTGTGTAAAAAAAACGTGTTTTCATTTTCTTTCCACAGTTTCCAAAAACTTGTGGAAAAAAATGACAAGTTCAAAAGACTCATTATGCCTCAAAAATTATACATTGGGCTGTTTGCTTTCCAAAATGGGGTCATTTTATGGGGGTTTCCATTGTCCTGGTGCTCCAGGGCCTTCAAAAGTGCGATAGGTTGTCAGGAAATGATATGTGTAATTTGTGCTCGTAGAATGCCGGACGGTGCTACTTGGATGTTAGGCCTCTGTATGTGGCCAGGCTGTGAAAAAGTCTCACACATGTGGTATCGCCATACTCAGGAGGAGTAGTAGAATGTGTTTTGGGGTGTAGTTGCAAGTATACATATTCTGTGTGAGAGAAATAACCTGTTAATACGTCAATTTGTAAAAAAAAAAAAAAAAAATCTTCATTTTGCAAAGAGTTGTGGGAAAAAATTACAACTTCAAAAAACTCACCATGCCCCTTATTAAATACCTTGAAATGTCTACTTTCCAAAAAGGGGTCATTTGGGGGGTATTTGTACTTTCCTGACTTTTTAGTGTCTCAAGAAATGAGATTCAGTACATCAGGTGTGATCAAGTGTGATCAATTTT
Organism: Pelophylax lessonae; assembly: GCF_965119305.1. Taxonomy (NCBI): domain Eukaryota; kingdom Metazoa; phylum Chordata; class Amphibia; order Anura; family Ranidae; genus Pelophylax; species Pelophylax lessonae. Next base: position 179,337,129 of record NC_138779.1, read on the forward strand.
CAATGAATAGCACCATAGCTTGTGGACTCTATAACTTTCACAAAGACCAAATAATATACACTTATTTGGGTTATTTTTACCAAAGATAAGTAGCAGTATAAATTTTGGCCAAAATTTGTGAAGAAAAATTACTCATTTGCTAAATTTTATGACAGAAACAAAGAAAAATGCGTTTTTTCACAATATTTTCAGTCTTTTTTTATTTATAGCACAAAAAATAAAAAACCCAGTGGTGATTAAATACCATCAAAAGAAAGCTCTATTTGTGTGAAAAAAAGGACACAAATTTTTTATGGGTACAGTGTTGCATGACTGAGTAATTCTCATTCAAATTGTGAGAGCGCTGAAAGCTGAAAATCAGTCTGGGCAGGAAGGGGGTGAAAGTGCACTGTAGGCAAGTGGTTAATTGTTTTTTACATTTAAAAAAAAAAAAAATGATATATTTTTTAAAAATGGTAAAATGTTTACAATTATTTTATTTTACAATCTTTTAAAATTATTTATTACAATGTTAACTTATTATAATTTTTTTTTTTTTACAGGACAGAAAAGCCCGCAGCGCTGCAGGGGAAGCGGGGGGGGGGCAGCACAGTAAAAGGGGGGCACACAAGGAGGGGGGGGGGGTCAGAAGCAGGCGGAACAGGGAGGGGGATCGGTTTCAGAGAAGCAAATACAGGAACGATGCCCTGTGTCTGTGTCTCTCACCGCAGCAGCTGAAGGCTGGCAGGAGGGGGAGAAACTGGCTTTCAGCTGCTGCAGAGAGCCGCACAGGGCTTCCTTCTGTAATTGCCCCTCTGTCCGACCGCACCGATTCCTGGTGCTGTTGGGGCCCCACTGTGTGCCCGGGCCCCCTACAGGAGGACTGGTGGTCCTCCCCTATCAGCGGCCCTGCCTATAGGTAAGCCTTAATCTAGGCTTATCTATAGGCAATACTTAAAGATGGAAGTTTACTTCCTCTTTAAAACAGTTGCAATAAACACTTTTCATAGGTGTCAGGAACTACAACATGACAGATAGAGAACACTGGCCAGGACTGGCTAAAATACAGGAAAACACAGTGATTAAAGGGTGAAAGGCAGCTCGACTATGCAACTTACAACATGGCATATATATATATATACTGTAGTGTTCAGAACTATGTGTAGCACCCTCCTAGTCAGGTGCTAGGTAAAGGCATTTGTTTACTCTTCTGCTTATCAGGGAGCAGGATTTCTAGTTTTGCTTGTTACATGTGTCCAGGTGTGATTCACTTGGTCTGAGGGAGTGTCCCCACTGTATCCAATAGGGGAGCATGTTGAACAGTGGAGGAAACCCAGCCAGTGACACACAGGCTTTTGTGGCTGTCCCAGTGGGAGGGCAACAACGCAGTGCATCCTGGGATTGGTCATAAAAGCCAGGTGCACATGTGACAGGGCGTTTTTGGGTGGGAAGCCAGGTCCCAGGAGGAGGGTGACAGCTGTCTCTCCTACAGTCAGTGTGGAAAACAGGCAGTCAGCCTGGTGGACCAGAAGTGGGGTGCTGAGCCAGGAGGTCCAGGATACTGACCCACGTGTTGGCGGAGAACCTGCAGAGTGGACCAGAGAGCCGAAAACATCCACCCTGTGGGATACAGGGGTGCAGATGGTGACTGAGACTGAGACTGAGACTGGTATTATGCACCGTAGGAGGCGTGGAGCATTTGGGCCTGGTATGTCCTCAGTGTGCGGGCATTGCAGCAATCTACTGCTGCATGCGGAAGAGAGTGGAGGTCAGCCCAGAAAGCTGAATGTGTCTTGGGAGACCAGGATCACTCACGCCCTTTCGGCTGCAGAGTCGGGCCTTACGCAGGCTGAGGAAGAGGAGTGCCCAGGCTATTAACCGGTTGCCGACCGCCGCACGACTATATACTGCGGCAGTCAGCCCCGGCCAGGCAGAGTGACGTATCGGTACGTCACTCGCCTGTCACTGACTTGAGAGCCAATTGCGGGCGCGCGCCGAGGTGCGCGCCCGCCACGGCTCGTTCACTGACAAGTCAGTGCGTGTGACCGGCGGACCCGATGTCCGCCGGTCACACTACGATCGCTCCGGTGAAGGGAGATAGGCGGAGCGGCTTATGTAAACAAGCCGCCCGTCATTCTCCCTGGTGTAAAAATGAAGATCAGACGGTTCTACTATGTAGGACCGTTGATCTTTGTTTTAACACCAATAGCCATGTCCCTATACAGTTAGAATCAAGCCCCTAGGACACACTTAACCCCTCCCTCTCCAATACAGTTAACCCCTTTCCTGCCAGTGTCATTATTGCAGTAACAGTGCATATGTATAGCACTGATTACTGTAGTAATGTCACTGGTAACCCCAAAAGTGTCAAAAATGTTAGTCAAGGGTCCGATCTGTCCGCCGCAATGTCGCAGTACCGAAAAAAAAATCGCAGATCGCCGCCATTACGCGTTAAAAAAAAAACACCAAAAATGACAAAAATCTTTCCCTTTGTTAGTAAACGCGATAACTTTTGCGCAAACCAATCAAAATAGGCTTTTTGCGATTTTTTTTACCAAACATATGTAGCATAAAACAAATTGGCCGAAAATTAAAAAATTTGATTTTTACATTTTTTTGGGGGGGAATTTCATATAAAAAAAAAGTGAAAAATATTGTTATTTTTGCAAAATTGACGCTCTTTTTTTGTTTATAGCGCATGATCAAAAAATCGCACAGGTGATGAAATACCACCAAAAGAAAGCTCTGTTTGTGGGAAAAAAAGGACGTCAAATTTGTTTAGGTACAGCGTCGCACGACCGTGCAATTGTCCGTTAAAGTCACGCAGTAAAAAATCGCAAAAAAAACCCTGGTCTTTTAGCAGCCAAATCCTCCGGGGCTTAAGTGGTTAATGCATTGGGAGTCCATGCAGACAGTCAGTGGTCCAGGGTGCAATTTGAAGGAGGCTCGAGTGTCTGAGCTGGGGTGCATGCAGGTAGTGCGGGCCGGGGAGCGGCCACCTGGTGCATCAAAAGTTGCAGCGGCAGAGATCAAGTCTAGGGATCAGGCAGAAGGGAGAAAATGGCCAGTGATGACCGGGGCTGCATGTGGAAGTGTAAGCAGCGAGGAAGAGGTTGGGGCCATTGAGGTGGAGTCTCCCAGCTTCCAGCAGCGGTTCGGGGTCCTTGGAGGAAGGACTAGATGACTGGAAGTCGGTGGAGGAGACTGAATGGAACTGGGGGTCCGGAGATCGGAGCAGTCCAGCCAGTCTTGATACACCTGATGAGGAGACTAGGGATTCTGTGGTCGGAGGAGAGTGTGCCAGGAATCTGGGGTTCTGTGAGCCTATGTCAATTGGGTCCCAGACCTAACCCCACCTAAAAACTATGCCCAGGCTCGGGATCAAAATGAGGCCTACGCCTCTTTCATCAAAAGAGAAGAGACCCCATATTCTCTAGCTGGGAGAGGTAATCGAAATACCCTTCCCGGATTTTCAAGGATGCAGAGGAAGGTGGCCTTAGAGTATGGGTATGACTATTCCTATGCACCATGGGAGGTCATGCTTGAAATTGAGGCTAAAAGGGAGTCCTGGTGTGATGAAGCTGTATGAGACTTCCTTTTCATCCCCAAGCCACATCGTAACCAGTCTAGGATGGACTTGTGGAAAACATTCCTATCAGTCAAAGCGCAGTGGAATCAAGGGCGGGCCATCTACTTGGACCGGGTGGAGCTCCGCCGCCCAGATTGATCTGGCCGGGCCTGGTCAATCCGGATTCAGGACAAGGAAGGGAAGACAGTGCGGATTCCCCATCCAGACCTTTACTGCTGAGAAGTACATTCTATATCCAATTGAGGCTGGCTAGCCCATCTCTATTAGCTGAGGGACACACACAAAAAAAATATATAAAGTTCAGTTGTTGCTGAGGGTGATGCCCTATTCCCATTACCCCTTCCCCTTCTATCCTTGCAGAAAGGGTTGAGGGAAGCACCAGCTGCCACTGGCTGGTGGACTTACAACAGAGGGTCGACCCTCTCAGGAGGAAGAAAGTTTACTACATACTGTTTGTGAGATCCTTTGGGCCAACGGGCCGGGTTCTTGGATTACAAAGTTGTTCAGAGTTCCAGTAGGACTACTTTTGGGCCAACGGGCCAATGGTGGAATTCAGTGGGTGATCACCAGATGGAGTGGGCGGTGCACCCTGGGAGTTTTGGTGGGGGGTGCCCTGGTGCCAGGGGCCCCTGAAGAATGTACTCCTGATTCTTGTAAGACTACAGGTTGTCCAGGCTCAGGCAACCAATCCTACAGGAAGAAGAAGCAATGGTGCTGAGTGTGCAGTGAAGAGATACTGCAAGCACCCATCTTCTGGGACTGAAATATAGGTAGTCAGTGACAGGGCCCAGAATGATCTTTGAGAACGTTGTGTCAACACTGTCTTTGTTGAATAGTTAGGAATGCTGGATGAGAAGGCCGCCCCTGTAGGGAGAGTCTTCTCACAAAATAACTAGTTAGACATGTGACTTTGTATGTATATATGCATAAGTGCCTAACTTGCTTTTCCTTTTTAGATTGTCTAAAGCTATTAGAGGCAGTTAGTCAGGGTATCTTGTTTACCCACCTAAGCAAAGTTTTGCTTGTTGGGGGGTGCATTGCCTTAAATGCACCTTAAATGTATCATATTTGTACAGCAGATATTTCTATTTTTGCACTTAAAATATTTATTGTACATTTGTTTTACCCTTCTCCCCCTTTCCAGGTTTGTGGGATACTCCTTGCTATTTTTGTAGGATTTTTGAAGGGGCGGCTGCCCCAGAGCCAATGGGGACATTTTTGGTGGGGGTGGATGTAGCACCCTCCTAGTCAGGTGCTAGGTAAAGGCATTTGTTTGCTCTTTTGCTTATCAGGGAGCATGATTTCTAGTTTTGCCTGTTACATGTGTCAAGGTATGATTCACTTGGTCTGAGGGAGTGTCCCCACTGTATCCAGTAGGGGAGCCTGTTGGACAGTGGAGGAAACCCAGTCAGTGACACACAGGCTTTTGTGGCTGTCCCAGTGGGAGGGCACAACCGCAGTGCATCCTATAATTAGTCATAAAAGCCAGGGGCACATGTGACTCTGGGCGGGAAGCCAGGTCCCAGGAGGAGGGTGACAGCTGTCTCTCCTCTTGTCAGTGTGGAAAGTGGCCACAGGCAGTCGGCCTGGTGGACCAGAAGTGGGGTTCTGAACCAGGAAGTCCTGGATACTGACTGTGTGTGGAGCAAGTGGCAGAGCGACCTGAGGAAAACCAGTGTCTGTGAGTACCAGGGAGCTTGCCAGGGGTCTGCCCAGGAAAGGGACCACTCCAGGGAGAGTCAGTGGACAGGGGCCAGCCCACACAGCGAGTAAGAAAGGGGGTGCCAAGTAAGACCCTGAAGAGAAACCTAAAGTAAAGTCCATTCTTTAAATCTTCACCTCAGTGGCAAAGTGAATCAGCGGCCTTGCCGCACACACCGCAGTTAGATGTCCTAAAGTTTGTGCATAGTTGCTAAGTTGGAGTATCCCACTCATCCCTTCTCCCATCCCAGTTGCAAATAAATTACAAAAAAACAACTCCCTGGACTGTTCATTGACTGAGCCAAGTGTTAAAGTACTAAGATTTCATGGACTGTTGCTATGGGTAACCCAGGGGAATCCATTCTCAGCAGCTCCCTAGGGGGCAGTGCTACATATTTAAGGTACGACAAAGCATATAAGTGCAGCGTCCCACTCAGGACACGTGGGAACTGCAAATGTATTACTTCTTTGTTATTGCTGTATTGCATGTCATTTTGCATTGCTACACCTGTGGAATCCCTGTTCATAGGCTGGTCAAGTGTGCTTCATACTTCCCACCACTAGATGGGGATAGCACCACTCTGGGATATCTATCCCAGCTCAGGTTTATCTGTGGTCAGTTGTTCAGTTCAGGAAGTCAGTGTGCAGAGATTAAGCACAATGTGAAGGTGAATAGAAGGTCAGACCTAAGAAGGGACAAATTGGAACTGCTCAAATCAAAGGGTAAAAGCCACCAACCGGCAGCAAAGACCTTTGAGAATAAAGGTGAAGGATTTCTTAGCCACCGGCAACCTCACCGAATGTCACTGGATTCAAAAGGGACCAGAAACCGAATCACTTACAAGTAAGCATTATACTGAACCACAGCCTGGGTCCAGGATTACTAAAGCCTATTAACAGTGGATGAATTCCTCTATTTACCCAGAGACTGTATTCTAACTGGATGTTTGTACTGCAACCAAAACCAGTCACAGTAAAAGTTGTGAGTTGTATCCTACCACTGTCTACCTCAGGCATGTCCAACCTGCGGCCCGGAACCACAGTCAATGCGGCCCACTGCCCCCTGACAATTATTTTTTTTGCTGGGGAGGAAGGAAGTTGAGTCAGGGGCACGGCCACAGTGGCTTTCAACTAACTATGGGCGGAGGGGAGGGGAGGGGGGAGCGCTGCCGGATTACAAGCAGATCGGGGATCTCCTGATTACCCAGCGGCCACTGTCATACGAAGATCCGCTTCCGGGACCAGCTCCTATGATAGACAGCACATTGGTGACTACTATCATAGGAGCCGGTCCAGGAGGCAGGACTTTGTATGACAGCGGTCGCCGGGTAAGCGGGAGATCCCCGCTCTGTGTAATCCAGTGGCTCCTCTCTCTTCATTGCAGACTGCAGTGGATGGGCACACACTGGTGAGGCTGCATTGGATGGGCATGCACTGGTGAGGCTACATTGGATAGACACTGATCAGGCTGCATTGGATGGACATGCACTTGTGAGGCTGCATTGGATGGGCACTGATCAGGCTGCATTGGATGGGCATGCACTGGTGAGGCTGCATTGGATGGGCACTGATGAGGCTGCAGTGGATGGACATGCACTGGTGAAGCTGCATTGGATGGACCTGCACTAGTGAGGCTGCATTGGATGGGTACTGGTGAGGCTGCATGGGATGGGCACTGATCAGGCTGCATTGGATGGGCATGCACTGGTGAGGCTGCATTGATGGGCACTAATCAGGCTGCATTGGATGGGCATGCACTGGTGAGGCTGCGTTGGATGGGCACTGATCAGGCTGCATTGGATGGGCACACACTGGTGAAGCTGCATTGGATGGCACTGTTTAAGGCTGCATTGGATGGGCATGCACTAGGCTGCAAGTGCCGTGCGATCCCCAGCTGCCGCGGGAGACTTAGGATGTCTGCAGTCAGTGACAGAGCCGCTGCTCCCTGTATAGTTCCGGCTAGGTCACAGGCGGAATGATATGAAATGCACTCCACCTGTGCCAGGAGTCATACAGGAAGCAGCGGCTCTGCTCTCTACTGCAGCCCCTGCTTCCTCCAGCAGTACCCAATGTCACGTCATGACCAGAAGAACCCACATGACCAGCATCACCCGCCAGCAGTAACTGCCAGCAGTAACTGCCAGCAGTAACCGCACCAGAAGTACAGACCAGCAGTAACCGCCAGCAGTCTGCAAAATAAGTAAAAAAGTGATGTGCCTTAGCGTGTGTAAATTGTTGCAATATGTTTTTTAATAACCAGTTGTGTATTGTCATAATATATCATGTCCTTGTTCATACATGTATGAATGAGGACATTAAATTTTCTGGCTGCCTAAGTCATATGTGTTAGGGGTGCAACTAGCCCCCAGCACATAATTGTAAATATCCCAGCATGTGCAGTGTTTCTGACTCCTACCACCATGACCACTTCAAATCACTGAAGTGGTCATGGTGGTTAGAGTGTTCCTTTAATATCTCTCAGAAGAAGTAAACCTCTGTATACTGATTCCATTTCATTTGATCATCCTCTAGTTGTGTTAAATTAGTGCTAGGGAAGGGGTGGCCGCAGCGCGGGAAGGGCGTAGTGGCGTTTTATTACTTGTATACCTTAACTATAGTATATACTGTATTTTCTATGCGGCCCGAGAAAATTTCTCTACACTCAATGTGGCCCCGAGAAGCCGAAAGGTTGGACACCCATGGTCTACCTCATTCTTCAATACTGCTACTACAACTGGTTGTACCATCATTAACGGTACTGGCGTCACGACAAATACCATCAAAGGACCCAGCCGCCACAGGCACTCTAAACACCCCTGTCATCACGGGCACCTCAACCACCATCTTGGCTGGCGTTTCCCTATCACAGAGCGTGCCCCGGAGGATTTCGTGCTGTCTTCCTCTTCACTGTGCGACCAGCCCAGGGAGGCTTTCTGCTAACCGTGAGTAAACCGATGAATGGTATTATTGCTGTCTCTCATCGGCCCACCGTGCACCTTACGTGTCGCCCCTGTGGTTCTGGCTCATCGCATAAGCGTGCAACAGTCAGTACTATGTAATGTTTAACACAGCATATAGCGTGTAGAGCTCAGGCATATGTAGCAATATTTCCAGGCCTGGGGCCTGAGGTGGGTCTGCCATCAGCACCGGTAACACTTCCAACACATTTAAGCTGTGAACCCAGGTGTGAGAGCTGAGACAATGACCATTCCGATTTTACCCCCTTCCTGACCAGGGCCTATTTTTCGATTTGGCCCTTATGTGATTTTAACGGACAATTGCGCGGTCGTGCGACGCTGTACCTAAACTAATTTGACGTCCTTTTTTTTCCCACAAACAGGGCTTTCTTTTGGTGGTATTTGATCACCTGTGGGCGATTTTTTTGATCATGCGCTATAAACAAAAAAAGAGCGACAATTTTGCAAAAATAACAATATTTTTCACATTTTTTTTATATGAAATTCCCCCCCAAAAAATTAAAAAATCAAAATGTTTTAACATTTTAGGCCAATTTGTTTTCTGCTACATATGCTTGGTAAAAAAAAAAAAAAAAAAATAGGCGTAGGGCCTCATGATGGGGTTGATAGGGGACACAGGACAGTGGGCAAGAAAAGGGTTAACTGGTGGGCTGTGGCTGGTGGTGCAAGAGTGGGATTGGATTATGCAAGAAGGGGGGTGGGGCTCAGTTGTGGCAACACTGGGTGGGGCTGGTATGTGGCAAGCAGAACCGTGAGGATCGTCCGGGAAGAAGGAGTAATCTGCCACTGCTGTGCTGCATCTGCCACTGCTGTGCTGTTTGTTATGGAGGACTTGGACTTGATGTTTCGGAGGCTGAGGGAGGCTGCCGCCTCGCGGGGCTCCTCCTGGCTGCAGGCACAGGTCTCCTCATTGCTGGATGGGGAGCCTGCTGCAGCAGGGGATGGGCGTTCCTGTGCTCGGAGGTCACGGCCTCCGGAGCGTTACAGCCCGCCGGTATCCCCACGAGCTGAGCGCCATTCCGGGAGCCCCCCCTGTGGACCCTCCAGGCTTGCTGGCCCGGCACTCTCCTGCCAGGGCCGGCGGAGCTTCTGGGAGGAATCCCCTTCAACGGCGGAGCTCGTCCGGACGGGGTCACGCCCGTTCCTCTTCTCCGGCCCCGCCCGCTCGTCGGATCGATGCAGGATCGGCGGCCGCCCCGACTGGTGATGACCGATCGGTGGGGGCGGCTCGGCGTGGGAGACAGCAGTTGGCGGCCACCAGCCAGTCGGTTGGAACGGCTGGTGGCTTGTGTCTGCGCGCGCCCCGGACGGGGGACGGATGCGGGAGAGGCGGACCCGGATGGCGGTGGATCGGGGCCTACCAGGAAGCGGCCCAGGCGCGCCGAAGCTGGACGATCGACATGTCGGTGGCAGGAGGGGGATGGCGGTCGGCCAGGCCCCTCAGTGCTTTCTGTTCCTGCCATGGATGAGGATCGGGACGGCCTGGAGGAGCAATCGGAGGGGGAGCTGTCGGGCTCGGATGGCGGTGACGTGCCTGTGCCAGCGGGGGATGCCGGATCTGCGGCGGTGGCGCCTAGCCCTGCCCGGCCTGGTGAGTCCATCAATGTACAGTCTTCTTTGTTGTCTGTTTTGCAGGCTTTGTCTGGGGGGTTGGGGGCAGGGCCTAGCCGGGGGGGGTCCGGGGGGGCCGGGGGGATGCCTTTGGGGTCGGGGGTCCCCTCCGCCCCGCAGGTGGCCGCGGGGCCCGCTGCAGCGGGCGCCGGGGTCGGACTGGAGGGCTTGCTGGCGGGGCTGCGCTCTTTGGTGCAGCGTTTTGAGGGGGGTTCGGGCGGCGGGTCTCCGACCACGGCTTGGGGGCAGGGGACGGCCCTCCGCACGGCGGGCACGGTCCCCGGTGGGCTGGGGGCGGTGGCTGCTGCCATGGAGGTGCCTGTTTCGGCGCCGGTTGTGGCGCCGCCCGCGCAGGCAGTGGGGGACAAGGCTGCGGATCCCAAGTCCACAGGTAAGGATGCGGACGCGGTTCGGATCGCGGATGCGGCTAAATGTGAGGTATATGTTTGCTTTGAGGGCCCCTTGGGGGCGCACCTCAAGCCCGAGGTCAGGGAGAAGATTTGGAAGGACGAATACATTGAGATCTTCACGCTGCTTCCCTTGGAGAAGTTCAACTTGGATCGGGTGAAGCCGGAGGAATCCAAGAAGGAGGATGAGGAGCGGCGGCGTTACAGGTTGATTCCGCTCACGTTTAGCAACTGGCTGCAGGCCTTCGCCATTTTTGCGAGTGTGGTGGGTGAGAAGCGGCCGGAGCATTGCTCCGCCTTATTTTGTTATTTGGACGCGATTGGTGAGGCGTACCGGGTTTATGGCGGGGTTGCTTGGCTTAGGTATGACGAGCAATTCCGCCAGCGCAAGGCGGTTCGCCCTGCTCTGCGTTGGGATCATAAGGACATCAGTCTGTGGATGCGCCTCATGACGTCGGCGCGGGCGTCTTCCTTTTTTCCAGGAGCGGCCGGAAGTCAGAGCGCCCCTGGACAGCCGGCCGCAAAACGTCGGGGGTTTTGTTGGCAATTTAACGAGGGGACATGCAAGTTCGGGTCCTCGTGCCGCTTCAAGCACGAGTGCTCCGGCTGTGGAGGTGCGCACCCCCTCTCCCGTTGTTTTAAGCAGGGCAAGTCGCGCTCCGGAGATGCTCAGCAGAAGAGGGAGGACGCCGGTGATGGTGGAAAGGATGCGTCCTTTTCTAAGTAGGTATCTGGATTGGGCGGCTGCTCGTTTGCTGGAAGCCGGGTTCTCGGGGGGTTTTGTTATTCCCTGCGCCATGTCCGCTGTTCCCCCTGTGGCGGACAACTTGCGGTCGACGCGGCTGAACCCCGGGGTGGTGTCGGACAAGTTGGCAAAGGAGGTTGCGTTGGGCCGCATGGCGGGACCTTTTTCTCAGCCCCCTTTGGCCGACTTGGTGGTCTCCCCTTTGGGATTGGTGCCCAAGAAGGAACCTGGCAAGTTCCGCTTGATTCATCACTTGTCCTTTCCCAAAGGGGGGTCGGTTAACGACGGCATTGATCCTGAGGCCTGTGCGGTGTCTTACACTTCTTTTGATGCGGCCATATTTTGGGTGCGTCAGTATGGGCGGGGTGCGCTGATGGCGAAGACGGACATCGAGGCCGCTTTTCGTCTGCTTCCCGTCCATCCCCAAAGTTTTCGTCTGTTGGGCTGCCAGTGGCTGGGATCGTTTTACGTGGACTTGTGCTTTCCCATGTTCAATCTCGTGCGCATTCTTCGAGCAGTTCAGCTCGTTCGTGGAATGGGTTGTGCGTCCACTATTTGGATGATTTCCTGTGTGTGGGCCCTCCTTCGGCCACTTTGTGTGGTGTTCTGCTGGCCACGGTGCAACACGTGGCGGCCCGCTTTGGCATTCCATTGGCGGCTGATAAGACGGAAGGCCCTAAGACGGTGATTCGTTTTTTGGGGATCGTTATTGATTCCGAGGCCATGGAATGTCGCTTGCCCGAGGACAAACTGCTGGAGCTTAAGTCGGAAATTTGCCTGCTGGTGGGGAAGCGGAAAGTACAGCTTAGGCGGCTGCAGTCTCTCCTTGGGAAGCTGGCTTTCGCGTGTCGGATTATGCCGATGGGCCTGTCGGCTGCCACGGCTGGAGTGCGGTCGCCGCATCACTTTGTTACGTTGTCCGCGGAACATGTGGATGATCTGCGGGTTTGGCATGTCTTCTTGACATCATTTAACGGTCGGTCGCTTTGGCAACGTGGCCCGGTCAGCAGCTGCGATCTTGAGTTGTATAAGGATGCGGCTGGCTCTACGGGCTTTGGCGCTTTCCTCTGTGGCCGTTGGTGTGCGGAGCGGTGGCCGGCGGCGTGGAGCGAGGCTGGGTTGTTGCAGAATTTGGTTCTGTTGGAACTTTTTCCGGTGGTGGTGGGCGTTGAGCTGTGGGGGGCGGAGTTCAGGGACAAGAAGGTCCGTCTGCATTGTGATAACATGGGCGTGGTGCAGGTTATCAATCGGCTTTCCGGTTCGTCTGCGCCGGTGATCAGGTTGTTGCGCCACTTGGTCTTTTGTTGTCTGCAGTTGAATGTTTTCTTGTATGCTGTTCACTTGCCCGGGGTGGAGAATTCAGTGGCTGACGCTTTGTCTCGGTTTCAGCAGGTCCGCTTTCGGGAGTTGGCGCCGGAGGCAGAACGCCAGGGGGAGCCTTGTCCGCCGGATCTGTGGCACATTGTGTTGGAATCGCCGCTGGTTTGCTCCGGAGGTCGTTGAGTGATGTCACGTGGGCGGCGTATTCCAAGGTATGGAGGGAGTGGTCGGTCCTTCTGGAATGGGTTGGAGCGGATGCGGTGAGTATGCTTTCTCCGTCTCTTGTACTGTATTTTCTGTGCTTGAATTTTGTACAGGGGGTGTCGTCATCGGCCATCGGCCGCAAGCTGGCGGGTTTGGCCTTCCTGTTCAAAATCTGTGGCCTTCTGGACTTTACGAAGGATTTTGTGGTCCGCCAGGCCTTGAAGGGTTATAGGCGGGGTTCGCGTCGGCCGGATGGCCGTCGTCCGATATCGTTCGATATACCGGGGGAGTTGGCGCGGCAGGTGGGCAGCTCGTGCTCCTCTCCGTACGAGGCGTTGTTGTTCAGGACGGCCTTTGTTTTGGCCTTTTTTGGGGCGTTCCGCATTGGAGAACTGGTGAGTGCTAATAGGAAGGTTCCTGGGGGCCTTTTGGCGGGAGAGGTGAGTTGCTCCGCTTCTGCGGTGGTGATTTTTCTTCGGAGATCCAAAACCGACCAGGCCGGTAAAGGTACGTATGTTCGTTTGTACAGGGTGGGGGGTTCCCCCCTCTGCCCGGTGTCTGTGGTCCGGGAGTTTCTGGGGGCGCGCCCCCTGGTTGGGGGGTCTTTCCTGGTACACCTGGATGGCTTGTCCATGTCCAGGTTTCAGTTCAGGGCGGTGTTGAGCAGGTGTTTGGCTGGGTTGGGCTACAGGCCCGGGGATTATTCTTCGCACTCCTTCCGCATCGGGGCGGCTACGGAGGCCGCCAGGTGGGGTGTGGATGACTCGGTGTTGAGGCGGATTGGTAGACGGGAGTATAACCATTTCAAGTTGTACGTCCGTCCTCATTTGTTGTGATTTGTGGTACGTCGGGGGGCTCTGTTGTGTGTCTTGTTTTGTCATGTTTTCTTGCTGTTTCATTACAGAGGGAGCTGCATGCCTGATATGGATCGTGGGGCATTCATATGTGTTCTGGGGGGCCAGGAGGGCTGAGGTGCGGCCTAACGGGCGCCAATTGGGTTTTTCTCGGGAGGAGGCTGTTGTCAGATGGATTGGCGTGCATCGTTTTGCTCGGTTGGACCGAGCTCCGGGCGTCTTGGTACTGCACGTGGGGGGCAACGATCTGGGGGTTCGTTCCATGCGCCTGCTCATACGAGATATCAAGTTTTATTTTCTCCAGCTGCGCACCTCCTTTCCCGACATGATTATCGTTTGGTCGGACATTGTGGGTCGGACCTCGTGGCGTTTTGCCAGGTCCGCTGCGAGTCTGAACAAGGTGCGTATTAAGGTGAACAAGTCTGTTGGCCGTTTTGTTTGCCGTAATGGGGGTGTGGTGGTCAGGCATGGGGAGTTGGAGGTAGACACGTGGCGTTACTTGTGGGGTGACGGTGTGCATCTGAATGCTGTGGGTACCGACTTGTGGACTCTTGGGATTCAGGATGGAGTTCAGCGGGCTCTGCGAGTGTGGCGGGGCTCACAGGTGTAAGGTGTCACACCTGTGTGCTGTGGCGGTTGGGGGTCTTTGGAGGCGGTAACAGGTTTTTTGGTCAGTTCATAGGGTGACCCATCTACGGTATGGAGCCCTATAGTGTATCCCGGTTAATAGGGGATTAACCGGGAAGTGTTAACAAAGGGTATCAGTGGAAAAGTGTGTTTGTTCCCGAGCTGGTGTTGCGCGGCTGGGGACCGTTGGGTTTTTGGATACTGATACCATTTTGAATTGGATTTTTGGTGCCTCCCAAGACCAACAACCCCTTATTCTCTTATGTGTACTGGAGTATTTATGGTTTACTGTTTAAAATGTTTAAATTGGTTGTTAATAAAATGGCCTAACAGGCCACAATTTTCTCCAAAGTCGTTGTCAGTATCATTTGTTTAGAAGGATTAGAATGTGGGTGGTTTAATGCTAAGATCAGGAGTGGGCATCGGCCATACCCTAATCAAGATTTTTGTCATTTTTGTTGGTTTTTTTTTTTTAACGAGTAATGGCGGCGATCTGCGATTTTTTTTTTTTTTTTTTTTTTTTTGCGGGACTGCGACATTGCGACGGACAGATCGGACCCTTGACTGACATTTTTGACACTTTTGGGGTTACCAGTGACATTACTACAGTAATCAGTGCTATACATATGCACTGTTACTGTAAAAATGACACTGGCAGGGAAGGGGTTAACTTAATTGGTGATGCAGGGGTTAAGTGTGTCCCTAGGGGCATGCTTCTAACTGTGAAGGAATGTGGCTAGTGGTGTAACAACAGAGACACACGATCCTACATAGCAGGACCGTATTATCTCTGTTCTTACACAGGGGAGAATGACAGGCGGCTTTGTTTACTTTAGCCGCCTGCCTTTCTCCCTCTGCAACGGACAATCGCGAGTGGCCGGCGGACATGTGGTCCGCCGGGCACACGCGCGGGGGTGTCCGTGAACGAGCAGGGGGGGAAGCGCGCATGTGGCGGCGCGCGCTCGCCCCCTAGAGGCTCACAGGCGAGCGACATAGCCCTACGTCGCTTTGCCTGTGAGGGGCTGACTGCCGCAGTAAATATACTGACGGCAGTCGGCAAGTGGTTAACTAGGTTTTGACTAAAAATGCTCACTAACGCTGTCTTGGTGCCAGCTGAATGCCGACCAGCACTACCTGACGCTTCAAATGCTGCTTGACTGGATTAGTGCTGAAACCTCGACTTTAACTTGGATTGTTACTACAGAAGCTCCAGGACTGTAGACTTCTTGACTCCTGATACTTGGTGTAGCTCAAAAGTCACTGAACAGCTCCCTCTAACCCTTCACTGGCTGAGGTAGCTCCTTGTCACTTCTTGTGCTGCTGTAACCCTCAACTTTGTACAGTTCACACTGTACATTGACTCTTCAGGGCCCAAACTGCAGGTTCCCCCTCTAATACTTCAGGGTCCTCTGACTAGGTTCCCACTCTAATACTTCAGGGTCCTCTGACTAGGCACCCCCTTTTAAAGTTAGCTGACTCCTGGATCCCTAGAACCTTCTCCGGAGTGGTCCCCTCTTACGCTAGGCAGACCCCCAGGGGCAATCCACAGTACTCACAACCTTTGTAGGCTTTCCTGGAACTGGACCCCTCTCTCTCTCCGCTGGTTCTCGGCACACCGGATCCCCTCTGTAGCTCAACTCCACGCTCTTTGGATTCCCAGGCCACCACCCGGGACACCCGCTTCCTCTGACAGGAGGAGAGACAGCCGTACTCTCCCTCCTGGAACTCTGCTTCCTGCCAAAGACGCTGCGCCATGCGATCCCTCAGAACTTATACCCACTCCCAGAATCCTCTGCGGCAGAATCTGCCTTCTGGTGTAGATACAGACCTGAGTGTGTCTCTGATTGGGTTTCCTCCACTGTCCAATGAGAATCCTCTCATGGAGCCAGTGGGGAGAATCCCCTCTCAGCAGACACACCTGGGAGACATGACAGCCAGCTGAAATCATAGCCCTGCTGTTAGGCAGTCAAGGCCCACTATACTTTACCTAGCACCTACCTGTAGGGTGCTACACATATATAATGTACAACATAGTATATAGAGTGCTTGGTCAGGGGTATATAATATACAGCATAGTATATCAAGTACAGGAGTCAAGAGTATATAATATACAACATAGTATATAGAGAGCAGGGGTCAGAACTGTATAATGCACAACACTGTATATAATGTGCAGGGGTGAGGGATATGTAATGTACAACATAGTAAATGGATTGCACAGGTCAGGAGTATGTAATGTAGAACACAGCATATAGAGTGCGGAGATCAGGGGTATGCAATGTACAACACAGCATAAAAAGTGCAGTGGTCAGTAGTAAATACCAGAGATGTATAGTAACGAAGTAGAACTACTTAAGTACTGTACTTAAGTACCGAAATGCGGTATCTGTACTTTCCTAGAGTAGAATTTTTTTCTCCTACTTCTACTTTTACTTCACTACATTTTTTCGATGATTTCGATACTTCTACTCAAGTATTTTTTTTTGTGCTGCATAGTTACTCGTTACTTTTAAAAAAAATTACCACTGCCAGAACAGTAGATGGCAGGTTGCATAAAGCTCAAAAAAATGTGTATAATGTCATTTGTAAATCAGCGCATACGAAAATAAAGGCTGTGTGTAATAAAAGCTGCTATACCAAATCTTTCCAATAAAAAGAAAATATGAAACAAACAAATAAATGGTGCTACAGCGCTTAAAGTGCATCAAGAAACTACTAACAAACACAGGTTAATCATTTGAATAAATCATTTGAAATAATAAAAAACAATATGATGTTCAAACTTTTGACTTCTTTCTTTAATAACTACATAACACAGTACTTGTACTTCTACTTTCAGTACTTGAGTAGAAATTTTTTTTCAAAACTACTGGTACTTTTTACTTTTAGTACTTAAGTAGCACATTTTTTGAAAAAACTACTTGCAATACTTAAGTAAAAAAAATGTTGAATACTTTAGTACTTCTACTTAAGTAACTTTTTCTGCGAGCACTTCCACTTCTACTCAAGTCACTTTTTGATCGAGCACTTGTACTTTTACTCAAGTAGAAATTTCGAGTACTTTATACAAGTCTGGTAAATACTATATAAAGTGCAGAAGTTAGGACTTTGGAATGTTTGGAATGCACAACACAGCATAACGAGTGCAAGTGCCAGATGTACAGTATAAAACATATTACCTTTTACATTGCTGCTCATTAGGAGGAAGAATATGCCTCTTTGTTGGTGTCAGTGGATGAAAAAATAAGCTTCATCCTTGGTATCACTTGTTACTGAGCAGGGAATTCACTTCCATGCTGTTGCCTTTCTCTCCAGAAAGTGTTGGAACCAGAACTATGCTGGCACTGTTGGGCAGATCATTCCACCTAACCATGCTGGCATAAATATTTTTAAGCAGCTGTAAAAAAAAAATGATGCAAACGAAGAATGCTTTCAGAAATTGTGTTACTAGTTTTTTTTTTTTTTTTTATCAATCAACAAAATGGAAAGTAAATGAACAGAAAAGAGATCCAAATCAAATCAATTATTTGTGTATATGTGTTTCTGCATACAGTATCTCCTTTGATTGTTCATATAGAAAGCTATGTACCATTGTTATTTACCTGGCACATTCTAATAAACAAATTTTCCGTTAAGAAAAAAAAAAAATACAATATTTGGTGTGGCCACTCTTTGTCTTCAAAACGGCATAAATTCTTCCATTTTTCCAGGTACATTTGCACACAGTTTAGAAGGAACTTGGCAGGTAGGTTGTTTTAAACATCTTGGAGAACAAACCACGGACCTTTTGTGGATGTAGGCTGCCTCAGATCCTTTTCATGTAATTCCAGATAGACTCAATTATGTTGGAATCAGGGCTCTGTGGGGGTAAAACCATCACTTAATGACATTGGCTGTATCTTTGGGGTCGTTGTCCTGCTACAGAATACATTTGGGGCCAGCAGTCACACACCCCCTAATCGTATGGCATGATAGATAAGAATCTGTCGGTATTTCTCAGAAGTCACGACACCATTGATCCTGACCAAATCTCTAACTTCATTTTCAGAAATGCAGCCCCAAACTTGTACCTTCATAGAACCTCCACCATGCTTCACTGTTGTCTGCAGATACTTAATAATATTGTACCTCTCTCCAGCCCTTCAGAGAACAAACTACCTCCTGCTAAGGCCAAATATTTCAAATTTTGACTCATCAGTTCAGAGCACCTGATGCCATTTTTCTGCAACCCAATCCCTATGTTTTGTGCATAATTGAGTTGCTTAGCCTTGCTTCCACGTCAGAGGTATGGCTTTTTACTCGCAATTCTTCCATGAAGACCACTTCTGGCCCGACTTCTCTAGACAGTAGATGGGTGTACCTGGCTCCCACTTGTTTCCACCAGTTCTGTGCTGATGGCACTGCTGGACATCTCCTGATGTCAAATGGAAGTAAGCGTGATGTGTCTTTCATCTGCTGCATTAAGTTTCCTTGGCCGGCCAGTGCATCTATGGTCCCCAAACTTGCTCGATCAATGGTGTCCTCAATGCTGATAAATACTAGCAGCTATTTATCCATCATGACATGCAATCAGGGAGGTGTGTGATTGGCTACAAATTTATTCTGCAGCAGGACAACTACCACAAACCTACAGCCAATGTCATTAAGAACTATCTTCAGTGTAAAGAGGAACAAGGAGTACTGGAAGTGATGGTTTGGCCCCCAGAGCCCTGATCTCAACATTATTGAGCCTGTCTGGAATTACATAATGAGACAGAAGGATTTGAGACAGCTTACATCCACAGAAGATATGTTCTTAGTTCTTCAACATGTTTAGAACAACCTACCTGTTGAGTTCCTGTGTGCAAATGTACCTAGAAAAAATAAAGATTTTAAGCTGGTTTGAAACCAAAGGGTAGTCACACTAAATAATTGGATTTTTCCTACAGCTTACTTGTAAAATCCTTTTCTTGGAGTACATCATGGGACACAGAGCAGCCATAATAATTACTATCTGGGTTATACGCCACCTATAGGTGAATGAACACTGGCAACCAAAAAGACAGAAAGCCCCCCCCCCCCCCCCCATCCCATACAGGAAGTACCTCAGTTTTATAGCAAGCAACAGGGCTTTTTTTCAGCGGGAACGCGGGGGAACGCAGTTTTGGCACCTCCAGCACTGACTGTATGTAATGGCAAGGGGTTCAAGGTCTATTAATGCTAGCTTCTGGGGGGATCTATTGTTGCTGGAGGAGATCTACTTTTGTGGGGTGGGGAGGGGCATCTACTGTTGCTCAGGAGGTCTATTGTTGTTGGTTGGGGTTCCACTGTTGCTGGGAGTCAGTTGTTGCTGGGAGGGATCTAGTGATGCTGGCTGCAGGGAAATCTGTTGTTGCTGCTGGGGGTCTATTGTTGCTAGGGGAGGGGGTATTTTGTTGCGAGTGATACATTGTTGCTGGGGGAGGGTCGATTGCTGCTGGAGAGTCTATTGGTGATGTCTGCAGGGAGAGCTGTTATTGCTGCTGGAGATCTTTTGTTGTTGGGGGAGGGGTTATTTCCTTCCTGGTGGTTCATTGTTGCTGAGGGGATCTATTGTTGCTGGCGCATGTGATCTTGTTTACTGTTTTTCTTGTTATTATTAACAAATTCCATACAAATTACTTAGTACCACAATTGTTACATGGTTCTGTATTCTCTAAAAGGAGCAGTACTTAGGGGGTGGAACTAAGGAATGGTGCAGGAGGTGGGTAGGGGGGGCGGAGACAAGGGGTGACTCGGAAAGGGGAGTTCCTGCACCTATTGTCTGAGAAAAAAAGCCCTGGCAAGCAATAAACATCCCAGGCGAAAGGGGAGGGACCTCTGTGTCCTGTGATGTACTCCAAGAAAATGATTTTACAGGTAAGCTGTAGGAAAAATCCAATTTGCTTTATCGTACATCACGGGACACAGAGCAGCCATAATAATTACTATCTGGGACATCCCAAATCAATGCACTTGAGGGGAGGGGGACACTAAATATAAAAAAAACTGCCATCAGACCGAAAAGATTTACATAGTTGCCTGCAGCACACTGCAGCTAAATGGAGAATCCTCCCGGGTCCTAACATCCACCTGATATAATCTAGTAAACGCATGTACTGAAGACAAGTAGTGGTCCTGAAAATCTGAGCCATAGAAGCTTGATGGCGAACTTCCCAAGAAGCACCAACTCTTCTAGTAGAGTGTGCCTTTACCGGAAAAGGTAGAACCTTCCCCTTTAAACTGTACGCCTGGATAATGACCTGGCAAATCCACTGAGAAATTGTAGACCTAGATGCTGCCTGCCCTTTCCTGGGCCCTTCTGGCAGCATGAACAAAAGGTTGGTTTTCCGAATCTGAGCTGACATCTTCAAATAGACCTTTAATGCACGTACTGTATCGAGAGAATGTAACAACTTTTCCTCTGCTGTTTGAGGATTTGGAAAGAAGGAAGGCAGTATAATGTCCTGATTCAAATCAAAAGTGGACACCACCTTGGGCAAAAACCCTGGGTGTGGACATAGAATCACCCTAACTTGATGTAAGATCAAAAATGGCTCCTTACAAGAAAGAGCCGCTAACTCTGATACTATTCTAGCTGAGTTACTGCAACCAAAAAGACTAATTTTCTGGTTAAAAGAACCAAAGGAATATGCCGAATGGGTTCAAAAGGCTGTTTCTGTAGAACCACCAGGACCAAATTTAAATCCCAAGAACACAACGGTGGCCTAACTGGTGGAAGCATACGTAGCACCCCTTGTATAAAGGCTCGGACCAAGGAATGCGAAGCAATCGGTCTGAAAAAAGACTGACAATGCTGAAATTTGACCTTTAATAGTGCCTAAGGCTAGCTCCCCCCCCCCCCCCCCATTTGCAAGAAGACTAGAATTTGCTCGATTATATATATTGATGGGGATGTCGCTTCCTGGCCTCACACCAAGAAATGTAAAACTTCCAGACTCTGTAATAAATGCCCTCAGAGACTGGTTTCCTAGCGTTTTTCATTGTAGAGACTGCAGGACCAGACATACCCCGCTCCCTCAAAATCCAGGCTTCAATAGCCAAACCGTCAAATTTAGAGATTGTAAAGCAGGGTGGAATATCAAGCCCTGAGAGAGCAGGAACGAACCCAGTGGGAGAACCCATGGCCTTCCCACCGCCAACCTTAGAATTTGCCCGTAC
Organism: Pelophylax lessonae; assembly: GCF_965119305.1. Taxonomy (NCBI): domain Eukaryota; kingdom Metazoa; phylum Chordata; class Amphibia; order Anura; family Ranidae; genus Pelophylax; species Pelophylax lessonae. Next base: position 179,358,323 of record NC_138779.1, read on the forward strand.
CAAATCCTCCTGGGCCAAGCTGGAGCCGCCAGGATTACTGGTTTCCCTTCTTCCTAAATCCTGCGCAGAAGTCATGGCAACAGCTGAACCGGGGGAAAGGCATAGATCAGGGAGAACTGCTCCCAGGGAGTCACCAAGGCATCCGCTCCCACTGCGAGCAGGTCCCTGGTCCTGGAAAAAAATTTGTCCAACTTATTGCTGAACCTTGATGCCAACAGATCTACATCCAGAAACACTCCTCAAATGCCACGCCGTCTCTGCCCCTTACTGTGTATGTGCGGTGTGCTACATGCACGTCCGCATGACACGTGCACTCCAATGCGTCACAGACACACACCCTCCCGGCTCCACGTGCATGCTCGTGCATGTAAATAGGCTGACCCTGGGTGCGTGAGCGTGATCTCTCGCCACAAGGATGGTCACTGAAGGTGCTCCCTGAACCTAGAGTATCTATTCCTGTCCATTCATTCTGTGCAGCTGAGGCTGCAGAGATGGAGACTGAGGGCTGTGTCCTCTGTCTCCTTTCTCTGCCTCAAAGCAGGGCCGTTTGAAGGAATTTGGGGGCCCCAAGCAAAATGGACATGGAGGCCCCCCCCCCCAGCACACACGCAAAGCCTACAGGAACCACAGCATAGCCATACAGTTTAAGTTCACCCACACTTTATATAAATAAAAAATGAGTACAGTGCAAATACTGCTTGAGAAAATATTTGAAATTTTAACATTTTCAACAATTGAACATTTGCAAAAAACACCACTGTACCATAAAATCAAATATACATTAAAAAGTGCACAATAACTAAATCTAACATACTTACACACACACACACACACACTCACATTAACATTTTTCAGTTCTCACAAACATGTGCAAATTATCTAAAACTGTTGTTTGCGAGCCTTGTTTTCTGCAAAGGCAATCACAATGTCCTCCATGTCCAAAGGCAATCACAATGTCCTCCATGTCCAAAGACTGGCGAACATCACGCTCAATTGACATAAGTGCCAGTCCTGTGAGCCTTTCTTGGCCCATGGTGGACCTCATGTAATTTTTTATCAGCTTCAAAGCTGAAAAGCTCCTCTCACCAGAGGCCACTGACACATGGGGGGAGAGTCAGGAGTAGATGCAAAGCAATGCTTAAATTACTGTACAAATCCAGTAGCTTCTCACTGTATATGTAATTAAGCATGTCAAATGGGGAAGTGGCTACATGGTCTGGAAAAGTGTAGAGAGATGAATTGATCTCAAGTGCCAAGTCATCAGCATCAATGTCATATGCCAGATATTATTGCCTCTCCCGTTCCCTCACCATGTGCCCAAGATGATACCAGGGGGACTTTTTTCTTATGCTATGGGACTATCCAGCTGTCTGTTAACAGATAGGTATTGTTCCCAATTGGTCCAATTTTTGCACGAAAAAATGGAGTGACAGACTGTCAGTGTGATCATACCTGTCGCTGGCCTGGTCCGGTCCACGTGTGTGAGGAGGATGTGATGTGATGACTCGTGGTATGTCTCTCTCTGGCGAAGTTCGGGGACCTGGTGGGGTGGCGCCACTCCCGCGCGAGGCTCCCGAGGCTGCCTAGGCTGGGGCGGGGCTGGTGCGCACTGCGCAGATGCGGCCGCGGCGTTTGTGTTTTGGGTTTTTGGGATAATGTCAGTAGTAAATGTAGTAAAAAATGTAATTGTAAAAAATAATTTAAAAAGAAATGACAAAAATTAAAAACTACTAACACCATCCACTGCTCTACTGACCACATCCACTATGCTACTGACTGACAGCATGCACTGTCCTATTGACACCGCCCACTCGCTGCCCTTCTGGGTGACACCGTCCACTGTCATACTGACACCATCCACTGCCCTACTGACTTACACTGTCCACTTTACATAGACATTTGTTTTATTATATTTTATTTTTTGTCTTTTTTTTATATTTTCCTAAGTTTACTTTACTATTTGGTTATGCCTTAATTTCTTAAAAAAAAAAAAAAAAAAAAAAGGTGCCACGCCCCAGTGATTTTTGATCACTTTCATGTTGTTTGGGTAGATCTCCATCTCTCAAAGGTTGCCTACTCCTGCTGCAGGATATTCAAAAAAATAAGAGGTATGTCAAAATGTGGACAGTTTCTCCAAAATCACAGTGGAAGTATATTGATATTCCACCCTGCTTTTGCATTAAGCTACCACTCTGATTAAAAAAAACATGTAACCTGGCTAGTGAGAAAAAAGGTTAAAAACTCCCATAAAAGGGTGCATTATTAGTGTGAACCCTATATATTGCTGTGGTGATATCCCAGCTCTTATCCTGCTTATTTAAAACAAAATCACCTATTCTTGTAACTATCCACTGACAATGCAAATGTGTGTTTGATTTTGACATAGAAAAAGAAAGGCTGAGAGGCCAGCGATAAAGTCCTGTCCCTCTCACACACATGGGCTTGTCTTGTCTTGCAGGCCGCTACACGCTCTGGGGAAGAATGTTTTTCTTTGTACTCTTATAAAGTAATCGCTTGCTTCACCCCTTCCCCACCCCATGAAAACTTGATGTGCAGGTCATCATGAACTGGATAAACAGCAAAGCCCAATGTTTTCTATGGGCAGAGCTCCGAGCAATATGTTTTTTATACACGCACGCAAGTGGAAGATGAAAAACACAAACACGATCCTGATTAGTAAGGCAAAGGGCAAAGTGCAATTGTACAGTAAGCTATAACAACCATTAAAAAAGTTTATTTGCGCATTAGGTCAAACCTATAGGGATCTCAAGATTAATAACCAATAGGGACATTGGAGAATGTTCTAGACATAGTGGGTGGAGGCTAGGAGGAGCTGCTTGGAATTTTGAATCAACTAATCCCCAGTAAAAAGGGCTGGCGAGGGGGGAGGCCATCTCAAAAAAAGGCATTAGTCATGCCAGCAGGGGCTGTCAGTGGCCTTTGAGGGTGCCCCTAGTCTGGGGGGGGGGGGAAACCCGGGCCAGGGCTCGGGTGCTAGAAGAATCCTACCTTAATACATGTTGGAAGCCTTAACTGGTGGCACGGGAGCAAGGAAATAGGACAGCAGGTGCAGGTCAGCATGTCTGGGAGAACTCCTGAGAGTCAGACGGCTTGGCTGGTGAGTGTCAGTCTGGAGGACAGTTGGGGGCAGTTAGCTTGGAGGGCTAGTAAAGAGGCAGCTGCAGTCAGGTGGGTTGGCAGTGCTTAAAGAGGTGGTGCTGGGATCAGTAGCCACTGGATTGATACAAGCTGGACACTGTACTTTTGCTACACATACAAGGGGCCTCGGGTTCCTGCCTGTAATGGGCAATCTCCTTGATCTGACTGAGAGCCTGTAAGATCTTCACAGTGATTCAGCTGGGTTCTGCAACTAAGCATGTGCTAGAGGAAGAAGAGGAGCTGTATATAGAGACTGTATAAAGGAAGTTGTCCCTGAAGTTGTTATTGAAGTCAATGGGCATCCCATACCCTCCCATCCACATCTAAGTTATTACCCTCAATAAATGACAAAAAACAAAGTCACGGACTGTTCTCTGTCTCAAGTGTGCCTGTGAAAATGTAATTTGTCTGGCTGTGCAGGGTGGGGGATCCCAGTCTAACTGCGGCTCCTTAGGGAGTGTGCTACATAAGTAAATAGAAAACCTCGATATGCCGGTCGAATGGGGGAACCACAGGCTGTCAGTTTAAACTGATCACTTGTGTGTTAAGTGTTAGCATTAAGAAAACGCTTTTATGTGTGAGTTGTCACCCCTCTTGGCCAGAGGCCAAACTACTACAATCTTTGGAAGGATAACATCTTTTCACCTGCCAGTGACACCTGTCCCAGCACTGACTACAGAGTCATTTTTAGGGAAATAACATTGAACACCGATTTGCCTCCACCAATTCTTTTACACACATTACACTTACACTTTACTCTTCAGCCCACAGGCATGGAGAAAAGCTTTTGTATACTTTGCAATGCCTCGCACACCCCTGGTCCAGACCCAGTCAATAGGATGGTTTTATTAGACAGCGGGTCCTAACATAGGGTCCCTACCACTTAGAAGGGTAGACTATACAGCCACCACCCCTCCAACAGATCCACTGTCACCAGCCACCACCGCCTCCTCTCCTGAACTGGCTGCTCTTTGTTCCTTTTACCTTTTACTCTTATCACCTAGAAGGTTAACATGAAGGTTTACACTTCGTTCCCTGTTCTCATTCGCTGTAGGAGCTCATTGTAACTCTCTGTTTACAATAAACAAGACCAGACAATTCACTTAACCAGCAACTTCTTTTACTGAATTAAATGGCAAAGCATACAATTCATCTTCATCTCCATATTACAGTTCTTCCATCAATCATATAGCATAGTAACAGATTATTAACAGGACAGAGTTTCCCTTTAACAATTAGGCTGGTCCTGGGAAGCGCTGTGGTGCTCGTAAAAGCTCCCAACTGATGGTCATGTGGCTCACTAAAATTCTACTTCAAAGTCCCACCAAGAGGCAAACCCACTTAGCTGTGACACTGCATCTCCTCATGCATGGCCCTTCAGACTCCCATGATCAGCAACAAACTCTGGCCCAACCTCTCCTAAAGGCCCTTTGCTACAGGATGTACCACAGGCTAAATAGCAGACACACTACAGTGTATTAACCCTTAAGTCAATCAACAGTAACTCTTTAAAACAGTATACAAATGACATTTTGGTACCTCGTATACCCACAGTTGACCAAGAGGAAGGCAAAAAAAAAAAAAAAAAACACCTATGAAGCATGGTCCAGTTTGTCTCAGTGGGGAAAAAAAATTCCTTCTTGATCCCCTGACGGTAATCAGATATTCTCGGGATCAATCAAGACTCTCCAGTGTTATTACCTATAAAAGTTAATAATATTCTACAACCAAGAGGAATATTGATTAAGTCATTGGTCTTCAAATAATATGATGTTTATAAATTGACTGGGGTATACGATATTCACTGTGGCATTTTTACAAAATTACATAAAGCCAATATCAAGTGTAGCACCCTACAGGTAGGTGCTAGGTAAAATATGGTGGGCTTTGTCTGCCTAACAGCAGAGCCATGTTTTCTTTTGTGTAGGTAGGTTGTCAAGTGTGTCTGCTGAGAGGGGAATCTCCTCACTGGCCCTGTGAGAGGCTTCTCATTGGGCAGTGAGGGAGACCCAATCAGGGGACACATCCAGGCTTGTAACTACCCCAGGAGGCAGATTGTGCTGCAAAGGATTCTGGGAGTGGGTATAAGTTTGGGGGTGGCACATGACACAATGTCTTTGGCGGGAGCAGAGTCCCAAGAGGGAGAGTGCGGCTGTCTCTCCTCCTGTCTGAGGAAGGTGGATGTCTCGGGGTGTCGCCTGAGTGTCCAGAGCGTGCTGAGTGAGCTGAGGGGATCCGGTGTGCCGAGAGCCTGCGGAGAGAGAAAGGGGTCCAGTCCCAGGAAAGCCTACACAGGTCGTGAGTACTGAGGATTGCCCCTGGGGTTCTGCCTGAAGTTAGAGGGGACCACTCTGGAAGAGGTTTTGGGATCCAGTGCCAGCTAGTTGTGGAGGGGGTGCCTAGGTTGAGGACCTCAAAGCTACAGAGGGGGTACATAGTCAGTGGACCCTGAAGAGTTGAAGTTAAAGGGGGGCACCTGCAGTTGGGCCCTGAACTGTACAGAGTGTGTGAGTGGCAAGTTCAGCTATACAGAGTTCTGCTTCATACTACCTCAAGCTGGCCAAAGCGGGGGGCGGGGGGGGGGGGGTGGAGGGCAGTATTCAGTGACTTCCACAGCACAACAGTGTCAGGAGTTCTATAGTTCTCAGTCCTTCAATCTTCTGGGCTAATAGTCGAGGATTCAGCACTTCTGTGTTCTACAGGATATTTACAGTGTTAGAGAGCGTTGGCTGGTGCCTGCTGGCGTCAAGGAAGCGCCAACGGGCATTTTTCAGGAGTAAAGTCCCACATGTAATTAGTTGAAGCCTCAAGGAGTATCCCACTCATTCCCTTCTCCCATCCCCTTTAAATCAAATAAATACTACAAACAAAGATGCCGGAGTTGTCATTGCTTCAGTTGTCACACCCAGGGTCACAGCTCACAGGGGCTGAAGAGAGTGCCGGTACTAATGGCAGACCCTCATCAGGCCCCAGGCCTGGAAACCTTGCTACACATCTTTATAGAGACAGTAGTCTATATTTACTAAGGAATATTAGTACAGCTATTTAAAAAGCATGACTTCTTGACTTCTGTGATATATCTACTGGAGCATATTTAGAATGGCAAATTTTAGGGATCATTACCTGCAGTATTTGTTGGCTAATGGCATGATCGTGATGACAATGTCAAATTGTATCTGAAAATGAACCCTATTGCACTAGAGTTTATTTAAAAAGGAGTTCTGCACTAGTTTAAATATGCTAAAAAATAATACTAGAGCTGATCACTCTCCTATATAGCACTCTAATATCCAAACTAACCCCAGAACCTCTAGAATATATGGGAACAAGATCTACATATGGCAATAGATCAAGGCAATAGATCAAGAAAACTGGGATCAAATTTGGAACACCAATAAGTCCTGTTTTCACAATGCAAATGCAATTCAAACCAACTACAGTACTACTCTGATGGCACATGGTACCTACTAGATTAGCATGTGCTAATCATGGTGCATCATGTCTGTTTCCATGGTTGTTCGGTCCAATGGTTCATTTCTTCATGTCTGGTGGACTTGCCCAGTAGCTCAAAGCCTATGGCGGTAAATACAGTATATCATAACTGTAATATCTCTTTGCAGAAGGAATTTCCTACAAAGCCATTCGAAACCTCAATCAAAAACCTGATAGGATATCCAAATATCAGTTTATGTTTAGTTTGGATGCCTTTAACCTCTATCTGGTTAAATCTTGAATGCATTGGTCAACCAGAAACTGAAAGCCAGACTTCAGGGCAATATGTCTAAATTTCATCATGTTTGGAAACCATGGAATTCCTACTACCTACCTGGAGGCTTTGACCGCCACCTCCTGGATCTTATATTCTATGACAATTGGGGACTGTGGATTATTTTTGGTCGACGCCACCCCCCCCCCTTCTTTCTCCAAACCCTCCAGTCATTCCTTCTCCATTGTTTCTCCTGTTAGTATCCTTTTGACTGCTCTTCTTAGTTATCTTCTTTTCTCTAATGACTATTTTAATAGTCCACAAAAGTTCTGAAAATGATCGCACTATTGACATTGCTTTGACAGTGTAAAAATGTGCAACTATTGGCCATGTGCTACGTCAAATTCTGTACTGCATAGTATTTGTCTATTCTAATTTCAAAAAATAATAAGTGTGACAGACCTGACAGGGGCTTTTGGAGAGGACTAGGGGCAAGCCTCCTATGCACTGATTATGGCCCATGGAGAGAGCAGATCATTCTCTAATGATAGACAATTACTTAATGGACGCTGAGAGCGGACTACTTCTCTGAATAAGGACAATAAAGTTTTCCTTCTGGAGTGGATGTAAAGAGGAAAATTAATCTTGAACAGGTTATTAGTCAGAGAGAATATGGTGGCCCTCTTGCAGACTGGGTTGGAGAGCTTCCTTCAAATGGGACAGAAATATTTACCAACAATATCCCTTAAGAAATCTATGAAGATAAATTACTTCCACCTTTTCAGACTGCTGGAATACTGTAAGAGTTTGTCTCATGGACTGTGGTAGACTTTTTTGCCAGATAGTGTGAGGTGGGTTGGGATTTGTTATGTGTTTATTGTTAACATCTCTAGCGGTATGATTCTGTCAGGAATTCTGTACCAAAAGCGGTACAATTCTTTGCATGGAAATTTTGCGTTATGTATTAAAGGCCTACAATTCTTAGTAATTACTGACTTAAAACTTACCAAAACAAGACTCTAGTAGACATCCCAGATGTGATGAATTTGAAACACAAACACATGAATCATAATCTAATCAATAATAGAATTTTATTCAATAATGCAATGAAAAATAATGAAATTTGTCAAAGAAATTCAATACACATCCTGAGTGTGAAACAGTTTGAAGCATGGAACTAGACAAAGTCCGACGTTGCAATCTGGACAATAGTACCTTGTTTCCTTTCGGACTTTTCTTCCATTGCCATCCTTCTTAGAACAGCAGGCGACGCACATCCTGGTAGGCGCTAACTTTTTTGGGGTGGGCGGTACAAAGTCCACAAAATGGCCTGTCAGGCGTTCTGGATTTGCAACGTCAACAGCGCGTCGTCCGGGTCTGTTAGCAGATACTGATGATGGCGTCGGGTGGTTGACAAAAATCTGCTCAGCCACCTTCCAGATAAAGTCCGAATGAACAAGGGGTATGGTAGTGTTGGCTTTGTAAAGGATATAGGCGTTCCAAAGGCACTGTTCAAGGAGATGCCTAAAAATCTTTTTGTAGTATTTTTTTTGTTGCTTCCGCATCGCCGGGTAAAAGGTCATTGCCTGATCGGCTCGGTCAACACCTCCCATCGTGTGATTGTAGTCGATCACGACTTGCAGCTTCAGCATATCTGTTCCGTGTTTTGTGCGGACCATGGCAGTGGAGGTGCTGTGCACGGTGCTCATGAGACACACGTCCTTTTTGTCTCGCCACCGCATTGCCATCATTTTACCCCTTTGAAAGGCAACCATCTCTCCTTTTTTTAGCTTTTTCCTGCTAAACATTGATGGCATGTCACGCCGGTTTGGCCTAACAGTACCATACCCATCTGTTTTGTTTAGGAGCAAAACTTCATAAAGTTCCGGAGAGGTGTAAAAGTTATCTGTTGTCACGCAATATCCCTGGTTCAGCAGTGGGTCCAGCAGTGAAAGGACAGAGGATGGGGCCATCCCATAGCCGCTGTACTTGGGATTGAACTTTGTACCTTTCCTGGTGTAAATTATAGCATTCCATATATATCCTGTGGACGACTCACAGAGCATGTAAAATTTGATCCCGAACCACGCTCTTTTGGATGCAATAAATTGGATCCAGCTCAGGCGTCCCTTGTAGGCCATGAGACTTTCGTCCCACACTGACATACCTGTCTGGCACATAGGTCCGCTGGAAGTTGGTGACAATCATTTGGCACACCTCCCAGATTTTTTGAGTTTGGGCGCAGGATGCGTGGCCTCATCAAACTCCTCGTTGTTGGCAAAATGCAAATTTTTCATGATCAGAGAAAAACGGTACTCGGACATCACTGTGCCAAAAAATGGAGTGGCCAGCATCTTATTGGTGGTCCAATACCATTTCTGGAGCGGTTTCCCCACCACCCCCTGAAGGATGATGAGTCCCAGAAACTTCCAGATGTCCTCTTTACTGACCGGTTCCCATTTTCTGGATGGGGAAAATCTGGCACGCAGCGTAGCGGATTGCTGCTCATGGTAGCGGTTGGTTTCAGTGACTATTTTTAGAATTACCTCCTCAGTTAGAAATAACTTCAGGTACGCCAGAGGGTTGTCACACTCCACATCAACCTTCATCCCAGGAGATCCAGTAAAACGGAATCTCGGGGGCGCTGCCTGGTCCGTATCGTTGTCTAAAGGGCACCAAGTGGGCACATCACTTAGGTCAGGTGCGGGATCATCGGCATCACTTTCTCGATCAGTGTCGGTGTCAGAGTCAGATGACAAATCTCCACACGACTCACTGTCACTCTGTTCTGCGAGCAGCTCCGTGTCGCTGCCGCTGTCGCAGTCGCTCATCTCATCCAAAAGCGCATATGCAGGACAGCGCTTTTTTGATGCCATTTTCAAATTATTTTATTTCTCACAAATGACAATGGCAAGGGGCACTGAGAGGGCACTGTGTCTTTTACCAAAGTAATACAGTGTAATCCTCTCAGATTACACTGTATCACCTCCTTTTTATGTTTGTGTTGGTGCAACATTTGAATTTCCCTCCCTAGTTCCGCTCCCATGCAGCATTGCTGCTGCAGGGAACGGAACCAGGAAGTCTTCAGACCGACAGACGAGCGGCGGGGATCTCGGCTGGCGGTCACAACAATGAGAGATCATCGCTGGATCGCCAGGATAAGGTAAGACACACCGCTGCGCTCTCTGCACATTCACCCCGAGCGTGACTCGGGGATACCGATAACAGCAGGAAAATTCTACCCCGAGTCACGCTCAGGGCTACCGCTAGGCAGGTTATGTAACTATTGTTCTATTGTTTTTGTCTGTTTGAGCACTTTAACTTGTTATGGAACTATTTTGATATGTTATGTTTTATGCTTATAATAATGTGTATTGTACAGTACTTTGTATTCAGGGTTGTAGGTGCCGAATGATCTGGTCACCTAGGCTGGTTTAAAGCGGTAGTATACCGATTATTGTGACTTTTACCTACAGGTAAGCCTATAATAAGGCTTAACCTGTAGGTACAATTAATATCTCCTAAACCTGCACAGGAGGGGCTGTGTGTGTCCCTAGGGGCGTGATTCTTACTGTGATTGGCTGTGGCTTGAGCTGTAGGGACACTGATCAACGGTCCTACATTGTAGAACCGTGTGATCAGTGTTTTTACACCGAGGAGAATGACAGGTGGCTTGTTTACACAAGCCGCCTGACTTTCTCCCTCTCCCCCGACGATCGCCGAGTGACCGGCGGACATCGGGTCCGCCAGTCACACGCGCGGGGGGGTCCGTGACCGCGCGGGAGCGGGAGCGCGCCTCCGCGGGCGCGGGCTCGCTCCCCAGAGCCTCACAGGCTAGCGACGTAGACCTACGTCGCTCTGCCTGTGAGGGGCTGACTGCCGCAGTAAATATACTGTGAGCAGTCGGCAAGCGGTTAAGGGACACAAGCTATATACATCCAGTATATACACACTTTTCTTCTTCTACCTCCAGCACAGACTTGCTTGTAGAGCTACAACTCCCAGGACCAGCTAGTGCTGATTGTTTGATCCTTGTGAACGACCTTTGCAGGCAGGGACTGCGGGCCCCCTCAGTAGTGCAGCAAAAAGGTTTTTGGTGTTCGCCATCCTTTTTCTGTGGAGACTGCTCCCAATACCACCTCTTCAGGCCCTGCCAGCTAGCCTCGCTGCAGCTGCCCCTTTCACTACCCCTCCTGGCTACTACTCCACAGTCCTCCCAGACCGACTCTTCATGACCCAGACTGACCTGGACTGAGTATTTGAGGGGGCCTGCCCCCTGCCAACCCTTCTGTTGGGAATAGGTCAGGACCCTCAAAATATTCCAGCTAGCTTCTCCTAATCTACTTGCCAGAGCAGCTGCTGTTGATTCATCCAGTCTACCTAAATCACTCACCCGACCCAGAAAAACACACAGGCTAAAAATTGACCTACACCAACACAAAAAAACATTCTATTCTAGCACTCTAGCAATGCTAGGGGGTGCTACACTAACTATATTAACTAATAACTATTTATGATTATACCCATAGGGCATGTTTTCTGTGACATTACTACTGGAGGCATATTCAATGTGGCGTTTAGTCATTGAGCATGTATGGGGTGTTGACATAAAGGCAATTGTAAATTTTGTATGGCTTTGAAATCTAACGCCTCAGTCTATATTTAGTAAGGTATGTTCATGGCGGTATTTATGGGTAATCTCCTCTGTGACTTTACTACCAGGGGCATATTCAATAAGACATTTATTTGGGGCTTAGCCATTGTGCATAAATGGGTTGTCATAAAGACATCTGTAAATTTTGCATGACTTTGACACCTAATGCATTATTCAGTATTTACTCTGGAATATTGTATTAGTGCACATATTCTGAGAAATATTCATGATATTATTTATAGGTCATCTTCTTTGTGACTTTACTACCAGGGGCATATTCAATGTGGCATCTAGCTGGGGTTTAGTTAGTGAACATGTATGGGTGGCAAACTGGCAATAAATCTGTAAATTGTGTATGAATATGAAACCTAATGGGTTAATCCTGCACTTAAGATTTCATATTTTAAACTGAGATAAAACCTGGAGCCTATTCTCAGGAATATGATAATCGTATTTTAGGTATGAAAGTGACTCAGATTTCTGCCTAAGGATAGAGCTGTGGAAGATCCTAGATGGTAACATTCTCAATTCAGCATTTTCCAGGTAGTGAAGGTTGGCTTTTTTCATTATGTTACGTGTCGTTAATTATACGAAATCATGAAGGAACTTTACACTCTGATGCACTATAATGTGATCTTAGCAAAAATTGCACTCATAAATTTAAAAGGCAATCAAGAACCAAGTGGAAAGGGAACAGCCTTCCAGAGGCCTGCAGGGACTGAGAGAGGAGTAATGAAGAGGCTACTGTAAGACGGCACCCGCAGGGAGAAGATATATGCTGGAGATGTGTCCAAAGGGGGGTGGTGCTGTACTAATCAGATTATGATTAATAACTCTGCTGTCCTCCACCCCCTCCCAACAGTGGATTCCATAGAAATTCCATCAGAATATGTGTGTATGTCAAATATAAACGTTATTCTTAAATCTTTGATAGAATTATATGATACCATAGAATTATCAGAATTTGCTGAAATTCACAAATCCATAAAATGATCAAATGTTAATTAAGGGCAGCTCACACGAAGGACCCCTTCACACAGGCCTGTATCCATTTTTGCTCAGCAGGGGATCCATCCACTGATCCCCTGGCGAGCTAAGCAAATCATTTGGGTGCAGTGTGGTGAGGTGGAATAACACATTTAATCCAAGTGCAATGAAAGGAATTGTATTGAAATAATACAGAAACAGTTCACAAATAACCCAGTGGGAAGGCAACCTATGGTAGGCTATAGATGGTGCAAATGTATTTTCTGCAACCACCAGTTGCAGGAAAGACAATTGCATGATTCCCCCATCAACACAGACAGTGGTGACAGGGGAATCCCTCCTGCCGGGCAATTGTCTGCTCCTGGCATGGGGGCGGAGGACGGGTGGGGAAAAGCGTCCCAGCCGGTAGAAGACACTGATTATTGCTAGTGGCTATAGTAGCCACTAGCGATAATTGCGAGTATTCCCGGCAGGCTGGTTGTACCCAAGTTGAGCGTTCGATTCAGCCTTCACACACACCTTTCACTTACCTATAAGTTTATTAATTCACTAATCAATGATGTATTTTATTAGCTTATGAATTGTGTTAAGAATTGTTCACGCACCTTTTCTGATATTTGTTTTTGTTTTGTTTTGCGAAATACAGTGAGTGAATAATGTTTCTACTGAGTTTTGGATACACTTAGCGCAGAATATTTATTTTTGTTATAATCAAGAACGCTGACAGTTCCAACAGGGTGTAGAGATCTGGATGCAGCCAAAGTGTCACCATCTATAGAGAAATGAAGAATGTGGCCTGGCCGTCTTGTGCCCAAGAGACAGGTGTCCAGAGAAGTAGCAAGCCTTATGCTTTCCCTCCTTACCAGGAACCCTTGTTTGCCATTAGTTCTGTCTCTATCCGGCGGAATACGTGTCCCTACTCTAATAACTCACAAATGCATGTCAGATCTGGCAGCCAGGGCTTTAAATAGGCTCTGCCTGACCCAAGATGGCTGCCAAAGTTACATTCCCCAGTGACCCGGGAAACCATAGAGGAACTATGTTCCTCCTGACTTCCTTTCAAACTGCAGTGCCACTGCGAAAGAGCATTACCTGCAGTGGAAAGGTAGACTGCACCTGCCTACACATCGGTACATGACAGGACCATGCCTGTTTCGCTTATGCAGAGTGGACTTGGACACAGCCCGCTCTGCTCTATGGGCAGCCAGATGTAAACAAACTGGCTGTCTATTTACACCCGGCTGCCCACCAATTCAGTCCGGCCAGCCAGAAGAAAACAGATCCCCTTCTGGTTTCTTTTTTGCTGGATCAGATTGGAACAGGGGTAGCCAGGTGTAAACGGACACAGTCCAGGTTTCATCCAGCGCTCCATAGAGGAGAATGGAGTGTCCAATCTGATCCGGCTGAAAAATGAACAGCCAGGCCCGATCTGGGATCTCTTGTGTAAAAGGGGCCTTATAGAGAAATATGTAGGATGCCATTGCTGATTTACTTCTGAAAAATGCTAGTTGCCTGGTCGTATCAGCTGGAATATCTTCTAAAGTACAGGTACAGCCCTCTTTTTTTTCGAAGGGGTTATGACAAAAAGCCCTCCCCAAACAGGATATTGTGCTAAGCCTGTAGGTAAATAAGAGAACCAGAACCTTCACTAAGTGGAAGAGTGGGTTTGATTAAAAAAAATGGCAGTGACTCCACCCAGGACAGAGCTTCTGAACAGAGGGGATTCCCTTCCTGGGAAATGAACCAGTAATCTAATCAAAGTAATTGGGAGAAGAGGAACTACTGCAGTCGCAAATAACATTAAGCATTTTGATATTTGCAGAACTGCTCATAAAATGCCCACTGCTGGCCTCAAGCGTGAGGGCTCTTGAGAACAGTACAGGGTGCTATGAAATTTGCAGGAAGCTATGTACAGCACCCTGCCGGCGCCATACATACTCTGGGCCCACCGGATAATCCACTGGCACCTCAGCAGGCCAGTATGCCCCTGACCATAACATCTTTGGAACAGGAAGTGAAGGGAAATCACCCTAAAGGCACACTCCCTACTCTATTCAAAACTAGAAAGAAAAAAAATTGGCCTTACAAACAATATAAATGTGAAGGCACCCCTAGGTTCCATAGTTCCATAGTTAGTCAGGTTGAAAAAAAGACACAAGTCCATCTAGTTCAACCAATAAAAAAAGAAATAACAAAAAATAAATCATGCAATCCCATATACACAATCCTATACCCGCAGTTGAACCAGAGGAAAGCGAAAAACCGCAGCAAAGCATGATCCAATTGGCTACAGCAGGGGGAAAGATTCCTTTCTGATCCCCCGAGAGGCAATCAAATTTTCCCTGGATCAACTTTACCTATAACTGTTAGTACATATTATGTACATTTATGAAAGAATCCAGGCCTTTTTTTAAAGCAATCTACTGAACTGGCCAGAAGCACCTCTGGAGGGAGTCTATTCCACATTTTTACAGCTCTTTCTGTGAAGAAACCTTTCTGTATTTGGATATTAAATCTCTAGACATAAAGAAGGTCCCTTGTCCTCTGTGATGACCTTAAAGTGAATAACTCAACACCAAGTTCACTATATAGACCTATTATGTAGTTGAACATGTTGATCATATCCCCCCTTAATCTTCTATTCTCAAGAGAGAATAAATTCCTTTCCTGTAATCTTTCCTTATAGCTGAGCTCCTCCATGCCTCCTATCAGTTTGATTGCCCTTGAGACTTTCTCCAGGTCCCCGATATCCTTTTTGAAGACTGGTGCACAAAACTGAATTGCATATTCAAGACAAATGAAGGACTTTTTTATTGTATGTTCAAAGAGATGATCGTAGCATGCGCACTCACAACGATGTTAGTAGGAACATCTAAAATAATGAAGATGAATTTATTTGACAAAGATCTAAGAATGCAGTGGTATTCATTTCTAGGAATTCATAAAGCCATAATTCAGGATGTTGCTCAAGAAACTGGTTACACAACTGCTGTCAATTATTTATCAGGAAATACTATTAAATAATCAGCAGAACCTGCATAACATGTTAACAAGGTTCTTGTTAGGGCCCCAACTTACTGAGAAACCTTGCTGTCATGTTACCAGCAGAAAAACTACAGCCATGGCAGAGCATTCATCTGATGTGAGGTACTGTCACCCAATGCATTAAAGATACTGGAATACAGGTGACAAGCACGGATATTCAAGATCATAACTGCTCCAGACAGAGACACCCCCAGGCAGTGAGGAACATCTGCCTAGTTCCTGCGAACAGGTTATCTGGAGTGAGGATGAGCAGTTACCCAGAATAAAGTGAGCCCAACTGCCGCAGTTCACTTTAAGAGGTGTAGGTTGTAGAGCTACCATTCTGATCCACAATAGAGAAAAAAAAGAAGAGGGGAATGAGAGAATCCCACAAATCAATGGGGTCTCTCAACCTCTCAAGTAAATTGGGACTTTGTAGGCTACTAGTAGGTGCTGATCTTGGTGGGAACAAATACAACAGTCATTTAAAATAAAATATATATCATTTATTTCACATAGACATACAAAATATAACAATAGTCATGTGTTCAATAAAACATGATAAATACATGCACATGAATAGTAAGACAGAGTTAGTTAACCACTAGAGCCCCAATGCCTCTAAATAACTAAGGCAATTTATACGAGGTATATGACAAATCCTGATAAATCATGATGAGAGATCATACAGATATGGGGTTCACTTGTGGTAAACGTGGAATCGCAACGCGTTTCGCTTGGTCGCTTCCTCAGGCGATTCCTTAAAGATTGTATACAGAGCAGGTATTATAAACATGCTTAACCCCTTGGTCAAGATGGGCTGTCCAATTCATGTGCGGACATATCACACATGACTCCACTGGTTTGTCCCTTATTAGCCGCCAAGCATATATTGGTAGTCACAAATATGGTAATGGAAAGTATCCGTTTGTTGCAGAGGAATCAGTCTATCCAGTGCATACCTCACTTTAAGGCAGATGCTAAAAGGGAATACTGTTGCCAAAAGAGGAACCCAGTCCTATGTGATACCACCAACCGCCTCTCCTCACGGAGCTTACGCTGTCAAAGTAACAAAACATGCACATACTCATACATACAGTGTGTGCATCTTCTTGGATCAAGAGTGACAAAGCAAAGAGAGTAGAATACCGTGGAGGCACTCCAACCAAAGTCAAACCAAAGAGTTCTCCGCTGCATCTCTACTCTTCCACATTGGAAATGTATCTAGAACCATAACAATGCACATATCATCCCTCATTAAGTTACATACATCAGCAGTCGTCAACCAGTGGTCCACAAGACAATTTTGGTGGTCCCAAGGGGTTATGCTGCAAATCAACATTGTGGTGGATGTATAATGCCCAATGTTGTTTCCAGTGTTGTTCTCAATGCTCGCTGACAGTATTGATACCTGATCATTCCTCTGTAGTTCTGGCTCCTGTGAACTCAGAAGGAGGCACTGGGAGTAGTGCAGAGAGTGGAGAGTGAATAAGAAGGGGATTTCCAATGACAGCACTGATCGCAGACTGTGGGAGGGAGCAACGATTTCGAGCACATGGCTGGATAAGGTGGGGAGATCCAATGATGAGTCTATGTAAGGCAGCAGTATGATGCAGAGTTCCGGGGGCAGAGAGCCGGAGCATTGTGTTTAAGGCAGCAGTGTGATCTAGGGGAAGGGGGCAGAAAGCCAGAGCATTGTGTGCATAAGGCATGAAAAATTAATGTTAGCGGTCCCCGGGATTCAAAATTGTGAGGTTAGTGGTAAATAAGGTCTGAAAGGTTGGAGACCACTGACATAGATGGTCAATTTCCATTATCAGTCTGCCAAGCCACATTGCAAAGCATATCAAACCAAGGCTGCCAACCACAGAGATATTGGTTGGTAACAAGCCCACCTTCTCCCACTCTCTGCACCTTTTATTGGCTACCAATATGAGTATGCGCAAACTCACTGGCCAACAGGAAAGTGTGCAGCTTAGAAGGTGAACCATGGATCTAGCTATGTCTGCCTAACAAGCTTTGCAGGTTTTGTAGTAAGCCGGGTACTCTGAAGTTTAAACAAGGATGCAAGCGCCACCTATCATAAGCAGCTGAGGCAATAAACCCCTACCCCCGCAGCCGGCAGCTGCTAGCCGCTCGTATAGATGCCCCTTGTATATGTGTGTCTGTAGAGCAGGGAACAGGACCGGTGCTAGACTATTTTGCGTCCTAGGCAAGACCAGCTAATTGCGCCCCCCCCCCCCCCAAAAAAAAAACTGTACATATTGCCCTCCTTTCCTCCACATAATGCCCCCACCTTTAACCCTACACTCCCCTTCCTTTATACACTGCCCTCTTGAATCCTACACTCCTCTTGCTGTATACACTGCCCTCCTTTAACCCTACATCTCCCTTCCTGCATACACTGCCCTCTTTTAATGCTACACCCACTTCCTGCCCACACTGCCCCCCTTTATTGCTACACCCCTTTTAACCCTACACCCCATCCCTTCCTATACACACTGCCCCCTTTAACCCTACACACCCCTTCCTGTACACACTGCCCCCCTCTCGAGAGGTAACATCCACCGGGGATAAGGAGGTGACAGGAGAAAAATGTGGCACTGACCATGGCTGCACCCTAGGTGGCAGTACGCCCTAGGCGGCTGCCTAGTTCGCCTAGTGATAGCACCGGCCCTGGCAGGGAATGCCTCAGTAACTTGTGGCTCGCAGTGTGCAGTGACAGCTTCCTGGTGGGATAGGTCAGTTGGGTCCAGACTAGGATCCAAACACGCCCGAGTTTATCCATATTCTTGATCACAACATTTTTATTCAGGTTTTCAGTAATATGAATTATAAAGAAACTAGTATGGAGCTTCCACACTATAACAAACTATCCTACCAGCTAATCTAAATGCTGTTTAAAGTGTATCTAAAGGCTGAACTTTTGTTTTAGTTTTGGATAAAGTAGGTAAGGGTTCAAAACCCCTGTCTGTATCCCTGTTAGGGAAAAAGTCTAACATTTTGATTTCTCACCAGAACAGGAATAAAGTGGAGAACTTCTAATGTGGACACTTGTTCTAGTGACAACTTGTCTATTGGCAGGCAGATGTAAATGGACCCTTCACATTCCTTTAGTCCCATGTCTGTCCAGGTCTAAAAAAATGAAAAAAGGTTTACGTCCTTTTCTGGACCTATATGTGACAGCTCAGAGGTAACCCAATGCAAATGGATCCAAATTTACATCCAGCCTCCCATATCTAATATGACTCCAGAAAGCTCAATTTTTAAATAGAGCTTAAAGTGAAATGTCACCCAAAGGGGGAAGTTCCACTTGTTTGCCTTATCCCCCTTGTATTTAACTATTGGCAAGGGGGAGAGCGGGTACCTGGTTTTGACAGGTATCTGCTCCCCCTCCGGTCATATCGCTGTGGTGAGCTGATCGGGAGTTTGGCCCCCTCCCTTTACCAACAGCCTTCTAGGACACATCACAGGTTCCAGAAGACTGTGGAACCACTTACAAAGTGCATCTGATTGAAGAATCAGCTCGGATGAGGACATGGCTGAATCCCTGGACAGGTAAGTGTCCTTATATCAAAAGTCTGCAGCTACAGTATTTGTAACTGTTAACTTTTAATTTTTGTAGGGGAGACTGGAGCTCCTCTTAAAAACTGAGGAAACACAGATGTCAGAAAAGTGACATACATCCTTTTCTGCTCCAACTAAGCAGGTCACTGATCCCCTGCTGAACTGACCAGATGTGAAATGGGCCAAACAGACGGGGAAAAAAGCTAACAGAAGTTTCAACCCATCCTCCCTTTGTGCATTTATAGGTATTGGGGCAATGGTGCATGACTTGGCTCAGAAATGACCAGACATGTACATTTTATTACCCATGCAGCTCTTGGCTGTGTTCCTACATGCCTCTCATCTTGTTACCTACTACAGAATTACAGCGTACAGTTAGAGTGATCAGTGTAGAGGGGAGACTGAGTAAATGCTTTCTTCTGACCTGCAGCAAACTGATAACATTATCCTCCTGTCTGTCAGCCTAGGAAAGGTGGGTGAACTGGAAATCAAGGATTGCTTTGTAATAATAAGGTAACCATTTTGAAAAATAATCCCAGCAAATGACCACATCGACTTGTAAATAGACTTAAAATAAAATAGACTTAAAATAAAATCTTGAAAGTGGTTCTAACGCCTAAACATTTTTTTACCTTAATGCGTTTCTTGCATTAAGGTTAAAAATGTCTAGGCAGTAGTATGCCCCCTTGCCCCACTTACCCAAGTCCTCATTAGATCCATCGCTTTGCACGTCTGCTCCTCTTCTCTCCTCTCACTTCCTTGTCTCGCTGGGTTTGCTGAGGCAGCAGGAGCCATTGGCTCCTGCTACTGTCAATCAAAGACAGTGGCGACAGGGGGCAGGGCTGAGCCCAATTGCCTCTTTTTATGGGGGCACTTGCCGAAGAGGAGGAGCCAGGAATGCCGGTGGGGACCCAAGAAGAGGAGGTTGGAGGCCTCTCTGTGCAATTCCATTGCACAGAGCATGTAAGTATCAGCCCCCGTTCACATAGGGGCGATCCGACTTCGGGTGGCGACCTCCGAGGTCGCGGTGCGAGCAGCGCGTCGCGACCTCGGAGCGGCCGCCACGGACTTCATAACATTGAAGTCTATGGCGGTCGCCTCCTGGTCACCCCAAAGAAGCTCCGGACCCTTTTTCTAAGTCAGAGCGACTTGTGTCGCTCCTATTAGAACGGGTCCGCAGCTTCCCTATGGGAAGCGACCTGCGGCGACCTGTGAGGCGACCAGGTCGCCTCACAGGTCGCCTTAATGTGAACGGGGGCTTAACCTGTTTATTTAAAAAAATAAAACAACAATCACTGTAATTGTATTTTTTAAATTCAAGCTGTACATGTACTTTAAAGTATAGGCAAAACTTTTTCTTTTTTTTCATTTTGGATAGAGTAAGGGAGGGTTATAACCCCTGTCAGATTTTTTTTTCTCCATCTGTGTCCCATTGCGGAGATATCCCTTCACTTCTTGTCCCATAGCCAAACAGGAAGTGAGAGGAAATCCCTGCAAATTAAGGACATTCCTTGGGGACCTCCCAGGTCACGAGAACTAATGTCCCCATTGGAAGATTTCTCCTCTATTACTTTTTTGGGGACAACCAAAAATGTATGATTTTCTTTTACTTTCACTTTCAATGATAATGGTAAACAGGACAAATAGAGAGGGTGAATCTCCCTCATGGGGGCACAGACAGCAATAAAAACTGACAGGTGTTCCAATCCCTCTCCACTTCATCCAAAACTAAAAAAAAAAACATTTTGCCTTTAGTTATACTTTAACTTGAGTTAGTATTAGCCTTTTGTCACCCATATACAACAGCTCAGAGTAGAGCAAAAAGCAACGAAAACAGCTTGTAGGGTAGGTGGGTGGTACTTCCTCCATGTTCCCCTCCTCATTGGGTGCCAAATGTGGGTCACATGACATAGGAGTCCTATCCTGGGGTGGGTTCTTTAGGCTATGCTAGTCATTGAACGGGGTCACTATCCTTGAATTTGGGGTAAATGTTTGCCTGAAAGCTTGCTCACCAATGTCCAGGACCATGCAGGAGCTGCGGTCATGTGTACAGTCAAACATTAAGGCAGTTTCCATTTACATAAGCATGGGATATCTGGGTTGCCTCTGTGGGAACAAGTCCTCTGGGGATGCCTCCACGGGATCTGTCCCCCTCCTTTATTTCATTCTACTGGCCTAATGAGAGCATCTGCAGAGTAGAGGCAGATTGGGTGGTGCCATTCTGGTTATGCCTATACCACTGAGCTTTGTACAAATTAGACGTCTTGGTTGCCAAGTAAATAGAATTGTGATTATGGCCTTTTGAAATTTTTTTTGGTGTCTTTTCTGTTACCTTATAAGCCTGGGTATGCCCAATAGGCTTTGTTATGTATCGTAAATGTAAAATACCTAATAAAAAATATCTTTAAAAACATTAAGGCGGTTTCCCAACTCAGTGATGAGCCACATGCGTGCAGTACCCAACGTTCTTAAGCTGCTTTGTCTCATTTCCTACACACTTTAATTGATATATGTGTTGCATTCGGAAGGACAGGCTGAGCCTCTGCCCACTCCACCAGGCAGTGTACTTCTGTTACCTCAATGCCCGTAACAGAATGGGTTCCTGACGAGCACATAGCGTGGACCTCATGCGTGCTCTCACTTAACTCTTCTTTTTCCCATACCGGTGACCACAAGAAAGGGACATCTAGGGAAATAGTCAAAGCACTGACCCCCTTTGCTACTGGAGAACCGGTCACCTAACCAGGTAGCAAGGCAACAACTGGTTGTGTTTTTTCCCTTGCGATTACACATGGCAGCTATCTCTTCCTTTTTTTCTTTTTGAACGAACCTCTGTCGTAGTGATGTTGCACATACCCCATATTGTGGTTATGGACCCAAGTTCTTTAGTAACATGCCAAGACCAGACCTCACATGCACCTCTTTGAATAACTTCAGACCAGGCTCTGAGCAGTTTAACCAACTTTTACTGTACACTTGGCACAACAAGTATAAAGTGCAAAAACGCCCTTTTCAATGTTGCCAACCTACCAAAGTGAAATTTATTGACACGACACCCAAAATTTACTGGCAGGGCCAAGTTTTTACTGGCATTTCCAAAAGTTGCAAAATTACAGTTTTAAAGCGGAGTTCCGGCCACAAAATCGACATAACCGATTTTGTGGCCATCGGCTTGATTTTCGTCACCTGAAAAGGAAATGGATAGTTAGGATTTTTTTTTTTTTTTTTACTTACCTTGTAATTGTAGAAAGATATACTCACCTGTCTTCCTCCCTCGGCGGCCGCGGTTTCCGGTTTGCAATGATTCCTGTGAGCTGAACGTCATCGCTCCCAGGAATCAATGCGATGGCAACAGCCCCGCTAGTCACTTCCGGTGCGACGCCGCATTCCTTGCTAAACAGCTTCTGGGCGCCGCACCGGAAGTGACGAGAGGGGCCGGTGAAGGCGCATTCTGGGACAAGAAGACGCGGAAGAGGACGCAGAAGAGGACCGCGATGGCTTCAGCTGCCCACAACAGAGATGGAAATGCTGGAGAAGAAATTTTAAAAGTGAGTATTTCTTCTTGCAGGTAAGTGCTAACCGGGACACATCAGAGGCTATCCATTGTGGAATGTACTAGCCCTGACTGTCCCGGGGGTATGTTTATTGGAATTTTTTTTTTTGTGGCCGGAACTCCGCTTTAAGTGCAAATTTCAGTATTTAGGCTACAAACAAGTACAATATGAAATTAGCAATATGATTTAAAGTAGATATTAAAGGCAGAAAACATTTCTTATTTTATTTTTGATATAGTAAGTAGCTCATGGGTAGGACTCAGGAGGGCAAGAAATTAGAATGGGCAGGCGCACACACATGAAATTGACTCTCACAGTGACACTGACAGCAGTGTGCAGCAGCACAGATAACAAACACGACATGTTCCCTCCTGAGTCACAATGACAATCTCTCTCCACGTCAGGTGGTCTTGCTCCTGGCTTGCCTTGCTCTCGTCCCACAGGCCCGCCCGCGGGGCTCTGACCACTCTGCTCGGCTCCCTTGCACCATGACATCACATGATATGCTCAGGTACCACCCCGCCAGACCCGCCCCTGCTGCCCCAACACACCGTAGGAGGCACTTGGATGTTCTTGGCCGGGCGTCACAGCCATATTTTTTACTGGCTACCTATTCCTATCACTGGCATTTACTGTCAGTAGAAAAGATGGTTGGCAACACTGGTCTTTTTCCTAACTAAACCTAACTGTGGCTGCCCCAGGTTACATGCACAGGTGAAGTCTCTTTGAGAAAAGTCCATGCTCGGCAATGTTTGAACAGAGAAATCCATGTTCCTGGGTTCTTTCGGCGATTCGACATTGAAAGGCAGACCACAGTTCCCAGCAAGTCTCTGGTTGTGTGTGTTCCCCATGTGTTTCTCCAAGTGTTCTCCCGGAGCCCCTTAGGATCTGGACCACTTTCCTTTTATAGAACACGGGGGGGGGGAGGCTGAACCCTAGAGAAAGCCTGCAAACACACTGGAAAAAAGCGGCCAAATATTAACCTTTCCCCCCAACCTGGACAACCGGGTGCTAACTAAATATACAGTAGGCTACCTATCTAGAAGCTAATCAGTTGTGGTGCAGTGCAGTGAATGCGCAGATAGGAGGAGAGAGCAGGGTAACAAAGAGATGGGGCTATTAGCCCATTGCTCCTCCCTCCTGTCTAGTTACAAGGTAATGAAGGGACATGTGTTAATGTCCTGTAGCAGAGAAAAAAAAATCACATCTCCTTTGTTATTTAGCTGTTTGCTTGGAGTTCAGATTTAAATATTAGTCCTATTGAAGTAAACTTCTCAAGAAAAACTATAATAAGCCTTTTAAACAGGTAATCTTTTCCAAGGTAAAACGCAGGCAACTGTTTGTTAAATGGCTTAAAGGTGCCATTTGAATATGGTAGTTAAAGGCGGTTATTTGCTTATTGATTTATATGCACTTGACCGACTAATTTTCAGTATCTTCCACTCATCTCTCTGAACAAGATAGGCTTGCCTGTGAGTGATCAGTATCGGTATGCATGTTTTGTGTGCCCCACTACAACGCAGGCAAGCCGAGGCCTGCCGAAATTCAGAACATTCCACAACTATTACTATGATCTTTATTATTAGCACCAGGGGCAAGACTCTGCCGAATGCCTGTCTCTGCGATCCCAGCGCAATAGTAGATGAGGAGGAATGCTTGATAACATCTCGTAGAAAGAGTGGAACAGGAGAAGAGGGTGTTGATGCACTTCTAACCCACATTGTGCCCGAGGTGTATAAACATATCTCACAGGTACACTAAAAATAGACAGGCCATAGGCACTTATGACCATAACTAATAATGTATTGATGGCGAGATATGACAGCAGAGCCAGCGTTACACGGAACTGAAGAAGAACATGACACCTTTTATCAAGAGAAGCCTAAAGAGGCCTTCATCAGTTTGGGTCAAAAATGTAATGCATCACAAACAAAAGATGTACTATTCTAGAATGCAATAGCTCTGGGTTCACTACAATCCCCTGCTCTTCAAAGTCCCTCTCAGGATTTTCAAACATTCCTGAACAGTCTATAAAATGCAAACCAATTATTCTTGACCTTGAAGGTTGCATGCATTGCTGACCTCTCCTTCTCCTTTTGAAAATAGTAACTTAAAGCGTTAACCTTCCCCAAAAAAAGATCCTGTTCCCTTAAAGCAGGGGTTCTCAACTCCTGTCCTCAGGACCCACTAACAGGCCAGGTTTGCAAGATAACTGAAATACATCACAGGTGATATAATTTGCTGCTCAGTGATTGCAGTATTCTAGTCTGCATCTTCCCAAGGTAATCTTGGCCTGTTAGTGGGTCCTGAGGACAGGAGTTGAGAACCATTGCCTTAAAGCATGTTTTACAGCACAGTGCTTGTGCTGTGTCATTTGGCCCCCTGTAACACCTTAAAAACCTGGCTGATCTTGCTAGTTTGTACCCTCCCCTCTGTAAACTGACCACAGTATATCATGGCTGCTGAGCCCTGACACTGTGGTCAGTTTATGTGCCTCCATCACCCTCAGCTCTCTGTCCTACTCTGTGCTCCTCTCCCCCTACCTCCCTGCTTGTCTGCTCTTGTGTCGGTGCCTGCCCCCTCCCATCCTGCTGCTATTATAATTTGTCTTGTCCTATATAATCTTCTCTGTTCACTGATGATAAGTGCTTCTGTCTCTGTGTTTTATAAAAAAATGTTGCCTTTACCGTATTTCAGAGTGGCTCCTGGCAATCACGTAACCGGCCGGCTCTCTCTCTCTCCTCTTCTCCTCTTGCCCCGCCTGCTGCATCTGTCAGCAAGGGAATTTCTGCCCTGCCCACTGTATCTGTCAGACTGGGAGAGGGAAGAGCCGGCCGGTCAAGTAATCATCGGGAATCGCTCTGTAATACAGTAAAGGGGACATTTTTTTTATAAAACACAGAGATAGGAGCACTTGTTATCAGGGAACAGGGAGGATTATGTGAAGTTGTCAAAGTGGGTTAACAACCACCTAAAGCTGGCCATACTCTAGCAGATTTTCAAACATTTGTATTCATATGAATATTCTCATCAATACATTTGTTGAATGTGGTTATAAAGTTCTTCAAAAATTGTTTGCTTTTACCATTTGATGTTGGAGCGAATGGACTTTCCTGAACAAAAAACACATTCACTGTAAGAAGTTTTCAATCCTGTTCCTCTTCCTAGTCAAAAACGAACATCAATTTGACACAACTAAACATTAGAACAGGGCCCTACAAACTTTTTAAACAAGGGGCCAATATACTGACCTTCAGACTGGGAGAGGGGGGGGGGGGCAGACTGAGACCAGTGGGAGTAGAAAAAGGCCTTGTGTCAGTGGGAATACACAATGGCCTTCGTTGGAGTCGAAACAAAAAGGTGCAGCGCTAAATGAATGATGTGCATAACAATGAAATAGGCATAAAAGTGAATAGTGCCCCCATCGTTGGTGTCATTGGGAAAAATTGCGCCCCATTGTTCGTGTCAATGGAATTAATTTTGACCAATTTTTGGTGTCATTAGGTAGAATTGTAACCCATTGTTGGTGTCATTTGGAGGAATTGTGCCGTTCCTTTGGTGTCAGTGGGAGGACATATGCCCAATTGTTGGTGTCAATGGGAGAACACATGCCCAATAGTTGATGTCAGTGGATGGAATAGTGCCCCAAGGGCCAGATTAAAGCAAGAAATAGGCCACATCCAGCCCCCAGGCACCAGTTTGGAGACCAGTGCATAGAAAAATCAACCAAACATTCTTCAAAAGCAAATTTTTAATTAAATTCTACTAGTATACGACTATCTGCTTAAACCATGGATGCTTAACCTGTGGCCTTTAACCTGTTGATGAGCTACAATTCCCATTATGTCTCTGCCATTGGGAGTCATGCTTGTAACTATCAGCCTTTCAATGCCTCATGGGACTTGTAGTTCCGCAACAGCTGGAGGGCCACAGGTTGAGCACCCATGGGTTAAACGCTCCCACTTGGCCATCAATTCCAGCCATGAATGTTGGCCATACTTTGGGCCTCACCACCTTACACTTGCTGCAAACAATAAGATAATGTTGCATACAGCTTTCTTTTTTGTATTCAAAAGTTTTATTGATGAAGTGATAGAGACACTCTAACCCAGGGGTCTTCAAACTATGACCCTCCAGTTGTTCAGGAACTACATTTCAAATCATGCCTAGCCATGGCTGTGAATGTCAGAGTTTTACAATGCCTCATGGGATGTGTAGCTCTGCAACAGCTGGAGGGCCGTAGTTTGAGGATCCCTGCTCTAACCTAATCTTCCCCTTTGAAACCTTTTGCCCCTACTGGGGCTTAAATATTGAGATTACAATAGGGTTTTAGATTCCTGTAGTGGAGGTGGAAGGCACAGGTGCACCGACCAGCCTCACTGCCGCCAACCTGTAAAGGTCTATGACAGGCCAAAAACTTCTGTGGATGGACAGGGCTGGATGGTGTACTGACTGGTACTAATGTTTAGGGTGCTATGTGCCCAGGGACGATTGCCCAAAAGCTAGACTTCCTGCCAAGTTAAGCAATATCAGTCCTCATATTTCTTTCACTCAATGTCCAAACAAAAAAATGATTGTTTTTCTTGCTTTCCAGTGTCAAACACCTGTGTCTTTATTATGTGTAAATCTACCCTGTTTTGTCTTCTGTGACGTCATTACGCACTGGCGGGTCCTGTGGCCGTGCTTTGCAGATATGTACTTTGCTCATTACTCTTTGTATATTGTAGCTATTCATTATTCATTTATTTTTTAAATAATACTGCACTATGAGGCTTCTCCTTATTCTTGTTTTAAATGATATTTGGTCTAGAGCAGGGGTGTCCAACCTTTTGACCTTCATGGGCCACAATGAAAGAAGAGGAATTGTCTTTGGCTACACATAAAATAGACTAACAATAAGGATAGCTGATGAGCAGAAAAAGTTGGGCAGATCACAAGTTAGAACATTAGATAATGTACCTATCTGAGTAATAAAAGTTCCAAACTGTTTTTTTTTTTTATAAATGAACGCATCAATATCTTGTTTGATGGATGTACTGGCAATTCTCAATGAATGCTCAAGGTGCTCATCAGATATTTTGGTTCTAATCTTGCCCTTCATATTCTTTATCTTTGAAAATAGTTGCTTGCAAATATGGGTGCTGCTGAGGATATGAATAAGGCATGATTTTGAAGTGTGGGAGATTTTTCTTTGGGAAGAAAAAATGTATAAAAGTCCAGTAGACACTGTCAAATATTTATTTGGCTGCATGTGTTCACTAAGTGTAAATGCATTTTTACAAAAAAATCCCCTTAAAGTAAGTGTAGTAGTGTCCCTGTAGGGCTTGCAGTATGATGACCTCTTGGGTCTTTCTCTGATTACCTGCAGACAGCCAGTAAAGGACATTTCACACATCTATCCTTACTCCCAGTTGCTTGTTACTCAATAAACACTCCAGGGGATTTGAATTTATATTTATTGTGGAACTGGGATGGGAGAAGGGAGCAGCGGGATACTCCAACTTGAACTATTCACAGTAGATGAGGACAACTCTTACTTGGCCTCACTGGGTTTATTGTGGAAGCAGACAAGCTGCTTTAACCATACTGCCCCTTGTATTGAAGAATAAAGTCCTTTTTTTCTCTATAGCAGTAGACTTGATGCAACTACGTTATCTTCAGGATACCCTCTAGCATCCCCTTGACTGACACCGCCCACTGACTCTTCTAGCAAAAGGGTTGGTCCTCTCAGGACAGGCCTGCAAAGAAAGGGTGAGCATGTAGCAACTTTACATTCTATGTATTCTCAGTGAGACTGTCCTCTTCGCAGAGGCGACCTTCTTACCTGACACTAGTATTCATGTTAAGACAGCTGATGCATCCGGCGCCCTAAGGGCACGCTTGACTCGTCGTCCTGTTGTGTTCCTGTAATAGACAAACAGAACAACCTGCCAATTTAAATAACTAAGCATATTCGTTACTTGTTCCATTTGGGTACCATATGACTAGTAAAAGGCAAAGTCCCTCTCAATTACCAGGGCACTGACCATTTCCTATCCTAGTCAGACCCACAAGTCTAAAGAGGTGTGGAGTCCATCCGACTGGTGTTCACAGTGTCATTCTCTCTGCAACACTGAGGCAGAAAATCTTCTCCTGGCCACATGCTGTCATTGCTTTAGCCTTAGCAAAAGCTTGCCTACTTGTGAGTGTCTGTAAGAACTCTTAAAGGGGTCCTTTCACTCTGACACCCTTCTCTCTGAAGAGACATGAGCCACTAACCTTTTTCTCACAAGGCAGCAACTCGCACAAATTTTCCTTCAACATTACATTGGCTCACTAGCCCAAAGGAATCTTCGCAAAGTGTCCTTTCTCAGTACTGCTTTTGCAAGGGTAATGACCCATGGTCCAAAGGATCTTCACAAAGGGACTTTGCGAATAAAGGGTTTACCCCCTCCAGGTAGCACCCCCTGGCTTTACCAGGAGAAGTCCTCTATGGCAGAAGTTCTTTTCTCCCAGGTGATGAAACTATGGCAGTTTCAATAATCCCCGTCTTCTTTTGCAATGATAAAAGGGAAAGGGGATTTGGGAGGAGGGCTCATAGCCCTAACAGCAACATTTCAGCAATAGAACTCTTCGGACTCACTAGTCCCTTTGAAACTCATACTCTTGTAATTGAATCAAGAACTCGGCATACAAACAATCTTGCCTTCAGGACTCAGGATAATGAAGGCCCAAGCTTGGGTTTTCCTGTCTGAATGGTTGACCTCCACTCCATCAATGTATATCGACCCCCCTAGACTCCAATTTTCCTTAATGGACAGGAAGGTGTCCCACAACTGAGGCCTGGACGGGTTCCGATACGGCTGGGGGACGTATAGGAAGTGCCAAACAGCTTCTTCACACCAAGCCACCCTCTTGCTCTCAATTTCCTCCACTACCTTCCGAGCATATGGATAATTGTATCTGTATCCCATGGTCACCTCCCTCTGGAGGAGTCGTTGAAAACGAGAGAACCTGGGAAGTTTCTGCCTGCCCCCTCTCTCAGCTGGGGTGTAACAGATCTCCACTTTAAAAATCAGCGTGGAATATGCATTGTTCTGTGCTCAGACCCGAGAGTATTTGTGAGGTGGGGACAGGTCTGGAACCTTTGTGGCATCGACCTCACAGACCCCAAGATTCCTTGCACACCTCATCTGAATGACCGCTCCTTGCACACCTCATCTGAATGACCGCTGCTTCAGTTTCTTCACTAACTGAACTGGAACTTGCAGGACTTCTCCTTTCTTCAGTTCCCCTAGTCCCATTCAGTCTCCACTTCTGATCCCCAGTCACTGATTCCCTCTTCCCGGGATCCATATCAGTACTCAAAGCTGGGTGACCCCACATCAATGATCCTTACCTACCCTTCACTGGAAAAACTTAGGCATCAATCATACCGTTGTGTCCAACAGGGTCGGATTCTGGGATTCAGTCTGCTCTGCAGGCTCTCCACCAACAAGTCGGATAGCCCCTGTGCATCCACCATCTTGCTCCTCCACACACTTCTGCCCCTCAGCTACACCAATCAGCGGAAGTGATGTTTCAGCTCCCTTCCTCCGTTCGGATTGGTGGTCCACAGACAGCGACTTCGCCCACTTCCCCAGACTAGCTTACGCTCCGGCGGTGGCTTCTCCTGCTAGGCAGATCTTTTTGGCGCGTTCTCTCCCACGCGGTGCAGTAACCCCTTTGCTGCTGTCATAACACTGCTCAGCTTGCACGAATGGTAGTGCAATGCACATTGTGTTCCCTGCCACAGACACAGATACATCTGCCTCTCCAGTCTTTACTTGAGCTCCGATTGCACTTTTTCATTCACATGCCAACCAAACTCCCCCACTGCTGCTGAAAACTGTCCTGCTGTTACCGAATGCTCGGCAGACATTTTTTTTCCATAGCACATATACTGACACAATCCCTGACCCACAATCCCCGCGTCCCGGGTCACTGCTTTCTTGACCATAACTTGCAACCACACTTGCAAAGATCACTGTAAAGCAGACATTACTTTTTTACACAGTACAGCACATCCTTTCTCTTCTGACACTCCAGCACTTTACTTGAGAAGACATGGCATTTCTTGGGTAATTATCTGGTTGTTGCAGGTAGCAACCACTGCTGTAACTCAGGGGAAAATCCTGGACGACGCCCCCAAATGTAGCACTGTCCCTGTAGGGCTTGCTGTGTGATGACTTCTTGGGTCTCCCTCTAAATACCTGCAGACAGTCACTATGGGACATTTCACACATCCATCCTTACTCTCAGTTGCTCGTTAATCAATAAATAGTGCAAGGGATTTGGTTTTATATTGATTGTGGAATGGAAGAAGGATGGAAGAAGGTTATAGTGGGATACTCCACCTTGAACTAGTCACAGTAGATTAGGACAACTTTCACTTGGCCTCACTGGGTTATTTGTGGAGCAAACATGCTGCTTTAACCATATTGCCACTTGTATGGAAGAATAAAGTCCTTTTGCTCTCTATAGCAGTAGACTTGATGCAACAACATTATCTTCAGAATCAGAGGAAGAATCAGATACTCTCCAGTGTCTCCCTTCCAGTCAGTTCTGCAGGACCTCTGGGTTAAGTGTTTCTCTGATTCTCAGGCCCTAAGGTCGACCCCCTGAGGCTGCATGGCAGCTTCTACAGAGGGGGGGGCAGCCAACCCCTCCCTCTGGGACCCCATTCTCCAGGTGAAAGACCCGTGCACATGTGCCCATGGCATTTATACAGTCACCCAGCATGCACAAAGGCACTTTCCTCTGCCAATCACCAGGACTGTAACACAGCCCTCA
Organism: Pelophylax lessonae; assembly: GCF_965119305.1. Lineage (NCBI taxonomy): Eukaryota > Metazoa > Chordata > Amphibia > Anura > Ranidae > Pelophylax > Pelophylax lessonae. The sequence continues at coordinate 179,389,785 of NC_138779.1, forward strand.
AATTTTACACTCGCCTGCTCGCATATTGCGAGTGTAAAATTATGTAGGGCGAGCCCCGGGAGCCGCTCAGCCCCCCCCCTGTGCTCTTCAGCCCCCCCCTCTCTAGCCCCCCAGTGCTATTAGCCCCCCTCCCCCTTAGTGCTCTTCAGCCGCCCCCAGTGCTCCTTAGCCCCCCGCCCTCCAGACCCTTGATGGGCACTGATGAGGCTGCACTGATGGGCACTGAAAATGTTTATTAATATTTTCAATATATTAATATTAATATTATTATTAATATTTATTTTTGTAACTTCTGCATTAATGCAAAAACATTTAACAGTGTAATTTTATGAGATAATTTTTTAGGGGGGCGTGTTTAGGGGCAGAATTAGGGGCGGGGCAGGGTAGGAGTTGGGTGGGGCAACTGGTGGCGAGTAACCCTTAAGGCCTGGCTAGTAGCTCAGGACTTTAAATTTTGAGCCCTGCTGTAACAAATGCCTGTGCACTCACTTGCCAGGTTTCCTGCCACTGTCCAATATGCCTCCCTATTGGACCAGTGTGAAACATTTCAAACAAGCTGAACTGCACCTGAGCTGACCTCACTAATCGATCCTGCTCCCTGGTAGGCTAAGAGCAACATAAATTTACCTGGCAATCTCTGTGGTAAGCAGAAAGACCCAAAAGCTATACTCTCTAGCACCTACCTAGGAGGATGTAACAAAGGTTTACGATTTTGTGTTGGTTCGCATTCATAGCTACCTTGGGCCGCAGGTTGGACACTCCTGGTCTAGAGCATTTGCCCGTGGAAACTGAGAGCTGCCTGTGTGATTCTCAAATGGGAACTCTATTGCTGCATCTTGCTGGTGGGGCCCCAGATCTGTTTTGGAGCATAGGTTGGGGTAAAGATTCCTTTTACTGATAAAGTGAGTCTGATCTCTTTGTCATGAGAGAAGATTTCCATCTGATAAGATGCTTGGATGTGGGAAGCAGTGTTGCACATTGGAGCACCGTTTTGTTTTTACTCATCACTAAGCACTAGGAGGCACTTGAAATTTATAAAAAGCTGGCCATTGATTTATGTTTGCATGGTACAGTTTTATGTATTTCTGTTAAGAAATTGATTTGCAACATTTGAACATTTAAAGAGACATGTGCACTGTTTTTCTTTATATGGCTCCCAATTTTCCAGGTGTGACGGACCCCGTACTCAAGAAGAGTATGTCTGCAGTATAAGCTTCCCTTGCCTGGTACCAGCACGATCCAATATCCCTTAGCCCACCCAGTCACTTGTCGAGACATCAGTGTAGGGTGGTAAGAAGCAAAAGACTGTTTATTCAAACACGGGCACAAAGAGATATACACTCTGGGACAATCCCTTCCCCCCTCCCCTCTAGCAGCTAATCCACATACACATATACAGTATCTAACAAAAGTGAGTACACCCCTCACATTTTTGTAAATATTTTATTATATCTTTTCATGTGACAACACTGAAGAAATTACACTTTGCTACAATGTAAAGTAGTGAGTGTACAGCTTGTATAACAGTGTAAATTTACTGTCCCCTCAAAATAACTCAACACACAGCCATTAATGTCTAAACCACTGGCCAGCTGGACAAGAAGTTTCCCGACCTCTCTAAGGTAATCTGGGTTCCACAAGCCCCCCACCCAAAGTGACTCCTGTCACACCAGGTCCTGGCATGTCCAATGAAAGTAGAAACAATAAGTCCCTGTAGTTCTCTTCTCAACAATAAGTTTATTGTGAGTGTACAGGTAAGCAGACATCAACAGAAGAGAAACTTCACTGTAATTTTCTGCTTTTGCAGTACCTTATAACAGTGTAATACAGGGGTGCAGGATGACAGTTTGGACCCTTTTAAGCTGCCCATAGATGGATCAAAAATTGACCAGTTCTGCAAGGACCAGCCAAATTTCAATCCACCTATGGCTGTTTTTGTTTGGCTTCTCTAAAAAGGGAATGTTGGAAAATTTTAATTCGATCAGTGACTGCAGCTAATCAGTAGCAGGGCCGCCATCAGGGGGTACCACCTTTACTTCTGTATGGGGCCCGAGCACACAGGGGGGCCTGGACAGCAGGAGGATCAGTGGGGAGGGGAGATCAATGACAGAATGAAGCACTGTGTGCCTCCTATCAGCTGAAATCCGGTTTCCCTCCCTCTCCCACTCCCTGGCTTTCAGCTGCTTGTGCCTGCCCACACTCAGAGCCAGGACAAGAGGATAGCAGTTTGGAGAAGTGGGGGAGAGGAAAGAGCCAGGAGGAGGAGCACTGCGCTGTTCTCTCTGTGCTATCCCCTCCGGTCAGAACAACACTCACCCATGCAGCACAGGAGACAGGATCGTTCCTACATTGCATCTGACTGTACACACACACAGATTGATTACCGCCCCCTACCTCCTCTACCGACAGCTCATCTCCTGGCAGCAAAAAATGTATATTAATATAAATGTATATTAATATAAATATAATATATTTGTAATATAATGTAATATATTATATATTTGTTCTTGGGTTTAGATACACTAATTATACATAATAAGATAGACTTCCCAGGAACTCTGGGCAATCCTCCTATAATTACATATTACACTGTATCCTGGCATGATTGTAATATTTTAGGAAACCCCTTGCTCTTCTATTATGCCTATTTATTGCTTCCCCCAGGGATAGGAGGGAGCACTAAGGTGCTTATTAACGTAATGTATTTTCAGTATCTGTTTATGCCAGTCTGGTTTGAAGCCCTAGGGCACACTCACAGAAACTGTTTTATGCTAAGTACAGTCAGGAACCTCAAAAAAAAATAAAAAATATATACAGTATCTCACAAAAGTGAGTACACCCCTCACATTTTTTTAGATATTTTATTATATCTTTTCATGTGACAACACTGAAGAAATGACACTTTGCTACAATGTAAAGTAGTGAGTGTACAGCTTGTATAACAGTGTAAATTTTCTGTCCCCTCAAAAGAACTCAACACACAGACATTAATGTCTAAACTGCTGGCAACAAAAGTGAGTACACCCCTAAGTAAAAAATGTCCAAATTGGGCCCAATGTGTCAATATTTTGTGTGACCACCATTATTTTCCAGCACTGCCTTAACTCTCTTGGGCATGGAGCAAACCTGAGCTTTGCAGAATGCCACTGGAGTCCTCTTCCACTCCTTCATGATGACATCTTGGAGCTGGTGGAAGTTGGAGACCTTACACTCCTCCACCTTCCGTTTGAAGATGCCCTACAGATGCTCAATAGGATTTAGGTCTGGAGACATGCTTGGCTAGTCCATCACCTTTACTGTCAGCTTCTTTAGCAAAGCAGTGATCATCTTGGAGGTGGGTTTGGGGTCATTATCATGTTGGAATACTGCCCTGCGGCCCAGTCTCTGAAGAGAGGCTGACCTCCCATCCCTTCAACCTTTGCAGCAATGCTGGCAGCACTCATACGTCTATTTCCCAAACACAACCTCTGGATATGACGCTGAGCACGTGCACTCAACTTCTTTGGTCGACCATGGTGAAGCCTGTTCAGAGTGGAACCTGTCCTGTTAAACCACTCTATGGTCTTGGCCACCGTGCTGCAGCTCAGTTTCAGGGTCTTGGCAATCTTCTTATAGCCTAGGCCATCTTTATGTAGAGCAACAATTCTTTTTTTTCAGATCCTCAGAGAGTTGCCATGTTAAACTTCCAGTGACCAGTATGAGAGAGTGAGAGCGATAACAACAAATTTAACACACATGTTCCCTATTCAAACCTGAGATCTTGTAACACAAACGAGTCACATGACAATGGGGAGGGAAAATGGCTAACTGGGCCCAATTTGGACATTTTCACTTAGGAGTGTATTCACTTTTGTTGCCAGCGGTTTAGACATTAATGGCTGTGTGTTGATTTATTTTGAGGGGACAGCAAATCACACTGTTATACAAGCTGTACACTCACTACTTTACATTGTAGCAAACTGTCATATCTTTAGTATTGTCACAGGAAAAGATATAATAAAATGTTATTTATTGTTTATAATAAATGTGAGGGGTGTACTCACTTTTGTGAGATACTGTGTATTAATATATATATATATATATATATATATATATATATATATATATATATATGTATATGGTGGCTGGAGAAAAATGAAATACACAATCGATAAAAGCAATATTTGTTTTATTGCATAATATGCACAGGTTGTAAAAATACAAATAGTAACATGTGCTCAGTGGCGCATGCTGTAGCTCAAAGGCTATAATATGAATAATATACAACACAGGCAATGTTAAATCACATGTTGGCAAACAACTTGGTGTGACCACTCATTTACAAACATAACATGAATAGTGTGCTGAGATGACATGACAGTAGAATATATGACATTGTGAACTGACGCGTTTCGGGAGCAATGTCTCCCTTCTTCAGATCATTGCCCCTTTTTGATGCGTCACTCCCGCGCATGTGGCAATACCTGGCAAGGAACTTCAGAGCGCATGCACCGCACTCGTCAGCGGCTGCATGCAGTGGTAATATCTCCTAAACCGTGTAGGTTTAGGAGATATTAATTGTACCTACAGGTAAGCCTTATTATAGGCTTACTTGGAGTTAAAAGTCAAAAAAAGCGGTATACTACCGCTTTAATGGAGTAGGCCTGCTCCACCGTCTGCCTGATGTACTTGGAAATCCACTTGGAAATGCTCACAGCAGATGCGGCCTGCCCATCTGTAAGCACAAACAAAGAATCTGATTTTTTAATCGGTTCAGTCACTGCCAGGTACACCCGAATCGCCCTTACAATGTAAGGCAACTTCCTTAGGATGTTTTGGCTTAGGACATAGGGACGGAAACACAATATCTTCATTCAAATGAAACCCCAAGACAATCTTAGGAAAGAACGCCTGACAGGGTTGCAACACCACTTTGTCCCTATGAATCACCAGGTAAGGTGACCGACAAGACAACGAGGCCAACTCCAACACCCGACATGCGAAAGTGATAGCTACCAAGAAAGCCACTTTCTGCGACAGCGTGAACAGAGGAAGTTCTCGAATACTTTCAAAAGGAGGCTTTTGAAGCACCGACAGTACCAAATTGAGATCCCACAGAGGTACCCTGGAGGAGCCAGATGGCGAACTTCCTGCACAAAAGTGTGAACCAAGAACTTCGCCACCAACAGCCTTTGGAAAAAGATAACCAAGGCGGATATTTGGCCATTGATAGTGCCCAGAGACAAACGTTGGTCTACACCTAGTTGTAGAAACTCCAACAGGCGAAACACAAAAAAGGAGCAGGGAGAGACCCCCCGCGACTCACACCAAGTAATGTACGCCTTCCAAACACGATGATAAACCTTTCCTAACTTTCAACAGCGTAGGAATCATCGACTCCAACAGCCCTCTGTCCTTCAGCACCTGCCTTTCAACAGCCAGGCCATTAAAGCCAGCGACTGTAAAGTAGGATGGAAGATTGGTCCCTGAGACAGAAGATCTTCCCTGAGAGGAAGTTTCCAAGAGACGTCTGCTACCAGCCTTACTAGGCCTGCGTGCCAAGACCGGAGAGGCCAGTCTGGTGCCACCAGAATGACTGGAATCCCTTCTACCTTGATTCTGTGTAGCAGTCTTGACAGAAGTTGTAATGGAGGAAAGGCGTAAATCAGATGATACTGACCCCAAGGGGCCACCAGGGCATCTGCGGCATTGGCCAGAAGATCCTGAGACCTTGACACAAACCTCTGCACCTTTCTGTTGAGACGGGAAGCTAGCAGGTCCCCATCGTGGGTCCCCCACTGAAGACACAGCTGATGAAATACCTCCGGGTGAAGAGACCATTCTCCCGGATCCAACGTCTGCCGACTGAGATAGTCTGCTTGCCAATTCTCTACCCCCAGAATGTGCACAGCAGAGAGAGCCGGAACATATCGTTCTGCCCACTTCAAGATGATGGCCACTTCCCGGGCCGCCAGAGCACTCTTTGTGCCCCCTTGATGATTGACAAATGCCACAGCATTGTCCGATTGTATCCGCACAGGGCGTCCCTGCAGACGATCCATCCATTGAGACAGACAAAGTCTGATCGCCCGAATTTCCAGGATGTTGATCGGCAATCTGGACTCCTCCCGACTACAGACACCTTGGGCCAAACACACTGCCAAGACACCTCCCCATCCGGAAGACTGGCATTTGTGGTGATAACAGTCCAATACAGGGGAAGAAAGGATTTTCCCAGATGCAGGGCTGGGGAGCGGAGCCACCATAGGAGAGGCTCCATGGAACCCCAACTCAACAGGATCAGATTGCCCAACGACAGCGGATCCTTGTTCCATTTGAGCAGAATCTCCCTTTGCAATGGTCTGGTGTGGAACTGCGCAAACTAAACTGCTTTGAAGGTGGAGACCATCAAACCCAGCACTTGCATGCAAGTCCTGAGTGATGATCGATGGTTGGACTACAGGAGCCAAACCCCATCCTGTAGCTTCAGAAGTTTTGTCTGAGGAAGAAATACCCAGGCTGACGCTGAGTCCAACGTCAGACTCAGGTAGTCCAGCTTTGTGGATGGAGATAATGCCGATTTCTGAAAATTCAGCGTCCACCCGAACTCCTGCAGAGTTTGCACCATAATGTCCAAGTCGGTTTCTAGAGCCGCGGAGCACTCTGCACACAGATGCAGATCGTCCAGGTAACCTAGTACTGCGATCCCCTTCTGCCATAACAAGGCCAACACTGAGGCCAAAACATTTGTGAACATCTGAGGAACTGAGGCGAGACCAAAGGGTAATGCCACAAATTGAAAGTGCTCCTCGCCCACGGCAAAACGAAGAAAACGCTGATGCCGACATATATTGAAATATGAAGGTAAATGTCCTTGAGATCGATAGAGGCCACCAGATCTCCTTGATGAAGGAAAGCAACTACCGTGCGGATGGACTCTATCCAAATTTTCTGAACCCGTACAAAGTGCTTCAGAGCCTTGAGATCCAAGATCGGACGAAAATTGCCTTCCTTCCTGGGAACTGTAAACAGATCTGAATAAATAAATAAATGTAGCCACTCTGGAAACAGGCCTAAGTTGGAAGGAAAGAGCCTTGCCGGAGGCAAGGACCGAAACTCGATCTTAGAACCGAATCAGTTCGGGGACCTATTTGTCCTGAATGAGCAAAGTCCACGGATCTGGAAAGAAGCAAAGACATCCTCCACCCCACACACGGGTGAGGGTGCCCCTTCAGGCTGGGGAAGGCTTGTCTGCGGAACCAGAAGTGCCCGCTTTAGACTTACAATTTTAGGGTCTCTTGGAGCCTCCCGCAAAGTTAAGGTAGATCTCGAACCCTTTTTTTGCGATCCAGATGGACAAAAGGGCCACTTGTGAGCTGAAAATAAAGGACCCCGCTTACAGCGAGGTTCCTTGCCCTTAGCAGCCTGCGGAAGCAATGTACTCTTGCCTCCCGTAAGACCCTTAATAATCTCTTCCATTAAGGCACTGAACAGACGGTCACCTACAAAAGGAGATAAGTCAGCACCTTTTTAGAAGCCTGGGCAGCTGACCAGTACTGCAACCAGATCATGCGGCGAATGATCACCTCCGTCACCGAAACCCTGCTGGCCAAGAAGGCCGCATCCAGGGATGCATCACATATATACTGTAACCCCTGAATCTTCTGATCCGCCAACTCAGAAGGGTGTTGACTCCCCTACAGGTTCTGGCGCAAAATATTAGCCCATTCCGTTAAGGTCTGGGATACCAAGGTGATAGCAAAAAACGGTCTCAAAATTGAACCAGCCAGGTGAAAAGGTACCGAACAAGAGCATCAGCTCTTTTGTCCACAGGGTCCTTAAAGGACAGAGAATCCTCCACCAGCTAAAGTGTGGCCTTATTTAGCCTGGAAACCCAAGAAGCCACGAACAGTGGAACCATTTCTTCAGAAGAGACTCCTCAAAGGGATACCTCCTAGCAAAACGCTTAGGTTTTCCAACCATGTTTTTCGGGGAACCCCACTGACTAGTGACAATCTCGTCAAAATAGGCAGGAAAGGGAAACACATTAGTCACCTTAAAAGATTTGCGGGTGCCAATCTGCACCGGCGTCGCCGACTCAGCCGCAGCCGAGTCCTCCAACTTTAAAGTTTCCCACACTGACACAATCAGGGTCTCCACTAGCACTTTTTCATGCGTGGCTATGAAAAATGAAAACTGGTATAGTACAGTGCTTAAGTGAACTAAATGTAAAATTGCATTTTTGTCTTACCGTAAAATCCATTTCTCTGATGTTCATTGACGGACAAAGCTCCAGATTCTTCTTAACCATTGGGTTATTCTACCCCCGACAGCAGTAGGACACTAGGCAGGAAAAAGCTTGACTACGCCTATGGGCAGTCCCAGGTAGTATACACCCACTCTCAGCTATAGGCACTCCGTTTTGTTTTCTGCCTAGTCAGGAGTAAGGACCTAGTTTCTTGCTGGGATCTCTGGTCCTGGCAATTTTTTCTTTTTGAATGGAATTATTTCCTATCTTTGTTATTTTGTTCCTGTGAAAATCTACAATCAATTGCCAGACTGGGCGACGGACTGAATAATCTAGATCCAGAGGGTCCCCCACGGGTCTGGTTAGGGAGCTCTGCACTAGGTTGGCAACGACAAAGCCCTACTGGACAGGGGCTGGCCTGCGAGTTAAAGGCCTTGTGAGGGCTAATACGACCTGTCCTTGGCCTGAGTCTGATTGTTCCTCCTGGCCAACAGCCACCCACATTCCGATGGAGCGGTGGTTTGTCCAGAGCGGTGCCCACTCTATTCCTGGTTAGGGTTTCCACCTTATCCTTTTAAAACAGGAAACCCATTAATTACACAGGTTCTGTGGCTGATTAAGGTGGTAATTATACTCACGTAGTGCCTTATGTGCATTATATTAGCCTCAGAATCTGTGTAATTATTATGTGTCCTGGTTTAACCACTTTACCACCGGAGGATTTTGCTGTCTTACGTCCAGGCCACTTTTTGCGATTCGGCGCTGTGCGAATTTAACTGACAATTGCGCGGTCATGCGACGCCGTACCCAAACAAAATTTACGTCCTTTTTTTCCCACAAATAGAGCTTTCTTTTGGTGGTATTTGATCACCTGTACGATTTTTACTTTTTGCGCTATAAACAAAAAAAGAGCATTTATTTTGAAAAAAATAACAATATTTCTAACATTTTTTTATATGAAATTCCCCCCAAAAAAATGTAAAAATCAAAATTTTTTTAAATTTTTGGCCAATTTGTTTTCTGCTACCTATGTTTGGTAAAAAAAAAATCACAATAAGCGTATTTTGATTGGTTTGCGCAAATGTTATTGCGTTTACTAACTAAGGGAAAGATTTCTGTCATTTTTGGTGGGTTTTTTTTAACGCGTAATGGCGGCGATCTGCGATTTTTTTTTGCGGGACTGCGACATGGCGGCGGACAGATCGGACCCTTGACTGACATTTTTGACACTTTTGGGGGTACAAGTGACATTACTGCAGTAATCAGTGCTATATATATGCACGGTTACTGTAAAAATGACACTGGCAGGGAAGGGGTTAATTTTATTGGAGAGGGAGGGGTTAATGTATGCCTGGTGCTTACTAACGTGTGGGGGGGGAGGTGACTGAGTGACACAAGGACAGATCGCATGTTCAGCTATGCTGAACCCTGCAATCTGTCACTCCTTGTCACTGAGAAGATCCGCCCGCTCTGTTTACACAGGCGGGCGGAACTCCAAACTAGATTCCCCGATGATCGGGGAAGAGCAGTGGTGATTTCCGCTGCTCCTCCCCTGGCTTGACTCCCGCTGTGACTGAAAACAGCAGGAGCGCGCCTCCGGCGGCACGGGAGCGCCGCCTACAGGGGGAGGAGTCCAGCGACGTAGGTCTACGTCGCTGGACGATAACGACCCACTTTGCCGCAGTACAGTCAATGTGACTGGTCGGCAAGTGGTTAAAGGGATGAGGTGGCAACCCTATTCTTGGTATGGTAAGTAGCTGTCCCCCCTCTACTCCTGGAGGGTTTTGGGGTGGACGTGACCCCTCTAAACTTTTGTTGGTCACTGTGGGTCTTTCGACCACCTTCGGGACCATCAGGGTACCCTGCCTGCTCGTCTGCGTCACAGCGGGCGGCTTCTTAGTTCCTATTATGCGAGTAAATAGGGTTTACATCTCCCTAGACTTACATTTTGAAAATACCAAAATAAGTATGAATATGTAAAAGATCATAATCTAGTCCCTTGTCAGTGCTAGCAGACCTGAGTCCTCTAAAATACATATAGTTGGCAATTTTGAGCCATTGGTAGCTGACTGCTATGGTTTCACTAGCTCATCAGCTGATGGCCTCTTGACCTCTGACATACCTTGGTAATAGTCATTGTAGCGTGTGTGTAACAGCAGGTGCCACACACTCTGGGGATAGCCTTCAGGTACAGCAGGTGCTACAGATCTAACAGCAAGTGTCTCTCAGGGAAACAAGGGATTTACAAATAGTTACAAGTGATTTACAACTTTAACCACTTGAGTACCAGCCTGTTTATATACTCCTTCCTGATCAGGCAGTTGTTTCGTTTTCAGAGCTGCGATAGTTTGACTGACAAAGACTCAGTCATGCAACACCGTACCCAAATTAGTTTTATATTATTTTTTGAGACACCTAGAGCTTTCTTTTGGTTGAATTTAATAATTACTGGGTTTTTAATTTGTTATAATTAAAGCAAAAAAAGGCTAAAAATATTGAAAAAAAATCAGTTTCCCCTATACTCTCAGTTATAAACCATTGCAAAAAAGAACGCTGGGACAGTACAAAATCCCCAAAATGACCCCTTTTTGAAAGTAGGCACCCCAAGGGGATCTCATTTTTTGCCACAATTGTTTGGAAATGAAGAAACATGCTGGTGTTGAGGGGGTTAAAATGCTGAGCTTGTTAATGGTGCACTAGAACATGCAATGTACAGGAGGAGGGAGGAGGTGAAGGGGTCTATGAACAGGTCACATACAGTGGAAGGATAGATAAAAGTGGTTAATGTACAGGTGTGCAGGATTGGGGAGGTACAGTATAAGATTTAATACAGGTCACCGCAGAGACAGAATGGATATTACATACATAAGAGAGTGAAAGGGTTAAAACAAATCCCCCAACTGCCGCTGTCAAACATTCATTTATGAGTTCCTCCTCCTTTTCCTTTCCTTCCACCTTTGTAAGAGGAAGAGGTGGCCTTACCAATGTAAACATACTATTTTTATTATTGATCACAGTATTTCGTCAGCACAGTGATAACATGGTACAGAGCTGCTTAGTTGGGCTCTGTACACAGTGTCTGTGAATCAAGCTGTCTGAGGACCACTTACTTCACAGCCATTAAAGCAGTAGTAAAGTGTCTCATAAAAAAAAAAAAAAAAAAAAAAGAGCGACACCTCCTCTCTGCAAGTTAATGTCAAAATGTGCTAGTATGCATCATATATTAGCACATTATGAGAAACTTACCCTACAACAAAGCCCTTTAACGGCATGCTGTCACCACTGCTGGGGCTTCAATCTTCATCAGGCCTTCCTTCCAGGTCCACGGCATCCGGCCGTTTGAATGGACGACCTGCAATGACGTCACTTCCATACATGCATGTGGGAGCAATGCCCGTGGAACATCGATCAGAAGGGATGGCATGCCTACCCTTCAGAGCACGGTGACATCACAGGCTGCAGATGTAGTGAATATACTGTAAATCCCTTGTACCTACAGGTAAGCTTTATTATAACCTGTAGGTACAAGTGAGCGATGGTAAACCCGCTGAAAAAAAAAAAAACAAAACCTGCAAGATAAAGGCATAATGAGCTAGTATGCATCGAATACTAGCACATTATGAAATACTCACCTTAGAATTAAGCCTTTCCAGTGCTGTCTGATCTCCCCTGAGTGGGCTGACATATTCTCCCGTCCTTTCTTCCCTGATCGCGGGCTCCAGCACTGTGAGTGGCCGTAGCCACGATGATGTCAGTCCCGTGTATGGAAGCCCTCTGTTCTGGTAAGAAGCTCTGAAGTTCTGGCATGGTTAATATCTCGTAAGACGTGCAGGTTTAGAATATATTCATTTTAACTACAGGTAAATAGGCTTACCTGTAGGTAAAAATAAGAAAGCGGGGTATACAACCGCTTTAAGGCAACAGGCGCGCCCGAGGGTGATTTCTGCAGTGCCGAAAGCATCCACCATATCCCCTTTAAAAACGTACATTGGTAGGTAAGTGATTAAAGCCTACATTTAGAAACCTTGTATGTTTGTCATATTTGGCTGTACAGAGATGTTTAGTATTTTAGACATTAATAACTTATTGCTAACAAGATAAAATTTGTGTTTCTTTTGATGTTAAAGGCTTACAAAAATACAAATTCGAAATCATTTTTTTTTTCTAGGTTAATTTAAAATATTATCATTTAGCACATTATAAGGGGCAGTTCACACTAATAGTCACACAGGAACACACTTTGCATTCCTGTGCGATTCATATGCAATCAGGGTGCAGTGTAATTTCAGCCCATTAGCTTGAATGGGCTGAAATCACACTGGACCGCAATAAAAAGCAGTGCATGCACTACTGTATAAAATACACAGCAGCTGAATAACATAGTACTACTCTACCATGCGATCTGGTGCAAGCAAATGCACTGCGTTTACAACCTGCATTGGGGGGGGTGATGTTAAGTTAACACTGACACCTGCTGCAGATTGCAAGTGCAGTGCATAATGAAACATGCTGTGGGAAAGGCATAAGAAACGTGGGTTTTTCTGCACCGTATTGTGGTGTGAACTGGCTCTAATGTTACATTTCCATCAAAATTTTACCCTCTAGATTTGGTACTATGAAGGCACATAATAGTAGTCAAAGGTTATGTTTAGAAAGGTATATAATTTATTAGTACAAAAATTAAAAAACATAATCAAAATAGCACACAGCAGCAATATAGGTGCAAATATTACAATATTTTGACAGAAGAATATATAAAAGCAGGTTAAATAACACCGAAAGGGTGATGAGGGATAATGGCACCCCACAACTTTTAGCCAGATATATCTTAAATAATGTTAGATTTCAAGCCAGCAGGTGGAGTTCTAGAATCATGTTTTTCATGCTATTCCAATTGCTCTACGTTTAGTTTACAGTGCACAATAGCTCAAGCTCAAATATACACACTAGGGTTCGACCAATTATCGGCAAAGCCGATATATTAAGGGCTGATATGTACTTTCCTCGTTGTATCGGAATCAGCCACCATAGTGGCCGATATTGCTGAGATTTTGGAAAGTGCTTGTACCTGAGTGATGCCTGCAGCTAGAGGCATCACCCCGGTACCTGCGTCCAAAGCCGACAGTCGGCTGTCTTGTAATGACAACCGATGCCGCTGACAAGCCGTTCGGCTGTCATTACAAGGAGCGGGAGGGGACGCCCCCCCCCCTCCCACGGCTCGCTCGGGTCTCCCCTCCCACCGGGAGACCAGGACCAGTTTCCCCGGGCACTCTGCTTACGTAGTGTAGTCTTTTATAGACAAAGATTACACGGAGGGAGCATGGGAGGAGCTGGAGTGCAGAAGGCTGGAGGGGCAAAATTCATTTCAGCTGGGGAGGCGGAGCTGGATTGCAGACGGCTAGAGAGGCGGAGTTCCGATCAGTGCTGAGTGGCTGCTTTTGGCAGTACCTGTCATGTGCTAAAAATAAAAAATATTTTTTTTTTTTAATTTACAAAAATATCAGCTGATACCGATATTCAATGGCCAAAATATCGGTATCGGCAAAGAAAAACTGATATTGGTCGATCACTTATACCCTCACCTGTTCTGTTTCTATAGGGGGGATATGGGGATTCGATTTTAGAGAGACTGTCTGAAAGCACAAAACTTCTGCTTTGCTCACATATTAGAAAAACCATAATGGTTTGGAATGCCAGTGTAATTGGGACACCCAATTGCTTTCCTTTATGACTAGGCAAAGCTCAATAACTTCCCGCTAGTGACAGAGCATACCTGTCTCCCCACTTTCTTCACACTGCTACTGGTCAATAAAGCGGCTCATTGTAGTTAATGGCCAATAGGAATGTGAGAAAGGGAGGAGGGAGTGGGCAAACTCTGACTCTATTCAGTGTTGGACGTTTGCCTTTTAAGAATGGCCTGGTATTCATGCATAGAGGAAGCAGTTAACATTGTTTCAGGTATGTTCTGGCACCTCTAGGTTCCTGCACTTTATACCTACTAGGCAGGAGACCATGCTATGGTATTGACTCTTTTTCTAGAAAGTTCAAAGGTACATTACATATAGTAAATTAAATAATTTATGGAAAGGAAAATTATTGTAATATGCATTTTGATATCTTGCTTTTATCTGCATAGCTGGTGTTGGGACAGTACAAAAAGTTAGCCTCTGCCCCCACCTATAAATGGCCTTGGCAAGACGCATTGGAGGGCAACATATGTCAAAAAAAGGCCAAGGAAAAATCCAAGCTCTACTTACCAACCAACCCGCAACCAAGCAAATTGACCTGTCTAACAGGATGTGTTAAAACAGGGGTTTAGTCTACTGTTGATACAGTATCTCACAAAAGTGAGTACACCCTTCACATTTTTGCAAATATTTTATTATACCTTTTCATGTGACAGCACTGAAGAAATGACACTTTGCTACAATGTAAAGTAGTGAGTGTACAGCTTGTATAACAGTGTGAATTTGCTGTCCCTTCAAAATAACTCAACACCCAGCCATTATTGTCTAAACCACTGGCAACAAAAGTGAGTACATCCCTAAGTAAAAATGTCCAAATTGGCCCCAAATAGCAATTTTCCCTCCCTGGTGTCATGTGACTCGTTAGTATTACAAGGTCTGAGATGTGATTGGGGAGCAGGTGTGTTACATTTGGTGTTATCACTCTCACTCTCTCATACTGGTCACTGGAAGTTCAACATGGCACCTCATGCCAAAGAACTCTCTGAGGATCTGAAAAAAAGAATTGTTGCTCTTCATAAAGATGGCCTAGGCTATAAGAAGATTTCCAAGACCCTGAAACTGAACTGCAGCACGGTGGCCAAAACCATACAGCGGTTTAACAGGACAGGTTCCACTCAGAATAGGCCTCGCCATGGTCAACCAAAGAAATTGATTGCACATGCTCAGCGTCATATCCAGAGGCTGTCTTTGGGAAATAGACATATGAGTGCTGCCAGCATTGCTGCAGAGGTTAAAGGGGTGGGGGGTCAGCCTGTCAGTGCTCAGACCATATGCCGCACACTGCATCAAATTGGTCTGCATGGCCATCGTCCCAGGAGGAAGCCTCTTCTAAAGATGATGCACAAGAAAGACCGGAAACAGTTTGCTGAAGACAGACTAAGGGCATGGATTACTGGAATCGTGTCCTGTGGTCTGATGAGACCAAGATAAACTCTTTTGGTTCACATGGTGTCAAGCATTAGTGGTGGCAACCAGGTGAGGAGTACAAAGACAAGTGTGTCTTGCCTACAGTCAAGCATGGTGGTGGGAGTTTCATGGTTTGGGGCTGCATGAGTGCTGTCGGCACTGGGGAGCTGCAGTTCATTGAGGAAACCATGAATGCCAACGTGTACTGTGACATAGAGAAGCAGAGGAGGATCCTCTCACTTCGGAGACTGGGCAGCAGGGCAGTAAAACGACAACCCTAAACACACCTCCAAGACTACCACTGCCTTGCAAAAGAAGCTGAGGGTAAAGGTGTTGGACTGGCCAAGCATGTCTCCAGACCTAAACCCTATTGAGCATCTGTGGGGAATCCTCAAACGGAAGGTGGAGGAGCGCAAGGTCTCTAAAATCCACCAGCTTCGTAATGCCATCATTGAGGAGTGGAAGAGGACTCCAGTGGCAACCTGTGATGCTCTGGTGAACTCCATACCCAAGAGGGTTAAGGCAGTGCTGGAAAATAATTGTGGCCACACAAAATATTGACACTTTAGACCCAATTTAGACATTTTGACTTAGGGGTGTACTCACTTTTGTTTCCAGCAGTTTAGACATTATTGGCTGTGTGTTGAGGTATTTTGAGGGGACAGCAAAGGTACACTGTTATACAAGCTGTACACTCTTTACTTTACATTGTTGCGGGGGGCCTAATTCACTATAAGTTTGGAGTAGAGCTGCTCACTTCTCCAGAAATAACTCTGGAGTTAAACCTTCAACTAGGTGCTTTAGTGAATTCAGAGTTGGAGTTAACTAAGACTGAATTCGGGTTTGGAGTTAACCAAAATCCCTTTGTGTTTTTCATAAAAGGAAATTTGTCTATTCTGAATCACTATTACACAGCAATGTCATCTATTATGGTTTATTTTAATTTTAAGGTATAGTTGGGAAACCGATCCTCCAGGTCCAAATCAAGAGGGGGACAAAAAAGTGCTCCGATAGTGCAGTACCATTAAAAAGTGGTGTTTTATTAAAGTTTTGCCGATAAAATATATTGTACAAGATAAAAAACAAGTAAAAGCAAGTAAACGCCAGCTATGGGTAAATGCCTGGGAGCGAAGAGCGGCGACTCCCCCAGGCTCCCCCTCTTGATTTGGACCTGGAGGATCGGTTTCCAAACACAGGAGTGTCACGGACCATAGTGAACCACAGAGCCCAGCAGTTACCTATAGGCTTGGGAAGCCACAAGCTCGTAAGGTCTTGTTGCCATATGGTACTCAAGACCCACCAAGTCCGGTGAGTGTGCATCCCTTATATTACAAGATATGCCGAATACACCAGCAGTTGGAATATTGGAAAAACCTTATTAGGACACTATTTGCACAAGATCACAAAGGAACTTCACATTGGGACTTTTAATATTTTGACACTTTTATTCCAATCATATTTATTTATTGATGTATTTTTAGCTATACTTCATCTAGCACTTTGCACTTCAATATATGTTTATTATTTTGGATATCACCTTTAGGAAATTACTTTCTTCACTTGATTGCTCACTATTCAGGTGTGTGAACAAGGAATTGTCCACCCCTGACTAACTAGAAGCAAGCGCTATTTTAACCCCTTTGGGGCTCAAACCTCTATATACAGTACTTTAAACTATAGCAGCTGCTAATCAATATTTATTAATTATCACTTATTTATTAATGTATTTATTTATATCACTAGATACACATTTATTTAGGCACTCTCTTATATTAGGCTTTCCAGAGGCGCGAGGGTATATACTTATTTAGTATATATCTTTTATTCTATGATTAGCCAGTTGATTGTGACCACTTGCTGGAATGTGTGCAAGCCAATTTGGTGTCATTTCTGGTCCAGGGCGAACGCCAATGTGCCATTTGCAATTTATTGTAAAGAGATTTTGCTTTATTTTAAAAATGGAGCACACAGACAACTAAAATGTATTGGAAATGTTTTTCCTAGGCCAGTGATGGTAACCCTTAACCCCCCCCCCCCCCCAGATGTTTTTGCCCTACATTTCTCATAATGCTCATGTACTCTGCAGTGTAGGTGAGGATCATGGGAAATGTTACAAAACACCTTTGTTGCCAAGGTTCATCATCACTGACCTAGGCCAACTAAAAAGGTGAGTGAGCGCTGTAGCAATCTTTTATTTAGTAATCATTTTTAGTGATTTTTTATTAAATGCTTTGGTTACATTCATCCACAGAGGCTGAATGGAAATTTTGTATTATTCCTTAATTTATATATATTTTTAGCTAAATATATACATACACACTTTAATTATTTCTTACAATTTAGCCCCCCCACACACTCCCCTCCCCCCCCCACACACACACACTCCTCCCCCCCCACACACACACACACTCCCCCCCCACACACACACACTCCCCCCCCACACACACACACACACTCCTCCCCCCCCACACACACACACACACTCCCCCCCACACACACACACACTCCCCCCCCACACACACATACCCCCCCCACACACATACACTCCCCCCACACACACACACTCCCCCCCCCCCCACACACACACTCCTCCACACACACACACACACACACTCCTCCCCCCACACACACACACACACACACTCCCCCCCCCCACACACACACACCCCCCCCCCCCCACACACACACACTCCTCCCCCCCCACACACACCCATACACACTTCGCTGGAGTAAAGGGAGAAACCCTACCCATGTTCATACTGTACTGCCATTGCATACACACAAAAAATACAAGAAATGGATTACATTCAATAGACACAAAAGATATCTGAATTACATCCAGACAAATATGAAGAAAAGAAAAGAAAAAAACAGGAACTGTGTACAAATGAATAAGCTTTATTGAACATGTATAAAACATCAGTAATCACTCAAGCAGGCATGTGAAATGTCCCCCCCCCCCCTAAAAAAAAAACCCCAAATCAAGTAATTTTTATTCAAATTACAGTGCAAAGATACAACATATGATGGATAGAGCTTACAATATCCAAAAGTCAAGCAAAATAAGTTGTAGACACCTTAGTATTAAGCATAAAACATACCCAACATACTTTTATGTTTATTGTTTGCATGAGTCTGCCTTTCCATTTAAATACCATCAAATCAGTAGAACATACAGCTACACAGAGGCATGAAAATTAAAAAAAAAACATGTATAGAGTACATAAAGACACACTTTGCAAAAACTTTACCAAACATTTAGAGCATGAAAAGTATTCATCCAACAAAATACACTTACTGCAATATGGGTCCTTAGGCATGCCAGCAAACCCCCGACCCCCAAAAGCAAATTCGGACATAAAGACATGTGGCCCTGCTGCCAGAGGCCAAATGAGCTGCTCTTAAATATCCCTTTATATAACCTTGGTTAAACTACATCCACCCAGTATAGGAAACGCCCAGCAAAGTAATTAATTGGGTCTGCTGGCCTAAACCAAAATCACCAGTTCACTAATGAATGAGTGTTTGGCTGGCCATACATGATCAAAGTTTCTTACAAGTCAACACACATAAGAAATGCTTTCAATAATCTCAGCATGAGCACAAAGTGGCTTTTTCATTTAGACTAAGGCTGGCCATACATGATCCAATTTTCTTACAATTTTCTGTCCAATTTTCTTGAAATTTACATTCAAGTATGTAGTACGAAGGCCTGCCTAATTAGATACAAGTGAATGTGTTGTTTAGCTTTGACCTCACATTATGTGGTTTGTGGTAGATCTACCAGAAAATTGTACAACAAAAGTTGAACATGTATGGCCAGCCTAATGGGCCATACACACTATAAGATTTTCTGAAGACTTTTTCCTTTAGATTTACCAAAACCAGATAATATGAGGTCAAACCTAAACACTTTCAATTTGTATGCAATCTGGCAGGCTCTTGCACTACATAGAAAAAGTAAATCTGAAGGAAAAAGTCTTCAGAAAATCTTTGTATATATAAAGTATAAATTATATTTTGGGGATACATATATATATATATATATATATATATATATATATATATATATATATATTTTTTTTTTTTTTTTTTTGGGGGGGGGGGGTTGTTGAATTCTGAGTTCTGGGGTTCCACTGCATATGCTCAATCAATTTGCAAATTCTCAGATTTGCAAGCTCAAACACTGCTATTTTTCAGAGTGTAATGTGGCTCTATATAGGAAGCAACACTAATATGGCTCCCCACTCAACCAACCAACAAATATATTAATTTCACACATCTACAATGTTTTGTTTTTGGGGAGAAGCCATATTAGTGTTGCTTGTCATATATAACAACAGACAGTTGTAGGTAGTTCAGGGATTTGAACACCCAAATACACTGTTGCATGGCAGATGTGCTAACCACTTGGATATTTTGGTCAGATTATTTAATCAAGCTCAAGCTCAATACATATTTGCAACATTTTGCAAAACACAATTTACACAAACATAATCACTTTGTTACATTTATTTAATAATATATGCCACTGATAGTTTCTTAGCCTATCAATTTATATTTAAAATACAGAAATAAATGTTTTAAACACCTATGTATAATTTCCAGCATGCAGGATTATTTTTAAAAATGTGTTGATTTTATACAGTTTCACTAAACTAGGTTAATTATTTGGGAGTTGTGGTCTCTGAGTTTTTTTTTTGTTATCTTTATACCAAACATACATGCACTGGCACCTTAAAAATTTATAGTTTGATTCGATTAGTCCATCAAAAAATTTTAATAAATAAAAATTATTTGAGCTTGAATTGGGTCTAAAAAGAATATATATAGATATATAAATATATATATATATATATATATATATATATATATATATATATATACATATACATATATATATATATATATATATATACATATACATATATATATATATATATATATATATATATATATTTTTTTTTTTTTTTTAAAAGCACAAATCACACATGCTTTGAAAAAAATTTCATTAGCCTCAGGTAGTTAAGTGGTTAGCACAGCTGCCGTGCAACAGTGTATTTGGGTGTTCGAATCCCTGAACTACCTACAACTGTCTGTTGTTTCATATGACAAGCAACACTAATAGGGCTTCTCCCCAAAAAAGAAACATTGTAAATGTGTGAAATTAATATATTTTTGGGTTGGTTAGATATAGAATATAACAATAATATATGGGTTTTTGCATATGCATATATATATATATATATATATATATATATATATATATATATATATATATATATATATATATATATATATATATATATATATATATATATATGCATATGCAAAAACCCATATATTATTGTTATATTCTATATCTAACCAACCCAAAAATATATTAATTTCACACATATACAATGTTTCATTTTTGGGGAGAAGCCATATTAGTGTTGCTTTTCATATTCATATATATATATATATATATATATATATATATATATATATATATATATATATATATATATATATATATATATAATATACACACACACACACACATAGGCAAATCAATAAATAAAACATATATATATACATATCATTATTTTTGGGCATCTATATATATATATATATATATATATATATATATATATATATATATATATATGTGTGTGTGTGTGTGTGTGTGTGTGTGTGTGTGTGTGTGTGTGTGTGTGTGTGTGTATATATATATTGTGAGGGATTGATTAGCTTGGTGGCGGGTATGGATGACCCCTTTGGGGGGTGCGTTTACACAGGGAGATAGCCGAGAAGTGGTTGCAAACAGTTTGGTTTCTTCATGCAATTTTCTTCACCAGACTGCAAGCATCAAAAACATCAAAATTAAAATAAAACACAAAATAAATCCTTGCCACTGTGGGCGGCTACCTTCTTACACACAGGAACCTATCTAATGAAGTCTGTCTCCAACCTACTGTTGGGCAAACTTTGCTGATCCTACAGCAGACACTCAATAGTCCATGTTTTTCTCTTCACACAACAAATGTCCATTTAACATGTCCCTTTTCTCTTCACATAGAACACATTCCTTTGTTTGTCTCTTCACATAGCAACCATTCCTTTGCTTGTCTCTTCACATAGCAAACAGTGCATTTATTTCTTTCCACATAGAAATAGTCCAAGACCTCACCTTGAGTAGTCTTCAGTCTTAATTAATTTCCCCTTCACACAGGAAATGTCCATTGGTTTCTTTTCACATAGAAACGATCCTTGAGTAGTCTTCACACTTGTTACCCTCCTCAGCGCACATCGCTTCAGGAGGTCTTCCCCATGCTCACACTGCTTCAGGGGGCATCCCTTCTGATTGTCCTCCACTACCCACACGGCGTCAGGAGGCAGCAATCCTTCTCCCAGGCTCTCACAGCATCGGGAGGCACACATCTGACTGTCCTCCTCTCCCCAGCCCACACGGCGTCAGGAGGCAGCAATCAATAGGACTTCCTTTGGACAAATTATAGAGGCCTTAACTTCCTCATTCCGAACAGCTGAAGGCCTTTCAACCTCCTTAGACAGTTCTGGCTACCTTTGCAGCCGACACCCTATAGTAATTGGTGAATTTTCTAAACCAGGTGGAAATGTATCTCCTGTCTGTGATTACATCCACAGATTTACCTGACTTCCTGTCACATACCCCCCCTCTTGTTTCAACCCTAGGGTTGGGACACAGTTTTCCAGGCATGCATGTGTCAGGCACTGCTCTTGACTCTCACTGATAAGCCTCTTAGTATCTTCAAGCTTCCGGATGAAACTGTTTCTGTCATCTTCATTGACAGATTTCTCATAAATGCCAGACAGTTTGTCTCTCATCTCATATACACATTCCTCAACTGCATTTTTGGCATCATTTTGCTCCTTCTCAGGTTTGTCCTGCATAACCATCTGTCCTATCCACCAAGGAGGACCGTGATCAATAGGCAACTCAATTGTGCTAGTCTTTATGTCATCAACAATCTTGAGCCGCCTCTCTCTGCAATCAATAAATGATTTCCACAAAACTTTGAGAACCTCTGCTTCACTTGGCTTTGTTCCAAGAAATGCCTTCTTGACCTTAGCTTGCTCTAAGATGCTGTGCAGAAGGCCTTCCATTTGCAACAACAGGCTGTCACACATTTCTTCAAAGTGACCCCTGTTCATTTTTCCAGCGACATCATCAACTTTCCTTCCACCAACATATGGGTCAAAAGCAACAACACAGTCTATTACAGGTTTCTTCAATGCACTTTCTGCCACTGCATTACTTTTCCCTTGTAGCTCCTCTTCTTTATCTGAACTCCACATGGAATGTATCCCAAGATCACGATCAAACTTTTGCCACCTGTCTTTCACCAGTTCCATCTTGGAAACACTCCCTGAAAGGCACTTATTCATTTGCTTCACGTTTTCACCAACAGCCTTAGTTTTCTCCACTAGGTGGTGTTTGCTTTTTTCTCCAAGCTTTACACCGCTTGCCTTCGTTTTCTCCACTAGGTGGTGTTCAAGCAACATGTCATCAAATTTCTGATGCTCACTCAGGACAGACCCCAAAACACTGATCCTTTTATAAACTGCATCAGGCACACTATCCCCTCTTTGGGACAGATCCTCTGTTGCCTGTAATTCCTCTTCAAGTTCCTGCAACGGAATCTTCATCTCTTCTACTTGCTGTTCTAAGGCTCGCTTAGACTTTTCTAGCTCCTGAACGCTTTTCACAACATCATCCTTGGAGCTGACCAAATCTTCCATTTCTGTACACCGCTGTTTGTTAACTCTTTCTAGTTCAACCTTACACTCTAGAGCTTCCTCCAAGGAGCGAGCCAAGAAAAGGGCTTTGCTCTCTTTATCACGCGCCTCCGCTTCTGTACGGTCGCGTTCTTCTGCATATTTTGCAGACACAGTCTTCTCCTCACCAAGCATCTGATCAAACTTCTTTTTCACATCTTCAACATTTTCTAATGAACCAACGCTTTCTTCCATGCGGTTTTTCATATCCGCTATCTGAGCTTGCAGTGTTGCGACTTGCTCTGATAGGTTTTTCTTTGCTTCCTCCTCCTCTTTTAATTGTTCCAGGAAGCCATTTTTCTCATCTTCCATTTGTTTGAGCTTTGTGCTAAAACTCAGCCTTTTACACCTCTCTTCCTGTAAGAGTTCCTGCGTGTCTTGCAGCTGCAATTCCAAGATAGAGAAATCTTTGGCAATTTCTCTAGATTTGCTGTCTGCTTGAGACAGCTGATTTGTGACATTTTCCAACTCAACCTGCAGTCGGTTTGCCTTCTCCGACAGCTTAGCACACAATCGGTCACCTTCCGATACTTTGACTTGCGATTCCTGCAGCTGTGCCTCTACTTTTTTTCTCTTATGTTCACAATCTCCTTTTCCCTGCATAAGAGCCTTCACCTCATTGGCTAGTTCCTGGGAATGAGACTGTAATTCTGCCACACAGACTTCTTTCTTCTTTAGCTGCTGCTGGACACGTTGGGTTTCCTCTTTCCAACTTTCACAGTCCGTACGCAATTCATCTACCACATTGCTCAAAGTGGTGCGCTCATACACAGTACTCAGTAATTTAGCCTCTCTCTCATTTTTCTCCTTGTCGCTGAGAGACAATGTCGTTTTCAGAGAGACATTCTGTTCCTGCCCCCCCTGCAGGTCTATTTTTGTAGCTTCCAAAGACTGAAGATTTTTTTCCAGCTGATTAGGCAACTCCAACATATCACGCATACTTTGCTTCTGCAAAGTCTGAATTTCAATTTCCTTTTCCTTTTTCATGAGGATGGTAGCTTTCTCCATTATAGTCTCTCTACATTTTTATAACTTGGAAAAAAGAAGAGCAGTGGATTCTTCCCACTGTAACACCTGAGCCTGCACGTTTCTATGCTCCATCCTAAGCAACTCCAGGGCTCGTTCCTTTTCTTCCATTTTCCGTTGCAAGGCATCCAGCTCAGCCCTGCACACATACTCGGTTTCCTCTAAACCGATGGCCTCCATTTGCTGCTGGCGTCTCTGTTTCCAGCCTGCCATGCTCTCTTGGTGAGCCTTTTGTTGAGCTGCAAAGCTCCGCTGAAAATCCGCATTTGCCTCAGTGTTGCTAGGGACAACAACCTTTCTCTTTAGCAGATTCTGTTCAGGCATGGATGGGGCTCGTTCAGGCGGTAACATCCCCTCCATCCATAGAATCCGGTCTCTCATTTCAGCTATCTTTGCATCTTTCAGGCGTTTTGATCGCCCCCATCTTCAATTACTCCACAATAAATTTTTCACAGTCCAGCAAAAAATTTTGAGACCACTGTCTCTTTAAAGCCAGTAGCTTTTCACTCTCCTGCAGGATCTCCTTTCCTGCAGATAGTTTGGGCAGTCTCATGCACCAGACAAAGTTCATAGAACATATGCACTTCTTTGCAGGGATCTCTGCTTCTGCCCAATGCATACCTCCACCATATGTGAGGAATTGATTAGCTCGGTGGCGGGTATGGATGACCCCTTTGGGGGGTGCGTTTACACAGGGAGATAGCCGAGAAATGGTTGCAAACAGTTTGGTTTATTCATGCAATTTTCTTCACCAGACTGAAAGCGTCAAAAACATCAAAATAAAAATAAAACACAAAATAAATCCTTGCCACTGTGGGCGGCTACCTTCTCACACACAGGAACCTATCTAATGAAGTCTGTCTCCAACCTACTGTTGGGCAAACTTTGCTGATCCTACAGCAGACACTCAATAGTCCATGTTTTTCTCTTCACACAACAAATGTCCATTTAACATGTCCCTTTTCTCTTCACATGGAACACATTCCTTTGTTTGTCTCTTCACATAGCAACCATTCCTTTGCTTGTCTCTTCACATAGCAAACAGTGCATTTATTTCTTTCCACATAGAAATAGTCCAAGACCTCACCTTGAGTAGTCTTCAGTCTTAATTAATTTCCCCTTCACGCAGGAAATGTCCATTGGTTTCTTTTCACATAGAAACGATCCTTGAGTAGTCTTCACACTTGTTACCCTCTTCAGCGCACATCGCTTCAGGAGATCTTCCCCATGCTCACACCGCTTCAGGGGGCATCCCTTCTGATTGTCCTCCGCTACCCACACGGAGTCAGGAGGCAGCAATCCTTCTCCCAGGCTCTCACAGCGTCGGGAGGCACACATCTGACGGTCCTCCTCTCCCCAGCCCACACGGCGTCAGGAGGCAGCAATCAATAGGACTTCCTTTGAACAAATTATAGAGGCCTTAACTTCCTCATTCCGAACAGCTGAAGGCCTTTCAACTTCCTTAGACAGTTCTGGCTACCTTTGCAGCCGACACCCTATAGTAATTGGTGAATTTTCTAAACCAGGTGGAAATGTATCTCCTGTCTGTGACTACATCCACAGATTTACCTGACTTCCTGTCACAATATATATATATATATATATATATATATATATATATATATATATATATATATATATATATATATATATATATATATATATATATATATTTGTGATTCAGACATACATAGATATGCATTTTTCTCATTAGTGCCGGAATAGCGCAGTTTTACCGCAAATTTGCGGCGGTATTTGCTGCAAATTCCCTATAACTCCCACAAACGTTTTCAAAAACGTTATTTTCAGCCTAATTTTTGGTATGAGCATACGCACATGGGCTATCTGCCAGAAATTGACTCTGGAGCTATTTATGCATTTAACACTTTTATTAATATCTTTTTTCCTACTTAACTTTTTCACACAGTTTAAACGCAGTTTAGCTCAAAATCATATAACACATCTTTCCAACACATTTTTTATTTTTTTCCTGCCATATTTTGTGATTTTGAAAAAATTAGTCCACCTTTTAGCTGGACTGTTTTTAAGTCCAGTCCTGACGTTATTTGGTCTTAGTGAATTTGACACTGCTCATAACTAGTGTTGAGCGAACACGGACTGTATTATTCGTGTTCGTACCGAATAATTGGATTTTTTGTACCCGAACACGGACACGGACACTTTACTGTATGTTCGGGTAAAAATCCGTGTTCGGTCGTTTTATTTCCGGGTTTTGCATGCTTTGGTGCTCTTTTCATGGCGGGCTTTCAACAGCCAATCAACAATCGTTTAACTGGTGTGCCTTAAGCCATCCCAGCCATGCCTGCAAATGTCTCAGTAGCTGTGATTGGCCATCTGAAGCATGTGACCAAGTCTTTATAAGTTCCAGGCAGCCGCAGCGTCTTCATTCTGCTGCTTAGATCAGGGACAGAGCACACATCAACGTGCTGGCTGCTGATTAGGGAAAGACAGGCAGGAAAAAAACATTTGTGTCCGGATAGAATTGAGGGACAGGTCGGAGTGTTTAGGCAGGGCGAGTTGTAGGCATTTTAGGGATAGAGTCTGCTGAATTATAGGGTCAGTGTCTTCTACAAAGTACAATCGATATTGCTGTGTGGGGGGTGGGGTGACTCTGCACTCAATCCTGATCTACGATCTCTTCTCAATCCTGTTAGGGAGAGGCTGCTGCTGCTGAATTTTAGGGAAACTGTGTTCTACAAACTACAATCGATATTGCTGTGTGGTGTGGGATAGGAGATAGGCAGGTGTCAGTGATCC
Source organism: Pelophylax lessonae (assembly GCF_965119305.1). Classification (NCBI taxonomy): domain Eukaryota; kingdom Metazoa; phylum Chordata; class Amphibia; order Anura; family Ranidae; genus Pelophylax; species Pelophylax lessonae. The sequence goes on from NC_138779.1 coordinate 179,416,770, forward strand.
ACATCCATTTTTCTGTGTGTGAGCTGCAGTGAACACAATCTTTTTGGGGTGCAGTGAACACAATCTTTTTGGGGTGCAGTGAACAACGTCCTTTTTGGGGTGCAGTGAACAAAATCTTTTTGGGGTGCAGTGAACAAAATCCTTTTTGGGGTGCAGTGAACAACATCCTTTTTGGGGTGCAGTGAACACAATCTTTTTGGGGTGCAGTGAACAAAATCCTTTGTGGGGTGCAGTGAACACAATCTTTGTGGGGTGCAGTGAACACAATCTTTTTGGGGTGCAGTGAACAACATCCTTTTTGGGGTGCGGTGAACACAATCTTTTTGGGGTGCAGTGAACAAAATCCTTTGTGGGGTGCAGTGAACACAATCTTTGTGGGGTGCAGTGAACACAATCTTTTTGGGGTGCAGTGAACAAAATCCTTTTTGGGGTGCAGTGAACATCCTTTTTGGGGTGCAGTGAACAAAATCCTTTTTGGGGTGCAGTGAACAACATCCTTTTTGGGGTGCAGTGAACAAAATCCTTTTAGGGTGCAGTGAACACAATCTTTGTGGGGTACAGTGAACACAATCTTTGTGGGGTGCAGTGAACACAATCTTTGGGGGGTACAGTGAACACAATCTTTTTGGGGTGCAGTGAACAAAATCCTTTGTGGGGTGCAGTGAACACAATCTTTGTGGGCTGCAGTGAACACAATCTTTGTGGGCTGCAGTGAACACAATCTTTTTGGGGTGCAGTGAACAAAATCCTTTGTGGGGTGCAGTGAACACAATCTTTGTGGGGTGCAGTGAACACAATCTTTTTGGGGTGCAGTGAACAAAATCCTTTTTGGGGTGCAGTGAACACAATCTTTGTGGGGTGCAGTGAACACAATCTTTTTGGGGTGGAGTGAACAAAATCCTTTTTGGGGTGCAGTGAACAACATCCTTTTTGGGGTGCAGTGAACAAAATCCTTTTTGGGGTGCAGTGAACACAATCTTTTTTGGGGTGCAGTGAACAAAATCCTTTGTGGGGTGCAGTGAACACAATCTTTGTGGGGTGCAGTGAACACAATCTTTTTGGGGTGCAGTGAACAAAATCCTTTTTGGGGTGCAGTGAACAACATCCTTTTTGGGGTGCAGTGAACAAAATCCTTTTTGGGGTGCAGTGAACACAATCTTTTTGGGGTGCAGTGAACAAAATCCTTTGTGGGGTGCAGTGGACACAATCTTTGTGGGGTACAGTGAACAGAATCTTTGTGGGGTACAGTGAACACAATCTTTTTGGGGTGCAGTGAACAAAATCCTTTGTGGGGTGCAGTGAACACAATCTTTGGGGGGTACAGTGAACACAATCTTTTTGGGGTGCAGTGAACAAAATCCTTTGTGGGGTGCAGTGAACACAATCTTTGTGGGGTGCAGTGAACACTATCTTTTTGGGGTGCAGTGAACAAAATCCTTTTTGGGGTGCAGTGAACAACATCCTTTTTGGGGTGCAGTGAACACAATCTTTTTGGGGTGCAGTGAGCAAAATCCTTTGTGGGGTGCAGTGAACACAATCTTTGTGGGGTACAGTGAACAGAATCTTTGTGGGGTGCAGTGAACACAATCTTTGGGGGGTACAGTGAACACAATCTTTTTGGGGTGCAGTGAACAAAATCCTTTGTGGGGTGCAGTGAACACAATCTTTGGGGGGTACAGTGAACACAATCTTTTTGGGGTGCAGTGAACAAAATCCTTTGTGGGGTGCAGTGAACACAATCTTTGTGGGGTGCAGTGAACACAATCTTTGTGGGGTGCAGTGAACACAATCTTTTTGGGGTGCAGTGAACAAAATCCTTTTTGGGGTGCAGTGAACAACATCCTTTTTGGGGTGCAGTGAACACAATCTTTTTGGGGTGCAGTGAACAAAATCCTTTGTGGGGTGCAGTGAACACAATCTTTGTGGGGTACAGGGAACAGAATCTTTGTGGGGTGCAGTGAACACAATCTTTGGGGGGTACAGTGAACACAATCTTTTTGGGGTGCAGTGAACAAAATCCTTTTAGGGTGCAGTGAACACAATCTTTGTGGGGTGCAGTGAACAAAATCCTTTTTGAGGTGCAGTGAACACAATCTTTGTGGGGTGCAGTGAACACAATCTTTGTGGGGTACAGTGAACACAATCTCATACTTCTGAACATTTGAGGGTGCTGCCTGTTCCATACTCCTCCTCCTACTGCTCAACCATCCTTTTAGGGGTACAAACAATAGTAATTGGGGCCTAGTGTGGTGATGTACGTGTGAGATACATACACTTTCTTTTTGATCATATTTTCTATTCCGCTATTCAATTAAATCCTTTGGGGATCAATTAAATTGCGTGATAGTCTGTGTCGGTACGTGTGAGATCCACCTTTCCAAGTTTTTGGGGTTCATCTCATACTTCTGAAGATTTGAGGGTGCTGCCTGTTCCATACTCCTCCTCCTACTGCTCAACCATCCTTTTAGGGGTACAAACAATAGTAATTGGGGCCTAGTGTGGTGGTGTACGTGTGAGATACATACACTTTCTTTTTGATCATATTTTTTATTCCGCTATTCAATTAAAACCTTTGGGGATCAATTAAATTGCGTGATAGTCTGTGTCGGTACGTGTGAGATCCACCTTTCCAAGTTTTTGGGGTTCATCTCATACTTCTGAAGATTTGAGGGTGCTGCCTGTTCCATACTCCTCCTCCTACTGCTCAACCATCCTTTTAGGGGTACAAACAATAGTAATTGGGGCCTAGTGTGGTGGTGTACGTGTGAGATACATACACTTTCTTTTTGATCATATTTTCTATTCCGCTATTCAATTAAATCCTTTGGGGATCAATTAAATTGCGTGATAGTCTGTGTCGGTACGTGTGAGATCCACCTTTCCAAGTTTTTGGGGTTCATCTCATACTTCTGAAGATTTGAGGGTGCTGCCTGTTCCATACTCCTCCTCCTACTGCTCAACCATCCTTTTAGGGGTACAAACAATAGTAATTGGGGCCTAGTGTGGTGGTGTACGTGTGAGATACATACACTTTCTTTTTGATCATATTTTCTATTCCGCTATTCAATTAAAACCTTTGGGGATCAATTAAATTGCGTGATAGTCTGTGTCGGTACGTGTGAGATCCACCTTTCCAAGTTTTTGGGGTTCATCTCATACTTCTAAAGATTTGAGGGTGCTGCCTGTTCCATACTCCTCCTCCTACTGCTCAACCATCCTTTTAGGGGTACAAACAATAGTAATTGGGGCCTAGTGTGGTGATGTACGTGTGAGATACATACACTTTCTTTTTGATCATATTTTCTATTCCGCTATTCAATTAAAACCTTTGGGGATCAATTAAATTGCGTGATAGTCTGTGTCGGTACGTGTGAGATCCACCTTTCCAAGTTTTTGGGGTTCATCTCATACTTCTGAAGATTTGAGGGTGCTGCCTGTTCCATACTCCTCCTCCTACTCCTTAACCATCCTTTTAGGGGTACAAACAATAGTAATTGGGGCCTAGTGTGGTGGTGTACGTGTGAGATACATACACTTTCTTTTTGATCATATTTTCTATTCCGCTATTCAATTAAAACCTTTGGGGATCAATTAAATTGCGTGATAGTCTGTGTCGGTACGTGTGAGATCCACCTTTCCAAGTTTTTGGGGTTCATCTCATACTTCTGAAGATTTGAGGGTGCTGCCTGTTCCATACTCCTCCTCCTACTGCTCAACCATCCTTTTAGGGGTACAAACAATAGTAATTGGGGCCTAGTGTGGTGGTGTACGTGTGAGATACATACACTTTCTTTTTGATCATGTTTTCTATTCCGCTATTCAATTAAATCCTTTGGGGATCAATTAAATTGCGTGATAGTCTGTGTCGGTACGTGTGAGATCCACCTTTCCAAGTTTTTGGGGTTCATCTCATACTTCTGAAGATTTGAGGGTGCTGCCTGTTCCATACTCCTCCTCCTACTGCTCAACCATCCTTTTAGGGGTACAAACAATAGTAATTGGGGCCTAGTGTGGTGGTGTACGTGTGAGATACATACACTTTCTTTTTGATCATATTTTCTATTCCGCTATTCAATTAAAACCTTTGGGGATCAATTAAATTGCGTGATAGTCTGTGTCGGTACGTGTGAGATCCACCTTTCCAAGTTTTTGGGGTTCATCTCATACTTCTGAAGATTTGAGGGTGCTGCCTGTTCCATACTCCTCCTCCTACTGCTCAACCATCCTTTTAGGGGTACAAACAATAGTAATTGGGGCCTAGTGTGGTGGTGTACGTGTGAGATACATACACTTTCTTTTTGATCATATTTTCTATTCCGCTATTCAATTAAATCCTTTGGGGATCAATTAAATTGCGTGATAGTCTGTGTCGGTACGTGTGAGATCCACCTTTCCAAGTTTTTGGGGTTCATCTCATACTTCTGAAGATTTGAGGGTGCTGCCTGTTCCATACTCCTCCTCCTACTGCTCAACCATCCTTTTAGGGGTACAAACAATAGTAATTGGGGCCTAGTGTGGTGGTGTACGTGTGAGATACATACACTTTCTTTTTGATCATATTTTCTATTCCGCTATTCAATTAAAACCTTTGGGGATCAATTAAATTGCGTGATAGTCTGTGTCGGTACGTGTGAGATCCACCTTTCCAAGTTTTTGGGGTTCATCTCATACTTCTAAAGATTTGAGGGTGCTGCCTGTTCCATACTCCTCCTCCTACTGCTCAACCATCCTTTTAGGGGTACAAACAATAGTAATTGGGGCCTAGTGTGGTGATGTACGTGTGAGATACATACACTTTCTTTTTGATCATATTTTCTATTCCGCTATTCAATTAAAACCTTTGGGGATCAATTAAATTGCGTGATAGTCTGTGTCGGTACGTGTGAGATCCACCTTTCCAAGTTTTTGGGGTTCATCTCATACTTCTGAAGATTTGAGGGTGCTGCCTGTTCCATACTCCTCCTCCTACTCCTTAACCATCCTTTTAGGGGTACAAACAATAGTAATTGGGGCCTAGTGTGGTGGTGTACGTGTGAGATACATACACTTTCTTTTTGATCATATTTTCTATTCCGCTATTCAATTAAAACCTTTGGGGATCAATTAAATTGCGTGATAGTCTGTGTCGGTACGTGTGAGATCCACCTTTCCAAGTTTTTGGGGTTCATCTCATACTTCTGAAGATTTGAGGGTGCTGCCTGTTCCATACTCCTCCTCCTACTGCTCAACCATCCTTTTAGGGGTACAAACAATAGTAATTGGGGCCTAGTGTGGTGGTGTACGTGTGAGATACATACACTTTCTTTTTGATCATATTTTCTATTCCGCTATTCAATTAAATCCTTTGGGGATCAATTAAATTGCGTGATAGTCTGTGTCGGTACGTGTGAGATCCACCTTTCCAAGTTTTTGGGGTTCATCTCATACTTCTGAAGATTTGAGGGTGCTGCCTGTTCCATACTCCTCCTCCTACTGCTCAACCATCCTTTTAGGGGTACAAACAATAGTAATTGGGGCCTAGTGTGGTGGTGTACGTGTGAGATACATACACTTTCTTTTTGATCATATTTTCTATTCCGCTATTCAATTAAAACCTTTGGGGATCAATTAAATTGCGTGATAGTCTGTGTCGGTACGTGTGAGATCCACCTTTCCAAGTTTTTGGGGTTCATCTCATACTTCTGAAGATTTGAGGGTGCTGCCTGTTCCATACTCCTCCTCCTACTGCTCAACCATCCTTTTAGGGGTAGAAACAATAGTAATTGGGGCCTAGTGTGGTGGTGTACGTGTGAGATACATACACTTTCTTTTTGATCATATTTTCTATTCCGCTATTCAATTAAAACCTTTGGGGATGTCATGGTCTTACCTTCTTGCTGTTCTCCTTCGTTTGACATGTGCTGGCGGCCATCTTGGTTTCTGGGTTTCTTGTAGCCTCCCACTCTGCGGCTCCTCCTTCCCACTGGGAGGAGCTGGATGCCTAGCTCATATATATAGGAGGTCTGTGGCTTCAGTTCCTTGCTTGGTCCTCCTGTGTTCACATGCTTCTAAGACTGCTGCTGCTTCTGGTTCCTGATCCTGGCTTCGTCTGATTACCCTGCTGGTTCCTGATCCTGTCTTCGTCTGACTACCCTGCTGGTTCCTGATCCTGGCTTCGTCTGACTACCCTGCTGGTTCCTGTTCCCGGCTTCGTCTGACTACCCTCCTGGCTCCTGACCTCTGGCTTCGCAAAGACTCTGCTTCGGTTTTGCCATCCGTTTGGACTTTTCCATGCTAGCCAAGCCTCTCACGGATCTGACCAGGAAGGGCAGTAATTCCCAGGTCTGGCCGCTCGAGGCCATCCGAGCTTTTGAGGCTCTAAAGTCCGCCTTTGTGTCGGCTCCGATTCTGTCGCATCCCAACCCTGGGTTGCCCTTTTTTCTCGAGGTGGACGCGTCTGAGACGGGAGTAGGCGCCCTTCTGTCTCAGCGTAGAACACCAGAGGGTCCTCTGCTTCCTTGTGGGTTTTACTCCCGGAAACTGTCTTCCGCGGAGTGCAACTATCAGATTGGTGACAGGGAGTTATTGGCCATCGTGCAGGCCCTTAAAGAATGGAGGCACTTGCTCGAGGGTTCGGTGGTTCCGGTCCTCATCCTGACGGACCACAAGAATCTGACCTACCTTTCTGAGGCCAAGAGATTGACACCACGTCAGGCCAGATGGGCTCTGTTCTTGTCACGTTTTAATTACGTGGTCTCCTACCTACCCGGTTCCAAGAACATCAGGGCGGATGCCTTATCACGGCAGTACTCCGACCTGTCCAGGGAGGAGTCGATTCCGACTTCGGTCATACCTCCGAATCAGATCCTGGCCGCCATTCGCACCAGCCTGACCTCTCCCCTGGGTGAGCAGATTTTGGCGGCTCAATCAGGTGCTCCCTCTGGGAGACCCAACGGCAGATGTTTTGTGCCTGAGGAGTTGCGCACTCGGTTGTTGCGAACCTACCATAACTCCAAGACCGCGGGGCATCCTGGAAAGAATCAGCTGTCCTGGGCTGTTTCACGTCTGTTCTGGTGGCCTTCCCTACGTTCCGACATCGCCGCATATGTAGCGGCATGTTCCGTTTGTGCCCAGAGTAAGTCCCCTCGGCACCTTCCGTTGGGCCTTCTGCAACCCATAGCCACCGGGGAGCGCCCATGGTCACACCTGGGGATGGATTTCATTGTGGACCTCCCTGCATCCCGAGGCCATACGGTCATTCTCATGATTGTGGATCGGTTTTCCAAAATGTGCCACTGTGTTCCTCTCAAGAAGTTACCCTCTGCACAGGAGTTGGCCACGATTTTTGCCAGGGAGGTTTTCCGGTTGCACGGTTTGCCCAAGGAGATTGTGTCGGATCGGGGGAGTCAGTTTGTGTCCAGGTTCTGGCGCGCCTTTTGCTCCCAGTTGGGGATTCATCTCTCCTTCTCCTCGGCCTACCACCCTCAGTCCAAAGGGGCCGCAGAACGATCCAATCAGGCCTTGGAGCAATTCCTTCGTTGCTATGTCTCCGATCACCAAGACAATTGGGTTGACCTCCTGCCTTGGGCTGAGTTTGCCAGGAACACGGCGGTGAACTCTTCCTCTGGGACGTCTCCCTTCATGGCCAATTATGGGTTCCAACCTGCCGTGTTACCGGAGGTATTCTCTCCCCAGGATATTCCGGCTGTGGAGGATCACCTTTCCGTCCTACGTGCTTCTTGGGTACAGATCCAGAAGTCCCTTGAGGTCTCTGCGCAGCGCCAGAGACTCCAGGCTGATCGCAGACGAGCGCCTGCTCCTTCCTACCAGGCCGGAGACCGTGTATGGTTGTCCACCCGCAACCTCAACCTTCGAGTGCCCACTCCCAAGCTGGCGCCTCACTTTGTTGGTCCCTTCCGAGTGCTTCGCAGGGTAAACCCGGTAGCCTATGCCCTTGCGCTTCCTCCTGGCATGCGGATCTCCAACGTGTTTCATGTCTCCCTGTTGAAGCCACTGGTGTGTAATCGTTTCACTTCCTCGGTTCCTCGGCCTCGTCCGGTCCAAGTGGGCAATCGTGAGGAGTATGAGGTGAGCAATATCCTGGACTCACGCCTGGTCCGCGGTCGGGTGCAGTTTTTGGTTCATTGGCGTGGTTATGGTCCAGAGGAGCGTTCCTGGGTTCCCTCCGCAGATGTCCATGCTCCTGCCTTGCTCCGTGCCTTCCACGCACGCTTCCCTCAGAAACCGTTCTTTACTCCGCGGAGGAGGGGCCCTTGAGGGGGAGGTACTGTCATGGTCTTACCTTCTTGCTGTTCTCCTTCGTTTGACATGTGCTGGCGGCCATCTTGGTTTCTGGGTTTCTTGTAGCCTCCCACTCTGCGGCTCCTCCTTCCCACTGGGAGGAGCTGGATGCCTAGCTCATATATATAGGAGGTCTGTGGCTTCAGTTCCTTGCTTGGTCCTCCTGTGTTCACATGCTTCTAAGACTGCTGCTGCTTCTGGTTCCTGATCCTGTCTTCGTCTGACTACCCTGCTGGTTCCTGATCCTGGCTTCGTCTGACTACCCTGCTGGTTCCTGTTCCCGGCTTCGTCTGACTACCCTCCTGGCTCCTGACCTCTGGCTTCGCAAAGACTCTGCTTCGGTTTTGCCATCCGTTTGGACTTTTCCATGCTAGCCAAGCCTCTCACGGATCTGACCAGGAAGGGCAGTAATTCCCAGGTCTGGCCGCTCGAGGCCATCCGAGCTTTTGAGGCTCTAAAGTCCGCCTTTGTGTCGGCTCCGATTCTGTCGCATCCCAACCCTGGGTTGCCCTTTGTCCTCGAGGTGGACGCGTCTGAGACGGGAGTAGGCGCCCTTCTGTCTCAGCGTAGAACACCAGAGGGTCCTCTGCTTCCTTGTGGGTTTTACTCCCGGAAACTGTCTTCCGCGGAGTGCAACTATCAGATTGGTGACAGGGAGTTATTGGCCATCGTGCAGGCCCTTAAAGAATGGAGGCACTTGCTCGAGGGTTCGGTGGTTCCGGTCCTCATCCTGACGGACCACAAGAATCTGACCTACCTTTCTGAGGCCAAGAGATTGACACCACGTCAGGCCAGATGGGCTCTGTTCTTGTCACGTTTTAATTACGTGGTCTCCTACCTACCCGGTTCCAAGAACATCAGGGCGGATGCCTTATCACGGCAGTACTCCGACCTGTCCAGGGAGGAGTCGATTCCGACTTCGGTCATACCTCCGAATCAGATCCTGGCCGCCATTCGCACCAGCCTGACCTCTCCCCTGGGTGAGCAGATTTTGGCGGCTCAATCAGGTGCTCCCTCTGGGAGACCCAACGGCAGATGTTTTGTGCCTGAGGAGTTGCGCACTCGGTTGTTGCGAACCTACCATAACTCCAAGACCGCGGGGCATCCTGGAAAGAATCAGCTGTCCTGGGCTGTTTCACGTCTGTTCTGGTGGCCTTCCCTACGTTCCGACATCGCCGCATATGTAGCGGCATGTTCCGTTTGTGCCCAGAGTAAGTCCCCTCGGCACCTTCCGTTGGGCCTTCTGCAACCCATAGCCACCGGGGAGCGCCCATGGTCACACCTGGGGATGGATTTCATTGTGGACCTCCCTGCATCCCGAGGCCATACGGTCATTCTCATGATTGTGGATCGGTTTTCCAAAATGTGCCACTGTGTTCCTCTCAAGAAGTTACCCTCTGCACAGGAGTTGGCCACGATTTTTGCCAGGGAGGTTTTCCGGTTGCACGGTTTGCCCAAGGAGATTGTGTCGGATCGGGGGAGTCAGTTTGTGTCCAGGTTCTGGCGCGCCTTTTGCTCCCAGTTGGGGATTCATCTCTCCTTCTCCTCGGCCTACCACCCTCAGTCCAATGGGGCCGCAGAACGATCCAATCAGGCCTTGGAGCAATTCCTTCGTTGCTATGTCTCCGATCACCAATAGTAATTGGGGCCTAGTGTGGTGGTGTACGTGCGAGATACATACACTTTTTTTGATCATATTTCCTATTCCGCTATTCAATAAAAACCTTTGAGGATCAATTGAATTGCGGGATAGTCTGTGTCGGTACGTGTGAGATCCACCTTTCCAAGTTTTTGAGGTTCATCTCATACTTCTGAAGATTTGAGGGTGCTGTCTGTTCCATACTCCTCCTACTCCTCATCCATCCTTTTAGGGGTAGAAACAATAGTAATTGGGGCCTAGTGTGGTTTTGTACGTGCGAGATACATACACTTTTTTGGATCATATTTCCTATTCCGCTATTCAATAAAAACCTTTCTAGGGCAAGATCTTAAATTACAGAAATATGAGGAGACCGTCAAATAAGGGCCGTGGCCTGGGTCGTGGTGCTGCTGGTAGAGCTACTGTTGCAAGGAGAGGACGTGGTCGATCTGTGCCAGCTACACGCACAAGTGAAACATCTTCCTCAAGTGTGAGTAGGCGACAGAACCTGCATCAGTATTTGGTAGGGCATCATACGCCCCTAGAAGTGATGAGGCCAGAACAAGTGGAGGCGATAGTAGATTGGTTTGCTGCTGACAGTGCCTCCAGTTCCTTCACATTGTCTCCCACCCAGTCTACTGCAGAAAGGTCACAGTTGGCACCTGCAGCTGATGTCCAACCGTCTTTCACCTCACCCCCTTGCAAATCAGGCAAGCAGTCTGAGCCCCAAGCCATACAGCAGTCTCTTCTTCTTTTTGATGACTCTGTCAGCAGGGTTTCCCAGGGCCATCCACCTAGCCCTGCCCCAGAAGTGGAAGAGATTGAGTGCAGCGATGCCCAACCACTTATTTCTCAAGATGAGTACATGCAAGGATCATCGCAGCACGTCTCCGATGATGACGAAACGCAGGTGCCAACTGCTGCGGCATTCAGCATTGTGGAGACCGACAAGGAGGGCAGGGGTGAAGACTGGGTGGAAGATGATGTGGAGGACGATGAGGTCCTCGACCCCACATGGAATGAACGTCATGCAGGTGACCTGAGTAGTTTGGAGGAAGAGGCGGTGGTCGCACAGAGCCACCAGCACAGCAGAAGAGGGAGCAGGGTGCAGAAGCGGAGCGGCCGTGCCCTAGACACTACGCCCGCTACTGCCCAACGCAGCAAGGGAACAAGCGCACCAAAGTCAGCTCAAAGGAGTTCTCTAGCGTGGAAGTTCTTTAGAAAATGTGCTAATGACAGGACACGAGTGGTTTGCACCCTGTGCAATCAGAGCTTGAAGCGAGGCATAAACCTTCTCAACCTGAGCACAACCTGCATGATCAGGCATCTAAGTGCAAAGCACGAGCTGCAGTGGAGTACACACCTTCAAAACCAAGAAACGTCTCTGGCTCATCCTGCTTCCTCTTCTGCTGCAGTCTCGGCCGCTCCAGCCACATCTGTAGTGATACCGGCACCTGCCACCCCGCAAACAGACGATCTGTCAGCAACACCACCACCTGGGTCACCAACAACCATCTCCACAATGTCCCGTGGAAGCGTTCAGCTTTCCATCTCCCAAACACTTGAGAGGAAGAGGAAGTACCCCCCTACCCACCCGCGATCCCTGGCCCTGAATGCCATCATTTCAAAATTATTGGCCTTTGAAATGCTGTCATTCCGTCTGGTGGAGACGCACAGTTTTAAAAACCTTATGTCGGTGGCTGTCCCACAGTACGTCGTGCCCAGCCGCCACTACTTTTCCAGGCAAGCCATCCCTTCCCTGCACAACCAAGTGGGGGAAAAAATCAGGTGTGCACTGCGCAACGCCATCTGTGCCAAGGTCCACCTAACTACCGATACGTGGACCAGTAAGCACGGTCAGGGGCGTTATATCTCCCTAACGGCACACTGGGTAAATGCAGTGGCGGATGGGCCTGAGGCGGATAGCAATTTGGCGCATGTCCTTCCACCACCGAGGATTGCAGGGCGCTTCAGTTTGCCTCCTGTTCCTAACTCCTCCTACTCCGCTTCCTCATCCTCTACCGCCTCCTCATCCGGACAGCGTAACACCTTCACCACCAACTTCAGCACGGCCAGGGGTAAATGACAGCAGGCAGTTTTACAACTTGCCTGTTTGGGGGACAAACCACACACCGCGCAGGAGTTGTGGAGGAGCATGGAACAGCAGACAAATGAGTCGTTGCTGCCAGCAAGCCTCAAGCCCGGCCTGGTGGTGTGCGATAACGGGAGAAATCTCATAGCAGCTCTGGGCCTAGCCGGTTTGACGCACATCCCTTGCCTGGCGCATGTGCTGAATTTGGTGGTGCAGAGGTTCCTTAAAAACTACCCCGATATGTCAGAGCTGCTGCAGAAAGTGCGGGCCGTTTGTGCGCACTTTCGGCGTTCTCACCCTGCTGCTGCTCGCCTGGCAGCGCTGCAGCGTAACTTCGGCCTTCCCGCTCACCGCCTCATATGTGACGTGCCCACAAGGTGGAACTCCACCTTGCACATGCTGGAAAGACTGTGCGAGCAGCAGCAGGCCATAGTGGAGTTTCAGCTGCAGCACGCACGCGTGAGTCGCTCTGCGGAACAGCACCACTTCACCACCAATAACTGGGCCTCCATGCGAGACCTGTGTGCCTTGTTGCGCTGTTTTGAGTACTCCACCAACATGGCCAGTGGCAATGACGCCGTTCTCAGCTTAACTATCCCACTTCTATGCCTCCTTGAAAAAACAATTCGGGCGATGATGGAAGAGGATGTGGCACAGGATGAGGAGGAGGAGGAGGATGAAGAGGTAACATTTCCAAGGCTTTCAGGGCAGTCATTCGCAAGGGGCTCCGAGGGTGGGTTCCTGCACACACAAACGCCAGGGACACAATTGTCCAGCAGGGGCACAGTTCTGGAGGATGAGGAGGATGAGGAGGAGGAGGAGCTGGAGGAGGAGATGGAACCATGTTCACAGCAGGGTGGCACCCAGGCCAGCTCATGGCCATCACTGGTGCGTGGCTGGGGGGATACAGAGGACACGGACGATACACCTCCCACAGAGGACAGCCTTTCGTTGCCTCTGGGCAGCCTGGCACACATGAGCGATTACATGCTGCAGTGTCTCCACAACGACCGCTGAGTTGCCCACATTCTAACTTGTGCTGATTACTGGGTGGCCACGCTGCTGGATCCCCGTTACAAGGACAACGTACCGTCCTTAATTCACTCACTGGAGCGCGATCGCAAGATGCGCGAGTACAAGCGCACGCTGGTAGACGCCATGCTGCTGGCATTCCCATCTGACAGCGGAAGCACAAGGCAGAGGAGGAGGAGGAGGAGGTCGCCAACGCAACCAGGGCACCGCCAGCACCTCAGAAGGCAGGGTTAGCATGGGTTAGCATGGCCGAAATGTGGAAAAGCTTTGTCAGCACGCCACAACAAACAGCAGCACCAGCAGCTCAGATGGAACGTCTTAGCAGGAGGCAGCATTTTACCAACATGGTGGAGCAGTATGTGTGCACACGCCTACATGTAGTGAATGAGGGGTCTGCCCCCTTCAACTTCTGGGTCTCCAAATTGGGCACATGGCCTGAGCTTGCCCTTTACGCCTTGGAGGTGCTGGCGTGCCCTGCAGCCAGTGTATTATCTGAACGGGTATTTAGCACGGCTGGGGGCGTTATAACAGACAAGCGCAGCCGCCTGTCCAGAGACAATGTGGACAAGCTCACGTTCATTAAAATGAACCAGGCATGGATCCCACGGGACTTTTCCGTACCTTATGCAGAATAGCAATGGATACCGACCTTACCCACCCATTGTTCCATTTTTGCTCTTTCTCACTCTTTTGGGGTGTACCCTCATTTAAAATTTGTGAAAAGAAGCAGTGTTGGCTACCTCGTCCTCCTCCTCAGGGCCAGATTAACGTAGGGGCTATTGGAGCTGCAGCTCCAGGCCCCTACCTTTTATATAGGCGCCGGGTTGGCCATATTCACTGTTACCGCTCTTCTGTCACTTGTAAACACAGAAGTCTGGCTTCTATGCTCGCTTCCCCAGGCAGCACCCTCAGAACCTCCCCACACAGCGCGAAGGCCGGACAAGGAGGGACAGTTGCCGATGCATGGATGTGTTTATGGGCTTCAGAGACAGCATCCCATGTTGAATTAGGCATGCATGGCTGCACCCTTCCTCCTCTGGGTGCATGGCAAGGCACGGCCCTTAAGGCCCTTCAAAATCCTCAGCACCAAGCCCATGATGCTCTTAATCCGGCCCTGGTCCTCCTCCACCGCCGCTTCCACCTACACCGCCCATAGGTGTGCGCAGCCTATTGCATTAAGGTGTGCACCCCAAAGTTGAAATACACATGCATGTGTTTGCCAGCAGGGAGAGTAATGTATCGGGGCCATGTACCTGTAGGCAAAGAGAAATAGAGCAGAGCAGGTCCGAGGGAGATCTTTCCCATCTCCTCACTGGCAATGCTATGTGCCCTAGGTGATTAGGGTGTGCCCAGGCACACCCGACACACCCTGTGCGCATGCCTATGTCACCGCCACATCCACCACCACCTCAACCTCCCTCCTACTCCATATGGGCCTCGTCCTTCAGAGATGAAGAAGAACATTGTTTTATTTTTCTGTTTTTTTTTTGTTGTTTTAAGTTATTTCCCGGACTTTTTTTTAAAGTTCGGCCGAACCCGTCGAACACGGACATCTAGGTGTCCGCTCAACCCTACTCATAACGTTTCTGATGGTGTTATAGTGAATTGCATTTTCACCTAAAAATAGTCAAAATGGAGGTAAAATAGAACAAAATCAGCGTTGGAGGTACAATGAATTAGGCCAAAAGTGTCATTTCTTCAGTGTTGTCACATGAAAATATATAAAAAAAGATTTACAAAAATGTGAGGGGTGTACCCACTTTTGTGAGATACTGTATATTGGTCAGGCAACACACTGATGCCTTTGTGGCCATAGTGCTATATGCTGGGAATTCAGTGTGCCCCTGTACCTTTAAGGAGGGCTGGGCTCCCTCCAGCCAATCAGCCCTCTATCTATCCATCAGAATACATGTGCTTCCACTGTGGAGCCTTCTCAAAGTCAGAGGTAGGGACTACAGGTACCAGGGTGCTTTGGCAGGGCCTGTAGCTTGCGCATTTATTTGCAAATGTGTGCAGACTAAAACCCTGTTTTTAACGAATATTGTTAGCCAGATCAGTTTGGTTGGTCGCAGGTTGGTTGGTAAGTAGAGATTGGAATTTTTCTTGGGCTTTTTTTGAGATAGTTGGTAATGGGGTCTCCCTAAAAAAATTAAAACCAAACAAAATGGTGTATGCTTTGAGCATCCACAAGTTACACATTATGTTTTTTTTTTACTATTTTGAGTTTAATTATACTTGAATTATTCATATAAAAACCTCATCCTACCTGAATCTCAGACATTTCTAGTTTCTGTTCGTATTACGTATAGAAACATCATTCAATCTTTATTACTCATCAATAATTCCCTCTAATCCATCGCCACTGGGGTAATAATGCAGAAGAGACACACACGCTACAGTGCCTTTAGGCAGGTGATAAAGAAATAGCATATTACACAATTTTATTTTTATGTTCTTTAAACTGCACATGCAAGCTTATTCAATAAAGCATTGAGAGCAAAGGCTTGTATTTTTCTACGTCATGCGACTATGCACTGTGCAGACATGTCTGGTGCTTCCGCTATCCTGACCACATAGCCAAGAAAATGTAACCTGGCCTACAGAAACCCAATAACATAAAATATAACATATTACAGCTTACCAATCCTTAGATCCATTTTTAGACTTTTTTTTCCCCCTTCGTTTTATCTGGTGATCCAGCCAGCAAGTCTGTTATTTTTCACTGCCTTTTAACCCTTAGAAGACCAGGCATTTTGTGGCACTTTTGGTTTATATGTGAAAATCAGGTTTTTTTTTTTGCTAGAAAATTAGTTAGAACCCCCAAACATATATATTATTTTATATTATATATTATATATTTTAGAGCCCCAGAGAATAAGTTGGTGGGTTTTGCAATTTTTTAAGTCACACGGTATTTGTGCAACGATTTTTGGGGAAAAAATACACAATATGTAACCCCATTTATTTGTAGGATATAAAAGATGATGTCACCCCGAGGAAATAGGTACCAAAACATGTCATGCTTTAAAATTGCGCACGCCCGACGGAAAACTTTTATCACTTTAGATGTACAGAGGAGGTCTAGTGCTCAAATTACTGCCCACAATCTGACGTTCACGTTAATACCTCTCATGTGTGGGACAATCGCAGTTTGCGTGCGTGCGGGACCGAAGCACACATTCGCCTGTGTGCGCTAGCATAAGGGTTGGGGGGCACTTGAAAAAAAATGATTTTAATTATTTAATATTCTTTTTTTCCCTATTTTTTTTTTCTTACACTGTTGCTTTCATTTTTTTTTTTGTTTACTGGTATTGGGTTCACAAGGAATGTAAACTTCCTTGTGACAGCAATAGGTACATGACAGGTACTCTTTATGGAGGAATCTGGGGTCTTTTTTAATACTTTCGATTTTCAAAAAATGATGCAGTTAAGATGCCAGTAATGTAAGTGATGTCATGTCATTGCTTCCAGGCTACCATAGCCGAGAGACAATCAAAGCTGATCCCGGATTTCTTCGGATCTCCAACTAGCTGGTGGACATGCGCGCTAGTAGCTGAATTCCCCCTAGGGGACAGGAGAGCCCGAGTAAACCCCCCGGATGCCGGGTGGGGGGGGGATTGGCGCTGCTTGTAATAACAGCTGAGTGGCTGGTTAGCAACTGTGGTTGTTATAACAAGAGAGCTGACTGTCGGCTCTAAAAAAGCAGTGATGCCTGCAGCTGTGGGCAACACTCTGGTACAACCAATGAAGTCAAATGACGTACCAGGTACATGATATGGCGGCAAGTGGTTAACAGATCAAGTAGCAGTTAGAGGGTCTAGAGATACCATTTACCACTGACAAGGGTGCTTACAATGGTCAGCTTCTATTCACTCATGCAAAACCCTTATCCCAAAAGAAAAAGTAAAAAACTGTTTTAACGACTTAAAAAAAATATTAGCTGGAGTCCAGCCTTAATTTGTTAAGCTGGTCATAGATGGTGAGATTTTCTTTCCTGAAACCACTCTAAATCATTGTATTCCCCATCAATACAGTCAGTGTTGATGGAGGAATCCCTCCTACGTAGCTTTTGTGTTCTTCCAGCAGGGAGGTGGGGGGAGCCTCCCTGGTCGGGAGAACACAGTGATTATTACTAGCATTTATAGCCGCTGGCAAGTTAATCAATCAACTTGGGCACAATCAGCCTGCCCATACATGGTTGGAATCTCAGCCGGTCCCTGCTGAACCGGTTGAGATTCGAACAGTCTATGGCCGGTTTTGGACAAGTCCATCTAAATCTGCTAGTCCCTCTAACACTCCTTTTCTCAGACTGGCAATGCTGCTGTCCAAAGGTGTCCCTGTTGCTGCTCTATCCAGAGTGAAGACGCCCTATGACAGGGATTGTTACTGGCCTAAAAATAAAGGGAAAAAAGACTAAAAAAAAAAAAAAGTGACTGATTCAGCCATCACATTAAAGGACTTATAAGCTACAATATATTACATTTTTGTTTTTGGGTTTAATACCACTTTAATGTGACTCTAAACTTTGGTTTAAAAAGAAAAATTCTATTCAAGTATGTATTCTTAACTACCTTCTATTTCTGTGAGCTTCCTGCAAATCTCCAAGTTTTTTATTTATTTTTTATTCTGCTGTGATCTGACTTCCGAGGGTTGCTATGTCTGTTCTCCATGGGCCCACTGTTTGTAAGAACATAGCCTTCCTCTCTTGCTCACTCCTACGATGAACTGGGGACTATGGGATTTTTTAGCATGCATCAAGCAGTACCCATGACCGCAACTAACGTGCACTGTACCCAAACTAGATTTTTATTATTTTGTTCACACAAATAGCGCTTTCTTTTGGTGGTATTTAATCACCACTGGGTTTTTCCAATAGGTTTCCTAATGTTAAAGAACACGAAGCAGAGGCGGACATCTTCTTAAACCTGCGCAAGTCTTGAATTTTACATTTGTTTTAGCAGTAAACTTACCTTATATACTAAAAAAGACTATTTCACCACGACCGAGTGAAATACTCTATTTCACAATATACTCAGTTTGTCGCTGAACAGTGCGGGTTGTAGCAAGATGGCCGTCGCCACCTTCTACCTGCAGGTTTCTTGTTATACTATTAGAATACAATAATAATACAAATGTAATACTGTGACTCAGTATATAAGGTCAGTTTACTGCTAAAATAAATGTAAAATTCAAGACTTGCGTGGGTGTAAGAAGATGTCCGCCTCTGCTTCGTGTTCTGTCACATTAGGAAAGCTATTGGAATGCATAGCGGGCCTGTTGGAACACATGGCGCATGCGCAGTAAGTTGTCCTAGTCTGTATGTCACTTCCGGTAGCAGAATCTGATAGGTAGCGGTATTCTGATAGAACGAAAAAATTCCCAAAAAGGGGCTAAACTTAGCCAACCAGGTAAACCAGGAGCTCAACTGTAAAAAGAACCCAAAGAAATTCTTTAAATATATCAACAGCAAAAAAGCTAGGGCAGAGCATATTGCACACATAATTAACGATGATGGGTGGTTGGTTACAGAGGACACTGAAAAAGCAACCGTGCTGAACGTTTTTTTCTAGTCAGTCTTTACACAGGAAAAGGAGGGGTACACGGACCACGACTATATGGTTAGTAGTAATACACAGGACTTGCCGCTATGGCTAACAGAGGGTAAAATCAGGGAAAGGCTGGATAAAATTAACACAAACAAATCACCAGGCCCGGATGGCGTACATCCGAGAGTACTCAAAGAACTCAGTAAGATTATACTGTATCTAGACCACTGTTCCTGATCTTTGCTGACAGTATTATGACAGGAAATGTACCAGGGGATTGGAGGAAAGCGAACGTGATACCGATATTTAAAAAGGGGCAGAGGCATATCCCGGGAAATTATAGGCCTGTCAGTCTGACATCGATAGTATGTAAACTTCTGGAGGGGATGATAAGGGACTAGATCGTAGAGTTTATTAAAGACAACAACATCATCAGCAGCAATCAGCACGGGTTTAAAAATGGGCGTTCTTGTCAAACCAATCTCAACATTCTACGAGGAGGTGAGCTGTGAGCTAGATAGGGGCAGACCAATGGATGTGGTGTACCTGGATTTCGCTAAGGCGTTTGATACAGTTCCCCACAAGCGCTTAATTTATAAAATAAGGTCTGCAGGTATCGACCACAGGGTTTGCTCTTGGATAGGGAACTGGCTAAAAGGGCGTGTCCAAAGGGTGGTAATAAACAGCGCATACTCAGACTGGTCTGAGGTGGTAAGCGGGGTCCCCCAAGGCTCAGTCCTGGGACCAACTTTGTGGCTGAGTGGGCAACGACATGGCAAATGAGGTTTAATGTGGAGAAGTGTAAGGTTTTGCACTTGGGGACTAAAAACATAAAAGCACAATACACGTTAGGGGGGGAACCCTTGGGGGAATCAAAAATGGAGAAAGATCTGGGAGTCTTGGTAGATGATAGACTAGGCAATAGCATGCAATGTCAAGCGGGAGCTGCCAAAGCCAGCAGAATATTAGCACGCATAAAGAAAGGGATGTATTCCAGAGATAAGACTATAATCCTTCCACTTTATAAAACTCTGGTCCGACCACATCTGGAGTATTCTGTCCAGTTCTGGTCGCCAGTCCTCAGGAGGGATGTGTTGGAGCTGGAGAGAGTCCAGAGAAGGGCAACAAAACTAATTAGGGGATTGGAGGACCTTAATTATGAAGACCGTCTGCAATCGCTTGATTTATTCTCCCTGGAGAAGAGACGACTGAGAGGGGACATGATAGCAATTTATAAATATCTCAATGGTGATCTCGGCATAGAAAAACAGCTATTCAGTCAAAAGGATTGCATGAGGACTCGAGGGCATACAATGCGATTAGAGGAGAAGCGTTTTAACCTCAGGCAACGTGGGGGGTTCTTTATTGTTAGGGCTACAAGATTGTGGAATTCTCTACCACAAGAGGTGGTTTCTGCGGGAAGTATGGTGGCTTTCAAAAGACTCTTAGATGTACATCTCAAGGATCAGAACATTCAGGGGTATGTGAGATGATTACGGCCACACACACCTACACAGGTTGAACTGGATGGACTATTGTCTTTATTCAACCTCACCTACTATGTAACTATATGTAACCAGGAACAACTGGAGCTCACCTACCAGAAAAAAACATCCTCAAGAGGCAGAAGCTTTTGCCACAGAGGCCTGCAAATCTTTGCGGCCAAAGGCAGCATCTGCAGATGCGAAAATATCCACCTTGTAGAACTTGGTGAATGTGTGTACAGACGCCCAGGTGGCGGCTTTGCAAACCCGGACCACTGACGCCTGATGACAGAAGGCACAGGAAGCACTAAGTGCCCTCGTGGAATGCGCCTTAATAGGGAAAGGAGGAACCTGACCCTTATTGAATAGGTCTGCACCACCGTTTGCCTGATATATCTGGAAATGGTCACAGCAGATGCAGCCTGCCCCTTATAAGGACCATCCGTAAGAATAAACAAGTACACCCTGATGGCCCAGACCACATGCAAAGAATGCAAAGCTACTTCTTTTGGATGCTTTGGCTTAGGACATAACAAAGGCAACACAATGTCTTCATTTAAGTGGAACCCCCGAAACGACCTTAGGAAGGAACCACTTTGTCTCTGTGAACCACCAGGTAAGGGCGACCGACAGGACAACGCAGTCAGCTCTGAGACCCTGCGTGCAGAAGTGATAGCCACCACGAAAACCACTTTCTGTGACAAGGTAAGCAGAGGAATTTCACAAATATTCTCAAAAGGCGGTCTTAATCAGTACCAGATTAAGGTCTCACGGAGGCACCAGGGACCGTACCAGAGGGGCCAGATGGCGAACTCCCTGCACGAAGGTATGAACCAAGGAATTAGTGGCCAGCGGTCTTTGGAAGAAAATTGTCAAGGCTGAAATCTGGCCCTTAATGATGCCCAGGGCCAAACACTGATCTGCACCCCTTTGTAGAAGCTCCAGCAGACATGATACCGAAAAGGAACAGGGGGAAGCCCCCCCGAGACTAACACCATGTAATATACAACATCCAAACTCAGTTACATAGTTGGTCAGGTTGAAAAAAGACACAAGTCCATCTGGCCCAACCAATGAAAACCAAAAAACAGTAAAGAAAACCCAACCATACAGTCCCATATACACAATCCTATACCTGCAGTTGGTAAATCTTCCGTGAAGTAGATTTCCTAGCTTTTAACAGATTAGGATGGAATCACCCAATCCGACAACCCCTATCCTTTAATACCTGGCTTGAAATAGCCATGCCGTTAAAGCCAGGGACCATAAAGAGGGATGGAAGATCGGTCCTTGAGACAGAAGATCTTCTCTGAGAGGAATCCGCCAAGGGGCATCGGCTACCAGTCTTACCAGGCCTGGGTACCAGGGCAGACCAGGCCAGTCTGGGGCCACAAGAATCACTGGAATCCCTTCTGCCTCAATTCTGCGTAGAAGTCTCAGCAGAAGTTGCAGTGGAGGAAAGGTATAAATCAGACTATACTGGCCCCAAGAGGCCACCAGAGCATCTGCGGCATCTGCCAGAGGATCCCGTCCAAAGCCTGATTTCCAGGATGTTGATCGGCAGACTGGATTCCTTCTGAGACCAGAACCCTTGGGCTGATTCCATGCCTCCCCATCCAGACAGGCTGTCGTGCGTGGTAACCACTGTCCAGAACAGGGGGAGAAAAGACTTCCCTTGTTGAAGTGCCGGGGAGCGGAGCCACCAAGGAGGAGACCCTCTCGCATCCCGACTCAACAGGATCAGATTGTCCAGGGACTGTGGATTCTTGTCCCATTTGGATAGAATCTCTTTTTGCAGAAGTCTGGTATGGAACTAAGTGAATGGAACAGCCTCAAAGGTGGAAACCATCAGGCCCAGAACCTGCATTAAAGTTCTGAGAGATGATCGGTAAATGGACAACAGGAGCCGAATTGCATGCTGCAATTTCAAGAGTTTTGTTTCCGGGAGAAACACCCGGGCTGAGGCTGAATCCAGAGTCAGCCACAGGAAGTCCAACTTGTTGGACGGGGTCAAGGCTGACTCTTGAAAATTCAGAGACAAGCCGAACTCCTACAGAGTTCGCACCGTGATGTCCATATCCCTCCTTCAGGACAGACAATGACTCTGCCCTCAGAAGAAGATCGTCCAGGGACCCCAGTACCGAAATCCCCCACTGTCTGAGTAAGGCTAACACCGGGGCCAACACTTTTGTGAACACCCGAGCAGCTGAGGCGAGACCAAAGGGTAACGCTACTAATTGATATTGCTCCTCGCCTATGGGAAAACGAAGAAAACACTGATGGCTGATATAGATTGGAATATGAAGGTAAGCATCCTTGATATCAATAGAGGTCAGAAAGTCCCCTTGATGAAGGGAAGCCACAACTGTGCGAATAGACTCCATTCTGAATTTCTGAACCCGCACAACATGGTTCAGGGCCTCGAGACTCAGTATTAGGCGAACCTTCCCATCCTTCCTGGGGACGGTAAAGAGGTTGAATAAAACCCCTAAAAATGTTCCGATTCTGTAACTGGTACTATGACACCTTGTGACAACAAATCCTGCACCACTCCCAGCGATTCGAGGACAGACGCAGATTGGAAGGGAAGAATCTTGCCGGGGCAAGGATCGAAACTCGATCTTGTAACTGGACCGAATCAACTTAAGTACCCCCTGGTCCTGGATGAACGAGGTCCATGGGTCCAGAAAGAAACAAAAATGTCCCCCCACCCCTAGTACAGGTGAGGGCATCCCTTCAGACGGAGGAGGGCTGATCCGCGAGACCAGAGGAGCCCGTCTTAGACTTATCACCCCTGCGGGACGAAAGGGCCACTTGTGAGCCGAAAAGACAGGGCCACGTTTGCGGCGAAGTGCTCTGTTTTAAGTAACCTGCGGAAGCAGGGTGCTCTTCCCCCCGTGAGACCCTTTCTGATCTCTTCCATGGAGGCTCCGAACAAGAGGTCCCCCACAAAGGGGAGATCCGTCAGCACCTTTTTGGAGGCCTGGTCCTGGTCCCAGATCATGCGGTGCAAGATCACCACTGTCACCGACGCCCTGCAGGCTAAAGGGGCTGCATCCAGGGAGGCATCCCAAATATACTGTAACCCCTGTGTCAGCTGGTCCACCAGCTCTGTCAGTTCATGGTATGCTGACCCTCTTCCAAATTCTGGCGTAAAAGCTTTGCCCACTCCGACAATGTCTGGGAGACCAAGGTTATGGCAAACTTTGGTCTCAGGATTGAACCTACCGTGGTAAAAACATGGCGGACCAAGGATTCAGCCTTCCTATCTACTGGGTCCTTAAAGGACGGAGCGTCCTCCCCTGGTAATAACATGACTTTATTTACCCTAGAAACCTAAGAGTCCACCAGTGAGTGACCGGTGTCACTGTCAGTTTCTTTAGGAGAGACTCCTTAAAGGATACCTCCTAACGAAACGCTTAGGTATCCCAACCATGCGTTTCAGGGACCCCCACTGGCTAGTGACAATCTTGTCTAAATAGGCAGGAAAGGGGAATACCTTAGTCACTCCGGATGGCCTGCGGGTGCCAAATTGCACCGGTACAGTTGACGCAAAATCCGCTGTGTCCTCCATTTTTAAAGTTCCATGCACTGATACAATCAGTGCCTCTACAAGCACCTTTTCTTGCGCAGAGGTGGTGGAAGAGGACTTTGAGAGCATTCGAAGTGCGTGGACGCAGACTTTGTGGGGTCACTCACGTCCACGGCGGCCAAATCAGCCTCAGAATATGAGGAGGCAGAGGAAACCGGTGAAGGCGGAGGGCGCTTTTTACCAGGTCTCTTTTGTAAGACCATGTCCACTTTAGATACCAGAGACTGCAGGGCCGCTGCCATGGCTACCATAGCAGAGTGGGACCCCAAGGATCTCTCCCTCTGAGAGCAGGTCAGGTGGTGAGACATGTTCTACATGCTCCATGGCACCCTGGGGCCGACAGTAAGAAAAACAGTGTCAATTTATCAAATAAGCTGTGAAAACCCCTCCCACAGCTGACTCCACAGGTCCCAGCAACACTGCAATAGCAGAACAAGCAAGGAAATACCGGCCCAGGACTCACCACCAAACGTATCTCAGCAAAGAGCAAGGAGAGGTGGGCAAGAGCGCCAACAGCCTGCAACACGCTGATCCGAGAGGAAGAGGAAGCGGCCATGCTGTCACTAGAGGCCGCCTGCCGAGCACCGCTCCATGAGGCTACAAGAAAATGCCTGCCACATTACCTACAGGAACCACCAAAAACATGGCCACCGATCTCCAGGAAAATGGCCACCGAGTTGCGGGACAAGCGGCTACAAGGAAATGGCGGTGCTGCACGACGGGCACACGAATCCCAGGACCCCATGAGGTACTGTACACGGCTAGGGATGCCTTGTAGTGACCCCCTCGCAGGACTCAACACACCAAAGCATGCATCCGGCTGCTCAGCGTGTTCCCACCCCCTCCCTCCAGTCACAGCTCACCTCACCTCACTGAGGTGACAGTTTTTTCAACCCCATGTAGGAGAGTTAAAATCACCAGTACACCTCAGGCATCCCATGGGAATAGGGGAGGGTGAGCACATGCAGGGGGAACCCAGTTAGTGAGAGGGTGACACATGAGTAGGAAGGGCCAGTGGGAGACCTACTGACCCTAGGAGGGCCCCGTGTCCACCCCAACTTTTCCAAGATAGGGGGTACTACTCACAACACCTGGAACAGTGGGCAGGCACCACTCCGAGAAGGTCATCTCCCCATCTCGGAATGAGGGGTGCTGCGGGCCAGAGGAACGCCACGACTCCGGCTGCAACCAGGTCATGTGTGTCCTGGTGAGGTGTTCCACTCGCAAGCCAGCCCCCGTCCTGTGGGGCTATGTCACGGCGGACCTAGCACGGAGCTGAGGTTTGCACGCACTCAATAGCCAGACTGGAACGACCGTAAGGATCTAGGATATCCAGTGCGTCACCCAGTCTGGCAGTTGATTGTAGTTCTCACAGGAAAAGACTTGATTGTAGAAGAAAAAACAACAAAAGGAAAAAAGTTCAGTTAAAAAAAAAGGGAAAATGCCAGGACCAGAGATCCCAACAAGGAGCTAGGTCCTTACTCCTGACTAGGCAGAAAAAACTGAGATCCTAGAGCAGGAAGTGGGAGTATACCACCTGAGACTGCCCTATAGGTGTAGTTAAGCTTTGTTAACCCCTTTCTGCCTAGTGTCCTACTCCTAGAAAGAGCAGCATAACCCGTCTCTCAAAGAAGATATGAAGCTGTGTCTGTCAATGAGCAAAAAAGAAAACACATTTTTCTTGGTTTCGGTTATAAAATTTTGCAAAAAATCTTTCTTCATGAATTTAAGATAAAATGTATTCTGCTACACTTCTTTGGTGAAAATAATGTTAATCAGTGTATTATATTTAGTCAGTCGGAAAGTTATATAGTCCACAAACTATGGTATATACAGTATATCTCAAAATTGATCAATACTGATGGCCTATCTAATGTTTTGAGGCCCAAAATGTCAGGATAGTACAAATAACCTCCAAATGACCCCTTTTTGGATTGTAGATAGTCCAAGGCATTTAGTAAGAGGCATGGCGATTTTTTTGTAGTTGTCATTTTTTGGCATAATTTTTGGGAAAATGAATAAATAAAAAAAAAATATATATATTATATATTTCTTTTTTTTTTTTTTATATAGTGATAGTGATCAGGGCCACTGATTGGTGACAGTACTAAAAAAAATGTAATTATTTTTATTTTTATTTTTTTTTAACACACTTTGATCAAAGCAATATAATGTTACCATAGTAACATTGTACTACTTTGCAGAAGTGATCTGTATTTTTTAAATTTTTTACACATGTTTTCTTACAGCAATGAATTTCATTGCTTTATGCAAGCATTTTACTGAATGAAATCAATTCATTCAGCTTATTTTGTTTTGATTAGCTGTGATTGGCCACAGCTGATCACAGGGCACAGATTGGTTTACAGGTGGTTCTTCCACCCCAAACTCGCTCATCCATGTCTTTATGGACCTTGCTTTTTGTCCCAATACTTTTGACAATATAGTGTATGTGGTAGAGACAACCTAAATTAAAATAAACTATTGCAAAATTAACAAATTGAACTTGAACAAGGACACTATAAAAGTAGGCGTTAGGGAACTAGAAATCCTTTTTACTAAGAATGGTTGACAAATTTAAGCCCCACATGGCTATATTTTAGCTAGGACTAATTATATCACAGAGCTACTTAGAAAATGTCAAGGCTGACATAAGTCTTCTCATTATCCTAATCCATTTGCAGGCGATCACCATAAACACGACACACAATTTTAAGATTAAATAGACTCAAAAGTGTAATCATGTGTCATAGTTGTCCTTATTTCACACTCAGAAAATTAGTTTTCCTATTTCTCATCTAGGTAAAATGCATCACCTTAAATGCTCCTTTCTACCTCCTTACTAAACAATACAAAATGAACCAGCAGTAATTGGACTTATAACAAAATTGAACAAAACTGTCCTAATATAACTGTGCAGGCTTACAAGAAATTTGTATTTTCCTAATTTATCTGAACTAAAAAAAAAAATGTTTAGAAATATAATATGCTTTTTTATTTTTGCCGTGCTTTCATTTTAGAAAACAAAAGTGTCCTGGAAGTTAAGCCCCGTACACACGTTCAGATAATCGGACGACTTAACCTTTGCATTTTGTTGCATGATACTAACATCGAATTCAACAATGTGTACAAACAGGATGATTTTTGTCGTACGATTCGGAAAAAGCTTCCTGGGTGCTTAGCTACGTATCAGATGGTGCAAAACAAAAACAATGGCAGCCAGGCCTTTTCTGTGCTATTTTAGTGTTTCTGATCATGCACGGTCTTTGTCGATCAATTTTTAGCGGACACATAGTGTACTGATGAAACGATTGTCGTTCGCGGGGCTATCGTACAACAGGAGTTTTCCTGTTTGTCCCTTCGGATTTTGTTGGATAAACTGTGGTGATCGGCTGTCCAAAGCTGTGTACTAACAATCAGATTATCGTGCGATCAGGTGGAAAGCGAGTTTTATCGTACGATTATCGGACCGTGTGTACAGGGCATTAGGCCCCTTTCACACTTGTGAGACTTGGGACTGCAAAGTCGCATGACAAGCTGTACCCCATGATTTCCAATGAGTACAGTTCATATCTGTGCAACTTCATTCTCAGCAACTTCAAAGTAGTCCCTGCACAACCTTGGTCCGACTTTGATGCGACTTGAGATCCATAGACCTCAAGATTACACAGGCATTGCTTCAAGTCCAGTCAAAGTCGTTGCAAAAAATCACGGCAAATGCGCGCAACTTTCAGGTCGCACAAGTGTGAAAGGGGCCTAACTGAGTAATTTATTAAAGTGCAATGCCAGGCAAAGCTTTTCTAGTTTTGGATAGAATGGGGAAGGATCAGAACTTTGTTTTTTTCATGGATCTCTAATGGCCCCCTCACGTGAGCTGTCCTTTCAGGTCCGCCTGTCAATTTTTCAGGCAAACCTGACCAGACTCTCCATTCCCCTCTAGGGGTTTAGTGTTCCAGGGTTTAATTTTTGGAGTAGAGTTACAATTTTATTAGGGTCTTTTTATTTATTTTAGGCTCTACAAACTACACTTGTTGCTGACCTAGGCAAAGCTGCCCTTTGTTTACAGCATGTCACCATATACTTGTGCAGTAAAGCATTGTGCACCAGAGCACGATGTATGTATCCCCCCCTATGGCCATAGCTGCCATTAAATTTGGGCAATCTTCTTTATTAAAATGCTAGGCAGGTCTAAAGTGAGAGGCAAAGTTTCTGCACATGGGGGCAGTAGAAGCAAGCAGGTTTTGTACAACAGTTTAGCGGCACGATCTAGAGATAGGGCACTGTCTTTTTAATCTCAGTCTATGTACAGCTGAGCTGTATACACTGGAACTGCTGGATTACCCTACAGTCAATCTGCTGTCTGAGAGGCCTTTCAGTGCAGCAGAAGGTTTTGTTACAGAGAGTGAGTTTGTCCCCCAACAGTTGTGACCCGTTAATTTCAATTAAAATGAAAAATTCTGAATTGTGCTTCAAAGTCTGCAGCCTATTCTGGTGCACCACAATGTTTCCGCAGCTGGACCTCCGTTCCCAAATTTCTAAAGACTGTTGCATGGTAAATCCTGTTTTGTGTCTCAAAGTTTGCGGCCCATTCTGGTGCTTTGGAACTCAAAAAGTTTGTGTCTATTTTCTCAGTTAATACACTCCAATGTGTATTTCAAGATAAAACCTGCCTTGCCTCTCTTTCTTGCATTGCAGCCAAACCAAGATTCTTACTGTACTTACTATACTGTTCGGCCACTATGCAATTTTTGTGGCTATTGTCGCTCGAATAACACATTATAAATTCTATTTTAAGATCAAAACTAACTTTTCTCTCCGTCCTATATTTGGGTTGATCAAGATGCTCACATACTGACCAGCCACTGAGCAATATTGTGGGGCACATCAGCGTTATGGTTGCCCTCAAAGGGCCGATTGTATCTGTAAGACTATCCACTCCTTATCATTTTAATTATATTGCCTATGAATACTATTATTACTGGTTTTAGAAATAACTTAAGACTGTGAAGGGCAGGTGCAGACTGACACAGACTGACACAGAGCCCGCTCACCCTCCTGTAGCAGAGTCTGCTCAGACAGAATATAGTTCTGTAATGGTTTTCTGTCCGAGCATTCTCCAATAAAGTTTCTTGTGAATAATACTAGCGGTGTGTGACCCTCCTTTTCAACTGGCATAGAATTGTATTTTTATAATAATTATAAACAGATGTTAGGAGTACCCCCCTTTACCTTGTGCTGCTGTAGGGAAGAAACTGTGAGCAGAGCTGAGAAGCAGAAATTGCAGGGTCTGGAGGGTTGGAGTCAGCTGCCAGAGTCTGCTGAATGCCAAGACCAGGGGAGGTGGAGAGTAGGCTGTGCTGTGGCTGCACAGAGAGGCCCATAATCTGTAGTTCTGCCCTTCTCTCTGCTGCCAAGTGCTGTGATGGGGGACAGAGACGTGCCTTCTCTGCAGCTGCATGGAGAAGTGCAGGATCTGGTGGAGGAGTTATGCCCTCCTCCCTGCTGAGATAAGGTAGGGGCAGAGATGAGGGTGGTGCCGTAGTTGCAGGAGAGGTGTGAGGGCCACATGAAATGGCCTGGAGGGCCAGATTCAGCCCGTGGGCATTGTGTTTGACACATGTGCTCTAATTTGTAGTGCAAGACAAAACCTCCCTTGCATTTTTCTATTTCTGTTCAAATGCTTGCATATTGTCTTGATGCTAGCCAATTTCTACCATCCTCAGCAAGTTGACATCACCGACCTTCCTGATCTGGCTAGTGAACTGCTGTCTTCAGCCAGAAGCAGACACCTAATTGGCATACCTGTTCTGGATCAATGAATTAAAAAGCATGAAAGCCAGAGGAACAGAGGTCAGCAACCACAAGCACCCCATTTCTTTTAATATGTGGGCTGGTATATTAGGATTTAGTTTTCAACAAAGCAGGAAGGAAGCACATACTTTTATACTGGTATGTGAATGATAAAAATCTTTCCTTCCACACCATAAATATTTTAGTTAACTCTTAAGTCCAGGTCTGGGCTTATCACATCATCATTGCAACATTTTATTAACTACAATTATTATGAATAGAAACCGTAAGATGCACTCTAGTGGTTACTCTGGTAATGCAAGTTAAAGGAGACGTTTACTTGACTAAGGTACTTAATATGGCTTGTTCTTAAATGCTATATCAACAAACCCCCCTTCTGGTAAAATAACCACACCACAACTGATTGGAGTTAAATTGGCCATAGCATCCTTTAATTAACCAAAAATACAAATAAATCAATAACTGATCAATAACATAATATCCTAAACACACAGTGCATTAAATAAAATGAAGTCACAAGGTCCTAATAGGCTTTAAATCAAAGACAGTACCTGCGTATCACTTGTCAGGCTCCAGGCGCAAAAACACTGACTCAGACAACTCGCAAGTACACATACACCAACTGGGAGCCATACCTCAAACGGGTCCCTATACCATACCTTTTTGTGCCCATATGAACCTAAAAGACACCTTAGGTTTATGCGGACCTCCACACTCTCAGGGCCCTCTGTACATCATCCAGCAAACAAAGACACCACATGTCAATAATCACAGCGTTCAAATGAACGCCGTCACCATGTAAATATCTCCACATATCAGATTCCAACTCATGATGTCTCACCACCAAACCCCCATTGCGCAGCACAAATCGGGACACCTCCCTATTTACTTTCACTCGAGCCCTATTCAGACTATCCACTGACCTAGCTAAACGCCATTGGGTACGAGCCAACATATCGGACCATACGATCAATAAGTCTGGGTAAACTGTGTGAAGCCCTAGGAAATTGCATTTAACATCCCATCTGAGCTCTCTCATCACCCGTAGCCCCAAATTGTTAACCCCAGCTTGTATTACCAGCCCTATCTAGCTGGGAATAATGCTCCACTTCTGGAACCACTCTACTCCACAAGAGGCCGGGCACTCCGATCCACCTTACCACAGCCTCCACCCTAGGAATCCCCAATTGACATCCGTTAGTCTGGACATCAGCTCTCCTCGCACTGAAAAGAAAAGAACAAAAAAAACACCACATTCATAAAAGGACTTAAAAAACCATACCTCCCCTGGAATGCAACAAGAAAAGTCAACAACTCACAGCCAGATGCAAACTTCCACTAGCAAATCCAGTAATCTACAACAAATGAGGACGAACATACAGGCGAGAACGGCAAGATTCCCACCTGCCAATACACCACAAGACCCCTTCACTCAACTCCCAGCGAGCCGCCTCCGTGGCGGCCCCGATGCAAAGTCAGATGAACGTTCACAACATCTCATATCTTCCAACTGCAAACCATCGGATCCCCATCTAGACGAACATACCATTTCCCCGATATGCATAGTGCCAAATAATGCCAATGAAAAAGACGTCTGAAACATCACCTCATAAGGTGACAAAAACACACACCGGGAAGCACCGTAAACAAGGAACCCAATAATTAAAAAGATGCCAGCGGCCAGCAACTGGCCTACAGCCCCTGCAGTACCCCTTCACCACCTGCCAAACCGAAAAATCCTTGGTACAATCCCTACGACCCAACAGTTTAAACAAAAAGGCCGACCCCGCCTATTTCCGGTTTAACACTGAAACCGATACGCCTTCCTCCACATTTCGCCCTATAAAATACAACACCAAAAATCTGTCATCACATTCAACAACTGCACTACCCAGGCCATCGACCAGACCAGGGCCTGTGCCAGCATAAGGCAGCCAAAGCCGCCACCTGAGGGCACCAGGAGAGGGGGCGCCTACGCCAGGGGTTCCCGGGGAGTTGCTTATGCTGGCGTCAATGACCGGCCCTGCTTGCACGATTCCTGTACCCAAGCCCAACTCAGTAAACTGACAGGAGGCGGCGCAGCACAGCCCTGGCCAGGCACGATTTACTTCCCCTGCTCGCTTCTCCTTACTACAGTTCCGAACAGTGGCGGCTGGTGCATTGGGGGCGCAGGGGGACCGCCCTCCATCCATGCATCCAGCCCCCTAATCTACATCCAGGGTGCCAGACTCATGGATTCCAATGGGTTTTTTTTTTTTTTGAAGCATGGGATTAAAGCCAGAGGCTCTAATAGACTTCAAAAAAGGGTGGGCTCGGGGCGCAGATGCTGGTGTGCGAGCTGGTGTGATCTGGGGGGGTTATGGTGTGGCGTGGTCCGGTCCGTCTGACGCCGCCCCCCCCCCCCTCCGGCCCATTGAGCACCAGCCGCCACTGGTCCTGACCCTGCCTATCGCACTCCTCCTTCTCTGACAGCTGGAGGTGAGGATAACTGCATCATGATTAAAAAAAACAATCCCACATGGGCGGTAGCTAAGAGGGTCACGAACAAGGGTAATTTCAGCAGCATGCCGAGCATGTGAGAAGAGAGGGTGCCCGGGAAGGAGCCTGGAGCCAAGAAAGACCAGGGGGAGGGGCCAAGACCAGCAAAAGGCCCAGGAGGAGCGCGATTGGCAGTGGTAGCACAGTCAGAGATGAAGATTTCTCTTTCCCATCTCTGTGGAAGGTGAGGCAAGCAAGCTGTGTATATTATTGTACCAGTCCTGGCCTTGTGCCATGTATGCAGTCTCTAACCACCCTGTGTGCTATGTATGAAGTCTCTGACCACCCCGTGTGCCACGTATGCAATCTCTGACCATCCCGTGTGTCAGGTATGCAATCTCTGACCATCCCGTGTGCCAGGTATGCAATCGCTGACCACCCCGTGTGCCAGGTATGCAATCGCTGACCACCCCGTGTGCCAGGTATGCAATCTCTGACCATCCCGTGTGCCAGGTATGCAATCTCTGACCATCCCGTTTGCCATGTATGCAATCTCCGATCACCCCTTGTGCCAGGTATGCAATCGCTGACCACCCCGTGTGCCAGGTATGCAATCTCTGACCACCCCGCGTGCCAGGTATGCAATCTCTGACCATCCCGTGTGCCAGATATGCAATCTCTGACCATCCCGTGTGCCAGGTATGCAATCTCTGACCACCCCTTGTGCCAGGTATGCAATCTCTGACCACCCCGTGTGCCAGGTATGCAATCTCTGACCACCCCGTGTGCCAGGTATGCAATCTCTGACCATCCCGTGTGCCAGGTATGCAATCTCTGACCATCCCGTTTGCCATGTATGCAATCTCTGACCATCCCGTTTGCCATTTATGCAATCTCTGACCATCCCGTTTGCCATGTATGCAATCTCTGACCCCCCCGTGTGCCATGTATGCAATTTCTTACCACTCCGTGTACCATGTATGTAGTCTGGTCTTTGGTGTTTTTCTGTAAGTTAAACACTCTAAGCACTAGAACCACTATAGTTTAATGGAGCACAAATAAAGTGTATGCCATATGGGGGAGGGAGAATTTGGAGTGGGAGGAAGAATGTGGGGGGGCACCAAAATACACCTTTGCCTGTGTAGTCAAAAATCCTTGCACCGGCCCTGGACCAGACCCAACCACTCCTCCCACACTTTAGAATAAACCGACCAAGTAGCCTTACTCACTGACCTCTGAATCAGAGCAGCAGTCACTCCAAGGCTGTGCTGGACAAGGAACTCCCAGTTGCGCCGCTCCCAAAGCTAACAAGCGAAACTTCTCCCACCAAAACCGAGAAAGAGCATTGGCTTTGGAGTTAGTACATCCCGCTACATGTACTGCATACACAAATGAATTGCGATGCAAACCATTCAGCATTAAATGCCTCAACAAATGCACCAGCAGCGGCAAGGAAGCAAATATACTGTTAATTGCCATCACAACACCCATATTATCGCAGTTAAAAAATCTTTTTGTTACTGAATTGCAAACCCCAAATTTCCACCATGAGCACAATAGGGAACAATTCAAGCTGCGCCAAGTTTCTAGTCAAACCAGCCTCCCGCCATTCCCCAGGCCAAGGACCAGCACTCCATTGACCCCCAAAATATGCACCATAACCAGCAGATCCCGCGGTGTCCGTGAAGAGTTCCAGATCAAAGTTTGACATAGCATCAGACATCCACAGAGACCTGCCATTAAAGGATTCCAAAAAGGACTCCCAAACCAGAAAGTCTGCCTTGTGTTCACAGTTAAGGTGAATGCGATGGCCAGGTGCCCAGATCCCCACTGTGGCCACAGCCATTTGGCGATTAAAACTCTGCCCATCGGCATGATAGACAAGCAAAGTCCAATTTCCCAAGAAGCGACTGGAGCTGCCGCAAGGTCAACTTACCAGCCTCCCCACGCAGAAACCACCTCTAACCTCAAATCCATCAGCTTGTCGTCCAGAAGGCAACATTCCACAACCATAATATCAATCAAAATGCCAAGAAAACTCAGCACTGTGGCACTGTGGATGTACCTTTCATTTTTGTCATCTGCCAGCGGAATGCCAAAGTGATCAGCCATATGTTGGACTATAGCCAACCCTTCAATAATTAGAAGCAGCTGGTCGAACACACAAGAAGTCATCCAGGTAGTGAATGACAGACAAAATCCCAGACACTTCCCGAACCACCCATTCAAAAAATGAACTAAAAGTTTTGTACAATGAACAAGAAATAGAGCACCCCATGGGTAAACAGCAGTCAATGACATAACAACCCTGTCACCGGCAACCCAACCAATGAAAGCTGTCAGGATGCACCGGCAACAAGCGAAAAGCGGACTCAACATAATTTTTTGCCAACAGGGCCACCTGACCATAAAAACGAACCCAACGCACTACTGTGTCAAAGGAGGTGTATGAAACCGAACACAAACCAGGGTCAAAATATTCATCGATTCCCCCATTGGGATACAACAAATGATGAATCAAACTGAACTTGTTGTGTTTCTTTTTGGGGACAACCACCAAATTGTCCAGCGGCGGGGCTTCAACCGGACCAGCCATGCAGCCCATCACCACTTCTTTCGCCAGCTTCTCCGAAAACCACCTCTGGGTGAGCCAGCGCCAAACGAAAATTATCCACAGGATGGGGAGGGTGAGGGAGACTACAAGGGATCCGAAAACTGTAGGAAAATCCTGAATCTAGTAGGTCTGCCACACCGCGGCGCGGATACCTACTTAGAAACAGACGCATCCTTGTTATACTCACCATAGTCCTCCCTTTTCCCCGCAAGATCCCCCTGTCTTCCTTTTCCCTTGTGTGTGCATCTATTAAACGAGTGGGAGCCCCCACAGCCGGAGTACTCATGTTTAAATCAACACGCCATTCCAAACTTGCAGGTTCCTTCGTTGAACGACCAACAAAACCCCTTTTGTTTGTTGGCTGACTGTCCAGAGGGAGAAGACCTGCCAGTCCCTGACTGAAAAAACGAAGTCCCTGCCCACGCCGAGGTCATGAGCCTCGTCCAAAGACTAATGTCTTTGTGAGCCCATGTAATGTTCTGGTACCTTTGGGTACCCTAATTACTCTTTCATAAATGTATGCGCCCCACCATTCTCTTTTGGTAAGGTGCGCATACACCTTTAAGACTGATGCTGTCATCACTGAGCGCCGGACTGGATGGCTATTTAGATCGCCGGCTCTCACTCACATGTGTTCGTTCAAACTGCTTTGTGCCTTGATGCTAACCTGTCTTGAAGCTCTCATGCTTGCAAGCATACCTCGCTGTCGGAACCACGCTGCGCTGATCCCTGTATCCCGCTACCGGATCATCCGCTCTTGCCGAACCTCTCCTCTGCTACATTGCTATTAGTGATAAGTACCCCACAGGGGAAACCTCTATAACCTTCATACTAAAGCTTACACTATCTAGCTATGCATACTAAGGACTATTACTACATCTGCATTATCTAAGATTGCTAGCTCTTGAGCCTACTACCACCTGTTCTTGCACTGGGTTGATCTCTCTTGTATGTCCACCTGCTACTCTGTCATCTGCTACCATACATGATTGCTAAACTTATCTGCATCCCATCTGCTACTATCTTACTTTCAAGAACATTTCCTTTCAAGTGTCTGTCATCTACCATCTCTACCCAACCTGTCTCTTCAGCCTATCATCACTGTGTTACTATATACATAAGTCACTCTAGGAAACATCTTATTGAGTGTGTGTATTTACTTGCTGAATTGAGATCATCCACACATGATGAGTCACTGGGAGTTGGGATTGGTGTCTCAGCGTTTCTCTACATGACTACTGAAGTGGAATATTTCTGCAGCTGAAAATCCACATCATACATAAAACGCAGGAGCGTTACAGATTGAACGAACCACAAATGGATTCAGCAGAAATAACCACTCAGATGACACAATTAAAACAGCAAGTAACTGCTTTAATACACGCACTTGCTGAATTAAAAGAAGACAATCAGGCTCTGTCGCAGCAGGTAATTAGACTGACACAACTTACCACTGCTCAGTCCCCTGAACCCAAAATAAATCCTCATTTGGTATTTACAGGCGATCGCAAAAAATTTCGCGAATTTAAAAACGCATGTGAGTTACTTTTCTTGCTAAAACCCCGTACCTACCTTACTGATCACATTAAGGTTTGTACTATTATTTCTTACCTAACAGGCGATCCTCGGGCCTGGGCAGACTCTCTTTTTGAGAAAAACGATCAGCTTCTCAACTCCTATGCCTTGTTCCTAGCAGAACTCACTAGCCTATATGATGATCCCAATAGGCAGAGTACTGCCGATCTTCAATTAAGATCCTTGAAACAAGGTAGGAGACCTGTAGAAGACTTTGTCGCAGAATTCAAGAGATGGACCCTTGATTCAGAATGGAATGATGCATCTCTGAAAACCCAATTTAGGCTTGGCCTATCAGAGGCCGTTAAAGACGAGCTCGCCCGAGCGGATCTGCCAAAAACCCTGGATGCATTGATACAACTCAGTATCACCATAGATAGAAGACTACGAGAAAGAAAGGCTGAGAAAATGGGAATGCCATTATCCAGTTCTTCTCGGATTTCGGCCGTTGACCCCGTTCCTATGGAGGTAGGAACCATACGCCCACCTCTATCAACTATGGAAAGAGCCAAAAGACGATCTGGTAATCTCTGCTTGGACTGTGCATCCCCGGATCACAAGATAAACGTCTGTCCCCTAGTCTACAAAAAGAAGGGTGAGTGTTCACATGTCCTCCTAGGGGGATTGACAACTTCAATCACTAACCCTTACCTTTCTGTTTGCTTAACATTACAGTGGGACCAGAACAGGATTACTACTAAGGCCATGATTGACACAGGATCTTGTGGAAATTATATTGACATACGTTTTGCTGCTTTAAATAAAGTTCCTATTATTTCTAAACTTAAACCTGTCTCAGTGAGTCTTATTAACGGTGTTCCTTTATCCTCTGGTCCGATCACTGATCAGACACAGGCACTCCTAGTCACTACTAACGGGTCTCATATGGAGACCACTACCTTCGATCTAATACCTTCACCCCACTTTCCCATTGTGTTGGGACTTCCCTGGTTGCACACACATCAACCAACCATAGATTGGAAGGAACGGACCCTGGCCTTCCTCTCTTGCTATTGCGAGGGTACGTGTAACCTCCCGTCTTTCGGGAAGATCCTGTCTGTGGTGACAGATGAGATTGCACCACTATGTTATCAGGATCTCTCTGAGGTTTTTCTTGAGAAAAATGCTCAAGCACTATCTCCCCATCGAGACTATGATTGTAGCATTGATCTACTCCCAAATAGCAAATTGCCCTTCGGTCATGTTTATCCTCTTTCACAGGATGAACTTTCCCATCTCAAAGACTATTTGGATGAGAATTTGAAGAAAGGTTTTATTAGACCTTCCACTTCTTCCACAGCAGCAGGACTCTTTTTTGTCCGCAATAAGGACTCAAGTCTCAGGCCTATCATCGACTATAGGCAATTGAATGCTATTACAATAAAAGATCGCTATCCTCTACCGCTTATCCCTGAGCTCATTGAGCAGGTGCGTGGAGCTACCTATTTTTCAAAATTGGACCTGAAAGGAGCATACAATCTCATTCGAATCCGTGCTGGACACGAGTGGAAGACTGCATTCAGAACCAGATACGGATTGTTCGAATATCTTGTAATGCCATTCGGGCTATGCAACGCCCCTGCAGTTTTTCAACGATTTATAAACGATATTTTCAGAGACTTACTAGATGTCTGTGTTGTGGTATATCTGGACAATATACTTATATATTCACGATCCCTGTCTGAACACATAAGACATGTAAGACTTGTATTATCGAGATTGCTTGCACACAACCTTTATGTGAAACTGAAAAAATGCTTGTTTCATAAAGAAGAGGTACTGTTTCTAGGCTACATCATATCCAAAACAGGAATCGAGATGGACATGAGTAAGATATCCTGCATTCAGGATTGGCCTACACCAACCACACGCAAGGCGCTACAGCGATTCCTTGGATTTTCGAATTTCTACAGGAAGTTCATCAGAAACTTCTCTGCCATTGTGAGACCCCTCACACAGCTCACTAGCATTAAAAAACCATTCAAATGGTCAGATGAAGCAAATAAAGCTTTTCATCTGTTAAAGACAAGGTTTACTTCTGCTCCCATATTACGCCATCCAGACCCATCCCTCCAATACATTCTGGAAGTAGATGCGTCAAACATGGCAGTAGGAGCAATACTCTCCCAACGACCAACTCACACTTCACCACTTCATCCAGTCGCCTTTTTTTCTAAATCCCTAAGCAGTCCAGAGATAAATTACC
Source organism: Pelophylax lessonae (assembly GCF_965119305.1). NCBI lineage: Eukaryota > Metazoa > Chordata > Amphibia > Anura > Ranidae > Pelophylax > Pelophylax lessonae. The sequence continues at coordinate 179,455,119 of NC_138779.1, forward strand.
CCGTGGGTGAAAAGGAACTGCTTGCTATAAAATTGGCTCTGGAGAATTGGCGACATCTACTCGAAGGCACCCAATTACCAATACTTATATACACGGACCATAAAAATCTCCAATATCTTCAGACTAACAAAACTCTCTCTCACCGACAGGTACGATGGTCACTATTCTTTCTAAGGTTTAACTTCCTAGTGACCTACACACCTGCAGATAAGAACAAAAAGGCGGATGCACTATCACGACTAACTGAAGAAAACTACTTTGAAATCCCTTCCGTTCCTATAATACCTCACAAACGCATTATTGGAGTTGTCCGTTCCTTGAAGGAAGAGGTTTTGCATGGTATAAGTTTGGATTCACCCCCACCACAACTAAATACTGATGCAGAAGGCTTCCTCTACTACAACGACAAACTTTACATACCACCTACCATACGCACCAAGATCTTGGAATTATCGCATGATGTGCCTATGGCAGGACATATGGGTATGACAAAGACTCTTAATTTGATTACCAGGCAATTCTGGTGGCCTGACATGAAAACATCTATACAAAAATTCGTCTCTTCATGCAATGTCTGTGCCAGGTCCAAAATTGACACTACGAGACCATCCGGTCTACTATGCAGTCTACCAATACCCCAAACTCCATGGGAAGTTGTGTCCTTGGACTTTATAGTGGAATTGCCTCCTTCCAAAGGATTTAATACCATCTTAGTGTCAGTGGACCATCTGACAAAAATGGCACATTTCATTGCTATTCGCAGACTACCTTCGTCCAAACAAACGGCAGAACTCCTGATGAAACATGTCTTTAAGTTACATGGTATCCCAAAAACTCTTCTGTCTGACCGTGGATCACAATTCATTTCCAAGTTCTGGCAAGAACTATGTCACATACTACGGATCGAGCGGAAGCTCACTTCTCCTTACCATCCGCAGACCAACGGACAGACTGAAAGAGTCAACCAATGCATCGAGCAATATTTACGTTGTTACACTTCTTACCAACAGGATGATTGGGTGGATCTTCTCCCTCTGGCAGAATTTGCCTACAACAACGCAACCCACAGTACGACCAAGCAGAGTCCGTTCTACTTGAACTATGGGTTTCATCCCTCTATTCTTCCACCACGCATCCTTCCTTCAAATAACCCAGTAGCCTCAGACTATCTTACCCAAATAAAGGACTCTCTGGGTTTGCTTAATACTACCATTGCACACGCTCATAGTCAACAAAAGAAGTACTATGATCTTCGCAGAAGACCTTCTCCTCAGTACGCTATCGGGGACCTCGTTTGGCTCTCAACAAAAAATTTAAGACTGAAAATCCCTAGCAAAAAGCTTGGACCTCTGTTCTTGGGACCTTTCCCAATCAAGAAACCTACTGGAAAAGCTGCAGTACAGCTTACATTGCCAATAGACCTCAAAATACATCCCATTTTCCATGTGTCGCTACTGAAGCCCCATGTTCCTGACCAAGGAATAAGGCCTACTATCCCACCTTCTCCTCCTGTACAAGTTGAAGGTGGAGAAGAATATGAGATAAAAGAGATTCTGGATTCTCGTATCCACAGAGGAAGACTTCAGTACTTGGTTCGATGGAAGAACTATGGGCCCCAAGACGACACCTGGCTAAACACCTCTGACATACATGCCTCTAGATTAATCCGCAATTTTCATGCGAAGTACCCAGACAAACCAGCTCCAGAGGCCTTCAGGAGCCGGCCTTAAGGGGGGGTACTGTAATGTTCTGGTACCTTTGGGTACCCTAATTACTCTTTCATAAATGTATGCGCCCCACCATTCTCTTTTGGTAAGGTGCGCATACACCTTTAAGACTGATGCTGTCATCACTGAGCGCCGGACTGGATGGCTATTTAGATCGCCGGCTCTCACTCACATGTGTTCGTTCAAACTGCTTTGTGCCTTGATGCTAACCTGTCTTGAAGCTCTCGTGCTTGCAAGCATACCTCGCTGTCGGAACCACGCTGCGCTGATCCCTGTATCCCGCTACCGGATCATCCGCTCTTGCTGAACCTCTCCTCTGCTACATTGCTATTAGTGATAAGTACCCCACAGGGGAAACCTCTATAACCTTCATACTAAAGCTTACACTATCTAGCTATGCATACTAAGGACTATTACTACATCTGCATTATCTAAGATTGCTATCTCTTGAGCCTACTACCACCTGTTCTTGCACTGGGTTGATGTCATCTGCTACCATACATGATTGCTAAACCTATCTGCATCCCATCTGCTACTATCTTACTATCAAGAACATTTCCTTTCAAGTGTCTGTCATCTACCATCTCTACCCAACCTGTCTCTTCAGCCTATCATCACTGTGTTACTATATACATAAGTCACTCTAGGAAACATCTTATTGAGTGTGTGTATTTACTTGCTGAATTGAGATCATCCACACATGATGAGTCACTGGGAGTTGGGATTGGTGTCTCAGTGTTTCTCTACATGACTACTGAAGTGGAATATTTCTGCAGCTGAAAATCCACATCATACATAAAACGCAGGAGCGTTACAGCCCAGTGCAAAGAAGGCTGCACCACCTTGCACTGTTGGAGCTCTTCATTATACCGAAGCCAAGCCAGTCCCCTATAAACTCCAATAAGCTTTCCCTACAGCATCCAAATAACAAAAAACGCGGAAACAATTCTCAGGCAACTTCTTACCAATTACACTGGCTAATATCGCAAAAGCCTAGAGCCAATTAGTGAACGACTGAGGAATCAGTCTATACCATCATTTTTCTTTTGCTCCTTTTTGCTGTCATCCAACTTGCCTCGATCCAGATTAGATTTTTTCCAATAGAAGCAGAATAATTTCCACATACTCCCCCCCCTCCAAATTTTTTCTCGCACTTCCAGCTTGAGATGTGCCCCCAGAGGCCCCTCGAAACAGACGTACACCACACACTTCATTGAATCCACCAAACGAATGCGGTCCCCTTCTTTGTCATTCGCTTTACCTTGTTTGCCGTCCACTGTACCACTGTCCCCCCACTGTGGGCACCAGCCTGAGTCTGGGCCAGAGGAGGGTGCCACCAACTGCTCCACAAGCTTCGAAGCCTGGACCAGCCCATCCATCGCCGTCAATGTGCCACCCTTAGCCACTGGGGCCCCCACAACCTGAGACCTGGAATCCACCAACTGACCCAGAGGAACCCAAGCCGCCGTGGGCAACCCCATCCCAGCAGCAGATTCAAGGTGCCCCAAAATGTCCCGCAGCCGTCAATAGCTGGCCCAAATCCTGCTCCCCCAATACAGCCCTGACATCTATGCTAACAGACCCAGCTCCTACTGCCACAGACCCCTTAACCTGCAAAGCCCCCCTTGAGCCAGAACCCCTCTTCCGCAGCATTCTTACCAGGAATGCTGCGGATGGTCGTGTCCACCATCCGTCCCTGCGACCTCCACCGCAGCATGATTCACCATTGGCTATTCTTCACGGTCATCTTCCAGCTCACCTTCAAACAGAGAAGCATCCTCCTGCGCAGCTTCCATGCCCTGGCCTGCTGCTCCCTGAGCTTGCCAGCAGCTTGTGACGTCATCAAAAATATAGGCTATCTGGGACTTTAAGTGAGACACCAGCAAGTAATGCCCAGCCTCTCCATCCCTGTATCAGAAAAACTGAAAGTTGAAAGGATTAAAAGAGGTGCATGGAAGCCAGCCAGCCCCCAGTTTGATGTACTCACCCTCCAATCTGCCACCAACCAAGTAGACCTGTCTCTGATATAAATAAAGAACAGGGGTTTCGTTGACACGCATTTGCAAACGCATGTGTAAGCTGCAGGGCCACTACACGGCACCCTGTGTTACCTGCAGTCCTAACACTTACTATTTTAAGTGTCTCCACAATGGAAGCACATGGCTGCTAATGGATGGATGGGAGACAGGTGTAAGGGAGCAGCTTAAACCTGCCCCAGCCTGCTCCCATCCATAACTGGTCTGATATATCAAAAATCTAATAGCGATGTTACAAACTGAAAAGGACCAGCTGAGAAGCATACACCTCCATCTCCAAAATATATAGCAGAAAACAAATTGGCCTAAAATGTTAAAAAATTTAGATTTTTTAATTATTTTTTTTGAGAATGTCCTATAGCAGAATGTGAAAAAATGTTTTTTTTTTTTTTTTCAAAATTGTCACTCTTTTTTTGTATATAGCACAAAAAATAAAAATTACACAGGTGATCAAATACCACCAAAAGAAAGCTCTATTTGTGGGGAAAAAAGGACATTCATTTTATTTAGGTATAGCGTCGCACGACTGCGCAATTGTCCGGTAAAGTAACGCAGTGCCGAATTGCAAAATAGGGCCTGGTCAGGAAGGGGGCAAATCCTTCCGGTCTTAAAGTGGTTAAGTTCAGTTCCACTTTAGCTGTGATACAGACATTCCTTTCAGTAACAGTTGTGTGTGCCACGATGAGGTTGGATTGGGGAGCAAGGGTGCATTTTCCTCCAGGAAAAGTACAAATAAATGATAAGCTAGTACCCCGTGTGGAAAGCCTTACTCAATCAGAGCAAGACCTGCACTACAGTAAAGTACTCCTTAATTTAAATTTTATCCCTTACAATCCTCCATTTTAGCACATATATGTAATCCTCCATTTTAGTACATACTGGTGCATCTCATAAAATTAGAATATCTTTAAAATGTTTATTTATTTTAGTAATTCAGTTCAAAAAGTGAAACATATAATTTATATAGATGTGTTACACACAGAGTGCTATATTTCAAGCATTTCTTTCTTTTAATTTTGAAAACCCAAAATGTAGTATATCATAAAATTAGAATATCACATATAACCAATAAAAAAAGGATTGGTGGCTTACTAAAAAGTAGGTCGATGTACAGTATAGTATGCACTCAATATTTGGTCGGGCCTCCTTTTGCATGAATTACTGCATCAATGCAGCGTGGCATCAGTGCCATCTTAAATGCCTTATAGGCCCCTGGGCAACGCAGTGCACTGGGGCCTCCTGCCTACACAATCACGCACGAGAATAAAAATGTAAGAGAGTACAACTACCTGGAGTATATACCTTAATATATACAGTACATATTACAGGGAACACTATATACCACAATAGTCTCTTGTAGTATATAGGATTCCCTGTAATATGTATATAGTAAGGTATATACTCCAGGTAGTTGTCTCTTGTAGTATATATTGGTCCCTGTAATATGTATATAGTAGGGTATATACTCCAGGTAGTAGTTGTACTCTCTTGTAGTATATATCGGTCCCTGTAATATGTATATAGACTATATACACATTACAGGGAACACTATATACTACAAGAGAGTACAACTACTACCTGGAGTATATACCCTACTATATACATATTACAGGGACCGATATATACTACAAGAGAGTACAACTTCTACCTGGAGTATACTGTATACCCTACTATATACATATTACAGGGACCAATATATACTACAAGAGAGTACAACTACCAGGTAGTTGTCTCTTGTCTTGTAGTATATAGTGTTCCCTGTAATATGTATATAGTAAGGTATATATTATCCTCCAGGTAAGTAGTTGTACTCTCTTGTAGTATATAGTGTTCCCTGTAATGTGTATATAGTCTATATACAGTGGGTACAGAAAGTATTCAGACCCCCTTAAATTTTTCACTCTTTCTTATATTGCAGCCATTTGCTAAAATCATTTAAGTTCATTCTTCTTCCTCATGAATATGAATGTACACATAGCACCCCATACTGACAGAAAAACACAGAATTGTTGACATTGTTGCAGATTTATTAAAAAATAAAAACTGAAATATCACATGGTCCTAAGTATTCAGACCCTTTGCTGTGACACTCATATATTTAACTCAGGTGCTTTCCATTTCTTCTGATCATCCTTGAGATGGTTCTACACCTTCATTTGAGTCCAGCTGTGTTTGTTTATACTGATTGGACTTGATTAGGAAAGCCACACACCTGTCTATATAAGACCTTCCAGATCACAATGCATGTCAGAGCAAATGAGAATCATGAGGTCAAAGGAACTGCATGAAGAGCTCAGAGACAGAATTGTGGCAAGGCACAGATCTGGCCAAGGTTACAAAAAGATTTCTGCTGCACTTAAGGTTCCTAAGAGCACAGTGGCCTCCATAATCCTCAAATGGAAGACATTTGGGACGACCAGAACCCTTCCTAGAGCTGGCCGTCCGGCCAAACTGAGCTATCAGGGGGAGAAGAGCCTTGGTGAGAGAGGTAAAGAAGAACCCAAAGATCACTGTGGCTGAGCTCAGGAGATGCAGTCAGGAGATGGGAGAAAGTTGTAGAAAGTCAACCATCACTGCAGCCCTCCACCAGTCGGGGCTTTATGGCAGAGTGGCCCGACGGAAGCCTCTCCTCAGTGTAAGACACATGAAAGCCCTCATGGAGTTTGCTAAAAAAACACCTGAAGGACTCCAAGATGGTGAGAAATAAGATTCTCTGGTCTGATGGGACCAAAATAGAACTTTTTGGCCTTAATTCTAAGCGGTATGTGTGGAGAAAACCAGGCACTGCTCATCACCTGTCCAATACAGTCCCAACAGTGAAGCATGGTGGTGGCAGCATCATGCTGTGGGGGTGTTTTTCAGCTGCATGGACAGGACGACTGGTTGCAATCGAGGGAAAGATGAATGCGGCCAAGTACAGGGATATCCTGGACAAAAACCTTCTCCAGAGTGCTCTGGACCTCAGACTGGGCCGAAGGTTTACCTTCCAACAAGACAATGACCCTAAGCACACAGCTAAAATAACGAAGGAGTGGCTTCACAACAACTCTGTGACTGTTCTTGAATGGCCCAGCCAGAGCCCTGACTTAAACCCAATTGAGCATCTCTGGAGAGACCTAAAAATGGCTGTCCCCCAACGTTTACCATCCAACCTGACAGAACTGGAGAGGATCTGCAAGGAGGAATGGCAGAGGATCCCCAAATCCAGGTGTGAAAGACTTGTTGCATCTTTCCCAAAAAGACTCCTGGCTGTATTAGATCAAAAGGGGGCTTCTACTAAATACTGAGCAAAGGGTCTGAATACTTAGGACCATGTGATATTTCAGTTTTTCTTTTTTAATAAATCTGCAACAATGTCAACAATTCTGTGTTTTTCTGTCAGTATGGGGTGCTATGTGTACATTCATGAGGAAGAAGAATGAACTTAAATGATTTTAGCAAATGGCTGCAATATAACAAAGAGTGAAACATTTAAGGGGGTCTGAATACTTTCTGTACCCACTGTACATATTACAGGGAACACTATCTACTACAAGAGAGTACAACTACCTGGAGTATATACCTTACTATATACATATTACAGGGACCAATATATACTACAAGAGCCTGGGTGGCTAAACTCCAACATAAAAATGTATATTAGAGCTAAAGAAAAGGCCTTCAAAAAATACAAAACTGAGGGGTCATTGGCAGCATTTAAGCACTACAAAGAGTGTAATAAGAAATGTAAAGACGAAATCAGGGCGGCTAAAATAGAACACGAGAGACATATAGCGGAGGAGAGTAAAAAGAACCCCAAGAAGTTCTTTAAGTATATAAACAGTAAGAAAGCGAGGCCAGAACACATTGGCCCCATAAAAGATGATAAAGGAAAAATGGCCACTGAGGACAGAGAAAAGGCGGAAGAGTTAAATAATTTCTTTTCTTCAGTCTTCACAAAGGAATCGGGGGGCTACACGAACCCCGCTTGTAAGGCCGAACTAAATAATACACCTCAGGAAGTGCCGCCATGGCTAACAGAGGATAAACTTAGAGCTAAACTAGAGAAACTTAACATAAATAAATCCCCGGGACCGGATGGCTTGCACCCAAGGGTTCTTAATGAGCTCAGCCAGGTGATTGCCAGACCATTATTCTTGATCTTTAAGGATAGTTTACAGACCGGTATGGTGCCAGCTGATTGGAAAAAAGCCAACGTGGTACCAATATTTAAAAAGGGGCTGAGATATATCCCGGGTAACTATAGGCCGGTCAGCCTAACATCAGTAGTCTGCAAAATTTTGGAGGGGATGATAAGGGACCACATACAAGACTTTAGTAATGAAAACGGTATTATAAGTAGTAATCAGCATGGATTCATGAAAAATCGTTCTTGCCAAACCAATCTATTAACCTTCTACGATGAAGTGAGCTGCCACTTAGATAAAGGTAAGCCTGTGGATGTGGTGTATCTGGACTTTGCAAAGGCCTTTGACACCGTTCCCCACAAACGCTTACTGTACAAACTAAGGAAGATAGGTATGGACCATAAGGTGAGTACCTGGATAGAGAACTGGCTCCAGGGGAGAGTCCAGAGGGTGGTGATTAATGGGGAGTACTCTGATTGGGCGGGTGTGGAAAGTGGGGTCCCCCAGGGTTCTGTCCTGGGACCAATCCTGTTTAATTTATTCATAAATGATCTAGAGGAGGGGATATCTAGTACAATCTCAGTATTTGCAGATGATACTAAATTAGGCATGCCAATATCTTCTATGCAGGATGTGGAAATCTTGCAAGCAGACCTGAACAAAATAACGGGGTGGGCAACTACATGGCAGATGAGATTTAATGTAGAAAAATGTAAAGTAATGCACTTGGGGGCCAGAAACCAGAAAGCAAGCTACTCACTAGGGGGGGAACCTCTGGGTGAGTCTAGGATGGAAAGGGACCTGGGGGTACTGGTAGACAACAGGCTTGGAAGTGGCATGCAATGCCAAGCCGCTGCAAGCAAAGCCAACAGAATACTGGGTTGTATAAAAAAGGGGATTCACTCCAGAAATAAAGAGATTATTCTTCCACTCTACAAGACTCTGGTCCGGCCACATCTGGAGTAGTTCTGGGCACCGGTCCTCAGGAAGGATGTGCTGGAACTGGAGAAAGTCCAGAGAAGGGCAACAAAAATAATTAGGGGAATGGAGGACATCAGCTATGAGGAAAGACTACAAGCACTGAACCTATTCTCTCTGGAGAAGAGACGATTGAGGGGGGATATGATATCAATGTACAAATACTGTACTGGCGACCCTAGCATAAGGAACAAACTATTCAGAGAAAGGAGATACAATAAGACACGTGGCCACTCACTAAAACTTGAGGAAAGGCGGTTTAACCTTAAAGTGCGTAAGGGGTTCTTCACTGTAAGAGCGGTAAGGATGTGGAATTCTCTTCCGCAAGCAGTCGTATCAGCGGGGAGCATTGATAGTTTCAAAAAACTATTGGATGGACACCTTAAAAACCACAACATACAGGGGTATACAATGTACGGTTAAAAGCAAACACACACACACATCATAGGTTGAACTGGATGGACTTGTGTCTTTTTTCAGCCTCACTAACTATGTAACTATGTAACTATGTAATATGTATATAGTTAGTAAGGTATATACTCCATGTAACAGAGAAAAGAGGTATCCCTACCTCTTGAGGAGCTGCCTGTCCAATCTTCACCCCAGTACCCTGATTTGGACTTTTTGTACTCTTTCATCAGCAAGGATCCATCCGGGATCATCGCATGATTGATTAGGACTTCCACACACTTGAGGTTCTTGTATCTTGTTTGCCCTGCAATATTTTCTATATTTTCATTGTTATCCAATTTAATTTATTTATTTATCCATTTATATTTATTTTAATTTCATATTTTATATATATATATATATATATATATATTTTTTTTTTTTTTTTTTTCATTTTATATTGGTGATTCATCTGTGGTACCACTGGTCATGTGGTCCCCTCCATAATGGTCCAGTGAGCGCTGATTCACTGACCTAGGTCAGTGTGTGTCTTTATATACTCCATGTAGTGGTCTCTTGTCTTGTACTATATATTGGTCCCTGTAATATGTATATAGTAAGGTATATATCCTCTCCAGGTAGTAGTTGTACTCTCTTGTAATATAGTGTTCCCTGTAATATGTATATAGACTATATACACATTACAGGGAACACTATATTACAAGAGAGTACAACTACTACCTGGAGAGGATATATACCTTACTATATACATATAGGCCAGCCAGGGACCAATATATAGTAGGTAGTATATCCTTAAGGCTCCAGCCAGGACAGGTAGTAGTTGTCTGACTCTGTCACTGTCACATCGATTAGATCCCATCATACTTACATGCCATCATCATCACATCATGCCATCATGCCATCATGCCATGAGAATGAATATAAATATAATTTAATCAGCCTGGCAGGCTGTGGCAGTCTTACCTTACACGGCTGCACATGGGAGGAGGTGGGTGGAGGCGGAGGCGGAGCCAGTCTTCTTCTAGGGTCGAAGGAGGAGAGGAGTGAGGAGGAGAGCCCGACGAGGAGGAGGATCCTCCTCCGAGTCCTCCGCTGCGGCGGCGGCGCTGTGCATCCTGGGTCTGCTCTGCTGCTCACGTCACTGGTTGCTAGATGCCAATCGGGCTGGCCTTAGCAACCAGTGTGTGCAGTGCAGACTCGAGCCACCCACGGCCACCGCCGGACTCCGAAGCGGAGGGGAAGAAGCAATAAGGGGGGGGGCCCGGGCGGGCCGGCGGACAACGGAATGGGGGGGCCCTAGACCACCAGGGAGTGGGAGGACATGCCACCAATCCATCGATCCATGTGGGGCCCCTGGGAAAGTGGGGCCCCCGGGCAACCGCCGGGTATGCCCAGTGGAAAAGACGGCCCTGCGTGGCATGGAGGTGATCAGCCTGTGGCACTGCTGAGGTGTTGTGGAAGCCTAGGTTTCTTTGATGGCTCATCTACATTGTTGGGTCTGGTGTCTCATCTTCCTCTTGACAATACCCCACAAATTCACAGCCTCTCCAAATTATCACTGACTGTGGAAACACACTAGACCTCATGCAACTTGGATTCTGCGCCTCTCCACTCTTCCTCCAGATTCTGGGACCTTGATTTCCAAATTAAATGCAACATTTTCCACAATCCATGATGATGATTTGGGGAGCCATGTCATCTGCTGGAGTTGATCCACTTGGTTTTATCAAGTCCAAAGTCAGCGCAGCCCTCTACCAACACATTCTAGAGCACTTCATTCTTCCCTCTGCTGACCAGCTTTATGGAGATGCTAATTTCATTTTACAGCAGAACTTGGCATACCTGCCCACACTGGTTTAACCGGTTGCCGACCGCCGCACGACTATATACTGCGGCGGTCAGCCCCGGCCAGGCAGAGTGACGTATCGATACGTCACTCGCCTGTCACTGACTTGCGAGCCTATTGCGGGCCCCCTAACCCCCTGGTCTTTTAGCAGCCAAATCCTCCGGGGCTTAAGTGGTTAATGATCATGGTATCACTGTGCTTGATTGGCTAGCAAACTCAGCAAAGAAAGGGGGGGAGGGGAAGTAAAAGAGGGTAAGAAATATAGTCTCATGACAACTGGCATATTAATAAATAACAAGGGTAAAAAAAGTATAAATCCATAAATGTTAACCAATATTGTAATAGCCAGTTGTTGAATAAAAAATGTATGAGAGAGGGGTATAGGGGAAGTTCGGGACTTTAAATGAGGTGTGTGGTAATGATTGGTACATACACAGGTAAAATTACATCAGGCAGGTCTCACATGATGCTAAAAAACATTTTATTACCGATGTCATCGACAGACATAAAAGCATCATAGAATAGATGTAAATGATACAGCAGTTAAATGGTAAAAGATTGACCAAATCATATACATAAGAGCTGATTAGTTGTAGACTGGAATGGAGCACTGATTGTCAAGCGATATTAACCACTTTACCACTAGAGCATTTTGCTGTCTTACGTCTGAGCCACTTTTTGCGATTCGGCGCTGTGCGACTTTAACTGACAATTGCGCGGTCGTGCGACGCCATACCCAAACGAAATTTACGTCCTTTTTTTCCCACAAACAGAACTTTCTTTTGGTGGTATTTGATCACCTGTGCGATTTTTACTTTTTGCGCTATAAACAAAAAAAGAGCGTAAATTTTGAAAAAACAACAATATTTTTCACATTTTTTTATATGAAATTCCCCCCAAAAAAATGTAAAAATCTAAATTTTTTTAAATTTTTGGCCAATTTGTTTTATGCTACCTATGTTTGGTAAAAAAATTCATAATAAGCGTATTTTGATTGGTTTGCGCAAAAGTTATTGCGTTTACTAACAAAGGGAAAGATTTCTGTCCTTTTTGGTGTTTTTTTTTTTTTTTAACGCGACATTGCGGCGGACAGATCGGACCCTTGACTGACATTTTTGACACTTTTGGGGGTACCAGTGACATTACTGCAGTAATCAGTGCTATATATATGCACTGTTACTGTAAAAATGACACTGGCAGGGAAGGGGTTAATTTTATTGGAGAGGGAGGGGTTAATGTATGCCTGGTGCTTACTGACGTGTGGGGGGGGGGGGGGGGAGGTGACTGTGTGAGCCAGGGACAGATCGGAGTGTTCAGCTATGCTGAACACTCCGATCTGTCACTCCCTGTCACTTGGGAGATCCGCCCGCTTGTGTTTACACAGGCGGGCGGATCTCCACACTAGATCCCCGACGATCGGGGCAGAGCAGCGGCGATCGCCGCTGCTCCTCCCCTGGCCCGACTCCCGCTGTGACTGAATACAGCGGGAGCGAGCCTCCGGCGGCGCGCGAGCCTCCGGCGGCGCGCGAGCGCCGCCCACGAGGGGGAGTGTCTGACGACGCAGGTCTACGTCGTCAGACGATAACGAGCCACTTTGCCGCAGTAGTACTACGGTACTCAGTGGCAAAGTGGTTAAAGGATCCAAAAAATATGAAAGTAAAAGATGCATCATAAACAAGCTCTACGCGTTTCATGGAATGTAATCCACTTCCTCAGGAGCAGATGCATCATGTATTACTGTAGAAAAAAGAAAATCCTTTTTACAGATAGCATAAAAAATGATAATAGACTGATAAATAATAATAGGGAAGGGATATAATATCCCTAGCCTAAATGGTCTCCAGCCAGTGTACTTACAATCCAGCAATGACATCAACACCTAAGTATTGTGGGCAGCAGACCACTGGGGGAACGTCTATACCGGGAACTGAGAGAGCTTGATCCAAGGTCATCCAGGCACAGTAAAAAGATTCCACAAAGAAATGTGTACTCCATATAGTGATGAACAGATCCACATAGATAGTGGGCACCAGAGGGTTCTAAAAGTAAATTGTTATATATATATATATATATAAAAAAACTTGTGTAATACGTATTTAAATAAATTAATAAACTTAAATGAAGTGAGTAGTGTAAACTACCCAGCAAAACCCATAATCGGAGAACCACGTTGTGTGAAGTTGGATAAATAAACCAATAGTGTGAAAGTCAGAATAGATGGTGTCAAGGATAGACCAGATAAGAAGTGCCAAAAAGTGATACAATCAAAACATTACCTTTCTTTGCTAAGCAACAGGGATGGAGGTAATCTGCCCGGAATTGGCAGTACCTCATATAAAGTCCCAATTATTACAAATTAACTGGTTTAATTATCAGTTAATTTCTTTTTTCATAAAGGCTAGCAAACTCGCCTGACCTAAACCCCATAGAGGATCTGTGGGGTATTGTCAAGAGGAAGATGAGAGACACCAGACCAAACAATGCAGATGAGCTGAAGGCCGCTATGAAAGAAACCTGGGCTTCCATATCACACCAGCAGTGCCACAGGCTGATCGCCTCCATGCCACGCCGCATTGATGCAGTAATTCATGCAAAAGGAGCCCCGAACAAGTATTGAGTGCATACAATACACTACATGGACATACGTTTTAGTAAACCAACATTTCTGTATTAAAAAATCTTTTTTTTTGGTCTTATGTAATATTCTAATTTTCTGAGATACTGAATTTTGGGTTTTCACTAGCTGTAAGCCATAACCATCAAAATTAAAAGAAAGAAATGCATGAAATATATCACTATGTGTGTAACACATCTATATAAAATATAGAAGTTTCACTTTTTGAATTCAATGACTGAAATTCATTTTTGATGATATTCTAATTTTATGAGATGCGCCTGTATATGTAAAATGAGTTACAATAAACAATATTCTTTAAGACAACACCCACATAGTACTATCACTACTATGAAAGGGCCAGTTGGGTGTGTTTCCCTCCAGAGTCAAAAGTTGTCAGAATCAAGTAGCTCAGAATCAATCTACAAAGCCTTCAAGGAGGTTGCCCTGTCTCCTGTCTGAGCTTACAGCTTATAACTGAACTCTATTTGCCCCCCTGGAAGAATGTAAATGTCATTTAACATGGCCCTTATTGTTTTTTCATGTAATCCTAAAAGCACCTTATATGATTGTTTTTTGACTGCCTATTATCTGCACCGTGCCCAGGTACACAAATCTGACACTTCTGCTCTGACAGGGAGAGAATGTGAGTGAATAATAAAAAAATCGAGGCACCCAGCAAAGGTAAGGCTGCATGAGAATACTAATTCAAGCGTGAATATTCAGCTTATTACAGGTGACCAATGGTGATTGCTTCTTTATAGGGCTACACATTACCCTGTATTCGCAAGGCGCGCTCCAACTGTTGAGCACCTCTTTTTTCAAATTGCCATATCTGTGATTTGTTCTAAACCAGGAGGTCCCCAACCACCCACCTGCAGACCGCTGCTGGTCCATGGTCTGTTGTGGGCCACTTGTGTTGCCACCTGGGCTCTGCCTCTTGTCGGGTCGGTGGCAGGGGCCCTGCTGTGGACTGAACGTGAGGGGGATCTGGATCCTTGTTTGGGTCTAGTGCACTGCCACCCTCCCACCACCAGAGGGCACCCACTGTAATGTTCCGGTACCTATGGTACCCTTGTTCCTATATTTCTCCTCTCTTTGCGTCCCATCTTGTATATACAAAGGACGCATACACCTTTAAGACCGGATGACATCACTGCCGAGCGCCGCTATGAGCGGCTATTTTAATCGCCTGTGTGCTCTCACTCATCGCTCGTTCAAACCCACATGTTCATCGCACCTACGCCTGAGAAGTCGGAGCTGCTGACATACCTTCCTTGCTGAACTAAGCCGGAAACCTCGCTGGTGATCCGTATCCCGCTACGGGATCACCCCTCTCCTCTGGACATTGTATTTCCTAACCTAGCTAAGTGATAAGTACCCCGCAGGGGATTCTTACTAACCAATCTCCTACTGTCATCTACTGCAACTACCAAGACTATCTGTATCTATCTATTCACTATCATCTGTATAAGACTGTTAGCTCTTGGGACTACCTTGAACTATCCTTGCACTAGGTTACTCTGTCTAAAGTCTCCTATACTACTTCTAGTGCTCACCATACAATAGCCTGTCTCTCATCTATATATCCTCATATACTCTGTCCCTCCATTAAACATCTATTAATATATATATATATAGTATATAACAGGCTGTACACGGTGATGAAGTCCTGAAGGGTTGTATATGTTGTTCAACACATTCTCTACAAGGCTACTGAGTGTAATAATTCTGCAGCTGTAAATCCATCTGCAAACAAAAAACGCATGAACGTTACACCCACTCCCCTTCTCCCAGCAATACCACTCCCTTCCCGCTTTGTGGTCATGTCTCTCAGTATATACTGTATATGTTTTGAATCTTTATTCGTATCCATTTGGCTGATCACGACTCGTTTTTAATATTGTTAAGAATATTGAATTGAGCTCGTGTAATCAGCTAAACGGATACAAATAAAGATTAAAAAATACTTTTTAATAACATTTTTTTAATAATAGTAATAATATTTTCCATAATAAATTGAGCTCAGGTGGTCAGTCAATCTTTTATTATTATTATTGAGAAAAATATCATTATTATAGAAAAAATATTATGAAAAAATGCTTTTTTTCTATAATGATATTTTTTCTATAATCATAATAATAATAAATTGCACTTATTTGGTCAGCCAATTATTATTATTATGGAAAAAATATAATTAAAAATCTATATATATATATATATTGTTATAAAAAAAAGTTATTATTGAAAAAAAATTGTTTAACCTTTATTTGTATCTGTTTGGCTGATTACATGAGCTTAACTCAATAATATTAACCACTTAAGCCCCGGAGGATTTGGCTGCTCAATAACCAGGCCCTATTTTGTGATTCGGCACTGCGTGAGTTTAACTGACAATTGCGCGGTCGTGTGACGCTGTACCCAAATGAAATTGACGTCCTTTTTTTCCCACAAACAGAGCTTTCTTTTGGTGGTATTTGATCACCTGTGCGATTTTTATTTTTTGCGCTATAAACAAAAAAAGAGCGACGATTTTAAAAAATAATATTTTTCAATTTTTTTTTTTTTTATATGAAATTCTCAACAAAAAAAAAAAGTAAAAATTGAAATTTTTTAACATTTTAGGCAAATTTGTTTTCTGCTACATATTTTTGGTAAAAAAAAATTGCAATAAGCGTATTTTGATTGGTTTGTGCAAAGGTTATTGCGTTTACTAACTATGGGAAAGATTTATGTAATTTTTATTGCTTTTTTTTTTAACGAGTAATGGCGGCGATCTGCGATTTTTGTTTTGCGGGACTGCAACATTGTGGCGGACAAATCGGACCCCTGACTGACATTTTTGACACTTTTGGGGGTACCAGTGACATTACTACAGTAATCAGTGCTATAAATATGCACTGTTACTGTAAAAATGACACTGGCAGGGAAGGGGTTAACTTTATTGGTGATCAAGGGGTTAAGTGTGTCCCTAGGGGTGTGATTCTAACTGTTAGGAGGCGTGGCTAGTGAAGTAATCACAGAGACATACGGATCCTACATAGCAGGATCGCATAGCCTCTGTGCTTACATCAGGGAGAATGACAGATGGCTGTGTTTACATCAGCCGTCTGTCTTTCTCCCACTCCTGAGGGAGATCGCGAGTGGCCGGTGGACATCGGAGGCGCAGGTCACACGCACTGGCTAGGCAGAGAACGAGCGGGGGGCTGGAGCACGCCGCCAGCGGCGCACACTCGCCCCCTACAGGCTCGTGGGCGAGCGACGTACCCCTACGTCACTTTGCCTGTAGGGGGCTGACTGCCGCAGTAAATAGTCGTGCGGCAGTCGGCAAGTGGTTAATAATACTAAATAGGGTTCATGTGATCAGGCAAATAGATACAAATAAAGATTTAAAAACAAGATTTTTTTCATAATAATAAATGAATACAGATACAAATAAAGACGTGAGGGGCAGATGAGGCGACAGTCTGCAAACCCCCAACAAGCCTCCCCCTCCCCTGGTCCGCAGAGGGGTTGTCTCTTGTGAGGCCAGTTGAGATTGGGGACCGCTGTTCTAAAAGACAATAGTAAGGGCCTCCAGCAATTCATGTTCCTTGTACTGCACAGTGAGAATTTACAACAGTAAATTGTTCTAGTGAAAAATCAAAAGGATTGTACATGAACCACTGTCAGCATTGGCCGATTGTTGCGGCAGATTCTAGTGCTGGAAAATATATTTGTTCTATGGTGCTCTAGAACAGCCTTTTTCAACCAGGGTGCTGTGGCACCCTGGTGTGCCTCCTGGGTTCTTCAGGGATGCCTTGGCAAAATGCCTAAAAATTGCAACAAATTGAAACTGTTATTTTACCTTGCAGCAATACATCACTGGTTGATAAGGAGAATGACAGAAGCTTGCATAGCATCCTTGTTTACTCCTCCTCCTCATCAGCACTGCGCTCACATTAGCAAGTAGAAGAAGAGAAACTAAAGGAGAAAAGAAACGCTAGAATACTAGTCAGTATCAGTTTGCAATAGTGGAGGAATAAATCACTTCTAACGTTGGATGGCCCATGTGTATGGATGTTGCTGCTATATGTAAAACTATTAGTTTCGGTTTTTTTTTTTCTTTTACATTTAGACTGGGGTGCCTCGAGATTGTGCAGAATTTTAAAGGGTGCCACAACTGGAAAAAGGTTAAGAAACACTGCTCTAGAAGATATATTTGCCCATCTATGGCTCCCATATTATACCCACAGACACGGGATGATACTTTTTGTCATTTGCTGGTATTGTCCACATCGGATAACATTTTTTTTTTTTCGTCCTTGAGAAGACACGTAAGTTGGCTACAGACTGATCAATATCTGGCCAGCTCATCAGGGACCAGTCTAATATCAATCAGTATGTGGCCATCCCTGTTCAACAGAAGTCAGAAGTTTTTCTGTTGAAGGGACATGCTGGAAAACCTGTGTAATGCCTCGTACACGCGCAACGATTGTTGGCCGTGAATTTTCGGCCAGCGTCCGATAAGCCGATTTTCGGCTTGTTAGTATGATGCTTCCGACAACCAACTCCGACTTTTTGGCCAAACAAAATCTGGTGTGCAGGCTATCAAATTTTTGTTGGCCGTCAACAGAACGGCCAATTTTCCGTCAGTCAGTACAGATTTCGGCAGACAAAAATCTGATGAGCAAGACTGGGCATGCTCAGAGAAGAAAAAACACACGGAAAGTAAACCAGCACATGACATCACTTCTGAAGTAGATTTTTGTTGGCCGAGAAAATTTGTGTGCAGTATAGAGCACATTTCAACCAACACAACAACACTGGACAAAAGCCGGCCGATCGGTCGGCCGATAATCGTTGCGTGTGTAAGAGGCATTAGTCAGCAGCTGCAGCCAATTGGTTGCAGCCACTGATCAATGTATTCTGACAGTGGCGGGTCTCATTGTCAGAATACAATGTCCTGGCAGGGGGGATTCCTCCCCCCTCCTCACTGGCTGAATGAAAAAACCTACCTATCTATGGCCAGCTTTAAGCTGGGTACATTTATATTGAAATGCGGCTGGTTCAGCAGAAACTGGCTGAATTTCGATCCATGTGTAGCCCTGTCTGTTCACCAGAAGCCGATCGTCAGACCGACTTCTGACGGCCGGTCCTACTGGAAAACCAGCATTCGATCAGCTGCTGCAGCCCTGATCAGTGTATTCTGATAGGGGGAGTTCTCACAGTCAGAATAAACAAGCACAGTAGGGGAAAATTCCTGCATTCACATCTTGGGTGGATCGGGGAATCTAAGTTTTGTTTTTCGTTCAGTCTGATTATTTGAATTGAAAAAGAAACTCACAATGTGTACCCAGCTTTAGATCTGCTGGCCAAACACTGCCTAGAGGAAATTTGTTAAAATGACCTCCTCTCCTTTCACATGAATAGCAGGAGTACTGCTCATTCAGAAATCAGATACACGTGCCCAGAGCTTGAAGGAAATGATAAGCATAGGGCATACATACCAGGGTGGAAGGAAAATCAGGCAGTAGGGGGGTTACATTAGTTGTTGGGATATGAGAGGTCAGGACTCTTACCTTATTGGCAGAGCAGACAAGGTGATGGAGAGGAGCAGGAGAAAGAGTAGTTGGAGGGGAGGAGTGAAGGGGCTTCACTTGCAGACTGGAGAAAAATGTCCCTCCCGCCTGCCCTGGTGATGCCGTTTTCTGTTGTTTTGCTAAGGAGGTTGGTCGTTGGGGTCCTTGACGAGGGTCCAAAACATGGTGTGGAATGATAAAATGGTGGAACCCATCTAAGGTGTGGAGTCCTATGGTTGGTCTGGTTCAGTCTAGACTGGCCGGGTAGTGTAAGGTGGTAGGGGTCTGTGGTCAGTTAGGATAGTCCTTGAGGCGGTGTTTTGGTGGCTGGGGACAGAACCTAACTTAATGGTACCACAGACTCCAAAGTTGTGGGAGATGGTATTGTCAAGTATCTGCAACTATTCTTTGAACTGGATTAATTTGACTGTTTAATGTTTTTCTGTTATTTATGGTTTTGTTTAAGAAAAGCCCGAACCAACCATTTATTCCCAATGCTAAGTTAGTGTAGTTTCCCCTTTTAAAGCGGAGTTCCACCCTAAAATTAAACTTACCTCCATCTTCATGCCCGGGGTCACCTGAAAAACAAATGGATAATCGCATTTTTTTTTTTTTTTTTTTACTTACCTTAACCGCTTCCATACAGAGCAGTTAGACACCCTTCCTGCCCAGACCAATTTTCAGCTTTCAGCACTCTCACACTTTGAATGACAATTGCTCAGTCATGCTACACTGTAACCAAACAAAATTTTTATCATTTTTTTCACACAAATAGAGCTTTCTTTTGGTGGTATTTGATCACAACTGGGGGTTTTTTTTTGTGATATATGCAAAAAAAGAGCAAAAATTTTGAAAAAAAAAACACTTTTTTTTAGTTTCAATTATGAAATTTTGCAAAAAATAGATTTTTCTTCATACATTTGGGCCAAAATGTATACTGCTACATGTCTCTGGTAAAATTAACCCAAATTAGTGTATATTATTTAGTCTGTGTGAAAGTTATTGAGTCTAGAAGCTATGGTACCAATTACTGAAAATTGATCACACCAGATGTACTGACTGCCTATCTCCTTTCTTGAGGCCCTGAAATGTCAGGACAGTACAAATACCGACCAAATGACCCCTTTTTGTAAAGTAGACAGTCCAAGGTATTTAGTAAGAGGCATGGTGAGTTTTTTGAAGTTGTAATTTTTTCCCACAATTCTTGGGAAAATGAAGAAAAAAAATTTTTTTTATTTTTTTTCCCACAAAGTTGTCAATTTATAAGCTATTTCTAACACATAGCATGTACACAGCAAAAATTACACCCAAAAATACATTCTGCTACTCCTTCCGAGTATGGCGATACCACATGTGTGAGACTTTTACACAGCCTGGCCACAAAAAGAGACTCCACGTCCAAGAAGCACATTCAGGCGTTCTAGGAGCATAAATACACATAAAACTTTCTTACTACCTATCACACTTTTCAAGGCCCTAGAGCACCAATACAATGGAAAAGTCCACAAAATGACCCCATTTTGGAAAGCAAACACTCCAACGTATATTCTATGAGGCATTATGGGTCGTTTGAACATATCATTTTTTTCCACAGGTTTTTGGAAAATGTGGGAAAAAAATGAAAACTTTTTTTTTTTTACACAAAGTTGTCAATTTATAGGATATTCCTAACACATAGCATGTACACAGCAAAAATGACACCCCAAAATACATTCTGCCACTCCTCCTGAGTATGGCAATACCACATGTGTGAGACTTTTTCACAGCCTAGCCATATAGAGGGGCCTAACATCCAAGGAGCATCATCATGCATCCTAGCCATATGCCTAGGCCTATTTTTGACATTTGGTGTTTACAAGCTAAAATCAGTTGTTTTGCTAGAAAACTGCTTAGAACCCCCAAACATTATATATTTTTTTTTTAGCAGAGACCCTAGAGAATAAAATGGAGATTATTGCAATATTTTTTATCACACCGTATTTGCGTAGCGGTCTTCCAAACGCAATTTTTTTGGAAAAAATTAACTTTTTTTAATTAAAAAATAAGAAACCAGTAAAGTTAGCCCAATTTTTTTCCATAATGTGAAAGATAATGTTACGCCGAGTAAATAGATACCCAACATGTCATGTTTCAAAATTGCGCACGCTCACGGAATGGTGACAAACTTTGGTACTTAAAAATCCCCATAGGCGACAATTTAAAAATTTCTACAGGTTGCCATCTTTGAGTTACAGAGGAGGTCTAGGGCTCAAATTATTCCCCTTGCTCCAACGATCGCGGCGATACCTCACATGTGTGGTTTGAACACCGTTTACATATGTGGGCGGGGTTTCTGTATGCATTCGCTTCTGCGCGCGAGCTAACGGGGACAGGGCGCTTTAATTTTTTTTTTTTTTTACTATTTATTTTATTTATTATTTTTTATTTTTACACCGTTTAAAAAAAAAAAAAAATTGATCATTTTTATTTCTATTAAAAGAAATGTAAATATTCCTCGTAATAGAAATAGGCACGACAGGACCTCTTTTTTGTGAGATCTGGGGTCAAAAAGTCCTCAGATCTCACAAGTACACTAAAAGATAGAAAAAAAATAAATAAATAAATAATTATAATATAAAATGAAAAAAAAAAAAAAAAGGACCTTTAAACCGGTTGCTAGGCAACAACATTTTCCGTAGCTCCGGTCCTCCAAGACCATAGAGTCAAGTGAGGGCAAGCTTGCCCTCACTCGACATCCTGTCTGTGAGGATTCGGGACCGGATCGTTTTCCCCGCTGCCGGCGGGTCCGGTAAGCGGGGAAAAGGACCGGAACGCGTCGGGAGGGGGGGGGCGCCTCTTCCGCCATCCCGGAAGGGTGATCCCACGGCGAATCCGCCGCTGGGACCACCCTTATCGGAAAGCCAACCGTCCACCGTTTAAAAAAATACCAGGGTTATGGCAGCTATCTGCTGCCATAACACCGGTATTTAGGTTTAAACAGAGGACGTATATAAACCTTTTTGGACTTGGACATGGTGGCTGTATGAAGGGTGACAGGTACTCGGGTACTTTGTTGGGCAGGTGACAGGTACTCTGGTACTGATGAGCAGGTGGCAGGTACTCGGGTACTCCGATAGGCAGGTGACAGGTACTCGGGTACTCTGATGGGCAGGTGACAGGCAGGTGATAGGTACTGATGAGTAGTACTCACTGACTGATAGGTGATAGGTGATACTGTACTGATGGGTACTGATGATCAGTAGTGATACGTGATAGGTACTGATGAGTACTGATGAGTACTGATGAGTAGTGATGGGTACTGATGAGCAGGCGGCAAGTACTTGGGTACTTCAGGCGTCAGGTACTCTGATGAGCAGGTGGAAGGTACTCGGGTACTCTGATGGGTAGGTGACAGGTACTCAGGTACTCTGATGACGGGTACTCCGTTGACAGGTACTCAAAGTACCCGATTACCCGTCATCAGAGTACCCGAGTACCCGTCATCAGAGTACTCGAGTACCCGTCATCAGAGTACTCGAGTACCTGTCATCAGAGTACCCGAGTACCCGTCATCAGAGTACCCGAGTACCCGTCATCAGAGTACCCGTCATCAGAGTACCCGAGTACCTGTCATCAGAGTACCCGAGTACCTGTCATCAGAGTACCCGAGTACCTGTCATCAGAGTACCCGAGTACCCGTCAGAGTACCCGAGTACCTGTCATCAGAGTATCCGTCATCAGAGTACCTGTCATCAGAGTACCCGAATACCTGTCACCAGCCCATCAGAGTACCCAAGTACCTGTCATCTGAGTACCTGATGGGCTGGTGACAGGTACTCGGGTACTTTGATGGGCTAGTGACAGGTGCTCTTTATTGGGGGGGGGGGCAATCAGTGTGTTTAGGGTGCACTGTAGTTGGTAACTAGCTGTTACCACAATCTCCTCCTCACACAGGATCAGTGTGTGAGGAGGAGAACACGGTGACAGCTAGTTACCGTGTTCTCTGTTGACATTTGTGACCGGCTGTGATTGGACACAGCCGGTCACGTGGTAAAGAGCCAATTTCATTGGCTCTTTACCTAGATCGGGGATCGACTCTGTCCGAGGGACGAGCCTCGTCCCCGATCGCTGCTCTGCGCGCCCCCGGGGGCGCGCATTGCAGAGAGAACGAGCGGCTCGTGCTGGAGCCGCTCATGTGATCGGCTGTGATTGACACAGCCGATCACGTGGTAAACAGCCAATTTCTATTGGCTGTTTACCTTGATCAGGGATGGGCTATGTCCGAGGGACGAGCCTCATCCCTGATCGCGCCGCTGCGTGCCGCCGGGGGCGCGCAGTAGCAGCTAGAACGGGCCGACGTCATATGACGGCGGCCCGGATCTAGACAACCACTTTGCCGACGTCATTTTACATGACTCGGTATGGAAGTGGTTAAAATATACTTACCTTACTTCCTCTTCCTCCCCTCGGCGGCCACGGCGATTCGTCACTTCCTGGCTTGCAATGATACCTGAACGTCATCGCTCCCAGGAATCAATACGCCTGCACCGGCCCCGACGTCAGTTCCGGTGCAGGCGCCATCATACCTTGCTAAACAGCTTCTGGGCGTGCCCAGAACTGTGCAGGGATGATGCTGCGGCACCGCAAGTGACGGCGGGGCCGGTGCAGTGCATCGTGGGACCGAAGAAGACGGAAGAGGACACAGAAGAGGATCGCGCTGGCTTCAAGCTGCCCACACCTGAGATGGCAGCGCTGGACAATACTTTTTCAAGGTAAGTATTTCTTCTAAAAAGGTAAGTGCAACCCGGGACAGATCGGAGGCTAGCCATTGTGGAATGTACTAGCCCTGACTGTCCCGGGGGTATTTTTATTAAGAAAAGTATTCCCAGGGTGGAACTCCGCTTTAAGTGAAGCCCCCCTGGACAGGTAAGTGTCTGACTTTTCATTTTTTTATTTTTTGGTGGGAGGGGCTGGAGCTCCGGTTTAAGCATATATGCAGCTACAAACTTATAAATACTGGCATCTACTGGCTGATGCAGTTGTTGCATAAAATACAAATGAACATTGTATTCCAACACCTTTAATGTAGCTGCCAGGGAAGGATTGAAGGGAAATAATAGAGTGACAGCTCTGAGTCAGCCGTGGCTTCTGATATCAAACCCAAGTTGATGGTACCCAGCAGCAGTCTCAGGGCCTACGGATGTCTACACAAGGGAAGCTTTTAAAGGTAACGAGCATGCATAAAATGCGTTAAATGCAGATATAATGTTATGGGTCTCTTAAATGTTTTTCTGCCTATACTGCAGTATGATCAAAGAAGCAGCCTGAAGGCATATTATAAATCTACATCCAGTTCCACCTGCTCTCCCGGCAGCTCTAAATAATATTAGAATAGTGAAGCAAAAGCACCCAGAGTGTTTTGGTGACGCTGCAGTTTGTAGAGACAGGTCCAGGCAGCTCCAAGCATCATTGACCTTCAGGTAGCGCTCCATGACAGTATTAAATTAACAAAGTGAAATGTCTTTCAACCCTAAGGAGGACACGCAATTGCCGGGCACAGATTATTCTTCCCTCGCACTTGGAATCACAAACAGTGTTGTCGAACAAGCAGCTCCCAAGCCCGAGGGAAGATAATTAATGAACAGCGCATTGAGCTGACGACGCATAACTCGCTTCTAACGGAAAAGGCAATGTAGATATTTCAGTTGTTTTGCAATACTATTAAAATGTCATTTAACTTGAACTTAAGGCAAAACACCAAACAGTCAAATGTAATAAATGGTAAAAAAAAAAGAGTCAAGTATGCAAAAACTGAAGTTCCAGAAACCTCAAAAGATTTTTACAAGCTTTTAAAGGTAAGTTCATCTTTACCAAAAATCTGCCGATGCAGATAAGGGGTGTCTGTAGATAAAAGCAAACTATGCAGCTCTGACTAAAATTGAATCATGCCTTTGCTATAGGTGTAGGCCATTTACGTACCTCGTGGCGAGGCCTAGTCATTACTGCTCACCTCCACCATCACAGGAGTGAGCTCTCAAGCACTGAGCTTAGAACAACTGCATTAGGGAAGAGAAAGAGCATTTGAAGGGGTTTTGAATCAGAGGAAACCGTTCACTCCTGTGATGGTGGAGGTGAAAAGTAACAACTAGGCCTCTCTACAGGACATCCTAGTGACGTCCTGGCAATATTCCAGTCAGGATTCATGAGGTAAGTGCTATACCTATAGCAAGGGCATTATTAAACTTTGGTCAAAGCCTCACAGTTTGTTTTTATCTACAGACACCCCTTACCTGTGTAGGACTGCCCCCTTGAGGGCTGCTGGATTTCTCACCTTTTCGGGTCTGTCTGGGTTACCGGTAGCAACTGCATGCAGCATCTTAACACTTTACTTTCCGGCTCAGTCAATGAACAGTCTAGGGGTTGTTGTTTTTGTTGTTTTAGTTTGGGAGAAGGGATGAGTGCGATACTCCAGAACTTGAACTATTCACAATGCTGAGGACTTCATCTGAGGAGGCGGCAAGGCCGCAGTTTCACCTTGCCAATAGATTGATAGAATCTGAGGTAAAGTTCCTGAATAAACACTTTCTTAGCACTTATTTCAGGGTACTTGCCTAGCACCCCCTTTCACTCTACCAGCCAACACCCGTCCTCTTACTACTCTACTCTGGAGTGGCCCCCTTCTTGGTCAGGCCCTTAGACACGGCTCCCTCATGGGTCAGGAGAAGAGGCAGGCGCCGGGGGATCTGGATAGAGCCGCTAGAGGCCATGACCGGCCACACACACAATCCTTACACTGACCGACTGACCAAACTAACTGACAGCTCCGAGTCCAGGCAAAGAGCAGCAAGACTACAACTACAGAGAGCGGCCGGAGACAAATCATCTCCGCCTGAGGAAACCACCGCCATCTACTGGCCAACTGAGTATTACAACTGCGAATTCACCTCACAGGGCTGAGGACAGAAATCACCTCATCATATATTGTGATATCCTACATACACCCCAATATAATCACCTCATCATATATTATACACCCCAGTATCGAGAGCCACTCGGTCAGCTCTGCGCGTGTCTTTGTTGCTAGGGCAACAGGGCATCTATGCGCAGAGCTGACTACGTCATGCGGCTCTCGCGTTGTTAGAAAAAAAAAAAGAGATAAGCGAGAGCCGCTCAGTCAGCCATATGTTCTAGTGCCCGTTAATTTAACGGGCTTAATGTCTAGTCTACAATAAAACCACAAATCAAAGATGCTGGAGTTCTCAATGTCTCAGTTCTCACACTCAGGGTCGCAGCTCACATAGGCTGGATAGGTAACCGGTAACAATGGCAGACCCACATCAGGTCACAGCCCTGGAAACCTTGCTACATTTGGGGGGCTTGTCCGGGGTTTTGCCATTAGTTACTGGGCCAGTTGGCCTTGGCAATGGCAAAAGAAAAAGTCCAAAAAGTCAATTTTTGTGTCCGGAATTGCTATTCAAGCGCCAGGCAAGGTGTGGGACTGCAACTGCGGGAGGCAGGGAGAGTAGGTTGAGGCTGGAAGCCCACATGGAGGGATGCTTGTGGCAACGCAAATGCTCCAAGAAAGATTGTAATGTGACCAAGACTTTTCATATGAATTATGAAATGTATTCTGCTATCAGAAAATGGAGAGCAGGAGGGAATGTGTCCGAATATATGAGTGCTGCAACTGCTTAACAGTAAGAAGCCCCCGTGTGGGCAGTGAAGATGGCATCAAGGGTCCTGGGGAGGACAGAGAAGTGGACGCCGGAGGTCCTAGTGTGGACAGTGAACATGGAGGCCGGGGGCACGGGAAGAGAGGTGCCAGGGGCCTGGTGATGGTGCATGTTATGTGGAAGAATGTTGACCATGCATTTGACAGAGGGGCATTTATTAGTTGCTGCACACATACTGTGGGGATGGTAGTCGGCCATGCCAAGAAGGGCAGTAGGGCTAGTCCCAGAGCCAGTATGGAAGATGAGGATTGCACGTGTGTGGCAAGGAAGAGGTGCAACCGGCAGCAGGATGCTACTCTTGCCGAGCAGGAAGGGACAGCTGGCATCAGTCAGGAAAAGCACAGTGGAGGCCCTAGTGCAATTGAGATGGGCGGATGTGTGTCTAGCAAGTGACAATTCGTTTTGAAGCTACTTCCCAAAGGTTTGCAGCGAAGCAGCATGGCAGGGGAAGAGTTACAGTACCGCGCAGGAATGCGCGCCACGTGCAGGTCTGCCCAGTGGGAGGAGTAACCGCCCAAATTGGTGAAAGGGTAGAGATAGCGGGAACCTCTGGCCAATCAGGAGTGATCCAGGGGACTCTATTAATATCCCCTTCTTCGGGTGCGTCCGTGCCGGAGACACGTGTAGGAGAAGGAGGCATGTCTTCATCAGAGGAGCAAAGAGTGTTCCCGCTGTTACTGCCACCATGGGCGAAAACCCTGCGGAGCAAAGCCAGGAGCTGATCCACCAGCCCGATTTCCCCCCCCCCCCCTCGTTTGAGATACCGGTATCCGGATGGTGCCGGACGGCAGACTCACATTGTGCCCTGGAGGAGGTCGAGAGTTCCTTGGAGTGGTATGTCCCCAATGTGTCACCATTACTCTGAAAGTGCAGGCGTGGGTTCAATGTGGGCAATGTGGCAATCTGCTGCTCAGGGCAGAGAAGGGTGAGGGCCATCCCAGGAAGCTTACTGTTATATGGGAAACCGGCCTCACCCAGGAGGGGACTGGGAACAAGTCAAAGTTCCTCCGCATAGCAGGAAGGGGCATGTTCAGGCTGATGATGCAGAAGGAGGCCTTGCCAACAGTCGGTGGGCCTACAGTCTGCGGGAAGGGAGTTCGGTCGTGGAGCTCCATAGGGAGGGGATCCGTGTCCACCGAAACCGTAGGAGAGTGGCCAGAGATACCTACAGCAAGGCCATAACGGGATCCGCCCCTATTACTGTTCCACAGCCTGTCAAGACAGAAGCCACCCAGTGTAAGGTTCTGGCACTCTCAGTGCCTCCTATCACATCATTTCCGGGTGCTTTCCATCTACCTAGATAGATGAAGCACATATAGGTGTGTTTACCTTTAAGACTGATGCTGTCATCACTGAGCGCCGGACTGAACAGCTATTTAAATCACCAGCTCTCACTCACATGTGTTCGTTCAACCTGCTTTGTGCCTTGATGCTAACCTGTCTTGAAGCTCTCATGCTTGCAAGCATACCTCGCTGTCGGAACCACGCTGCGCTGATCCCTGTATCCCGCTACCGGATCATCCGCTC
Source organism: Pelophylax lessonae (assembly GCF_965119305.1). Taxonomy (NCBI): domain Eukaryota; kingdom Metazoa; phylum Chordata; class Amphibia; order Anura; family Ranidae; genus Pelophylax; species Pelophylax lessonae. Next base: position 179,483,658 of record NC_138779.1, read on the forward strand.
TTGCCGAACCTCTCCTCTGCTACATTGCTACTAGTGATAAGTACCCCACAGGGGAAACCTCTATAACCTTTATACTAAAGCTTACACTATCTAGCTCTGCATACTAAGGACTATTATTACATCTGCATTATCTAAGATTGCTAGCTCTTGAGCCTACTACCATTTGCTCTTGCACTGGGTTGGTCTCTCCTGTATGTTCACCTGCTACTCTATCATCTGCTACCATACATGATTGCTAACCTATCTGCATCCCATCTGCTACTATCTTACTTTCAAGAACATTTCCTTTCAAGTGTCTGTCATCTACCATCTCTACCCAACCTCTCTCTTCAGCCTATCATCACTGTGTTACTATATACATAAGTCACTCTAGGAACATCTTATTGAGTGTGTGTATTTGCTTGCTGAATTGAGATCATCCACACATGATGAGTCTTTGGGAGTTGGGATTGGTGTCTCAGCGTTTCTCTACATGACTACTGAAGTGGAATATTTCTGCAGCTGTAAATCCACATCATACATAAAACGCAGGAGCGTTACAGATTGAACGAACCAGATAAAATGGATTCAGCAGAAATGACCACTCAGGTGACACAGTTAACACAACAAGTAACTGCGTTAATACACGCACTTACTGAATTAAAAGAAGACAATCAGGCTCTGACGCAGCAGGTGGCCAGACTGACACAGCCTACTGCTGCTCAACCCCCAGAACCTCTTGTCCTTCTACCAGACAGGTTTGATGGTTCCCGTTCCTCTTTTCTTTTTTTTTGTATGGATTGTGAGCTCCTATTTATCCTTAAGCCTAGGACCTATCATAATGACTTTATTAAAGTGCATGCTGCCATTAATTTGCTTTCTGGCAAAATGAAAACGTGGGCATACGAGAAACTGCAAGAAAAAAGTCAGATCCTAGACAATTGGGAATCATTTGCAATTGCGATGCACTCCCAGTGTCTCCCCTCCCAAAAATCTACTCCTAAACCTGCTCCAGGTAACCGCAGACCCCGGCTACCTAGGGAAAAAAGGAAACCAAATGAATATGGTGATCCTGCCTGGTCATGGTCCAAGCCTGCCTTAAACAGTCAGCCTTGTCACTCTGACACATCTCATTTGAACCCTGATCCTACAGAGATGGATGAGGAGCCTATGGAGATTGGTGCCATACATACTAAGTTGTCCTTACAAAAAAAAAAAAGATCACAGGAGAATCTGTGGCCTTTGTTTTTATTGTGGAGAAGGGGGACATTTCATTACATCCTGCCCAACCCGACCCCATAGGCCTAAGGCTCTCCCAATGGAGGCCAGGCGAATCCGAACGGTCTTCCCTGAAAAACAGCCTGGAAATTACCAAGGCTGTTGCCAGCCCTGTCCCCGTTCTATATCAGAAAAGGACACCCAGAAATTGGCAGATGTTGGTATAGATACTCCTATTTTTGCAAGTACATTTCTAGCTTCCAATGAAAACATTGAGATTCTTGCACCTGACTGCGTACGCGCTTCTAATGGCACGGTGGTATGTAGGAAGGATCTGAGGATGTTTGAAGAAGCATTGGTTGCTAGGACTACTAGGATTACTTCGGATGGTTATGCGTCCGATTCTAGTGAGGGCTTCATGTAGCAGACACCCTAACAACAAGTGATCCGATTCTCACATCGGTTACCAACCTGATCCGATTCTCATATCGGCAACAAGTGATCCGATTCTCACATCGGTTACCAACCTGATCCGATTTTCATATCGGCAACAAGTGATCCGATTCTCACATCGGTTACCAACCTGATCCGATTCTCGTATCGGCAACAAGTGATCCGATTCTCGCATCGGTTACCAACCTGATCCAATTCTCATATCGGCAATAACTGATCCGATTCTCATATCGGCAACAAGTGATCCGATTCTCACATCGGGTTACCAACCTGATCCGATTCTCATATCGGCAACAAGTGATCCGATTCTCACATCGGTTACCAACCTGATCCGATTCTCATATCGGCAACAAGTGATCCGATTCTCACATCGGTTACCAACCTGATCCGATTCTCATATCGGCAACAAGTGATCCGATTCTCACATCGGTTACCAACCTGATCCGATTCTCATATCGGCAACAAGTGATCCGATTCTCACATCGGTTACCAACCTGATCCGATTCTCGTATCGGCAACAAGTGATCCGATTCTCACATCGGTTACCAACCTGATCCGATTCTCATATCGGCAACAAGTGATCCGATTCTCACATCGGCAACCAGTTTTTTTTTCCGATTCTCATATCGGCAACCAGTCTGGTTTTTCCCGATTCTCATATCGGCAACCAATCTTATCCGATTCTCGCATCGGCAACCAGTTTTTTTCCGATTTTCACATCGGCAACCAGTCTTATCCGATTCTCGTATCGGCAACCAGTCTTATCCGATTCTCATATCGGCAACCAGTTTTTTTTTTTTCCGATTCTCATATCGGCAACCAGTCTTATCCGATTCTCGTATCGGCAACCAGCCTTATCCGATTCTCGTATCGGCAACCAGCCTTATCCGATTCTCGTATCGGCAACCAGTCTTATCCGATTCTCATATCGGCAACCAGTCTTATCCGATTCTCATATCGGCAACCAGTCTTATCCGATTTTCACATCGGCAACCAGTCTTATCCGATTCTCGTATCGGCAACCAGTCTTATCCGATTCTCGTATCGGCAACCAGTCTTATCCGATTCTCATATCGGCAACCAGTCTTATCCGATTCTCATATCGGCAACCAGTCTTATCCGATTCTCATATCGGCAACCAGTCTTATCCGATTTTCACATCGGCAACCAGTCTTATCCGATTCTCGTATCGGCAACCAGTCTTATCCGATTCTCGTATCGGCAACCAGTCTTATCCGATTCTCGTATCGGCAACTAGTCTTATCCGATTCTCGTATCGGCAACCAGTCTTATCCGATTCTCGTATCGGCAACCAGTCTTATCCGATTCTCGTATCGGCAACCAGTCTTATCCGATTCTCGTATCGGCAACCAGTCTTATCCGATTCTCGTATCGGCAACCAGTATTATGCGATTCTCGTATCGGCAACCAGTGTTATCCGATTCTCATATCGGCAACCAGTCTTTTCCGATTCTCACATCGGCAACCAGCTTTTTCCGATTCTTATATCGACAACCAGCCTTAGAGGCCTTCCGGAGCCGGCCTTACGGGGGGGGGGGGGGGTACTGTAAGGTTCTGGCACTCTCAGTGCCTCCTATCACATCATTTCCGGGTGCTTTCCATCTACCTAGATAGATGAAGCACATATAGGTGTGTTTACCTTTAAGACTGATGCTGTCATCACTGAGCGCCCGACTGAACAGCTATTTAAATCACCAGCTCTCACTCACATGTGTTCGTTCAACCTGCTTTGTGCCTTGATGCTAACCTGTCTTGAAGCTCTCATGCTTGCAAGCATACCTCGCTGTCGGAACCACGCTGCGCTGATCCCTGTATCCCGCTACCGGATCATCCACTCTTGCCGATCCTCTCCTCTGCTACATTGCTACTAGTGATAAGTACTCCACAGGGGAAACCTCTATAATCTTTATACTAAAGCTTACACTATCTAGCTCTGCATACTAAGGACTATTATTACATCTGCATTATCTAAGATTGCTAGCTCTTGAGCCTACTACCATTTGCTCTTGCACTGGGTTGGTCTCTCCTGTATGTTCACCTGCTACTCTATCATCTGCTACCATGATTGCTAACCTATCTGCATCCCATCTGCTACTATCTTACTTTCAAGAACATTTCCTTTCAAGTGTCTGTCATCTACCATCTCTACCCAACCTCTCTCTTCAGCCTATCATCACTGTGTTACTATATACATAAGTCACTCTAGGAACATCTTATTGAGTGTGTGTATTTGCTTGCTGAATTGAGATCATCCACACATGATGAGTCTTTGGGAGTTGGGATTGGTGTCTCAGCGTTTCTCTACATGACTACTGAAGTGGAATATTTCTGCAGCTGTAAATCCACATCATACATAAAACGCAGGAGCGTTACACCCAGGTGTCATCTTCTAGCACCAGCAGTGAGGGTGAGAGATGCCCTGTTAAAATTGATTCCCCATCATTTTACATGAAGTACGGGTCCTTTGAAGGCATGGATGATTGGGGATCAATTGATGAGACCCAGTGGGAATGGGGGCCAGAGGCTGGGAGCAGCTCCCCAGGTCCCGAAATGACTGTACCCTTAGACCAGGAGGCCAAGGAAGCTATTGAAAGGGGGGAACTGGCCCAGCAATTGGGGTTCTGCGACGCCTACGTCACAAGGGTCCCAGACCTCACCCCACCCGGGAACATTGCTAGGGCCAGGGACCAAAATACAGCATATGAAGAGATGATACAGAGAATATTTACCCCATTTTCTCCACCAGGGAGAGGTAACTGGAGGACCCTCCCGCGGTTGTCCAGGATGCAGCGGTGGATGCAGAGAAAGGTTGCATTGGAATATGGCTATGACTACCCTTATGCACCAAGGGAAGTGATGCTATTGGTGGAGAAGTACAGGGACTTTTGGTGCGATTAACTTATCTGGGACTACCTATTTGTAACTAAGCCTTACCGGGACTCCCCAGAGGAGGGACTGAAAGAAAAATTCAAAGTCAAAGCTCAGTGGTATTTCAGGCGCTCCATCTACATAGACAGGGTGGAGGTCCGTCGCCAAGATGGGTCAAGACATGCTTGGTCCATTCAGGTCAAAAATGTGCAAGGGGAGTATGTACAAGTGCCCCACCCTGAGTACTACATCTGAGGATTGTCAACCCACCCAAAACAGGAGGAGATCCAAGAGAAAAAAATTGTGTGGCCAGCTGGTTACCACAACTGAACAAGTAAACTTTAAAAGTGATGTGAAGCTGGATTCAAGTTTACAAGTATTGCAGTTTAAAACAGACCCCTTGGGCCAGGGTCTTTTGGGAACTCAAAGTGTTGTGATGCCAGACTTTTGGGACCATCGGGTCCGGGTCTTCTGGGCAATTTTTCGTGTGCTAGGTCCCTTGGGCCAGGACCTTTTGTGGATTACAAATGGCTGTGTGGGACTTCCTCCACAGTCTGTACAGATGAAAATATTGATACGGAGTTCAAGCGTGTTCAAGAACTCTGGTGGGGGTGCCTTGCTGGACCCCTGTGAGGTTTCCCTGACTCAGCAGGACTGTAGGTCATGAGAGACTATGGCCTGCCCTGTTTCCTCACTGAAGTGCTCAAAGTGCACCTTTTACCATGCACCTTAAACTGTGCATCATACATGTACAGCAGAGTGTAAAGATATATTTTTTCACGCTAATTTATTTGTAAATTCATTTTTCCCCTTTTCCAAGTTTGTGGGATACTCCTGATTTTATTTGGTAGGAGGCGGCTGCCTCAGAGTCAGAGGGACCTGACTAATTTTGGTGTGGGGTGGGTGTAGCACCATACAGGTAGGTGGTAGGTAAATGTATAGTGGGCCTTGTCTGCCTAACAGCAGGGCCATGATTTCTATTAGTTACGGTGTCATGGGTTCCAGATGTGTTTGCTGAATGGGAAGTCTCCCCACTGGCTCCTGTGGGAGGCTTCTCATAGGGTAGTGGAGGAAGCCCAATCAGGGGATACATTCAAGCTTGTAACTACCCCAGGAGGCAGATTTTGTCGCAAAGGATTCTGAGAGTGGATACAAGTTTGGGGGAAGTGCGTGACACAGTGTCTTTGGTGGGAGCAGAGTCCCAGAAGGGAGAGAACGGTTGTCTCCCCTCCTGTCTGAGGAAGCGGATGTCTCGGGGGTGTCGCCTGGGAATCCAGAGAGTGCCGAGTTGAGCTGAGGGGATCCGGTGTGCCGAGAACCTGCGGAGAGCGAGAGGGGTCCAGTCCCAGGAGCCTACACAGGTCGTGAGTACTGAGGATTGCCCCTGGGGTTCTGCCTAAAGTCAGAGGGGACTACTCCAGAAGAGGTTCTAGGATCTAGTGCCAGCTAGTTGAGGAAAGGGGGTACCGAGGTTGAGGACCCTGAAGTTACTGAGGGGGTACAGAGTCAGTGAACCCCGAAGAGTTCAAGGTTAAAGGGGGCATCTGCAGTTTGGGCCCTGAATTGTACAGAGTGTCAGTTGAGAGTTGCAGCCATACAGGAACCTACAACAAACTACCTCAAGTCAGTGCAAGGCCTGGGGGGGGGGGGGGGGGGGAGTAGCCAGTGACTTTGCAGTACCGCAGTGTCAGTTCTATAATCCACAGTCCTGGATCTTCTGGACTTAAAGTCGAGGATTCAGCACTTGTATTAAGTTACAGTGTGTTCTGAGAGTCAGTGAGCGTTGGCTAGCGTCGGCTAGCGTCAAGGCAGCGTTAACGGACATTTTTCCTGGATAAAGTCCCAAGTGAATTTAGTTGAGCCTAAGGAGTATCCCACTCATTCCCTTCTCCAATAAAACCACAAAACAAAGATGCCGGAGTTGTCAATGTCTCAGTTCTCACACCCAGGGTCGCAGCTCACATGGGCTGGAGAGGTAACCGGTAACAACGGCAGACCCACATCAGGCCACAGGCCTGGAAACCACAGCTACTGCACAGGTGCATACATGGAGATCTACGGTTTTATAAGGTAAGATGTATGTAAAGCCAAAACCTTTTGATAGCCTAGGAAAGGATTATAAACACTTTCTTTTGTTTGTGTTCCTACTGGGGAGATTTGCCCCCCCCTGTTTGTCTTGAAGGTGAGGAAAAATCCAAAATTTCAGCTGTCACCAGCACAGAAATAGAGGGAAAGTCTCCCCCGATGACTACACTTGCTTCTGTGTAACTATTTTTTATAAAGAGAGGCCCGGAGTAAAAAAGAAAAAAGACACGGACAGAGGGGTCGGCGTGGGGGTTTGGGCTAGCAAGGGGTGTCAGCTAAGTCTGATAAGCAGTAATGGATTGTGGGACTCACTTGATTGGTGGCTAGGCCTGGAGTGGGTGGAGCCACAGGGAGTGGTCAATCTAGGGGTCTAAGAAGGTCTTCAGTCGGAGGGAAGCCACGTAAGGGAAAACTTGTTGAGGGAAAACGTACTGCTCCTGCTCCGAGGCTGAGGCCCCCATAGTGCTTACGATCAGGCCCCTCTGTGTTCTGCACCTGGCTTGCCTCTCAGCTAAGGCTCTGGTGCTGCCCGGGAGGTATCCTCTGCCACTGCATCGGCGCCTCTGAGCTGGGTTTTTTTCTGCTTTGAGGCGGCTCGGCGCGGGAGTCGATATGGGCCCTGGTGCATTCAGCCATCAGTGAGAGTGGACATATCGGCAGGCTGTGGGTGGAAGACTCTGGCTCGAGGGATGACTGTGAAGAGAGAGTGGCTTCCGGGCACTAATCTGGTGGGCGGAAAGCCCGACGTGTCACTGGCAGCATCAGATCTGGGCTCTGCAATGTAGGGGATGACGTCAGCGTGGAGTGGCGGTCCAGGACCTTGACTATCCGGCGGTTGTGGGTGCTCCTATCTGTAGCAGAGGAGGAGATCAGCGAGGCAAGTATGGAGGTAGCTGAACAAGTGTGGGCGGCGCCGGAGGTGTCTGCAGCGGCTGGGAGTCATGGCTTTTTTTCTGGAAGGACTGCTTAGGGCACTGGGGGTTTTTTGTTTTTGTTGGCGGACCCCTGGAGATGATGTTTTCGTGGCTTAGTCATTCAGGGGGGGCAGGTGGCCCATTACAGCATAGTATTTCTCAGGGGGACAGCAGCAGTACAAGGGTGTGTTAATGTCGTTGGGGGCAACCCTCCTCCGATTTCAGCTCTGGCAGAGGTGTCGTGGCTGCCAAAGTTTCAGCTGGCGCCGAAGCAGCGGTTAGGATACCGTTGGTGACTTTTGTTAAGTATGGGGTGTACAGATGTTTTTGTGGGCCCATTCGGGGCACCTCTGAACCTGGCGGTTTTAAAAATGAACATAAAAAAAAAAATGTTTTTGAACAGTAAGGATGTTGCATAATTTGTTGGGTTGCTGCTGGAGATATTTTACCTGGAGGGTGGTTCTTCTACTTGGATGCGTTTGAAGTGGCTTCTTGCGATTGCCGGGGATTTGCTTGGTTGTAGCATGCTGTGACAGTAGATCAGTGCAAACAGTCGGTTGTCTTTATGTTAGTGGCATTGGGGGGTCGCTGCAAGGACCCCCACCAGTGGATGCGCTATAGCGGCATCGGCGCGTCAAACCCCCCACCCCCCGTGGACCCTGTCTCTGAATGAGGTAGTAACCTTCTTGATGGTGGGGAGGGAGGCCTTGGGGGGAGACTGGTACATATCGAGAGACCAGGGGAAGCAAGAGGTACCCAAGGGTCCAACATTCCCAGGCAGGGGCCCACATTCACCCCCGAGACTGCCAGAGCAATGGGGGGACACTACTACCATACCAACGACATTGGGTGGGCGCATTCCGGACAGACTATCCTCTCCACTCGGGGTGGGGGTGCTGATGGCCAAGTGGTACACTGCGACTCAGGCCGAACCAGATCGTGTGCATCCCGGCAAGGTGTTTCACTCGCTGGCCAGCCCCCGTCCATTGGGGCTCTGTTGTGGCGAGGCCTAGCGCTGGGCTATAACCTGCACACGCTTGCTGGCTGGGCTGGGAGACCTTAAGGATCTAGGATATCCAGTCCGGCTGTTGATTGCAGTTCTCTCAGGAACATAACTAGCTAACATAACTAATTAAATTTTTTAAACAAAGGTTCCCTTTAAAATAAAAAAGACAAGCTAAGACCGAAGTTCCAGCCGGGAACTAGGTCCTACTCCTAAACTAGGCAGAAACAAACTGAATCCTATAGCAGAGTGAATGGGTGTATGCCTGCAGGGACTGCCCCATAGGTATGGTAAAGATTTTTCCTGCTTAGTGTCCTACTCCTGTAGGGGCAGCATAACCCAATGGTCAAGACGAATATGGAGCTGCGTCTGTCAATGAAAGGTAGAGAAAATCCATTAATGGAATAACCTGGTCATTCAGTATATTCTGGTTATCAGCTGACCTCATTCTTTGAGGACAAGCAGCAACTATCCAATAGGATAGTTACTGCATGCTTAGTTTAGTTTGTTGCTTAGTTTATTCCAGGTGGCAACTTTTTTTTTTTTTTTTGGCAAGGCAGTGTATTTATTTAATTGGTGGTGCTACTTGAAAATTTAGAGATTTAGTCTCCCAACATTTTGAAATCCATTTAGTTTCTTTGCCTTTACAGATGTAAAAGAAAAAACACAAGCACAACATGAAATATCTGGCTATTTTATAAAATGGATAATACACTACATATTTTAACTCCAGTGTTTAAATTATCTTTGATATTGTCGTTTTTTTTTTTTTTTTCTTTGTTTATAACAGTTTTTTTCCTTTCTGAGCTAATCTATACAGAAAATAAGTGTAATAATAGTCTATGTAATTTTACTAATCCTTCACAGACAAAATAAAATTGTTACATGTACGTTCATCCAACATGATTATAACATTCTAGGGGTTCCAAGCTTCTTTATAACAGATACCGTCCAAGGCTAGCCACTCACTGTTGAGATTTTCCTGCGAACATTCACATTTATTAAAGCATTCCATAACAGCCATTGACTATACAAATTTTGCATTAAGTCTTTAAAAGTTTCATTCAATTGCGAGGAAAATGTTGGTAATTTTAATATTTGATTTCGCAATGGATGGAAGTAAATGTGGTTCCAAACAGGAATCAGATTCACTGGAAGAATTTAAATTTGAACAGATAAGAAACAAGAAAAATGTCCTTGTCGATATAATCAAAATCGATCGTGGATTTGTCCACACTAACCATTACAAAATCAAACGAAAGTTTCAAAAACAGCTTTCCTAAGAAATGTTACCAATGTTTGGCTTTGCTACCATGTTGTGTGACAACTAAAGTCTCAGACTTATCTATCAATGTGCCTGGAAGAAGACAATCTGTAATCTATTGCAACCAATTCTTTTCCTTTTATTCTTCCACTGAATCAGAAATGAAAGAGGACTTTGAGCCATATGGACAGTTCTTCTTGTAGACTGCCCGAATCAGGTTGCACTCCGTATTGAATCAGGATAAAATAGATAGCCAGGTTTTCAGGCAGGGTTTCCCAAACTGAACCTTAAGTATCACTGACAGTAATTAATTTTGCCCCCAATTCTAATTCACCCACCTCTTGGTCTCTGAACTAAAGGTGTTGCAAAAATCATGGCCTTACATCACAGGGTCCTGGTCCTAACTGCCACCAGAATCCATCTGCTTCAAGTCTGGATGTTCCCAGATCAGAGTTTGAAAAAGTAGTGAAGCCAGAGGTAGCCAGGTAATAATTATTATAAAACTGAACTCTGGGCTGGAGAAAAAAAAAAATATAAAAAAAAAAAAAAAAACTTTGCATTTAAGGTCTCCCACACTGCAAGGGTTAAATGCTCATTACATCCAGGGGGAGATAAAAAGGTCCTACCTTAACCCCCACTCTGGGGCTTTCCTCCTCTCTATGTGGTGCTCCAAGTTGTGGGCAATCCCTCAGTACCATCACGTACAATGCAGGGCTATTAACCCTTTACCGTATGTGGAGAAGGCAGACGTGTCTCTTTAGAGAGGAGCTCCACCCAAAAGGGGAAGTTCTGTTTGTACCCCCACCACCCTCTCCACTGACACATTTGGCACTTTATGGGGGGGACAGAACAGGTACCTGCTTTTGACACACCACACGGCAATCTGAGCCGGAAGTTAGCCCCCCCACCAGCACTTACAAAGCACAGCTTGCTTCGCACATGCGCAGTAGAAAACCAGACTGTGAAATCGCAAGGCTTCACTTGTTTCCCCTACTTGCCATGCAAGTGCCTTCACCCATAGCCAATTGAAGAATCAGTTTGGGTGAGGACATCGCTGGAACCCTGGGCAGGTAAATGTGCTTATTTTTTTTTAAGTCAACAGCTACAGTTTTTGTAGCTGCTGCCTTTTATTTTTTGGGGGAGTGCAGAGCCCCTCCAAAGGCTAAGCTCACCTTTACAAAGAGCCTGTAAAGCATTGCACCCATGATCAAAAGACTGTGGGTGTAATGCCAGGCTCCTGCAGACTGTCTGTGTAGCTGTCTGCCCATACCTTCTATAGAGGCAGGCAATTACTGGATGAGCACTCTAGATAGTCCATTGAGCTTCCTGTCATCCAGTAATTGCCTGCCTGTATAGGAGGTATGGGCAGACAGCTACACAGACAGTCTGCAGGAGCCTGGCATTACACCCACAGTCAGAGAACTACAAGCTGCAAAGACTGATGATATTTATAGTTCATTGATTAACATGGATCTGTAAATCAATGACGCGGACATGTAGGCAGAGCCCTGCATTGTCACACTCTGAATAGTGACGGCAGGTGCATGGAGATAATCCCTGGCCCGATGTCACAAGGGGGAGAAGAGGCAGATGCTGAACATGTTAAATGTTACACCTTAAATATGGCTGTAACATGTTGGGAAACATGTTGGGAAAGGTGAACTTATCCTTTAAAGAGGAGGCTTCATGAGAGAGGAAGGTAAGCATTATCTTGAGGGGGGGTGCTGGAGGCTTACTGCAAGATTATTTACTTTCTTGTGCCTAAAGGGTGCAGTTTTGAAGCTGAACAATGAGAAAAATAAAAGTGTTGAAGGGTTAAACTACTCATTCATGTTTAGCTGGACTAAGTAAGGCAGCTTTACTTACCTGCACCTCCACACTGTTAGAGTGTTCTCTGCAGCCATTTCTTCCCCACAATCCAGTGATCAGATGTCTCTGACATCATCAAGTATGATGCAGGGAGCATAGCACTGCATTGGATGTAAATGACACCAAGGAACAGTCCATTGCCTGACCATAGAGGAGTGGAGGATCAGGTAAGTAAAAGTGGTGCTTTTACCTTTCCCCTAGACAGACAAGCATTTACTCCTTGCAGTGAGTCTATGCCCACACTGCAAGGATTAAATGCTTGTTTTTGTCTAGGGGGCAAGTAAAAGCAGTTTAATTTCTGATTCATATAGGTATTTGCATGCTTTGTCTACCCATTTACTCATCTGTAGCTGTAAATGATACTGGAGGGCAAGTTTGTGGGCACAGTAGTAAAGATTGGAAACACAACTGCTTTCAAAAGATTGAAAATAATGCCTTTCTACTATGTCATTCATCAGAAAGTGCTGCGGTTGCGGTATAAAAATCTGTACTGCAGCCATTTGACAACCAAAACGTTCAACTTGCACAGCGAGCAGATAAACCCTACGGGGAACATTCACCCCATCCTTTGGAGGCAGTGTACAAAGGAAGCAGTGTGTGCTGTAACAGTGCCCTCCAGTGGTTAGAGTGTGCTTTATGCTTGCTTCCTTGGACTTCTGCAGATTATAAAACCACCTTCAATCCAAAAAGAGACACCCCAAGGAGAGCACCTAGGACTCCAAGTCTGGGCCTTGCAGCAGCTGGAGTTTCACATCTTGTCCTAAGCAGCTGAAGTCTCTAGAAGGAACGTGTTACACTACAAGTGTCCCAGTGACCATCCTACAGCAGAGGACTCAGAGATACATCTACAGTAAGCTAGGTTTAATATCCCTTGTGGTTTATGGTGTCTGAATAACTGTTGTTGCTCCGACGTGACCTCTGCTTGGCTCGGATTCAGGACTGTGCTCCCCTCCAGCTTAGGTAGTTTAGTCCGAGTCGGTCTCCAGGTCAGACGACTCCTGTTGCTGTAGCATCCTCTGAGCAGACTCATCTAGAGGTTCCAGCCTCCCATCAGACGTTACTCCCATTGGTTGGATGATCTGTTCCCTACTCCAGAAAACAAACAAAACAGTTTTGATTAACCACTTGACCTCCTTCATGACCAGACCAATAGAGGAGAATGGGTGGCCTGATTAGGTCCGCCTGAAAAAACGGACAGGCGGACCTGATCAGTCAGATCAGGGTTTCTCAACTCCGGTCCTCAGGGCACACTAACAGGCCAGGTTTACAAGAAAACTAAAGTACATCACAGGTGACATAATTTTCTGCTTGGTGTTTGCAGTATTCTAGTCTGCATCTCCCTAAGGTAATACTTAAAATCTGGCCTGTTAGTGTGCCCTGAGGACCGGAGTTGAAAAACACTGAGTCAGATCGTGTCAAAGAGGCCTAAGAGTGAAAGAAAAGCAGGGGCGTAACTACAGGGGTTGCAGAGGTTGCAATTGCAACCGGGCCCCATGCTCCAGGGGGCCTTTGTGGCTCCCCTGTACACCTGGATAGGAGGGGTAGCGTGGGCAGCATGTAGAGAAATCACTGTCCTCCTTTTTCCTCCTGTAGCTGCAGGAGGAAAATGGAGGAGGTTGGTTCCTCTGTATGCTGCCCCCGCCACTCCTCCTATCCAGCTGTCTCTGGGCCCCTGTGTGCTTCCCTACCCCCCCCCCCCCCCCCCACTGAGCTCCCTCCCCTCTCCTGCCAGCTGCTGCAGGGGATGTGTCACAATAGAGAACCAGGACGGGGTCGGCAAATATGTAATTTACCAGCGCCTTCCTTTTCTGAATGGACAGTCATAGTCAGTGACATTGTAAAAAATAAAATAAAATGATAAAAAATAATACAATTAAAATACCAAAAAATAAAAACTACTGAGACCAGTGGGTGAATTTCCCGGATTGCAAAGGTCACACTTGCGACCGGGCCCTGGCATTCCACCACCATGGGGAGGCCCCAAGATGGCAGGAAGGGGGCCCACTGCAGAACTTGTGAAAGGGTCCCACTGCGGGACCGTAATAAAGGGCCCCGCAATGAAAGTAAAGGGCCCCAGGATCAGTGGGAAGAGCCCCAGGCTTGAAGGGAAGGGCCCCGGCCAGGGGTCCGGGAGGACCTTTGTGGTTTCTTGCACCGGGGCCCTGAAGGTTCTAGTTACGCCTCTGAAGAAAAGGTTAACTATTCTTAAAAATATTTCCTCCCTCCTCCTCCTAGCTATCTTCTGTATTAAAAGGATCAGTATACTTACCTTTTTTTAATATGGTCTGGTTGCGTAATCGTGCAGCTCCGCCTCCCCTGTGTCAGTGAGAAAAGGGAGCGGAGATAATGGCTGGGATCTAGAAGCCAATGGGTGATGTCACAGCCATTGTCGAGTACTCCCTTACACAGAGGAGCCGGAGCTGCAGGATCATGTGACCAGATTAAAAAAAGGTAAGTACACAGATCTTTTTCATACAGGGTATGCAGAATAGGTAGGAGGAGAGGAAAGGAAATGGTTTTAAGAATAGTGCGAGTTAGGTTTTACTACCTTTTTAAAGCGATATTAAGCCCAAAAATTTTGTATATTGAAGCTTACAAATCATTAGGTGGCTATTTTTTCTATAGGCTTTTTTGTTTTACCCTGGTGATCTGGCCAGTAATACACCTCCTGCATTAGAGTGCCTCCACTCTGGCGGCAGGAGCAAGAGAGCAACTTTTGGACAGCAGCATTGTTAATCCTGGGGGGGGGAGGGGAGTTTTAGATGTACTAGCAGATTTATATACACTAACAAATTAAAGCCAAACTCCAATAAAAACTTTAAAAGCAGTTATTGCAACAGTTTTTCCTTTAGGATAAAGGTTTTACATAAATAAAAGCTTACCATTGTAAAACACCATTGTCAGTGGTAAATGGTTTGTCTCAACCCTGTAACTGCTACATGAACAGGAGAGCTTGTTCTTCCAAAAACAAACTTGCTGGCAGGATCACCAGGTGGAAAGAAAGCTTAAAGAAGAAAACTAGTGCAGCCATCACAACTAAGAATTAGTAGGCTGCAATAAAAATGAGATTTTTGACTTATTGTAAAATCCATTTCTCTGATGTTCATTGACGGACACAGCTCTTGATCTTCATGACCATTTGTTATACTGCCCCCTACAGAAGTAGGACTCTTGGCAGAAAAAGAATCTGGCTAAGCCTATTGGCAGTCCGAGAGGGTATACTCCCTTTCTCTGCTATAGTTACTCAGTTTTGCTACAAACAGTGTCAGAAGAATTACAACTCCAAAGAGGGGTGGGTACTGTGTCCGTCAATGAACATCAGAGATATGGATTTTATGGTAAGTCAAAAATCCCATATACTCTTTCATTGACGGACACAGCTCCTGATCTTCATGACCAATAGGATGTCTCAAAACAGTGTTAAACAGGAGGGGTGGGAACAGCAAAAAAATCCCCAAGGCTAAACAGTAGCCAACCAGGCAACAGGAGCTCAACCAAAAACAACTAGGACCGACATGAAAAATACAATACACCCTCCTCAAAGAGGACCAGGTCCCCCCTAAACAGCAGCCTGCAAAACCTTGTGGCCAAAAGAAGCATCCGCAGATGCCAAAACATCCACTTTATAGAACTTTGTGAAAGTGTGCACCAACGACCAGATGGCCGCCTTGCAAACTTGCGTCACCGATGCCTAATGACGGTAGGCCCAGGAGGCACGAAGTGCTCGACTAGAGTGTGCATTGACAGGGAAAGGAGGAACTTGGCCCCTGATAGAATAGACCTGAATAACCGTCTGTCTGATCCATCTGTAAATGGTCGCAGAGGAAGAGGACAACCCTTTCCTAGACCCATCCGTGACCACAAATAGGTAGTCTGACTTCCTAAAAAACTCCATAGCTGCCAGGTACACCCTTATTGCCAAGACCACATCCAAGGCATGCAAGGCAATTTCCTTTGGATGTTTTGGCCTGGGACACAGGGAAGGCAACACAATGTCTTCATTCAAATGAAAACCAGAGACAACCTTTGGGAGGAATGACGGACAGGGACAAAGAACCGCCTTATCTCTGTGAATCACCAAGTAAGGTGAACGACAGGATAACGCCCCCAGTTCCGACACTCTGCACACAGAGGTGATAGCCACAAAAGAAGGCCACCTTCTGAGACAGGTAAACAAGGGAATCTCTGAAAGATTCTCAAAGGGAGGCTTCTGCAGGACCAAAAGCACCAAATTGAGGTCCCAAGGTGGCAACGGAGAGCACAATGAAGGAACCAAATGCCGGACCCCTTGAAGAAAGGCACGCACACCTGACTGTGTGGCCAAGGGTCATTGGAAGAAGACCGCCAAAGCCAACAACTGGCCCTTGATGGTACTCAAGCCCAATTTCTGTTCGACCCCCCTGTTGAAGGAAGGTCAGAACACGAGCCACCGAGAAGGAGCGAGGATTAATCTCATGAGACTCACACCATGCAATGTACGTCTTCCACGTACGATGGTAGATCTTCCTAGAAGTACATTTCCTAGTTTTTAACAGCGTTAGAATCACAGACTCAGATCCTCATCTCTAACCTCTATCAATCAGCACCTGGTGTTCAAACAGCCAAGCTGTCAAAGCCAGTGACTGTAAAGCAGGATGGAAGATTGGTCCTTGGGACAGCAGATCCTCCCTGAGAGAAAGCTTACAAGGAAAGTCGGTGACCAGCCGCACTAGATCGGTGTACCAAGCCCGGCAAAGCCAGTCCAGACCCACTAAGATGACCCAAATCCCTTCTGCCTCGATCCTGCATAAAAGTCTTGGCAGAAGCTTGAGAGGAAGGAAGGCGTAAATCAGACAATACTGACCCCACGGGGCACCTGGGTGTCTGCGGCACCCGCCAGAGGAACAAACCCCTGCACCTTTCTGTTGAGCCGAGATGCCAACAGATCAACCTTGGGGATGCCCCACCGGAGACACGACTGATAAACAGCCCCTGATGAAGGGACCACTCCCCTTGGTCCAACACCTGACGACTGAGGTAATCCGCCTGCCAGTTTTCACCCCAGGAATGTTACGGGAGATAGGGCTGGAATGGGCCGTTCTGCCCACCTTAGAATGCCGGCTACCTCCAGGAAACTTTTTGTGCCTCCTGGGTGATTAACATAAGCCACGGCCATGGCATTGTCCGATTGAATGTGGACTGGACATCCCTGAAGACGATCTGTCCAATGGTCCAGGCACAGTCTGATTGCGCGGAGTTCCAAGACATTGATCGGTTGTCTGGACTCTTATGGGGACCTCGTATGGAACTGTGCAAACAGAACCGCCTTTTAGGTAGACACCATCAGGCCAAGCACCCGCATGCAAGTCCGGAGGGAATTACCATCTGCTGGACATCAGGAGACAAATTGCAGCTTGCAATTTCTGGAGTTTGTCCAGAGGAAGGAGCACTCTGGCTAAGGCCGAGTCCAGAGTCAGACCCAGATAGTACAGCTTTGTGGATGGAATCAGAGCAGACTTCTACAAATTCAGAATCCACCCGAACTCTCTCAGAATTCGTATGGTGATTTCCAGGTTTTCCACCAGAGCAGTAGGTGACTCCGCTCGCAGAAGGAGGTCATCCAAGTAGCCCAGTACTGCAATCCCCTGTTGGCGTAGCAATGCTAACACCGGGGCTAACACTTTTGTGAAGACCCGAGGAGCATAGGCGAGACCAAAGGGTAACACCACAAACTGATAATGCTCCTCAGTCCCATGGCAAAGCGGAGGAAGCGCCAGTGACCAGCACATATTGGAATGTGACGGTAAGCATCCTTGATGTCGATAGTGGCAGGAAAATCCCCCTGATATGCAGGGATGCCACCACCTTGCGAATGGACTCCATCCTGAACTTCTGCACCCGCACAAAGAAGTTCAGCGCCTTGAGGTCCAGGATTGGACGCACCTTGCCTTCCTTCCTGGGAACAGGTTTGAGTAAAAATCCTGAAAATGTTTCAAACCAGGACAATCACCCCTTGATTGATCACCCCAGGTCTTGTAGCTGGACTGAATGACTTTGTGGACCCACTTGTCTTGTACAAGGAAGTCCACAGGTCCAGAAAACCAGCAAAGACACCCCCCACCCCGATGTGGGTGAGGGCGCACCTTCATGCTGAACAAGCCTTTTTTCCATGAGTCTGGAGAAGTCCGCTCTCGGCTTGCTAGACCAGGCTCGTTTGGATCCTCCGGAGGAGGCCCTGAAAGGCTTTGAGCCCTTGTCAGTGTACCCCGAGGCAGGAAAAAAACATATTAGCCGAGAAGGGAGGGCCCACGTCTACGACGAGGTTCCTTGCCCTTAGTAGCCTGAAAAAGAAAAAAGTACTCTTTCCCCCTGTGAGACCTTCAATAATGTCATTCAGAGTAGCCCCAAACAGGCGATCCCCTTGAAAGGGGAGATCAGTCAAGGCTTTATTAGAAGTCTGGTCCACAGACCTGAAGGACCACTGCCTAAACAGAGCCGATCCACTAGGGTACCGGCATCCAAAGAGGCATCACAGATAAACTGCAGCCCCTGGACAAGCTGGTCCACCAGCTCAGCAAAGGCAGGGGGGAGCGGTTCTCCCTCCAGGTCACAGCGTAAAAGCTTTGCCCACTCGGTCAGTTTGCGACACCAGGGCAAAGGTGCCTCAGAGCCGAACCAGCCAGAGTGTACCATATTGTGGGCCACACCCTCAGTCTTCCTGTCGGCCGGATCCTTAAAGGCCAGGGACTCTTCAACCGGAATCATTGCTGCCTTGTTCAATCTGGAAACCGGAGGATCCACCACCGTTGAAACAGTCCACTTCTTAATAAGGGACTACTCATAGGGGTAACGCCTAGTAAATCGCTTAGGGACCCCAGGGGGACGATTTGGTCGTCCCCACAATTTAGAAACAATTCTGTCAAAATAGGCGGGGAAAGAAAACACCTTTGCCGCTCTAGATGGCTTGTGAGTGCCAATGGGAACCTTTGCCTCCCGTCACAGCTGCGTCCTCCATCTTCAAGGTCTCATGCACAGATACAATCAGTGCTTCCACCATCACCTTTTCGTGCACGGTTGCAGATGTGGACCCAGGTCCATGGCAGCTGATTAAGATTCAGGATCTGATGAGACAGATGAGGCAGGGGAAGGCGGGGGGCGCTTTTTGCTAGCCAGTCACCCTATAGCCATCTCCACCCGGGACACAAAGGACACCAGGACCGCCGTCAGTGCATCGATGGATGGTTGGGACCCGGAGGGCCCCGCA
This sequence comes from Pelophylax lessonae, assembly GCF_965119305.1. Lineage (NCBI taxonomy): Eukaryota > Metazoa > Chordata > Amphibia > Anura > Ranidae > Pelophylax > Pelophylax lessonae. The sequence goes on from NC_138779.1 coordinate 179,502,575, forward strand.
GCCTCAGAGAAGGGATCAGGTGGGGAGAGGTGTTCCAAAGACTCCATGAGACACCAAGGGGACCCTACAAAAATTGTAAAACACTGCAAAGGGACAACCCCCACCGCACTGGCAGCACTACCCAGTCACCAGGCACAAGCACCAAGCGATCCTCAGCAGAGAGGGAGAGAACCCCACCAGACTCACCACCCAGCAGAAACAGGCACCTGCAGCCACCAGGATAATCTGAACTCCACGTGCGGCGATCAGGAAGTGAAAAGATCCAGGAGTCAGCACCAGGGGGTAGGAGAGGGGCTCCAACCGCCGAAAACGCCACCCACAGGGCTCCACTGTCACGGCCGCCACTATTTTCACTGACAAACCATTGCAAAATGGCCGCCGTGCATAGAAACAGACATGCTACACCAACATGGTGCCCCACAAGGCTCCCAGGGACCCAGGAGGTCCCTAGACCTCAAGGACAGGCCCAGGCAGGATGGGAGACCCTGGCAGGAGCCCCCACCAGGTACAACCCCCCCCACACAGCCGATTGTCTGGTTGCTGTTGGTGTGGCCCATCGCCAGCATAGTGCCCTGCCCCACCACAGGAGGTGGACCAGACCACCCACACAGCCCCAACATAATTGGAGTGGGGGGGGGGGGGTAGGATGGGGGGCCAGATGAAGGGGGTGCCTGACGGGAAGGAGGGGAGCCTAGGGGGTCTCACCATCCCAAGGAAGGGCCCACATCCACCCCAAAACCCTCCAGGGGGAGAGGGGGGGACAGCTACTCAACATACCAGGAACCAGAAAGGCACCGCTCCAGACAGAACCTCCTCTCCTTTCGAAATGGGGAGGGGGGGGCTGTCAGCCAGGCGGAACGCTGTGACTCGGGCCGAGACCTGGTCGTATGAGACCTAGTGAGGGGTTTAACTCGCAGGCCAGCCCCCATCCGGTGGGGTTATGTCGCGGCCGACCTAGCGAGGTGCTGAGGTCTGCAAACACTCGCTGCCAGACTGGGGTGACCACTTGAGCTAGATTATATAGCCGTCGCTCAGTCCGGCAGTTTCCTGCAGATCTCACAGGAAAAAACCAGGAGAAAAATTTTGAAAAAGAAAAAAAAATTGCCAGGACCAGAGATCCCAGCAAGGAACTAGGTCCTGACTCCTGACTAGGCAGAAAAAACTATAGCAGAGAAAAGCGAGTATCCCCCTGGCACCGCCCATAGGCGTAGCCAGATTCTTTCTGCCTAGTGTCCTACTCCTGTAGGGGGGGGGGGGGGGGGGGGAGTATAACCAATGGTCATGGGTCATTAGGAGCTGTGTCGGTCAATGAACGAAAGAGAAATGCAGGTTTGCCTTTAGGTTTAATACTGCTTTAAAGAAGAAGTAAACTCCTCAAAAAAATTTATTTTTTTCTTCCCTGCAAAGCAAATGCATTAAGTGCTAGTATGCATCGCATACTAGCACATTATGTGACACTTACCTCCAACGAAGCCCGCGTTGTCCCTGCTACTGGCGGCATCCACGTTCACCCGTCTTCTTCCGGGTCTGCGGACTCCGTCAGTATTACTGGCCGGAGCCGCGTGACGTCACTCCTGTGCATGCGCGCAGGAGCCGCCAGTGATGGAACAGGGCTCTGAAGAAACGGCACGGGCGGCCGTTTCTTCAGAGCGCATGCGCCAATGACGTCATCGGCTGCATGCACTGTAAATATCTCCTAAACGGTGCAAGTTTAGGAGATATTTATAGCACCTATAGGTAAGCCTTAATATATCCATGTCAACTGAAGAGTTGAAGGACCAAAGCTGCTACCTTATCTAGGGCTCCGTTCTGCCCTAAAGAGACCCTGTCACCACTGTTTATTTTCTAATTCAGGGTTCTCCAGACTACGGACCACTACAAGATTTGTAGTAGATATCTGGCCAGCAAATAGGGTCACTTTTTAGCTCTATAGAACAGAGAACATCCATCTAGTGGCTTCTTTGTATACTACCATAAATAACTGGAGTTTGAAAAAATATAAAGCAACTGACCTCGATAACTTGTCAAACATGCTGACCAGTTTCATGGCCTCATACTCCTTCTGCTCCTCCGTCATGCCATCCATGGGATTGGGCTGTTTCTCCTCCACACGTCCTGTCACCGGATTAATGCTGTACAAATTCAATAAATAACAAAGATTTGTTTTACACGCTTTATTTCTGGTTTAGCATGATAGATTATTGTATATACATGGAGATTGCTCATTACGTTGTACTTCCTGTATGGGACTCAGGCAGACTGGGACTCATTTAATAATGAAATAAGAAATGCCTGTATAGCCACTGAACAGACTCCGACTGGGAAAATTGTGACTGGAGAATGAAAATTTGCATCTGGTTGCAGAAAACCAGTTCTTATTTCAAAAGAAGTATGGCCAAAATGTTTTTGGCCATATGTCTACTATGGATCACAGGAGTGCAGACCCGTTTTTAGCCGGTCCAGGCTTGGGAAAGATCCTGACCATATGGTCAGGATCCACTCAGATGCCTGAACTGGCACCTGGCTCAGCCTCTCAGCGATCAGCCGAGAGCCTGAGCCAGCCCCTCCTGCCTCCTCCACAGCCCAGCACTCCACAGTGAGCACTGGAGGGGAGAGTTACGGCTCTCTGCTCAGAGCGGAGGGAGACAACTGAGTGATCAGTGGTGTTTGATCACTCAGTTCTCATTGCAGAGCTATCAAGGGACAGATGCAGCATTACAGAGTTACATAGTTAGTGAGGTTGAAAAAAGACATCACATCAGTCCATCCAGTTCAACCTATGATGTGTGTGTTTGCTGTTAACCGTACATTGTATACCCCTGTATGTTGTGGTCTTTAAGGTGCCCATCTAATAGTTTTTTGAAACTATCAATGCTCCCTGCTGATACGACTGCTTGCAGAAGAGAATTCCACATCCTTACCGCTCTTACAGTGAAGAACCACCTGCGTATTTTAAGGTTAAACAGCCTTTCCTCTAGTTTTAGTGAGTGGCCACGTGTCTTATTGTATTTCCTTTCTCTGAATAGGTTTTTCCATATGCTAGGGTCGCCAGTACAGTATTTGTACATTGATATCATATCCCCCCTCAATCGTCTCTTCTCCAGAGAGAATAGGTCCAGTGCTTGTAGTCTTTCCTCATAGCTGATGTCCTCCATTCCCCTAATTATTTTTGTTGCCCTTCTCTGGACTCTCTCCAGTTCCAGCACATCCTTCCTGAGGACCGGTGCCAAGAACTGGACAGCATACTCCAGATGTGGCCGGACCAGAGTCTTGTAGAGTGGGAGAATAATCTCTTTATTTCTGGAGTTAATCCCCTTTTTTATACATGCTAGTATTCTGTTGGCTTTGCTTGCAGCGGCTTGGCATTGCATGCCACTGCCAAGCCTGTTGTCTACCACTACCCCCAGGTCCTTTTCCATCCTAGACTCACCCACAGGTTCCCCCCCTAATGAGTAGCTTGCTTTCTGGTTTCTGGCACCCAAGTGCATTACGTTACATTTTTCAACATTAAACCATAAAGCATTGGGTCGATGCTGCATCCACTTAGGTGAGTATACATGTTTTTTTCTTTTTCAAATCTCAAACTTCTCTTTTAAACAATTTTAGAATTATGGGATACTACACTTACTTAGCTTTAGCTTCTCTGTACTCTTCTGTATCTGTGTCTTCATCTTCAGAGTATCGACCTTCTCCACGTCCACCTGCCAGCAGCCCCCTGGCAGCAAGCAAGCCAGCAGCATTCCCATATCCCGTGTATTTCACAAATCTAGACACTGGGTGCAAAGAGAGGAATATCAGTCACAAATGAAAAAGCCAATTTGCCATACAATTGCAAGGTAAACGTTTACGATGAGGTGATGAAATGTGCACCTATTGCTCATAGCAGTCGGTTTCCAATTGTAATTTTGCCATTGGGGAGAATATGAAAAGGAAGAATGGACCTGCCTGCTATGGGCAGCACAGACTGACTCACAGGTTACAAAAGGGCCCTGCAGGAGTATCTGTATGTGTAAAGGTATACATTTGCAGAGTTGTTTGTACAGTGTCCATATGCCAAGTTCAAATGCTTACTCTGAAACTTAGACTTTTGGCATTCCTCCACCATCATCCTACAATGCCAGGAACTATTGAAAGGATCCATAGCACTGGTATATAAGGGATTGAGGGATGCCTATCATTTAAAAAGTTAGCATCTGCATAGTCAGTCTGATGAACTCCAGAGAACTCTGGATGGCTTGCCAGTAAAGAAGGTAGAACGTTGGAACTTTATGGTTAATGTTTATCCAATATCCAAGTGTTTTTTTTTTTACTACAGGTTAGTAATGGTCCACACAGTAAATGGCAAACTTTAATGAGAACGAATATTAGGTACACTTTAACCACTTGCACACTGGGCACTTATACCCCTCTTCCTAACAGGCCAATTTTCAGCTTTCAGTGCTCTCCCAATCTGAATGGCAATGACTCAGTCATGCAACGCTGTACCCATATGAAATTTGTGTCCTTTTTCACACAAATAAAGCTTTGTTTTAGTGGTATTTAACCTCTTTACCACTAGCCACTGTGCTGCTACTGCGGCACAGTGGCTCGTTATCGTCTAGCGACGTAGACCTACGTCGCTAGACTCCTCCCCCTGTAGGCGGCGCTCACGCGCCGCCGGAGGCACGCTCCCGCTGTTTTCATTCACAGCGGGAGTCGGGCCAGGGGAGGAGCGGCGGCGATCGCGGCTGCTCTGCCCCGATCGTCGGGGAATCCAGTTTGGAGATCCGCCCGCCTGTGTAAACAGAGCGGGCGGATGTCCTAAGTGACAGGCAGTGACAGATTGCAGGGTTCAGCATAGCTGAACATCCGATCTGTCCGTGGCTCACTCAGTCACCTCCCCCCACACACGTTAGTAAGCACCAGGCATACATTAACCCCTCCCTCTCCAATAAAATGAACCCCTTCCCTGCCAGTGTCATTTTTACAGTAACAGTGCATATATATAGCACTGATTACTGCAGTAATGTCACTGGTACCCCCAAAAAAGTGTCAAAAATGTCAGTCAAGGGTCCGATCTGTCCGCCGCAATGTCGCAGTCCCGCAAAAAAAAAAAAAAAAAAAAAAAAAAAAAAAAATCGCAGATCGCCGCCATTACTCGTTAAAAAAAAAAAAAAACACCAAAAATGACAGAAATCTTTCCCTTAGTTAGTAAACGCAATAACTTTTGCGCAAACCAATCAAAATACGCTTATTGCGATTTTTTTTTACCAAACATAGGTAGCAGAAAACAAATTGGCCAAAAATTTAAAAAAAAATTGTTTTTTACATCTTTTTTGGGGGGAATTTCATATAAAAAAAATGTTAAAAATATTGTTATTTTTTCAAAATAAACGCTCTTTTTTTGTTTATAGCGCAAAAAGTAAAAATCGCACAGGTGATCAAACACCACCAAAAGAAAGCTCTGTTTGTGGGAAAAAAAGGACGTAAATTTCGTTTGGGTACCGCGTCGCACGACCGCGCAATTGTCAGTTAAAGTTGCACAGCGCCGAATCGCAAAAAGTGGCCCAGACGTAAGACAGCAAAATGCTCCGGTGGTAAAGTGGTTAATCACCACTGGGTTTTTTATTTTTTTGCGCTATAAATAAAAATAAAGCATTTTTTTTCCGTTTCGGTTATAAACTTTAGCAAATTTGAAATTTTTCTTCATAAATTTTGGCCAAAAAGTTATACTACCACATTTCTTTGGTAAAGATAACCCAAATCAGTGTATTTTATTTGGTCTTTGGGAAGGTTATAGAGTCTACAAGCTATGGTGCCAATCATTAAAAATTGATCACACCTAATGTACCGATGGCCTATCTTAAGACACTAAAGCCAGGACAGTACCGCCCAAAGACCCCCAAAATCCCCTTGTTTTGGAAAGTAGACATTTTGCCCATGTTCACATTGGTCCAATTTGACATGCTATTTGACATGTCAAATCTGAGCCAATTGCTAACAATGGCACCGTCCGAATCAGTGAGACGTCGACTTTTTAGCGCCGCACTGATTCCCTAAAGTAGTTTCTGCACTACTTTTGGTGATTTCGGAGGACGATTTCATTAGACATCTGTGCAGGAACCCATACAGATGTTTGTGAAATCACCCTCGAAGTCAGACTGAAAATGCCAGTTTCAGCTTAAATCAGGGTGTACCTTGCGGCAACCGAGTCGTTTAGGAAATCAGCCTGTTTGTCTTTACGGATGGACCTTGCAAGGGGTTGGTTACATCTCCCGTGACCATTTCCAGATGGACAAGACAGACGGTGGTGCAGGCCTATTCCATCAAGGGTTGGGTTCCTCTGTTCCCTGTTAAGGGGCTCTTTACGTGGGCACTTAGAGCCTCTTGGGCTTTCCGCCATCAGGTGTCAGTGATACAGGTTTGCAAGGCCGCCACCTGGTCGTCTGTGCACACTTTCACAAAATGTTTTAAAGTGGATGTACTAGAATTTGCAAATGCTGCTTTTGACTGAAAGGTTTTGCAGGCCGCTGTTTAAGAAGACCTGGTCCTCCTTGAGTGTGTATTGTTTTCAGGTGAGCTTCAGTTGTTCCTGGTTGAGCTCCATGTTACCTGGTTAGCTAGGTTAAGCCTTTTGGGAATTGTGTTATGCTGTGTTTTTTCCCACCCCTCATGTTTAACACTGCTTTGGGACGTCACAATGGTTAAGAAGATTCTGAAGCTGTGTCCGTCAATAAACGAAAGAGAAAACTAAATTTTTGTCCTACTGTAAAACCCTTTTCTCTGATGTTCATGGACAGACACAGCACACACCCCTCTATTGAGTTGGGGTATTTTTCTTCTGACACTGCTTGCAACACAACTGAATACCTATAGCAGAGTGTGGGAGTATATCCCATGGGACTGCCCTATAGGCATGGTAAAGTTTTTTCCTGCCTGTCCTACTCCTGTAGGGGGCAGCATAACCCAATGGTTAAGACGATTCTGGAGCTGTGTCCGTCAATGATCATCATCATAGAAAAGGATTTTACGGTAAGACAAAAAGCCCAATTTTTTTTTACAAAGTTGTCAATTTATAAGATATTTCTAACATATAGCATGTACATAGCAAACATTACACCCCAAAATACATTCTGCTACTCCTTCTGAGTATGGCTATACCACATGTGCAAGACTTTTACACAGCCTGGCCACATACAGACGCCCAACATGCAGGGAGCACTGTCCGGTGTTCTAGGGACATAAATTACACATCTAATTTCCTGACTACCTATTACACTTTTGTGAGGCACTGTAAGGCACTGATAACAATAGTCTCTATATTGAAAATGAGGAGGTTACCTAAAAGTTAAAAAAAATTCTCGTCCGGCAGAAAAAAAAAAAAAATACAGAAGTGATGGTAAGGTATTTCATTGTATTTTTGGACAAAATTGTACTGACTAAAAGAAAATTGTACGGAGAAAGTTTTTGTGTTAGTCCCTTCGGATAATTTTGGATGAACTGTCGCGATCAGCTCTGGAAAGGGGTGTACCAATGATCAGATTAACGTACGCTTGCTTCGAAAGCGATAATTTATTGTACAGTTTTCTGATCGTATGTACTAGGCCAGGGATTCCCAAACTACGGCCCTGCAGCTTTTGCAGAACTACACATCCCATGAGGCATTGTAAAACTCTGACATTCACATACATGACTAGGCATGATGGGAATTGTAGTTCCTGAACAACTGGAGGGCCATAGTTTGGGTATACCTGTACTAGGCTTTAGCTGAGCTGAGACTTATCAGGAGCAACTCTCTTGCACACAGCCTCAGGCAAAGTGAAAGGACAGCTGAGCCTGTATTCAGGAAACTGTTCAACCTCAGCTTTCTTTATTTACATCTGCTGAACATATGATCAGCTCTCTAAACACAGGCTCAGCTGTCATTTTAGGCCCCTTTCAGACGGAGCAATCTCCGTCAAGCAGATTAGCCTGCTCAGCAGGGAATCTGTCCACTGATCCCTGCTGAGCAGGCGGATAACAGGTCCGTGTCCGCTATGCAGAGCAGACACAGACCACTCTTCTCTATGGGGCTGTTGGATGAAAACAGATCGCCTATCCGTTTCCATCCAACTGTCACCTGATCCGCTAGGTGGATGGGGAACGGATCCCCATCCGTCTGTTTTGGGTGGTCCAGATGCCGGTGGGTGTATCCACTACTCCATAGAGTGCTATGGATGGTCCAATCAGGTCCACCTGAAAAACTGACAGGTGACCCCATCAGTTTGTCAATGTGAAAGGGGCCTTACTTTGCCTGAGGCGGTGAATAGGAAAACTTCTCCCAATCACAGCTTCAGCAAATGTAAATGAGCTGAGAGTGTGATGGGGAGCTGCTCTTCTGCACATCTTCAGGCAAAGTAAAAGGACAGTCAAGTTTGGGTGCAGGAGACCTGCTCTGGATCATAGCCTCAGCTATCTTGTGTACATTTGCTGAAGTTGTGATCAGGAACTGCGCTCTGAATACATGCTTAGCTAAGATTAGAATTTGTCATGGGCTGTGTGCAGGAAAGATATTTCCAACCACAATCTCAGCTCCTTGTTTACATTTGATGAGGCTGTGTTTTGGAGCAGTTTTCCTGCATACAGCCTCAGCTGTCAACTACATCTGATGTAGTGGCTGTGGATGGAGCAGCAGAAAGCAGCCGGAAAGAGAAGAACTCAGAAATGTCAAATTCTGCAAATTTTTTTCCCAGCTTGTGCATCTACAATACAGTAAAAAAAAAAAATTATTGTCTGGGGAGGAGAGCACTATAAAAAAGGAACGATTAAAGTACAATTAAATTCATAAAAAAATATATAGTGTTCTTTTCTGGTGACAATCACTTGCAGGTTTCACTTTAACACCCATCACCAGCTTACTAAAATCCCTGCCATAAACATTACCACTACCCAGGCCACTGCAGTTCTTTTTTCTTCTGCCATAATTTCCACTTTAAAAAGGGACAGGTGCCGATACCATCATGTGTACGGATCAAAGCTAGTTTGGGTCTTGATCCAGAATAATACATTTGGCATCAAAGGTGCCCACCAGAGGAAGAAGAAAGATCTGCAGGGGCAATGTAGTGGCAATGCTGATGGCAAGCATATAAGTAAGCTTCCTGCTCAGCTGAAAATGACATTGATTTTTGGCTTTTGATAGATCACTTACCATTTTCCTTACAAAGGACAAAAAGGAATTCAGCAGCACAGTGCTTTACATCCGTGTCTACGTGTGTCATCAGACGGACCAACTTGTTGCGTAGCGTGTTCCCCACTTCTGGACGGTTCTTTACATCCCTCAGTGGAGGTAAAACCTGGAGGAAGAAAGATTTATACTGTATATAAAATAGTGGAGAACAGCATTAGTTTTCAAGCAATTACACGCATTGCCCAGGTTATATAAAAATTTAGAAGCACTTTAATCAATACTGACTAAACTAGAAGCCTGAAACTTAATTGCTTACCTTTGCGCGGAGGAACTTCCGTGTCTCACGATGGACCCGTGAACTTTCAGTCAGGAGATTCAAGACTGGAGTCAGAGTCTCGCGTAATTTATGACCCTACAGCAAAATAAATTGATATGTAAGGACATAATAATATTTAACTATCCATATTTAAGAACATATTCATAGGCTTAGTCCACCTGTAAGACCACGTTTCATGTTACAGCTATATTTAGAGTGCAACTTGAAAGATGGCGCCATTCCCAACGCTCTATTCCCAAATACCCCCTCCCAACTTTCCTAAATCCCAGAGTGCTTCTCCCTGCAGTTCTGGCTTGAATTCAGGCAGACTTCTGCCCAGCTGTGTCATCCATTCATAGACTACAAATCCCATCTGCCACCATGGCAGAAAGACTGACACACATTAATGGAACATACGTGCTTTGATATGACCACACTTCAGTCCATTGTTTATTTCCTCTAGCCCCATAACGTCAATGCAAAAATTTAATAAATGCAATTTGTTTTCCTAATTGTGGGTGGATTTATTACATTTTTGCAACAAGCTGGTCTATGCCTTTATTATTCAATCATTGAAGCAAGAACATACATAAAGACTATGTATTTCCTTTAAGTACATATGTAAAACAGGCATTATATACAAAATCTGGTTTACCACAGTCACAAAAGACCAAAGGTAATGCGAATAATAAACCATTTTCCTAAGAGAGGCAACCCTGAACCTGTAAGAAGTATGTTCATCCACGTTCTTACAATGATCCAAATGGTTGCGTGCTGATTAGTTTCATATTTTAGACGGGTAGATTTTAGTGTGCATAAACTACTTGTGGACCCTTGGGTTTATAAAAAACTGCAAAGACCGTAGGCGAACTTCATTCAGCCAACAATTGCACACCCCCTTCCCAGCCCACTCTTGTAAGTGTGGGATGCCAGTTTGACAGCAGAATTCCTGCTCGGTTTTGTGGGAATCCCCATAGTGGATCCTAGGTAAATGAACAGCAAGGTCTGTTTATTATATACCGGCCCAACACCCCTTGTCAAAATGTAGCATTATAGTTACATACATAATAGATCAGGTTAAAAAAAAAAAAAAAAAAAAAAAAAAAAAAAAAAAAGACACAGCTCCATCGTGTTCAACCTTTCTGTGAGTGTTAGGCCTCCTTCACATGGACAATTACCCGCATACACAGGATTCCAGCGGCAAGAATCAGTGGATTCTTGCACCCGGAATGGGAGATACATGTTAACACCGGCAGCTGCATCTGACCGCATCCAGGCTTGGACATGCGCCTCAAACCGCAGATAACCCTGTGGTGTGTGGCTACATGAGAACAGGGACAGCAACTGTCAGCCTGTCATTACTTTGTACAGTCTGAGCAGCCACCACTATTCACATGCATCGGATCTTCTGATTCTTGCCGCTGGAACCTGATGTATGCAGATAAATGCCCATGTCGAGGAGACCTGAAGTAAATACAAAAATAAAGGATTTAAGAAAATAAATTACTCTTACCGTAAACCTGACTTCCATGGCGCCTAAGCAAAAGTAATGTCATGATCCTTCTGGTGAGATCCTGGGAAGGAGGAGGATAGCAAATCTCATGGGAAGATGACCCTGCACTGTGATGGCGCTTCCTCTCCCAAGATTTAAGATACTCATTGCTTCCAGGATATCGCCAGGATCTTGAAATCACCCTCCAGCGCAGAATCCAAATGTAAGGCAATTATGTTTTCTGACCATTCTCCACAACTGCAGTGGCATTTTGACAAGGGTGGGTCAGTACGCAACAAGCACACCTCACAATTTTGTGCAAGGTCCACTTTTAGGAGAGCAAAAGCGCTTACATTCATCATTCATACATACAATGTAGCAATACTGTTATGATGGATTTTGATGTAGCTTTGAAAATGCAGGTCAAAGGCTTTCCTAACTCAAAGCTAGTTGTTTTTGTTTTTTACCACCTATTAACCTTAAACCTATTTCCCTCCTTCTGCCCTCAAACTTTTCATTACCCATATGCAGCCTTTTTCCTTTAGGTTCATTTTTGCAAGCCTACTTAAAGCGGTGTTCTGGCCTCCCCCTCCAGAAATTAAAAGTCAGCAGCTACACATACTGAAGTTGCTGACTTTTAATATTAGGACAATTACCGGTCCTGAAATCCAGCAATGTCGGCACCACAGCCGATGTTTCCAATGCCGCCGCTATTGACGGTAAGGGAACCTGGCAGTGAAGCCTTGCCTGGAAGCAGAGGGAGGAGAGGAGGAAGAGGCCGAACTTCTTTTATTTATTTTTTTATTATAAAAAAAAAAAATGGATTTTTGTAAGAACTTACCGTAAAATCCTTTACGTCATCGACAGACGCAGCTCCATTTTCATTACTAATAGGGTTATGCTCCTCCCATCAGGAATAGGCACTAGGCAGGCAAAAGGCTTAACCACACCTATGGGGGCTGTCCCTGCAGGCATAACCCCTCACACTCTGCTATCAATCAGTTTAGTTGCAAGCAGTGTTTAGAAGACAAAAAAACCCATACACTCAGAAGTAGAGGGGCGGGTGCTGCGTCTGTCGATGAACTTCAGAGAAAAGGATTTTACGGTAAGTTCTTACAAAAATCTAGTTTTCTCTATCGTTCATCAACAGACGCAGCTCCATCTTCATTACTAGTAGGTATGTCCCAAAGCAGTATAATTATGAGGGGTGGGAAGACAACGCAAAAAAACAACGTAAGTCCCCCAAAGGCTAAACTTAGCCAATCAAGTATCAAGGAGCTCAACCCGGAACAACCGGAGCTCTCCCAGAACAAAATTACACCCTCAGAGAAACTAAAGAAAGAGTTCTATTTCAAACTGCAGCCTGCAAAAGCTTGCGGCCAAAAAAAGCATCTGTGGAAGCCAACTCGTCTACTTTGCAGAATTTTGTAAAAGTATGCACAGACGACCAAGTTACCGCCTTGCACACTTGCAGCACCGACGCTCGATGGCGAAAAGCCCAAAAAGGCACTCCGCTCTCTCGTAGAATGCGCCTTCACAGGGAAAGGAGGAACCTGACCCTTCAGTGAATAAGCCTGTACCACAGTCTGCCTGATCCATCTGGAAATAGTCGCAGCAGACGCAGCCAATCCCTTACAAGGTCCATCAGAAAGGACAAAAAGAGCATCTGACTTTAGAAAAGATTTGGTTGCCTCCAAGTAAACCCCGATTGCCCGAACCACATCCAAAGAATGCAAAGCATATTTCTTAGGATGCATGGGCTTAGGACAGAGTGAAGGCAACACAATGTCTTCATTCAAATGAAAATCAGAAACCACCTTATGGAGAACAAAGACAACAAAGGCAGAGAAATCTCCTGAAGTTTTTCAAAAGAAGGCCTTTGAAGAACTGATAACACCAGATTGCATGGAGCCAGTGGAGATCATCTTGGAGGAGCCATATGGCGCACTCCCTGGACGAAAGTACAAATCAATGCATGCGTAGCTAATGGGCCTTGAAAATATATAGCCAAAGCCGAGACTTAGCCTTTGATTGTGCCCAAAGCCAACCGCTGTTCAACTCCTTTCTGCATAAAGGCCAACATCCTAGCTATAGAAAAAAAAGCGAGGATGCACCTTCAGTGATTCACACCATGAGATGTAGGACTTCCACGTACGATGATAAATCTTCCTGGAAGTCGACTTTCTAGTCTTCAAGAGTGTAGGAATCACAGAGTCAGAAAACTGCCATGCCGTTAAAGCCAGCGACTGTAAAGCAGGCTGGACGATCGGGCCTTGAGACATCAGATCTTCCCTGAGAGGAATTCTCCAAGGAGTATCAGCGACCAGCCTTATTAGGTCCGCGTACCAAGACCGGGGGGAGACCAGTCCTGAGTCACCAGAATGACCGGAATGCTTTCCAACTCTATCCTGCGTAGAAGCTGCGGCAGAAGTTTAAATGGGGAAAATGCATAAATCAGGTGATACCGACCCCAAGGAGCCACCAGTGCGTCTGTGGCGTCGGAGGTCCAGAGGATCTCGAGACCTGACTACGAACCTTTGAACCTTCTTGTAGAGGCGAGAAGCAAAGAGATCGACCTTGGGAGTCCCCACACTGAACACACAGGAGATGAACACCTCCGGGTGTAGGGACCACTCCCCTTGATCCAACACAGAGGGCTGGAACAAAGCTTTCTGCCCAGGCCACCTCCTTGGCTGCCAAGACACTCTTGGGGTGCCCCCCTGGTGATTGATGTAACCCACAGCCGTGGCATTGTCTGATTGAATCCGAACCGGAAAATCTTGCAGACGAGTCATCCAATGACGCAGACATAGCTTTAATGCTCTGAGCTCCAAAAACTTATCGGAAGTCTTGACTGTTCCATCGTCCGGGTTCCCTTGGCACAGAACTTCCCCAGCACCCCGCCCCAACCCGAAAGGCTGGCGTCCGTGGTTACTACTGTCCAAAACAATGGAAGGAAGGACTTGGCAGGGCACAGAGCTGTAGACTGAATCCAGCACAACAGAGCAGACATTGTGTTGAGGCTCAACCGAATCATAGAATCCAAGGACTTTGGGTCCTTGTTCCACTTGACCAGAATCTCCCTTTGCAACGGTCTTGTGTAGAACAGAGCAAAAGGGAACCACCCCGAAGGGCGAGACCATCAGACCCAAGGCCTGCATGCAAACTCGCATAGAGGACAGATTGTTGTCCAGCAACAACCGAATCGCCCCCTGCAACTTTTGTAGCTTGTCCGGGGGGAGAAAAAACCTTTGCCGAGGCTGAATCCAGAGTCAAGCTCAGATACTCCAGTCTCAGGACAGGAGTCAGCCTGCATTTCATGAGATTGATGTTCCAACCAAACTCTTGTAGATTCCTGACAGTGATCTCCAAATCCCCCAACAAGGCTGAGTGAGAGTCCGCTCTCAACAGGAAATCATCCAGGTACCTTAGTACCGCAATCCCCCGCTCGTGTAACAATGCCAATACCGGAGCTAGAACCTTGGTAAACACTCTAGGTGCAGAGGCGAGACTACTACTGTACGGATGGAATCCATCCAAAACCTCTGTACTCGCCCGAAGCGATTCAGAGCCTTGAGATCCAGAATGGGACACACCTTGCCCTCCTGTCTGGGCACTGAATAGGTTTGAATAAAACCATAGAAATTGTTCCTGAGATGTAACCGGTACAATCACTCCTTGCGACAGCAAATCCTCTACCGCCCCACGCAGGTCCCATAACCGGACTGGGGATAATTGTAGATTGGACAGGAAGAACCTGTCCAACGGACGAGACCGGCATTCGATCTTGTACCCTGATCAGATCAGTTTGTGAACCCACTTGTCCTGAATCAAGGAAGTCCAGGGTCCCTGAAAGAAACAAAGACGTCCCCCCACCCCAGAACTGGGTGAGGGTGCCCCTTCACGCAGCTGACCCGGAAGCACGAAAAAAACGTCCATGAACATTAAAAGGAAGGCCCCTACCTAGGACGTGGCGCCTTACTTTTTGAAGATTGGGGCAGATTAGTGCTCTCACCCCCTGTGATACCTTTGATCAACGTGTCCAGAGAGGATCCAAACAGCCTCTCCCCTGTAAACGGATGAGCAGCCACAGCCTTTTTTGAGGCCTGGTCAGCCGACCAGCATTTCAGCCATACCAAGCGCCTAATCGCAATCCCCACTGCTGACGTCCTGGCCACTAACGGAGCTGAATCCAGGGACGTATCACACATGAATACCAGAGCTTGAGCCAACTGGTCTAGTAGTTCTAGCACCACAAGGGGGAGCCGTGCAGTTTCCAAGTTACTTTTAAGTAACTTTACCCATTCAGCAGCAGTCTGCACTACCAGAACATTAACAAAGCTAGTCTTTAACCTGTGACCTGCCACCAAGTGTAAATAGCGGAACGATTCCACCCCTCTATCCACGGGATCCAGAAAAGTTGGCGATTTTTCCACCGGTACCAGAATCGCCTTATTTAACCTGGTCACCGGAGAATCTACTTTTGGTGGAACAGTTCACCTATTGGACACCGCCTCCGTAAAGGGGTAAACGGCGTGCAAAACGCTTAGGCACCACCAACATGTGCTTAATGCACTTCCATTGTTCATCTACAATGGAGTGAAAAAATTCTGGGCATGGAAACACTTGCCCCTTCCCCGGAAGGTCCTGCAATCGCTCCCAGGGGGTCTGCAGGTGACATTTTTATCCTGGGACTCCAAGTTATGTAATAACATTTTTTAGGGTACTGTCCCTTTAAGACCCCAAAAAATGCAGTCCCACCGCTAATACTGCAGGCTTTCAATCCCTGATAATTATATAATAACAGAGCAGATGAAAAAAACCTCAGGAAGACCCAGGAAAAAAAAAAGTTACCAGACCACAAGAAGCTGCCAGCACGATCAATGTATGATACTGACAGAACAGGAAGAGGAAGAAAAAACTCTGCCCCAATCTGTAAAACGCCATGTCGTAAACCTGTCCAGCCCATGGACCTCAAAAACATGGCCGCTCATACATTCTCAGAGGGGAATTGTATAAAAATGGCTGCCCATGCAATCTTAATGGGAACATAGAAATCATTACCCACAGCAAAATGGCGGCCCCCACGGCACACCATGGGGGAACACAGAGGGGGAATACCAGACTAGTCCTCCGAGGTACCAGGGAACAGAGGGAGCCCCTAAGGTCTGACCATTCCAGGGAGGGGCCCACGACCACCTCGAGACCGTCAGGGGTTTTGGGGGCAACATTTACTCACCAAACCACGGTACCATGTGGGCGCCACTCCGAGACAGATCACCTCCCACAAGGGATGGGGGTGCTGTCAGCCAAGGGCAAGCTGCGACTCAGGGCATTCCAGGTAGTGTGCGTCCCAGCGAGACTGTCCACTCGCAAGCTCGTCCCCATCCATCGGGTCACTGTCGTGGTGAGGCCTAGTTCTGGGCTATAACCTGCTCACGCTCAATGGCCTGTCTGGGAGACCTTAAGGATCTAGATTATCCAGTAAGAAAAACCACAGCCGGCTATTGCTTGTAGTTCCTCTGGATCTTGGTCCTTAGGAACTAACTAATGAAAAAATAAAAAATAAATCAAAAACTTTTCCTGTTACAGTTAAGACCAAAGTCCCAGCAGGGCTAGGTCCTATTGCTAATACTAGGCAGAACAAACTGATTAATGATAGCAGAGTGTCAGGGGTTATGCCTGCAGGGACAGCCCCCATAGGTGTGGTTAAGCTTTTTGTCTGCCTAGTGCCTATTCCTGATGGGAGGAGCATAACCCTGCTAGTAATGAATATGGAGCTGCGTCTGTTCGATGAGCGATAGAGAAAAATGTTTTTGAAACATCACAAACTGACACTTCATGTCTTCACATAGCACCTTGGGTGCTTTGTGCTGCAGTACGGTGATATGCCAACCAACATATATAATGTGGTCCCGTGACCCAGTGGTGCGCCTCCATCCCTACATACATACATACATACAGTATATCCATCAAAGCATTTAATTGGCCCTGGAACTTTGTAGGAGGTGCAGCACAAACAACCAATAATTACATAGTAAACATGATTACCAGTTTGAAAATCAATACATATTCCATTACAAAGAAAAAATAAACAACAAATAAAGACATTGTATACCGTATATACTCGAGTATAAGCCGAATTTTTCAGCACGTTTTTTATGCTGAAAAAGCCCCCCTCGGCTAATACTCGAGTGAGGGTCCCACTTACCTGTTCTCCGGTGCAGTGCCAGGCGGCGCTATTTTTAAAAGTAAGGCACCTCATCGAAAAGGTAGTGAAGACTCCTCAGGAGATGCAGTGCTGCGGGCAGGATACAGGAGATTCTCCTGTACCATGCCCGCAGCCCTGCATCTCCTGTACCATCTCCTGATCCATGCCCACAGCCCTGCATCTCCTGTACCATGCCCGCAGCCCCTGTTTTGGGTCTTGTGGTGGTCCAGTAGCTGCTGCATTTCCCACCCTAGGCTTATACTCGAGTCAATAAGTTCTCCCAGTTTTTGTGGTAAAATTAGGTGCCTCGGGTTATATTCGAGTTGGCTTATACACGAGTATATACGGTACATACTTGTTGGTAATCCAGTTGTTTTTTTTAGGTAACACAATTTGTATTTATTCTTTATTAAATTTGTGATCATTTATTGATTGGTTAATTTATTTATTTTTCTTTGTAATGGGATTTGTATTGATTATCAAATTGGTAATCATGTTTACTATGTAAATAATGGTTGTTTGTGCTGCACCTTCCAGAGCCAATTAAATGCTTTGATGGCGATATGCCTTCCAGTAAACTGCACCACACTACATTGCACATCCCACCAGCATTGTGGAGATTTCCCTTCACTTCCTGTCCCATAGCCAAACAGGAAGTGTGTACTGCTGAATGAAGGTCAAAGGAATTTGCGGACCTACGTTTGATGTGCATTTCAAACGCACAGGAAACACAGCAAAACAAGGACCATGGCCCTGATAAAGATGTGATGGTGTGATCCAAGTCTAGAGGAGTTTATCTACACCCCCCAGCATACTGAATTCCATCTCCTTTCTGGTTTGTTATTCAGTTTTTGACACTCACCCGGTCCAACCTCCTGTCCAGGAACTGTATCAGGACCTCCACGGTGTCCATGTTCATTCCCATGTACTCCACAGAGCCATGTTCGACTTTAGGTGTCAGCAGGACATCAAGACACATGAGGGGCAGGTTCACCAGCAGGTTTACCGTATGCCTGTACAAGGATACAAAAATTTGGTTTATTGAGCCTTCAGCATAAGCTTGGAAACCAGCAACAGAGGTCTGATTTTCTATTGCTAAAAAATATTTTAGTAGCCAGTGAACTAGCATTTTCAGAAGGTGGTCAGAAAAGCAACTTTTATACAGACTTTTTATGATAGGTTTAGATATAAAGCCAACATCTTCTGCAGCACTTTACAGAAAATGTGAAGTCATTTACCTTGGTCCCTGTTTTCAAAATAATTTTACAGTCCAACATCTCCACCAATTTTAGGTGAAAGTCAATTTACTTACCAGAATTTTTTCCTAAATTTGTGAGAAAATCTGAGCAGACGGTGTGAATCCCATAAGGATAGAAAGAACATAATGATTCTATGCAGGTAGTCTATCTGCTGAATCCACAAATCCAGTGCTCCAAGGCCATGGGCCTACCCTGTAACCCAACCTTTTGAGCACTTTTTCTCTTCATTTACAATTGTAAAGCTGAAAAAATGGATTTTTGTAAGATCTTACCGTAAAATCCTTTTCTCTTAAGCTCATTGACAGACGTAGTCTTCTTGATTCTCAAGAGCTGGGTTATGTTGTCTCCGCAGGGGTAGGACTAGGCAGAAAGACAAAACGTTCTGGCTCCACCTTAGGGGCAGTCCCTGAGGGTATATCCTCCCTCTCTCTGCTACAGGGAATCAGTTCTGTTTTAAAGCAGTACAGAGAATTTAACCCAACCCAACTCAATGATAGAGGGGCGGGTACTACGTCTGTCAATGAGCTTAAGAGAAAAGGATTTTATGGTAAGATCTTACAAAAATCCATTTTTCTCTATCGCTCATTGACAGACGTAGTCTTCTTGATTCTCAAGAGCTGGGACATCCAGAAGCAGTGCCACAAATGAGGGGTGGGATTGACAAAATCAAATCCAATCTAGAAGGCCCAACCGGTGCCAAACTAGAAGTTTTAAAGGCTCATTATAAACAAAGAATGAGACTAAAGAAAAATTTTCCAACGGAAAAAAACCCTCGAGGTAGACCACTGGTCTCCTCAAATTGCGGCCTGCAAAACCTTGCGGCCAAACGAGGCATCAGACGATGCCATTACATCAACTTTATAATGTTTAGTAAAGGTATGCACCGACGACCAGGTAGCCGCCTTGCACACCTGGACCACTGACGCCTGATGGCGAAAGGCCCATGACGCACTAAGTGCCCGAGTGGAGTGCGCCTTAACAGGGAACCGGGGCTCCCGACCCTTAATAGAATAAGCCTGTACTACCGTTTGTCTGATCCATCTGGAAATGGTCGCGGCAGATGCAGGCAACCCCTTTTTGGGTCCATCTGGGATCACAAAAAGTGAATCCGTCTTGCGAAACGAGTCTGTCGTTTTCAAGTATACCCTGATTGCCCGGACCACATCCAAGGAGTGTAAAGCAAACTCCCAAGGATGACTGGGCTTAGGACACAGGGAAGGTAATACAATTTCTTCATTCAGATGAAATTCTGAAACCACTTTTGGTAGGAAGGATGGATTCGGACGAAGAACCACCTTATCTCTATGAACCACCAGATATGGTGAACGACAAGATAATGCGGCCAGTTCTGACACCCTGCGTGCAGAAGTAATAGCCACCAAGAAGGCCACCTTCTGGGACAACGTGGGTAGAGGAATCTCCCTAATATCTTCAAAGGGAGGTTTCTGAAGAACCGACAACACTAAATTAAGATCCCAGGGGGGTAACGGCGCGTGCACTGGCGGAGCCAGATGTCGCACCCCCTGGATGAAATTCCGCACCAAGGAATGAGTAGCTAAAGGCTTCTGAAAGAAGATAGCTAACGCTGAGACCTGACCCTTGATAGTACTCAAGGCCAGTTTCTGCTCAACCCCTTGTTGCAGAAAAGCTAATATTCGACTAATCGAATAAGACCGAGGACGGAACCCCAACGGTTCACACCATGCAATGTAGGACTTCCATGCTGTATTACAAGGGGGACTTGTAAGTATCAGATATATACTGACCATATATGGAGGGGCCCATAATACATACTGCCTCATAACGAGGAAAAAAAGGGAACATTTACTCACCATACCGAACCGACAGGCACCCTCTCTTCACAATACCCTCTCCACCGGGGTGGGGGTTTGTGGACCACTTCGGACGCCTCGACTCTCTGGTTCCTGGCGTCCAAGCGAGACTTAACTCGCAAGGTCAGTCCCTCCACTGGGACTCCGTCGCGGCCGACCCAGCGCGGAGCTCTGGTCTGCACGCGCTCGTAGGCAGAAACCGGGGTGACCACTGGATCTCAACATCCAGCCCGTCGCCCGGCCCCGCATACTTACTTGAATGTGTCGCGGCCGACCAAGCGCAATGCCATGGTCTGCGCGCGCTCGTAGGCCGGCTGGGGTGACCACAAGTGTCGCCCAGTCCGGCATTTTGCTTGAAGATCTCACAGGAAAAAACACTGGAGAAAAAACTACCTAAAAAAAATGTCTTTTTCTTAAAGAAAAAAAGTCTTGCCAGGACCAAAAGATCCCAGCAAGGAACTTAGGTCCTTACTCCTGACTAGACAGAAAAAAACTGATTCCCTGTAGCAGAGAGAGGGAGGATATACCCTCAGGGACTGCCCCTAAGGTGGAGCCAGAACGTTTTGTCTTTCTGCCTAGTCCTACTCCTGCGGAGACAACATAACCCAGCTCTTGAGAATCAAGAAGACTACGTCTGTCAATGAGCGATAGAGAAATTACTGTGATAAGATTTGCACTAATGTTATGACCACCCACCTAATATTGAGTAGGGCCCCCCTTTGCCACCATAACAGCCTTGGCTCATCGAGAAATAGACACCACTAGACCTGTGAAGGTATGCTGTAGCTGTCAGTAGCAGATCCTTTAGGTCCTGTAAGTTGTGAGATGGGGCCTCAATAGATCAGAATTGTTTTTCCACCACATTCCACAACGGATGCTCAATTGGGTTGAGATCTGGAGGATTTGGAGGCCAAAGGAAAAATCTCCCCAGGATCACATGAGCTCTGTGATAATTCCAGAGAGAAGAACGGTCAGCTGTGTTTACAACAGTTGACCGTTGTTCTCTCTCAGTGGAGAGTGATCGCGGGCGTCAGGCGGCAATGGGAGCCGCCTGCCCCGTGCATTGGAGTCTCCGCTGCCAAATGGGGGAGGGGGCGTGCACTCGGCCCTAGCTGCAGACACAGTATTTCTGCGGCGGGTGGTCCGAAAGTGGTTAATAAACCCTCAGTGTGCAGCTCCCCCAAGCCCCCCTTATACTCACCTACGCCCAAGCCTGATCCAGTGACATGCACAAGAGCTGAAGCTCTCCTGGGTCTCTCTCTCTCTTCCCCATTGGCTGAGACAGCAAGAGAGGAGGGAGCAGGGCCAAGCTGCGCTGTGTCTCTCAGACACATAGGTGGCTTGGGAACGAGCACCCACAAGTGCCCCCAGAGCAAGCAGCTTGCTCTGGGGGCACTCTGCATGGAGGAGGGGCCAGCGGGGGAAACGATAAGAGGAGGATTGGGGCTGCTCTTTGCAAAATCATTGCACAGAGCAGGTAAGTATAACATGTTTATATACATATATATATATATATATATATATATATATATATATATATATATATATATATATATATATATATATATAAACACCTTTACAAACACTTTCATGTAACAATTGAGCCAGCTCTAGAATCTTACCCATGGAATTCTTCTGTTCGGTCCTCACCATCACTTTGTCTAAGTAAGCAATGCCTAAGTATGGCCGCTAGATGGCGATACATTGCTGCGTCTTCCTGCAGACAGAAAAAAAAAAAGGAAATGTAAAAGGTTATACAATATAGATGATTAGTATTGGAAACAGTGCAAATATTAAATTGATTTTTTATGCCTTATGAAAACGCCAAAAGTGGACTCATCTCCAAACACAGAAGATCAATAACAAAGATTTTAAAGGGGACTGTAAACAATATACACTTAATTTCTCCCCTATACAAAAAAACAAGTATATAGTCAGAATAAGATGGATGTACCTACATTAATTAAGGAGACATTTACTAAGGGTAATAGGCTCTCAACGTCAACGCTTTGTTTTTTAAGAAAATGGCCAAAAAGCAAAGTCTACCAAAAACGGATATTTCCATTTTGAGACCAGTGGGTTAAATCACTCGTTTCTCTAGGATGCAATAGGTGCTTTCTCGCCATTAGCGTTTTTTTTTTGGTTCGTTACTATATACAATCAATACCAAACCAATACAGGAGGCTCAATCCTCTAGCTGAAGTCAAGGAAGATAAAAAGCAGCAGGTATCTAAAATACTGGTTTTGGGTGGACTTACCCTTTAATACGGCACTGAGCCAAAAAGCAATCAATATTGACAATTTAACATAAAAAAAAGTTTGCAGTGCGTTGACGTCACTGTGGTTTGCGTCGGTTGGTGACTCTGACTAAGAGCATCAACTGCTGTGACTAATCATTATGGAATGACGTCTTCTTTTGTAATGACAGCCAGCGGGCAGCAGAAAAATACGCTACGAGAAAGACACAAGACGCCATCAAGTAATTACAGACAATCTGTCCTCCGCTGGACGTTATGCTGATGTAAAAAAACAAAATGCTGCAGCAAAGGATATGCGTTTTTTCATCTAAGGCAATCTTTAAACAAACGTATGTTATGACGCAGGTCCGGGCGCGATAAACGTGTGAGTACCATAAGCCACAGCAACCAATCACATTTTAAAATGACAGGTCAGGATAATCAAAGACAAGATTGCCCAATTCTTCATTAGCATAGTGATCACTGCTGGATTCAGCAAAGTGAAAAATTAGGGTGGAACTCCGCTTTAAATTCAATCTTCCTTGGCAGGACTAAATGTGATTGGTAGCTATGTGGAAGTTATGCTGGCCATATTCGGCTCCACAAACTTCATGGGAAAAAATCAAAGGAGTCAGGCAGATAAGTCTCAGCTGAACAGTGACAGCAGCCAATCAGATGCAGTCATTTTTGGGGTATTCAGACAGCTGTGGGAGCAGCAGCTGTTAGAATACATTAGTTGGCAGGGAAGATACCTCTATCCATAGCGTGGATAGGGGAATCCATTGAAATCTTGTGCTAAGCTCACAGGGCTGAACAAGAGAAAATGTTATCTTTTTTGCTTAGCCTTCAGGCCCCGTTCACACTGGGGCGATGCTACTTCCCGGGGCGACCTCCGAAGTCGCGGCGCACTGCTCGCACCGCGACCTCGGAGCGGCCGGCACGGACTTCATCACATTGAAGTCTATGCAGGTCGCTCCTGGTCGCCCCAAAGAAGCTCCGGACCCTTTTTCTAAGTCGGAGCGACTTGTGTCGCTCCTATTAGAACGGGTCCATAGCTTCTCAATGCAAGGCGACCTACGGCGACCTGTCAGGCGACCAGGTCGCTTGACAGGTCGCCCCAGTGTGAACGGGGGCTAAAGGTAACTCCACTTTCATGGAAAAAAATAATTATATTATATTATATTATATATATATATATATATATATATATATACACACACATATATATATATATATATATATACATATACACACACACAGTACAGGCCAAAAGTTTGGACACACCTTCTCATTTAAAGAGTTTTCTTTACTTTCATGACTATGAAAATTGTAGAGTCACACTTCAAGAGGTAGTCACCTGAAATGGTTTTCACTTCACAGGTGTGCCCTGTCAGGTTTAATAAGTGTGATTTCTTGCCTTCTAAATGGGGTTGGGGCCATCAGTTGTGTTGTGCAGTGGTTCCCAACT
Organism: Pelophylax lessonae; assembly: GCF_965119305.1. Taxonomy (NCBI): domain Eukaryota; kingdom Metazoa; phylum Chordata; class Amphibia; order Anura; family Ranidae; genus Pelophylax; species Pelophylax lessonae. Next base: position 179,526,535 of record NC_138779.1, read on the forward strand.
CCGGTCCTCGGGACCCACCAACAGGCCAGGTTTGCAAGATAACTAAATTACATCACAGGTGATCCAATTTGCTGCTCAGTGATTGCAGTATTCTAGTCTGCATCCCCCAAGGTAATACTTAAAATCTGGCCTGTTAGTGGGTCCCGAGGACCAGAATTGAGAACCACTGGTGTTGTGCAGAAGTCAGGTGGATAGACAGCTGATAGTCCAACTGAATAGACTGTTAGAATTTGTATTATGGCAAGAAAAAAGCAGCTAAGTACAGGAAAACGAGTGGCCATCATTACTTTAAGAAATGAAGGTCAGTCAGTCCGAAAAATTGGGAAAACTTTGAAAGTGTCCCCAAGTGCAGTCACAAAAACCATCAAGCGCTACAAAGAAACTGGCTCACATGCGGACCGCCCCAGGAAAAGAAGACCAAGAGTCACCTCTGCTGCGGAGGATAAGTTCATCCGAGTCACCAGCCTCAGAAATCGCAGGATAACAGCAGCTCAGATTAGAGACCAGGTCAATGGCACACGGAGTTCTAGCAGCAGACACATCTCTAGAACAACTGTTAAGAGGAGACTGTGTGAATCAGGCCTTCATGGTAGAATATCTGCTAGGAAACCACTGCTAAAGAAAGGCAACAAGCAGAAGAGACTTGTTTGGGCTAAAGAACACAAGGAATTGACATTAGACCAGTGGAAATCTGTGCTTTGGTCTGATGAGTCCAAATTTGAGATCTTTGGTTCCAACCACTGTGTCTCTGTGCGACGCAGAAAAGGTGAACGGATGGACTCTACATGCCTGGTTCCCACCGTGAAGCATGGAGGAGGTGTGATGGTGTGGGGGTGCTTTGCTGGTGACACTGTTGGGGATTTATTCAAAATTGAAGGCATATTGAACCAGCATGGCTACCAAAGCATCTTGCAGCGGCATGCTATTCCATCCGGTTTGCGTTTAGTTGGACCATCATTTATTTTTCAACAGGACAATGACCCCAAACACACCTCCAGGCTGTGTAAGGGATATTTGACCAAGAAGGAGAGTGATGGGGTGCTGCGCCAGATGACCTGGCCTCCACAGTCACCGGACCTGAACCCAATTCAGATAGTTTGGGGTGAGCTGGACCGCAGAGTGAAGGCAAAATGGCCAACAAGTGCTAAGCATCTCTGGGAACTCCTTCAAGACTGTTGGAAGACCATTTCAGGTGACTACCTCTTGAAGTGTGACTCTACAATTTTCATAGTCATGAAAATAAAGAAAACTCTTTGAATGAGAAGGTGTGTCCAAACTTTTGGTCTGCACTGTGTATGTATGTATGTATATATATATATATATATATATATATATATATATATATATATATATATATATATATATATATATATATACACATACACACACATATACCTGCTGAGGAAGTCATGCCTATTGACGTAATGCATACGGGGGAAGGAGTCTGACGTCACCCGCAGCTCTCTGAGATCCTGGAACACGTCTGCACTTTCGCTTTCAACTGGCACTGTGACAGTGCCTTGCTTGTGAGTGATGCTTTATTTTTTACTTTAATAAATGTCCTTAATTAAGCGGAGAGCATTAGATCGTTTTATTTATCTTTTCTGGATTGCCATACATCCGTTTCTGTGAACCTGTTGGATCCTGGATATACAGATCTTCTGGCTGTCTCTGGCTTACTGATCCAAAGTGTTGTGACCCCTAGTGGTCGAATACAGGAGGTGAGAGGCTGCATTATCTGTGGTGGAGGAATCGCGATTCTTATATGTCAACAAAAGTTAGATTTTATTTCCCTCATTTACACTTTCAAAATAACCGAAAACAAAAAAAATCAAGCGTGTCCTGTGATTTGGGTCAATTTGGGATCGCGGGCAGAATCCGGGCAATTCTGCCCACAATCCGGGGCGCCTAGATGTAAACGGAGCCTAAATGTCCCCTATAACATAGCAAATCCTCACTTTTTGAGTTTCAGTCCACTTTTTATTTTCTCTATACATTACATTTCCACAATGAGAAAAAAGTGTTGTGAAAGTGTGAGGAGAAAACACAGAATATTGTAATTACAAGAAGGGGAAGAAGGGGAACTCCTTTCATGACACAGCTGCTTCAAGCTAGAGAAATGAAACAGGAAATGAATAAAAACAGAGCTAAAAACTGAAAAAACATCAAATTCCACTCGCCAAACAAATTTATTTCCTCACAAGGAAGTGGACTGGGGATATCTTTTATCAAAGTGTATAGTGGTTTTTATTGTGCATGGACAAAAAAAAAAAAACAAAAACAATTATATACAATTATATTAGACAACCTTTTTTACTAGAGAAAGTGATGGATTTTAGTGCTTGCTTTGCAGTGACACAAAATCCATCACTTTCCCGCTGTCAGAACGGATCTTTGCCTTGTTTGCATAGACAGAGCTCCGTTCGGTCTCTCTCCTCGCTGATCAGTGGGTGCTGGTGGACCTCTATTTTCAAACCACAGCACAGCCACGGCGGCGGGTGTGCGTCCCAACCTGTAAGTGCCGGATCACGTACTAGGTATGTGATCCGTCGTAGAAGAGCCACTCTGCCGCTGCATAACTAAGTTACACGGTTGGCAAGTGGTTAAAGATATTTTTGCCATGATCAGTCATATTTCCGATATCCGTACCAAAATTTCACTATCTCTGCCAGGGTGTGCAAGCTTTTGGGCACAACCATCTGGTCCTCGCAGTCTCTATGGTGACATTTCCGCCGGCGGCCGATTCCTCCTCCGATCGCACGGGCAAGCCGGTAGAAGCACCGGAGGGCGGCGGCAGGGAGAGTTGTCCCCTCCCGCCGCCTGTAAGAATGATCAAGCGGCTGAACAGCCGCTATGATTGTTCTTATGGTGAAGGGAAGGGGAAAAAAAATGATATCAGAATGATGCCTGCGGCTGCACCCATCATTCAGATATCCCCACTCAAAGCCCTGGAGAAGCACCGGAGGGCGGCAGGAGGGAGAGTTGTCCCCTCCCACCGCCTGTAATAATAATCAAGCGGCTGAACAGCCGCTATGATTGTTCTTATGGTGAAGGGAAAAAAAAGATTATGGTGAAGGGGAAAAAAAAAATTATATCTGAATGATGCCTGCAGCTGCACCCATCATTCAGATATTCCCACTCAAAGCCCTGGATGTCATATGACGTCCACCTAAGGAGAAGTGGTTAAGCAGTTTCAGTAAACTGTTTTTTTCCTCTTGGGTTTTACATAAATAAAAGCTGATCATTGTACTCACCCCTGCCAGTGTTTAATAGTTTGTCTCATAACTCTTAACTGATACATCTGCAGGACAGTTTGTTTTGTGGATAAAGAACAGACCTTCTGGCTGAATCACCAGGTGAAAACAAAGGAAAGCAAGCCTAAACGATTGTAAAAACGATTGTAAATAATTGCTTTTGGATTTTTAGTACCACTTTCACTTTGATCTGTAGTTCTAATTGGCCATCAGAATAACTCCTAAAGCTCAAAACTTTATTTGCATTTTTCTATTTAATAGCGAGATATGACAAGGAAGAGACCCTGAAGAACCTGGAGGCATTATGAATGAATGATGATTATCCCATTATACATATTTTATTAAGAGCTTCTAGAATAGTGTACTTCTTTGTGCATGGTTGACTTTAACCCCAGGTCTCAAACAAACCCCTTATCTTGCAAAGCAGCAGTCTACGCAGCAACTGGTAAAAGATATTGTAGTTTAGTTTCGCTCTTTATATATATTTCTGGTTTCGTTTCTTTAACTGAAAGTGCAGCTCCCTCTTATCTCGTATCAGTTAAAGGTCATTTAGCCTATATCTCCATGTGCCTTCTTCCTCATGTTGAAACTTTCAGCCTCCATGAAGACAAAGTGACCCTGAGTGGGGACAAATTACTCAAGCGTTGTACATTACAAGTGCATTTTAATAGTAAAAAGCTTTAATCACAGTAAAAGGATCATTCAAAAGTATGTCAGTTGCACTGTAAGGTTGCAGCAACAGGATCAAGCCCAACAGTCTCTAACCAGCGGCTGGGCTCAGCAACAGCATCAGGCCCAACAGTCCCTGACCAGCGGCTGGGCTCAGCAACAGCATCAGGCCCAACAGTCCCTGACCAGCGGCTGGGCTCAGCAACAGCATCAGGCCCAACAGTCCCTGACCAGCGGCTGGGCTCAGCAGCTGCATCAGGTCCAACAGTCCCTGACCAGCGGCTGGGCTCAGCAGCTGCATCAGGCCCAACAGTCTGACCAGCGGCTGGGCTCAGCAGCTGCATCAGGCCCAACAGTCCCTGACCAGCAGCTGGGCTCAGCAGCTGCATCAAGCCCAACAGTCCCTGACCAGCGGCTGGGTTCCGCAACAGCATCAGGCCCAACAGTCTGACCAGCGGCTGGACTCAGCAGCAGCATCAGGCCCAACAGTCCCTGACCAGCGGCTGGGTTCTGCAACAGCATTAGGCCCAACAGTCTGACCAGCAGCTGGACTCAGCAGCAGCATTAGGCCCAACAGTCCCTCACCAGCGGCTGGGTTCCACAACAGAATTAGGCCCAACAGTCCCTAACCAGCGGCTGGGCTCAGCAGCAGCATCAGGCCCAACAGTCCCTGACCAGCGGCTGGGCTCAGCAACAGCATCAGGCACAACAGTCCCTGACCAGCGGCTGGGTTCCGCAACAGCATCAGGCCCAACAGTCCCTGACCAGCGGCTGGGCTCCGCAACAGCATCAGGCCCAACAGTCCCTGACCAGCGGCTGGGTTCCGCAACAGCATCAGGCCCAACAGTCCCTGATCAGACATCACTGGCTGCTAAACAAGCTGTTTAGGAGATATTCATTGTACCTACAGGTAAGCTTTATTATAAGAGCTTACCTATAGGTAAAAGTCACAAAGTGGAGTTTAGTACTGCAGTGCCAGGGCTCAGCAAAAGCATTAAGCCCAACAGTCCCTGACCAGTGGCAGGGCTCAGGAACCGCATTAATCTCAACAGTCTCTGACCAGCTCACTTCCTTTTGTATGGAACGAGCAGTGTACATTAGTTGCGGTTGTGTGCACTGCTCTATGTACACTACACATCATACAGTTCATGGTCCATCTCAGGAGAAGGTGGCTACGTTCCTACATATAGTAGGACCATGCAGAATGAATATAGCCACCCTCTAACAGAAAGTCAGATCACAGCAGCAATAAATAAATAAAAAGAGAAGGAGAAGGTGGCTGAGAGCAATAGAAGGGACTTTTAGAGTTTAGTGTCACTTTGAGGGCCTCAGAAAACCAATCAGCTCCCGGGTCACTAGCTGGTGACTTACTACAAGGCTGCCATCACAGTGATAGGCCAGCTTCCTCTAAGACAAAACACTTGCTGCTTTTATTTTGGATCTTCAGGATCAAAAACACCAATAGGATCCAGATAAATTCTAAAATGCAGCTTGTCCGTTTTCTCCACCACACCGCATCAAAGAAACCTCCACCGCCCCGGTATGACCCTAGTGTAGGGTGCTGGAGCAACCGGTGGACAGTGCCACAGCAACTGAACCAAAAATATTTATCACCAGCACAATTTAAACTTCTGAAAGGAGACTTTCATACTGCAAAGGTACCTTCAGCAGTTCTTCATCATGCAAAGTAACTGGTGATCACACACCTGATGAAGGGACGCTCAGCGGTTCTTCATCATGCAAAGTAACTGGTGATCACACACCTGATGAAGGGACGCTCAGCGGTTCCAAAACGCTGCATTTTGCAGTATGACATTCTGAGTGAAGGTGGCTCTTATTGTAGAAGATTAAGGCGTAATCTGCTGCCCCCTAGAATAAATGTGGAAATTAACCCTTGCGGTGAGAAATTGATTTTTTTTTTTTCTTTTAACCACTTCTGGACCGGAAGAATTTGCCCCTTAACGACCAGGCCATATTTTGCGATTCGGCACTGCGTTTCTTTAACGGACAAGTGCGTGGTTGTGCAACGCTGTACCCAAATAAAATGTATGTCCTTTTTTTCCCCACAAACAGAGCTTTCTTTTGGTGGTATTTGATCACCTATGCGATTTTTATTTTTTGCGCTATAAACAAAAAAAAGAGTGACAATTCTGAAAAAATATGAAAAAAAAAAAACAATATTTTTCACATTCTGCTATATAACATTCCCAAAAAAAAAGATTTTTTTTTAACATTTTAGGCCAATTTGTTTTCTGCTAAATATTTTTGGTAAAAAAAAAAAAAAAAAAAAAAAAAAAAATCGCAATAAGCGTATTTTGATTGGTTTGTGCAAAAGTTATTGCGTCAACTACGGAAAAGATTTAGGTCATTTTTATTTATTTTTTTTTACTAGTAATGGCAGCGATCTGCGATTTTTAACGGGTCTGCGACATTGCGGCGGACAGATCTGACCCCTAACTTGACATTTGATACTTTTGTGGGGACCAGTGACATTACTACAGTAATCAGTGCAAAAAAAAATACAGTGTTACTGTAATAATGACACTGGCAGGGAAGGGGTTAACACTGTGGGTGATCAATGGGTTAAATGTGAGCCTAGGGGAGTGATTCTAACTGTGGGGGGTGGGGCTTATGGAATGACCATAGAGACCTGTGATCCTATATAGAAGGATCACAAGTGCTCTGTGATCATTTCAGGGAGAAGAATGGTCAGCTGTGTTTACAACAGCCGACCGTCCTTCTCACTCGCGGGTGTCAGACGGCAATCGGAGCCGCCTGCCCCGTGCATCAGAGTCCCCGCTGCCAAGTGGGGGCGGGAGCGTGCTGCCGGCGTGCGACTGATGTAGCCCTACGTCAGTTCACGCAGGAGGGCCAGCATGCCGAAGTATATATGTGGTTGGCGGTCCGGAACCGGTTAATGGAGTTGGGCTTTAAGGCCTCGTGTACACTGGGCTTAAAAAGTGCTGTTTTACAGGCATTTGGTGGGTTTTTATTTCAGCCTGAGAACGCACCTTGATGTTAGCCTATGTGTCCATACACACGCTTTACAGGCCTGTTAAGAGGAGCATTTACAGGCAGAAAAAAAAAAAAAAAAAAAATCACCATCAGCACCAGTTTAGGGGAGGAGCTTTTAGGCAAATTAAAAAAATATGGAACGCACAGAAGCGCAACTTAACATGCATAAATGCTCTTAAATGCTAGAGGTGTTTAGGCATGTTCGCGCCTTTATGGATTCTAATGGCAAGAATAAATGAATATTTTGGCCAATAGAATGCATTAACCTGCATACACAGGCGTGCAATACATAGCTTTTACCATACTGAAATGCTCAGTAAGAATGAGGCCTAAATCACTACAGACATCTCCACTTCAGCCACTAGATGGTGCTGTGCATCTAGAAAGTACAGCGTATGACTTGCAACACTAGCAGTATAATACAACATACAAGGAACGCTGTTCTTTTTGAAAACTTGATTCTTTAATCTCCCCAAAGACCACTTGACTAACTGACAACCAATTACACTGGCTTATCAGGGGAGCTAATTTGCATACTAATAGATTGGTCACGGCTCAGCACCTTTAGAAAAACCATTACTTTGCATTGATCTCCAGCATGTTCATGTAAATATACACTCACCGGACACTTTATTAGGTACACCTGTTCAACAGCGTGGTAATACAAACTGCTAATCAGCCAATCACATGGCGGCAGCTCAATGCATTTAAGCATGTAGACATGGTGAAGACTACTTGCTGAAGTTTTAAACCAAACATCAGAAGGGAAGAAAGAGGATTTAAGGGACTTTGAACGTGACATGGTTGTTGGTGGCAGATTGGCTGATCTTAGTATTTCAAAAACTGCTCATCTACCGGGATTTTCTTGCACAACCATCTCTCGGGTTTGCAGAGAACTGTCCGAAAAAGAGAAAATATCCAGTGAGTGGCAGTTGTGTGGAGGAAAATGCCTTGTTGATGTCAGAGGAGAATGGGCAGACTGGCTCGGAATGATAGAAAGGCAACAGGTACTCAAATAAGCACTCGTTCTAACCAAGGTTTGCAGAATACCATCTCTGAACACACAACATATCGAACCTTGATGCAGATGAGCTACAGCAGCAGAAGACCACACTGGGTGTCACTCCTGTCAGCGAATGACTGCTAAATTCGAACAGGATCCCTAAAATTGGACAATAGAAGATTGGAAAAACGTTGCCTGGTCTGAGGAGTCTTGATTTCAGCTGCGACATTCAGATGGTAGGGCCAGAATTTGGCGTAAACGACATGAAAGAATGGATCCATCCTACCTTGTATCAATGGTTCAGGTGATGTAATGGTGTGGAGGATCATTTCTTGGCACACTTTGGGCCCCTTAGTACCAACTGAGCATAGTTAAATGCCACAACCTACCTGAGTATTGTTGCTGACCATCAGGGCCGCTGATAGGGGGGGACCACCAGGCCTCTTGTAGGGGGCCCGAACACACAGGGGGGCCCACACAGAGAGGGGGATTTATACAGAAATCTTCCTCCAGCAGCTGAATCTGATCTGTCCCTCTCCCTGCTATCAGCTTTTATCTGCTGAGAAAGAGACAGTTGTCCCTCACTAATCCCCCTCCCTGTGTGGGCCCCCCTCTCAGCACTGGCTCTAATGTTATCTCAGCTCAGGAGTTTATTTGTAACTTTGTTTCTCCCCCTCTGTCTCACTGAGCTCCAACTGCCCGGCCTGTATAGTTTTCTTATCTCATCTAATTTTTTTTTTTAGATTTAGCAGGAATTATGCGAGTTATGTTTTATTTGTGTCTGCTAATCGTGATTTTGTTGTAATTTTAGCTAAATATATCAATAATATTTTCTTGGGGGGGCCCTGCCAGGTGGTCTGTACGGGGCCCCGCGATTTCTAACAGCAGCCCTGCTGACCATGTCCATCCCTTTATGACTACAGTGTACCCATCTTCTGATGGCTCCTTCCAGCAGGATAATGCACCATGTCACAAAGCTCAAATCATCTCACCACTGGTTTCTTGAACATGACAATGAGTTCCCTGTACTTCAATGGTCTCCACACTCACCAGATCTCATCCAATAGAGCACCTTTGGGATGTGGTGGAACGGGAGATTCACATCATGGATGTGCAGCCGACAAATCTGCAGCAATTGCGTGATGCTATCATGTCACTATGGACCAAAATCTGAGGAATGTTTCCAACATCTTGTTGAATCTATGCCACAAAGAATTAAAGCAGGTTTGAAGGCAAAAGGGGGTCCAACCCAGTACTATCAAGGGGTACCTAATAAAGTATCCAGTGAGTGTATATTAAAGTGATTGTAAAGTCTTGTTTTTTTTTTTTTTTCCCCCTATTAAAACATGTTATACTTACCTCCTCTGTGCAGTTGGTTTTTCATAGAGCAGCCCAGATCCTCCTCTTCTTGGGTCCCTGGTTGCTGTTCTCTCCCTCCTGTTGAGTGCCCCAACAACAAGCAGCTTGCTATGGGGGCACCCGAGCCGAGCTGCAGCTCCATATATCCATTCAGACATGGAGCTGGCGTTCGGCCCACCTCCTCTCTCCTGATTGCCTAACTGAGTTTGATAGACAGCAGCGAGAGCCAATGGCGCCACTGCTGTGTCCCAGCCTATTAGGAGAGAGAGTCCCAGGTGGCTGAGGCACTCGCAGACATCGCTGGATAGAGAGGGGGCTCAGGTAAGTATTAGGGGGCTGCTGCACACAGAAGGCTTTTGATCTTCATGCATAGAGTGCATGAAGATAAAAAAAAAACCTTCTGACTTTACAACCCCTTTAAAAGGTTTGCCTTCTTTAATTTAAATCCTAGATTTCTAATTGCTCCCCAAACACAGGTTCACTTTAAAACACACACCGTGGTACTGGCAGAGCATGCATATTTATGCACTGTGCAGACAACTGTGTATCAGTCCTATCTTGGGAATAGCAGCAAATGGAGAAAAAAAAGAAAAAAAACACAACCCACAACAATAAGCCAAGTGACTTTTCCATCCACAATTAGGAGGCCAACATCGTCACTGCAGGTAAAATTGGAAAAATTTCCCTGTCAAAGAATACATGTTATACTAAAAATGAGCTGTTGCTATAAAGAACCACTTGAGGTCACTATAACCCCTTATCATGACTTTTTCATGCATTTACTTAGATAAGATGCATAGTAAATACAATGTAACCAAACTAAAAAGGAGGCTGCCCCTGCACTGCAAGAGTTAAATGCTCATTTAGATCTAGGGAAGGGAAAAACCGCTTTACTCACCCGATCCTCTGCCCCCTGAAAGCCAGCGCTCTCTCCTCCCCTACTCTCCAACAGTGGACTGTCCTGGGTCCTCACATCCAATGTGGGGCGATATCCAATTGTACTTTATGTCTAAACCCCTTTGACCACTGTGGGGAGATGAGGCTGTGGAGACCAGTCTAGTGGTATGGACAGAGCCTGCTGGAGCGGAGGATCAGGTAAATAAAACTGCTTTTTCTGGTCCCCTAGACCTAAACAAGCATTTAACTCATGCAGTGCAGGGGCCTCACTGCAAGCGAGGGTTTTTATTAGGGATGCACCGAAATGAAAATTCTGGGCCGAAACCAAAAACCGAAAATGCAGGATGCCCTTGGCCGAAAATGACTTTTTTCCCCACAAATGATTTTAAAATCGTTTTTTAAAATTTTCAGGTCAATTAAATTGGCCACAATGCACAAAACAACAATGTTATGTGTCTATATAGGTCAGAACATGCTGCACAATCCATTCTCCAAGACCAGAATGGGTGGAATCCAGAGAATATCAGTAACACTGGCAGAGCCCCTCTGCCTGGACTTCTTGCCTGTATCAGAACCATGGCATCTCCAGATACTTGGTAAAGGCAATGGAAGTGCTTGGAGAGGCCTGGCTGCTGAAAAGCCCATCTACTCTGGCAGTCATGCGTTGTTTGCGCACAAAGTACATTTTACACGTTATATATGCGTGGTAAGAATTATTAAATTTCAAAATACTTTTGAATTGAGAAATATTTTTTCCCCCCATATAGAATACAACCCCTGCATCTGAACTCCAGGCAGATATAAAGCACAAATGATAGCACTTATGCAATCATTTAAATGCACTTTAAATCCAACCACATAAGTACATGAGCTTGTCTTGTGATAAGCCTCGAGTAATTGACTGTTCAGCAACATTTGGCCTAAGAACAGGAGAGCCCTCATTAGGTACCAATCAAGCCCTGCACTAATGCACATGTAATGACAGTGAACTTCCATATAGAAGACAGCAGAATGGGGACAACTATCCCACCACTCCATCACTGCTCAATACAAAAGGTTCAGCCCGTTTGTTCCTGACCAAACTGTATTCCTGCTGTAATTAAGGTCAAGGTCCTGGCTGTGCCATGTGGCTGGGGTGCAAGGAGAGAGAGAGAGAAGAAGAGAGAGAGAGAGAGAGAAGAGAGAGAGAGAAGAAGAGAGAGAGAGAGGAAAGAGAGAGAGAGAGAGAGGGAGGGGAAGAGAGAGAGAGAGAGAGAGAGGGGAAGAGAGAGAGAGAGAGAGAGAGAGGGGAAGAGAGAGAGAGAGAGAGAGAGAGAGAGAGGGGAAGAGAGAGAGAGAGAGAGAGAGAGAGAGGGAAGAGAGAGAGAGAGAGAGAGAGAGAGAGAGGGGAAGAGAGAGAGAGAGAGAGAGGGGAAGAGAGAGAGAGAGAGAGAGGGGAAGAGAGAGAGAGAGAGAGAGAGGGGAAGAGAGAGAGAGAGAGAGAGGGGAAGAGAGAGAGAGGGAAGAGAGAGAGAGGGGAAGAGAGAGAGAGGGAAGAGAGAGAGAGGGAGAGAGAGAGAGGGGAAGAGAGAGAGAGGGGAGAGGAGAGAGGGAAGAGGGAGAGAGGGGAAGAGAGAGAGAGGCGGAAGAGAGAGTGAGAGAGAGAGGGAGAGGGAGAAAGAGAGAAAGAGAGAAAGAGAGAGAAAGAGAGAGAGTGAGAAGAGAGAGAGAGAGAGAGAAAGAGAGAGAGAGAAAGAGAGAGAGAGAGAGAAGAAGAGAGAGAAGAGAGAGAAGGAGAGAAGAGTAAGAGGAGAAGAGAGAAAGAGAGGAAGAAGAGAAAGAGAGAGAAAGAGAGAAGAGAGAAGAGAGAGAGAGAGAGAGAGAGAGAAGAGAAGGAGAGAGAGAAGAGAGAGAAGAAGGAGGAGAGAGAGAAGGAGGGAGAAGAAGGAGAGAGAAGAAGGAGAGAGAAGAAGGAGAGAGAAGAAGGAGAGAGAAGAAGGAGAGAGAAGAAGGAGAGAGAAGAAGGAGAGAGAAGAAGGAGAGAGAAGAAGAGAGAGAGAGAGAGAGAGAGAGAGAGAGAGAGAGAGAAGGAGAGAGAGACAGAAAGAGAGAGAGACAGAGAGAGAGAGAGAGACAGAGAGAGAGAGAGAGAGAGACAGAGAGAGAGAGAGACAGAGAGAGAGAGAGACAGAGAGAGACACCCTTTCAGCTATTAGCGGCCACCCGCCCGGTGTGTTAGTTCATACACACTTCACCTGCGCTGCGCCCCCCTTCTGCGGCCATTCATTTTCGGCATCTTTGATCCGTTTTCGGCCAAAATGGGATAGGCCCATTTTCGACCGAAAATTTCAGTTGCCGAAATTTCGGTGCACCACTTGTTTTTGTTTTTTTTATTTTTTTTTCCCCAGAGAGGGGCTTTACAAATAAATGGATAGGGCTCTCCAATCAGCAAAAGTCATGCTTCCTGCTGATTGGAGATCTCTAGCACTGACTCAGCAGGGGGTAAGCCAGACCTCTACAGAGAGACCACTGCTGTCCGACAGAGAGCCATGGTCCATCTCTACAGCAAGATGCTAGTGGACAGGATTTTCTATTCATGCTGCTATCTTCTAAAGAAAACGTTGTAGGTTTTAAAGCACCTGGAAGGAATTTTTCCAGTTTAAACTGCAAGTTACGTTGAGCTCTAAAATACCTCTGATTGTAAACCCTTAGGCCCCTTTCACACAGGCTCAGATCCGCCTGTCCATTTTTTTGGCGGATCTGAACGGTCCCCCCCCATGCATCTCTATGGGGGATCGGAAGTCAGCGGAGACATGTCCGCTGACATCCAATCATCAAATCTGGACGGATGGAAACCCTATTTTCCATCCGTCCGGCGGATGGGATCGGATGAGAACAGACCGACGGTCCGTTCCCATCCGATTCCCCCATAGAGATGCATGGGGAACTGACAGCTGTGTCTCCGAACACAGCGCGGAGAACAGCTGTCATCCTCCTGCTCAGCGGGGGATCGGCGGCTCGATCCCCCACTGAGAAAAACGGAATCCGTCCGACGGACGGATAGTGTCAAAGGGGCCTTACACATACCCAGCGAAGCGACTGGCCTCAGGTGATTAACAGAGATGAAACAAATCATCATATATAAGTTGTACCCATTTATCTATAGTTGTCTATCCCCTACATCCAAAGTGCAGAATTTACACAGAATCTCTCAGCTCTGAAAAGCAGACAACGGGGATCGGACGTTGCACTCACTAAGGAGAGCTCTAGGAGATGATTGGAGGTCAGGGACACACCCTCCTTCACACAGGAACAAAGCAGAGGCTGTCAATCACAGGTCGTGTGCTGGAGCTTCCACCCATCACCTTTTTTTCCTCTTGGTGTCAGGAAAACTGCTCAGAATTGACTTATGCTAAAAGCAGAGGAACAAGGCAGCAGACAGAAATGACGCTTGGTGCTCTTGTTTGATTTGATTGCAGCAAGCACACACTATAGAGGGATATGCTTTGTTCATATTTCATGTAAGAGGTTTACAACCACTTGAAAGAGGAAGTAAACTGGCTGAAAAAAAATGTGAAAAAAAAAAAACCTGTAACGACATAGGCATCGCATACTAGCTCATTATGAAGTACTTACCTAAAAACGAAGCCCGCCCCCAGTGCCGACAGGATGGCCAACATGTTCAGCCGTCCTGCTTCCTGGATCGCGCCCTCCGGCCATCTGAGTACATCACTCCCGCACATGCGCGCGGGAGCCGCCGTTCACGGCACTGGGCTCTGAAGGAAAGGCACAGGTGGCTGTTACTTCCGAACGCATGCGCCGATAACGTCATCGGCTGCATGCACTGTAAATATCTCCTTAACGGTGCAAGTTTAGGAGATATTTACAGTACCTATAGGTAAGCCTTAATATAGAGACTTACCTATAGGTAAATGTCAACAAAGTGGGTTTACAACCACTTTAAAGCAGAACTAAACCTTCCTATCCTCTACAGCCAAGGGAGCTGCCATCTTAGCCATAGTTCTGATCTGCAGATGCCATGGTGGTGCTGCACGTGATAAAGATATGACACCAGCCATTTGTTGGTTTGACAACTCTGCTGAGAGCACAAGCAACTGTGATGGCTATCATTCACAGCATGCCTTGAATGTAACTATTTTAGGAAACGGTAAATCAATTGGTTTAGTTCTGCTTTAACTGTGGATCTCTAATTTGTGACAGATTAGGTAGACACTGCGATCCCTCAATTCGCTCCCACACAATTGGCTGTGCTAGAATGCAGCCATTGGTGTGCCATAAGATATCAACTGTGCCGATGCACCAATCGCAACACACTGCACAGTTTCCTTTTTTCTTTAACTGAACTTTACTGAAAAGTAACATTTTATTGAGTTCTATCAGATGCAGCTGCTGGGAATCGGCGGATTGCATCTCACTGCACTATAAAAATGTACTGCATTGCATGTCGTACTTTTTTCAGCACAGAACACTGCAACATGAAAAAGCTTGTTAGTACATCTATCTGACCAAATATCTGTTATTTTCATTTCAGCTCTGCTTTAACACACATCAGACAGAGCTAAAACCTCCCAACCGAACTCTACATTTCTGTTGCTATCATTACCACTGTCATTATTCCTCTTCCTAATGCCTGGCTTCCTCCTTTAATTAGCATGCAAATGAGTTTGAACGGTATATATTAATTATTAATTGCCAGTATTAATGATGAGAAAGCAAACATGAAATTAGAATAAAATGAATATTACTCTTAAGAGGTAATTAAGAACCTATTACATCCAGGCATTGCTGCTTTTTCTATTTTTTTTTGGTTTATACTCAATCATAATCCAACATTTTCCACAATTTGACAGTAAGCATAAAGATATATAAAATTGTATAAGCCAACAATCAGGTAGGTGTCTTACAGAGGTTGAAACTGGGACCCTGCTTCTTGGGGACTCAGAGCCTAAATATCCATACCCAAATACCCTCTCAGTTACCTTGAGCAAATGTGCAAATAAATTGCTTATTTGCATGGGGGAAGGAAAATACTGTGCAGGGTGGGTGTGGTTATGGAAGTTTTTAGGGTTGGGGATTTTAGGTACAGGAGCTGCAGGGGTGGGCAACTTAAAAGCAGGAAAGTTAAAGGGTTTGGAAAAGTTAAGTCTGGAACAGTGGATGTGCTGGAAGGTCAGGGACCCTAGCTCCATCTTTTATTAGGACCCTGGTATATCAAGCTAGTCCACTGCCAAGAACTGCTTATTCCCAGCACAAACACCAAATTTACACAAACTTCAATCCCAATCTCCCACCCATTATACCCTAGAACAGTGGTCTTCAAACTGTAGCCTAGGGGCCAGATGTTGCCCTTTTCCTGCCATTCTTTGGTCCTTGGGGCACTATTCCCCCCTCTGATACCAACAATGGGGCATAAACGCTGTCAATGATACCAACAAGGTACTGTTCCTACCATTGACACCAACAATGGGGCACTATTCCTCCCACTGAAACCATTGGCAGGACACTATTCTTCCCACGGATACCAATGATGGGGCACTATTCCTTCCCCTGTTACCAACAATATGGCAATAGTCCTCCCACAAATATCAATGATTGGGCATGGTTAACTCCCACTGACGCCAGGGCATTTTCTACTCTCACTGGCAACAGTCCGGCCCCCGCAAAATCTGAAGGACAGTAAACTGGATCTTTGTTTAGAAAGTTTGGAGACCCCTGCCCAAGAACAAATAATGGAAGAACTTGCAGCAACCAATCAGATTCTACCTGTCAGTCTTCCAACCCCTAGAAATGATCAGACTTCTTAATTCACTGGGAAACCAAAATAAAAAAATCTTATTGGCCACTAAAAGTATCAACTCTACTTTTAGCCTTAGGCCCCTTTCACACACTCCGTCCGTCGGACGGAGTCCGGTTTTTCTCAGCGGGGGATCGATCCTCCAATCCCCCGCTGAGCAGGAGGATGACAGCTGTGTCTCCGCGCTGTGTGCGGAGACACAGCTGTCAGTTCCCCATGCGTCTCTATGGGGGAAATCGGATCCGTTCTCATCCGATCCCACCTGCTGGAGGGATGGAAAATAGGGTTTCCATCCGTCCAGATTTGACAGATCGGATCGGATGTCAGCGGACATGTCTCCGCTGACATTCGATGCCCCATAGGGATGCATGGGGGGACCGTTCAGATCCGCCAAAAAAACGGACAGGCGGATCTGAACGGTCCTCCTGTGTGAAAGAGCCCTTACAGTAACACATTTCAGTAACACATTTTTCACACTTCGTGGAAACAACAAGCATTGAACTACAATATACCTAAACTCACCTCATCAACTTCCCTGCGGCTGATATCAAAGGTAATGTTGAAGAGGGTCTTCAGGATTTCCATCACCCTCTCAGTCTCCTCTTTGCCAAGCGGTGGAGCAAGATGATCTGTAACTACCTCGTAGATATCAGACCACTTCAGGGCAAGGGTGCTTTCTAGAGCATCAGTGAGGAGACTAACACCCCTTAACTCCCGGGCAAGCTGTCTTCTGATGTCTACCCTTAGTGCCGTAAGGAGGAAAAGAAGACGAAGATCAAAAAATTTGCTTTCATGAGACAACCTGGTCTCGTTGTAGAGCTTCAGACGACGAGCTAGGCCACACACCAGCCGCAGCTCCTTGGCCACTTCCTGAGCCTCAATGCTATTATAGACAATGTTACACAGTGCCTTCAAAGCTTCCACGACACTTTCACTGTCCGGCATACGAGGCACCTCTGTCTCGTCCGAGTGGTCCAACCCTGCGTACTGGGCCAGGATCTGCATTGCTGAGCGGCTGGTGAAGGGAGACAATCCATACTTGTCTCGTGAAAGAATTCGGATAGTTTCCAAACAGACAACCTGGCAAGATGGCTGAAGATCCCGTTCCAGGAACTTGATGACCAAATCTCCAAGTTTCTAGACAAAACCAAAAGTAAAAAGTTAGCAAAGCAGGATTAAAAGCAAATAAAAAAACAAAAAACAAAAACATACATCTTTTTCATTAGTAATTTCTCTATTGGTGAGAAAATAAAAGAATCTAAAGGATTGCCTGTGAAAGCCCAATTTCCTATGTTGTGTTTTTTTCCTAAATCAAAATATCTCTAAAAGCACAAGTCTTTCCAAAAACGGTTTCTTAAATGAACAAATGCTGAAGGGTCCAAATTACTTGCGTGTCTATTTTGAAGGAAAAGGTTTCCCCATCTCCAGTGATAAATCTTTTGCAGACCTGTACAAATTTGTCTTAGTTGGCTAAATTGCCAAGAATTGAACCCTTCAGAAACACCCCATACATGAGAATTTAGGGCTTCTATAATAAAAATGGGAATTTTGACTTACTGCAAAACTTATTTCTCCAAGTTCATTGATGGACACAGCCCTCCATTTTTCAGAAACACAGGGTTATATTGCTCCCTACAGGAGTAGGACACTAGGCAGAAAAAATACTTGGCTACGCCTATGGGCAGTCCCATCCTCTGCTATAGGCCTTCAGTTTTGTAACAAGCAGTGTCAGACATATTACAACTCCATAGAGGGGTGGGTGCTGTGTCCATCAATAAATACTCAGAGAAATGCATTTTACTTTAAGTCAAATATCCCATTTTCTCTTTCGTTCATTGACAGACACAGCTCTCTATTATTAAGAACCACAGGGACGTCCCCAAGCAGTGCCAATGAGGGGTGGGACAACAGAAAATCCAGGGCAGCAACTGATAGGGCTCCTCCCACCTGTAAACAGGAAACACAATGTCCACCATTATAAAAAGATTGCACATAGCTGTCTGATTACTATGCCTCTTCACTGAAAACTAATAAATAATTTCCCTCCCCCCCCCCCCCATTTTTTTTTTTTTTTTTTTATTTTTTAAAAGAGGGAAAGAGTGCTGCCCTAGAAAACTTCCTAGAAAAGGAGTTAGCAGGTACCTAACTCTGTTTTTCTCAAGTCGTATTCCAGGGCAGCATCTAAGAGGATGTAGCAAGGAATACTTACTAGGGGGGTCTACCGCCTACCAAGAGTTTGATCTTGGCTGGACAAGCAGTCATTGCGATAGTGCCTTACGAAGGTCTTAAAGCTTGACCATGTCGCTGCCCTGCAGATTTGCTGTGGCATAGCCCCTGCTTTTTCTACAAAGGAGGCGGCCCAAGCTATGGTAGAGTGGGCTGTGATACCCTCAGGTGGACGTAGACTTTGGGACTGGTATGCTAGTGCAATGCCCATTTTAATCCATCTCACTATAGAGCTCTTCGTAGCTTGATGACCTTTGTTTTTTCCTGAGTATAGAACAAAGAGCGAGGAAGTCTTGCGCCAGTCTTTGGTCCTTTCCAGATAAGCTATCAGGGTTCTCCTGACGTCTAATTGGGAATAAGTTTCCCTTTTGTGGCTATGGAGGTTAGCTGGGAGGGAAGGTAAGACGATGCCCTGTGACTTATGGAACATTGAGGGGACTTTCAGTTGAAAGGCTGGCTCAGGCGAGAAGATTATTTTGTCTAATAGGATCGTACTGTATGGTTCCATTATTGAGAGTGCCTGAACCTTGCTGACTCTTCTTGCGGACACCAACGACACCAATATTACTGTTTTTAGTGTTCATCTAGAGCAAAGTTCTTCAAACTATGGCCCTCCAGCTGTTCGGGAACTACAATTGCCATCATGCCTAGTCATGTCCGGGAACCTCAGTGTTTTACAATGCCTCATGGGATGTGTAGTTCCGCAACAGCTGGAGGGCCGCAGTTAGAGGATCCCTAGTCTAGAGGCTCGAAAGGAGTAGAGAGGAACCCCTTTAGAACTGTGGATAGATCCCACGAAGGGAACTTCCTATAACTTGTCGGTTTTGACTGTTTTACCGATAGGAGGAAACGTTTTATGAGCGGATCTTCCGCTAGTTTTTCATCAAGGAAGGAGGATAGTGCTGCAAACTGCACTTTGAAGGTGTTATGCGATAAATTGCTGTCTGCACCGTCTTGCAGAAAGTCCAAAATGGTTGGGATAATTTTATTCCCCCGATCTCCTCCTTTCAAACCTTCTCGTAAATCGCTTGGGTGACTTTCCTCCTACTAGCCAAGATGGTATTCCCTATTTTTTGTCAGATAGGCCTTTGTTCTGGAACATTATCCTTTCAGGAGCCAGGCTGAAAGCATCAGTATTTTGACGTTCGGGTGCCGGATAGACCCCTGAGTTGGTAGTCCTGTTTTGCATGGCCACGGGAGGTGCGGCCGACTGCTCATGTTCTTTAAATGGCTGAACCATGCTCTTTGAGGCCACTAAGGGGAGATTAGGATGGCTGTGGTCTTCTCAATTTTTTGGATGACCCTGGGGAATGGATCATTGGGGGGAATGCAAAACATAGCGGGAATGACCAGTCTTGTGCCAACCCCCATGTTTCTGTCCCTTGGGGAGTGGGAAAAGAACCTCGGGACCTTGTAGTTGTGTTTTGATGCAAATAGGTCTATCAAAAAGGTGTCCCCCCGATCTGCACGATCCAATTGAAGGTTGCCTGGTCTAGGGACCATTCCCTGTGTCACACCAGGTTTCTGCTCAGGTAATCTGCTGGGACTCTCTCTTTCCCTTTTAGGTGTATGGCAGATAACAACCAAGTTCCCTTCCGCCCACGTCAGGATCGTGTCTGCTGTAGGACATGAGTTGAGGAGATCTTGTGCCCCCCTGTCTGTTTATGTATGATACAGTTGTAGCATTGTCCGTTTGTATTTGGACATGTTTGTCCTTGATCAGTGCTTGAAAAGATTTTAGTGCTGGATGCACTGCTTCCATTTTCCTCATATTCAATGAGGTTAGAGGTGGGATTGTGAACCAGGACTCCATGGATCGCATGTTCCTGTCCCACTGTGCTAAAATGAAGTTCTGTAATGGTCTTGTGTGCAGTTGTGCCAACGTGATGGCCAGTATAGAAGAAAAAGGTCCAGTGTGAGGAAGATGTAGCCTGCTGCATACCACTACAATGCTCAGGACGATTAATGGTTGGCAAGAACAGAGGTGGCCTTGTGCATGCTCTGGCTTACCTTGGAGCTGTCTTGTTTAGCAGGATCTGCAGGGCAGGTTGATTCAGTTTCCAACATGATTAGCCTACTGAACTTCCCCCAGGTGCTCTTTTTAAAGCTTCTCTGCCCCTGCTCTGGCCCCGCCCCCCAGCCGCCCCGATAGAGGTATGGGTGGACACATACCTCTTCATGTGTCTGTATCCTGAAGAGATGCTGTATCCAGGTTACTGAATGCGCTGGAAGCTTCATTGCTGCGTTTTCATTTTTCGGTCCCACTCCACATCATGATGCCCACAACAAAGATAGCGCCGGACAGAAGTGTGTCACCGGAAGGTCCGCCCACCGGAAGTGACATACTCGGCGTCCAGGGCCAACGCTATCTTGCTACACCCCTCCTAAGACCAGCAGGGTGAGGAGAGGGGAAAGTGGATGGTGGCCCGCAGATGCCAGGGGAAATGCTGCTGCACGCAAATGCCAGAGGGGAACTCAGGGAGGCATCCTAAGATGTCTTGTCGGCTGGGGGGACGGTTTCTTACCCCCCAATGGTAGCTAAACCACAGGCAGATGCAATTCCGTTGTGGATCCCTGTAGGCCCTGGCCTGAGTTGCCTGACCCCCTCAGAGGCAACTGAAGATGATTGGCCAGGGAGTCCCCTGTAACTAGCATAGGGGCTGGAGGTGTGCCGATACTGTTGGTCCAGAGGAAACACAAGAACTGGAGGAAGGCAGGTATGTGCAATATTTTTATAATGGAGGACACTGTCTCCTGTTTACAGGTGGGAGGAGCCCTGTCTTTCAGATGCTGCACTGGAAGACGACTTGAGAAAAACTGAAGCCCAACCTGAATGCACCCCTAAAGAGGGAACAGACCCTCTAAACAGCAGCCTGCAAAACATTGCGGTGGTCGCCTTGCAAACCTGCGCCACTGACTCCTGATGACGGAAGACCCAATAAGCACTAAGTGCCCCGTTACAGGAAAAGAAGGAACCTGACCCCTGATAGGATAGGCCTGAGTCTGTGCTTTATACAATAGGCCTGAGTCTGTGCTTTATACAAAAGTGAGGCAAATGGGGTCACATGAAGATGAACAAAAAGAAAACAAAAGATGCAAGAATATATAAGGGAGGCAAAACTACCTAGAATAACAACAGAACAACTGCAAGATCTTGAGGTACCAATTTCACAGGAAGAAATAAAGGATGCATTAAAAAATAGAGAAGAGCCCAGGACCCAATGGGTTTACCATTCGTTATTAAGGAAATATATTAGTACCAAAACTCTATGTACATACATGAATGGTACATACATGAATGGGCTTGGAGAATGAAAGGAAATGATAGCAGAATCATTACAAGCGTTCATAATGGTAATATCAAAATAAGGAATCGATGCAACCTTGTGCTTTAGCTACAGGCCAATAGCCTTATTAAATTCTGACATAAAAACTTTATGAAAAATCCTGACAACTAGATTAAAAGAGCTGATGCCTGAATGGATCCATGCAGACCAAACAGGTTTCATTCCGGGTAGAGAAGGGAAAGATAATGGGATAAGAACGTTACTCTTATTTACAAAAATCTAGAGAACTAAAAGTCCCTGATCTGCTACTGTCAATAGAGGCTGAAAAAGCCTTTGACAGGGTAGACAGAGGGTTTATGTTAGAAATATTGGAAGATTTAGGTATTGGCCCTAAGATTAACAAATGGATTAGGACACTATATTATTAGAAACCGACAGCCTCGGTAAAAGTAAATGGAAACCTCTCTCCTCCTTTTTTAATATTCAACGGAACAATACAGGGGTGTCCACTGCCACCCGTTGTTCGCCCTGTCGTTGGAATTATTATTAGTTACCATTCGGAATAATGTAGAAATAGGGGGAGTAAAGGTGGGACCTGAAGAACAAAGTAGCAGCATATGCCAATGATGTCCGGTTTTTCATTACTAACCCTAGAATAACCCTCCCAAATGCAATAAAAAAACTAAAAAATACGGGGAGCTATAAAACTTTAGGATAAACCCAATAAAATCTGAAATTTTGAATATAGGGTTAAGCAAGAGAGAAGAAATAGCCCTGCAGAAGGAATTTCCATTTACATGGGCAAAATCAGAATTAAAATACCTAGGGATAAACCTAACTTCGTTAAATAATTTATATCATGCCAACTATATCCTTATGCTAAATAAGATAAAAGCAGATATTAAAAAATATCAACGCGGCCCCTTTCATGGCTGGGACGAATAAATATGGTCAAGATGGTAATACTTCCCAAAATCCTATATAAATTTCAAATGATACCAATAGATATTCCACAGACATACTTTAAAACAAAGATATTAAAGTTTATCTGGCAGGGAAAGAAGCCAAGAATACAGTATTTGACACTTTGTAAAGGTAAAACACAGAGGGGGGATTAGCAGCACCAGATATTAAAATATATTATGATGCACCTATATATTTTGGACACACAGGCTATGATAATGCAAAGCGGCCATAGAGCTTTAGGATATGCCTGAGGTCTAGCCGCCATTCTATGACCAGTGTGGCGGCATCTGATGTAAGTGTTTCACACTATCTGTTTTACATTTACTGGACCCCGTTCATATATCATTTGCCAGCATGCATTTGGTTGATCTGGCAATTTGTTTGATTTTCATGACTTGTGCATAAGAGTCATATTTAATTAGTTTTGATTTTAATTTTAGTTGTTTTTCATTTTGAGCCAATAAATACTACACTATTAGTATCTTTCCTTTGTTCGCCTGATGACTTCTCTAGATTTGTTGGCAGGGACATACCTAAGGGGGCCTCATTGATATTTTGGGGAGATCCATTACACATACCTGCCAGTGACAACTTGAAAAGGAACATCTCATCAGTTGAAGACGTAATTGTGGTCCTATAATCTAGACAGCAATTCATTCTGGTGATTTTTTTATTTCAGCTATTTGGTGAACGCAAACATCGCACTGGTGACACCAGAGACTGTTATTCTTCACTGGGAACGGAGCACTTTTATTTGCCCTTGGATTGAGTTCAAAGGACATTTTTTTATGATTATAGACACCTTAACACATTTTTATGTTCACCTTTGATAATCATTTTATACATCACTGAGTATCATATTTTCATCACATTAGTCTTTATTATAGACATTATATTTAGGATTATGGACACTGTATCATAACACCAATATTATTTTAGGGCCTCATATTTCTCACATTTTCTATTTTAGTGTTGGTATATTTGCACTTTTGCATGCTGCTGATTTGTGTTTATTTAGAGCGCTGACTTCACATTATTTTTACAGTTATATTATCACAAAATGATAGAATGGACAAAAATAAATTCAGATAAAAGATGGGTTAAGATAGAATCCACAATAGGTGGCGCACAGTTAAATAAAAGTATTTGGATTCCACCAAAATACAGGGACACACATGAACTTACACACAAAAGTTTAAAAAATATGGGGCACGATACACAGGCATGCTAAATGGAAATACAATTCGCCACTGCCATCACTGGATGGCACAAGATACTTCGCACCTGGGAATGAGACACAATTTGGCAATTTGATTAAAAAACACAGGGGGATGGAAGATAAAAAACACAGAGGAAGGGAAGATGAAAAGCACAGAGGAAGGGAAGATAAGAACATACCACAAGTTTAAAACTAGAGGGGAAAACATGTCCCTGAATGAATGGAGGTACTCTGTTAAAGCATTGTGTGGTATCATTACCACACCGGCTAAGATCCGAGAAGGACCTGAACCTAGTGGGAAAACGATATAACCCACAAACAAAAGAAAGACATAGCATATCCCAGATATACAAAATGCTAACGGAAATGGTGGGCCTGAGGAGAACTCCATTCATAGAGACATGGGAAAAGGAATTAGGAAACACAATTAAAAGAAGAAATAAATGTATTGTTGAAAGCTGCCCGTGATTATTCGGTCGACGTAAACACCATTGAAATGAACTATAAATGTTTATCGAGATGGTATAGAACACCAGTAAAAGTAAAAAAATGTTAACAAGAGAGATGCCCTCTATGTTGGGAGGGGCTGTAGTATGTTGGGCACGATGGCCCACTTTTGGTGTGACTGCCCAAAGATCCGTGATTATTGGCAGAAGGTGCAACAATACATTGGGGAAATGTAGATATTACCGATGATCTGTGGGTTTGTCTATTTAAAAAAAAACGGTAAATAAAAAAAACATTATAAAAAGTATGATTGTTCTTAAACTTATGAAATGCAGCAAATGGGCAATCCCAAAAAAAATGGTTAGAACCTGAAAGCCCCACAATTAATAGATTGGTGTAAAAAGAGTGGAGTATATATACACAATATGGAGTATCTGGGAAGCAGAGAGGAAGACCAGACGGAGAGCTTCTCAAACGAATGGGTAAAATAGGCAGATTTTAGGAAGACAAGTAATATTTCGAAATTTGGGGTGGACTAGGGTGGAAGAAGAATAGGCTTGAGACACCATCTGATCCATCTGGAAATGGACGCAGAAGAAGCAGACAGCCCTTTTCTTGGCCCGTCCGTGATCACAAACAGTGAGTCTGACCCCGGAAAAGACTCAGTGGCTGCCAAATACACCCGAACCACATCCAAGGCCTGCAAAACAAACTCCTTAGGATGTTTGGGCCTGGGACACAGGGAAGTCAACACAATGTCTTCATTCAAATGGAAAATCAGAGACCATCTTAAGAAAGAACAACGGACATGGGCAAAGGACCACCCTTTTTTGTGGACCACCAAATAGGGGGTACGACAAGATAACACCCCCAGCTTCGGCACCCTGCGAGCAGAAGTGATAGCCACCAAAAAGGCTGCCTTCTGGGACTGCGTAAGCAGGGGAATCTCCCAAATATTTTCAAAGGAAGGCTTCTGGAGAACTGAAAGAATCAAGTTCAGATCCAAAGGCGTAAGAGGAGACCGCACCGGTGAAGCCAGATGTCGAAACCCTTGAATAAAAAGGTACGTACCAGGGAGTGCCTGGCTAGGGGTCTCTGGAAGAAGACCGCCAAGGCTAAATCCTGGTCCTCGATGTTACCAAGGCCAATTTCTGCTTAACACCTCGTTGAAGAAAATCAAAATCCGAGCCACCGAAAAAGAAAAAATGGTGAACTCCAATCGACTCTCACCACAAAATGTATGTTTTCCACATACAATGTTAGATCTTCCTAGGAGGTAGACCAGGGCTCGACAAACCCCAGGCACCAGGTCGCATTGGCGACTAGAATTAGCGGCCTGGCGCCTGGGTTATACTGCGGCAGGTGTCTTGTCGCCAGACATTCCAAGTCTCCTGCAAGGTGCGGGAGACTCCCTGACACCCACAAGTGCCATACCCGCATGCGGGAGACTCCTGCACCTCACAGGAGACTTGGGATGTCTGGAGACAGAACAGTGTCTGTCAGCTGTGACAGAACGGAGCCGACGCTTCCTGTATAGTTCTGGCTCCGTCCTGTCACAGGCAGGGTGATATCAAATGCACTTTGCCTGTGAGAGGGGAGATACAGGAAGCATCGACTCTGCATGCTTCCTACTGCGTTGCTCCTCATACTCTCAGTTGTCTGTCATGTGTCTCAAGAGTCAGCATTTCCCACCAACAGTACCCACAGAAGTACCAACCAGCAGTATCAAGAGCAGTACCAGCCAGCAGTACCCGCTAGCAGTAAGTCACATGTGCTAGGGGTGCAACTAGCCCCCAGCACATAAAATTGTAAATATCCCAGCATGTGCAGTGTTTCTGACTCCTACCACCATGACCACTTCAAATTAAAGGTGGTCATGGTGGTTCCTTTAATATCTCTCAGAAGAAGTAAACAAAAGTACACACGGGTCGAATGCCGCGCAACATCAGCTGGTTCATTAGAAACTGGCCGCCATTGGGCCCGTGTGTATGGCAGCCGGTCTGACAGAAGCCGGCCATTCGGAATGCGCAAAAGAAAAAAAAACTGGCTCCTAACTTTTTTAGCCGGCTCCTAGATTTTAAGCAAATTTGTCAAGCCCTGAGGTAGACTTCCTAGCCTTCAGCAGTGTCGCAATCAATCGACCCAGGCAAACCTCTATCCTTTAACACCTGGCTTTCAACAACCAGGCCGTCAAAGCCAGTGACCGTAAAGCAGGATGGAAGATCGGCCCTTGGGACAGTAGATCCTCCCTGAGAGGCAGTCTCCAAGGGACGTTGGCAACCAGTCGCACCAGATCAGCATACCAAGACTGACAAGGTCAGTCCGGGTCCACTAGAATAACCAGAATCCCCTCAGCTTTGATTCTGCGCAAAAGCTTGAAGCTTGAGTAGAGGAAAAGCGAAAAATCAGACAATAGGGCCCCACAGGGCTACCAGAATGTCTGTGGCGCCCGCCAAATGATCCCGTGACTGCAAACCTCTGTACCTTTCTGTTGAGCCACGACGCCAACAGATCAGCCTCGGGGATGCCCCACTGCAGACATATCTGATCAAATAAATCCGGATAAAAGGGACCACTCCCACTTAGTCAAACACCTGCCGACTTAGATCGTCCACCTGCCAGTTTTCCACTCCAAGAATGTGTACAGTGGAGAGGACAAGAATGAAGCATTCTGCCAATTGGAGAATGCTGGCTAATTCCAGGGTTGCCAGCACACGCTTGGTTCCGCCCTGGTGATTGACATAAGGCTCTGCCATGGCATTGTCTGACTGGATCCGCACCGGAAGCCCCCAGAGTCAATCTGTCCAGTCATCCAGGCACAGCCCGATCGCCTGAAATTCCAAGACATGGATTGGTAGGATGGACTCTTCCAGTGTCCAACAACCCTGAGCCGAGTGTAGTCCCAGGACACCTCCCCACCCAGACAGACTGGCATCAGTGGTGACCACTGTCCAATACAAGGGGAGAAAGGATTTGCCCTGCCGGAGAGCGAAGCCACCAGACCAGAGACGCCCTGGTTTCCCGGCTCGTCCGAATCGGATTGTCCAGAGACCTCGTACACTTGTCCTTTTTTACCAGGATCTCCCTTTGGAGGGACTTAGTATGGAACTGTGCAAATGGAACCGCCTTAAAAAAAGGTAGATACCATTAGGCCCAGCACCCGCATGCAAGTCCCGAGGGAGGACTACCTGCTGCACAGCAGTAAGTGAATCACAGCATGCAGCTTCTGGAGCTTATCCAGAGGAAGGAACACTCTGGCTACGGCTGAATGCAAAGTCAGACCCAGATAATCCAATATTCTGGATGGAATCTGAGAAGACTTCTGTTAGTTTAGAAGCAAACAGAACTCTTTCACGGTCTGTATAGTGATCTCCACGTCTTTCATCAGGGCAGCAGAGGACTCCGCTCACTAGAGAAGCCCAGTAACATAGCAACACCAGAACCGGGGGCCAACACTTTTGTGAAGATCCGAGGAGCGGAGGCGAGATCAAAGGGTAACCCCACAAACTGATAATCCTCTTTTTCCGCAGCAAAACGGAGGAAGCGCTGGTGCTGGGCACATATTGGAATGTACAGGAAGCAGCCTTGATGTCGATAGAAGCAAAAAAGTCTCCCTGATTAAGGGATGCCACCACTGTGTGAATGGACTCCATTCTGAACTACTGTACACACACAAAGCAGTCAGGGCCTTGAGGTCCAGAATCGGACGTACCTTGCCCTCCTTTAGAACCGTGAACAGGTTTGAATAAAAACCCTGAAAGCGTTCCGATATCGAAACTGCGACAATAACACCCTGAAGCAACAGGTCTTGCACCGCCTCTAAGAGCTTGCAATCGGTCCGGGAACAGACGCACATTGTAAGGGAAGAACCTTTCCGGAGGGCAAGAACGAAACTATTTTTTAACCAAAAGTTGTGTGCAATAGCTGCACCAAAAAAAAACTCATGGATTTTAAAGACAGACATGAATATATAAAATATTAAAGTTTATTCCTTAAAACAATGAATCGCAAAAGCGTACACATATACACGTACACTGTGTTTAAAGTCCATGAGGGGGTTGTTTGGTGCAGCTATTGCACACAATTTTGTTTTCTCCAATTCAATGGACAAGACAAACGTTTTCTCTCATTAACACTACCAACCTGCCTCAATATATAATCTCTATTTTTTTAACTGGACAATATCACTTTATGGACCCACTTGTTGTTTACCAATGAGGTCCACGAGTCCCAAAAGCAGCGAAGACATGCCAACATCCCAGGCATGGGTGAGGGCGCACCTTCATGCTGAATGAGCCTTGTCTAAAGGAACCTGCTCTCGGCTTACCAAACCAGGGCTGCTGGGAACTTTGAACCCTTGTCAGTGGACCCTGAGGGACAAAAAAACTTCTTCTGAGCCGAGAAAGACGGGCAACATCTGCAACGAGGTACTTTTCCCTTCCCAGACTGTGGAGGAAAAGTACTCTTCCCCCCCCTGTGAGATGCTTAATGATGTATTCCAGGGTTGCCCTAAACAGACAATCGCACTGAAAGGGTAAATCAGTCAGAGCTTTTTTAGAAGAAGCAGATGAACAATTAAGCCGCAATACACCCCTAAGCACCACTGCCAAAACAGATAGCTTAGCAATAAGGAGAGCTGTGTCCACAGAGGAATTGCAGACAAACTGCAGCCCCTGGACCAGTTGGTCTGCCAACTCAGCAAAGCCAGGGGAAACCTGCACACCCTCTAGGTCACAGTGCAAAAGGTTAGCCCACTCGGTCAGAGTTTGCGACACCAGGGCAATAGTCAGGACTGGCCTAAGCCCTGAACCAGCAATAGTGAACATATTGTGGGCCACAGACACCGCCTTCCAGTCAGCTGGATCTTAAAAAGCCTGAGATTCCTCTTCCAGAATCACAGTTGCCTTGTTCAACCTTGAAACAAGGGGGTCCACCACTGGTGGAACAGTCCACTTCTTGAGGGACTCCTCAAAGGGGTACCTCACCCAAAGCGTTTAGGAACTACAAAAGGGATGTTTAGGACACTCCCACTTTTTAGAGAAAAATATGTCAAAATGGGAGATAAGGAAACACTTGCCATGTGAGATGGCTTGTGGGTGCCAAAGGGAACCGACACCTCCGCTGCATCCTCCAATTTTAAAGTCTCCCGCACAGATGCAGTGCGCAACTAGCGCCTTCTCATGCGCAGCTACAGGTGTGGAGGAATCATCTTCACTATCTGATAAATCAGGAAGTGGTTTTTGCTAGCCCGCCGCCCAAAGGCCATCTCCACCCAGGACACAAAGGATTCCAGGACTGCCGTTAGTGCATCAATGGAGGGCTGGGACCCAGAGGAACCTGCAGCCTCCGAGGGGGTCAGGTGGGGAAACATGCTCCTGAGACTCCATAACAAAAAAGGGGGACCCCCACAAAAAGGGTCTAGCACCTCTAAGGGACACCCCTCATTGCTCTGGTAGCACCTCTGGATCACCAGCAAGCAGAGAACCCCACAACCTGCAGCAGAGAGAGGGAGGGACCCCACCAGACTCACCACCCTACCAGAGTAGCACCGGTCTGCACCAGGATAGCACTGCTTCACATGCAGCATCCAAGGGAAAGGAAAAACCCAGGAGTCAACACCAGTAGAAAAAAAGAGGAGCTCCCACAACCAAAATCACCGCCCAGAGGCTCCCCTGTCATGGCCACTACTCTATTAGCACGCCGGACCAACGAAAAATGGCTGCCAGACTACACAAACATGGCTGCTGGCCATTAAAACACATTGGCTACGGCAAAATGACCACCCAGCCGAAAAGTCCAGCCGGTGGCGGTGTGCCCCCCTCGCCAGTACATTGCAGCACACCATCCCCTGTCACGATCCCAAACTACCACACTACCTCATATGGGGGGGGGGGGCTTACCAGATGACCACCAGGACCACCAACAACCAAGAAGGGGTCTGCGGGAAGGAGGGGAACCTACAGTTCGGACTGTCCCAAGGAGGGGCCTGCTTCCACCACAAAACCCCCCAGGGGGAGAGGGGTATAGCTACTCCAGACAGATCCTTCTCTCCATCGAAATGGGGGGCTGTCGGTCAGGAAGAACGCTGAGACCTGGTCGTGTGCGACCTTGTGAGGAGTTTAAATCGCAAGCCAGCCCCCGTCCAGGGGGGCTATGTCGCGGCCAACCTAGCGTGAAGCTGTGGTCTGCATTCGCTCGCTGGCCAGACTGGGATGACCACTGGATCTAGATATCCAGCCCGTCGCCCAGTCCAGCAATCACAGGAAAAAAATCCAGGAGAAATAAAGCCATTTAAAAAGGGAAAAAAAATTGGCAAGACTAGAGATCCCGGCAGGGAACTAGGTCATTACTCCTGAATAGGCAGAAAAAAAAAACTGAAGGCCTAGACCAGGGGGGGGGGTTTAAACCACCTAGGACTGCCTATGGGCATAGCCAAGTCTTTTTTCTGCCTAGTGTCCTACTCCTGCAGGGGGCAATAGAACCCTGTGGTTCTGAATAATGGAGAGCTGTGTCAGGCAATGAACGAAAGAGAAAATTATAGTTTCTTGATAATATCTGCAGGTTTATGTAGCACCAGGGCACTCTACTAATCTCACCTGTCGCAGTTTAATCTCTGGATCATCAGAGCACTCGGAGTCATAGTCCGAGTCTGACTTGGGGACCCAGTCTCGAAATTTCTTTTGCCTAAACTACAGGTATGAAAAGAAAAAGAAAATGAAGCGGGATCATCAAAACAAAGCAGACCCCATATTTATACAATACCTGAGGGAACTAGATATACCGCTGTACCTACTGCCTAAGCAAGAGAGCCATATTTGGAACCCAACCTGGAGGCTATAGCAAAGCAATTGATTCTGCACTATAAGCAGCAGGGAAAGCCAAGATTATAATAAAGAGTAAAGTTAGGTATGTTTAAAAGCTTATTTCAGCACATTATTACAACCAATCAGAAATCAACTTTCAAAAATCCATGGGTTCCTGCACACAATATGGGTTATACTCTGCGCAGACATTTGAATCCTGGATTTTCCGCATCTACCTATAGGCACACTGCATATGGACCCTAAATTTTTAGGGATATTCTTTAAGTTGTTTAGCAACAGGTCATTTTCGTGGAACAAAATGTCAGAATTTTGATTACAACTACTCTAACGTTATGGTATTAGGGGAATAGTCCTAGTTTAAAGGATTGGGTTGAGGATTTAGGATTATGGAAAAGGCAAGGGGTGACATTAAGGGGATAAAGATGGGATATGGTGATCAAGTTGAAGCGTATGTAAGGGCAACCTGTTCTTTTTGATAAAACATGAAAAGGTTACACCCTTGGTCAAGATGTTATTG
This sequence comes from Pelophylax lessonae, assembly GCF_965119305.1. Classification (NCBI taxonomy): domain Eukaryota; kingdom Metazoa; phylum Chordata; class Amphibia; order Anura; family Ranidae; genus Pelophylax; species Pelophylax lessonae. The sequence continues at coordinate 179,558,012 of NC_138779.1, forward strand.
CCTCTAATTTACTAATGACTGTCACAAAGATGAAAAGGGAGGGGAAATCCATGATTTTGTGTTGTCAGCAGAGGTGAGTCAACCCTCAAGTTGGGGTCAACTGTTCTAATGACTAAGATGAGAATTCTGTTCATTTTGGAAAGCTTTTTCATTTTCCTTCGACTCTTCAGAAAAAGAATGAAGGGAACGCTTCACAGCAAAAAAAAAAAGTTCTGCCTTTATACACACTTAAAGGTTTGGGGGTTACAGATTTAATTTCAGGTTTGCAAGTAGAATTATTGCCACACTATAAATATCACATAAATTACAAGTGTCAGTGCCAACAAGTCAAGTGGTGTATTCTTGTTTTAGTGACCGATCAAAAGGTTTGATTTTGCTTCACTTTGAATCACAGTGATAACTGGATACCAAGGGGGTACAAACCACGATAAAAGAAACTGGGATTCCAACCCTCTACCTACTATATCCAAAACTTAAAAAATGTGCACAATTACAAATCAGAAAGAACATATGTAGTCCTGAAGTAACTAAAAAATGGAAAATAATTATGTAGAGGCATTGAAGATCTGATACCGTCTCTTCATGACCCAGGCAGAGATCTGATGCCTAGGCTCATAGTGGGGGCCTCAATGGCAGAGATTGAAAGCTTATGACAGCAGTAGCAATTTGCCAGGCATCTGAAATATAGGTGCATGGTGTGATTCTCCAAGACAGAATTCTGATGTCTAGCCTAGGCCCATAGTTGGATTGCCCAATGCAGATATCTATTGACTAGGTCCATAAAGGAAGTCTCTCAGGCAGAGATCTAAAGTCAAGTTCTATAGTGGGAGTCTCCCAGGCTAAAACCACCAATGGAAGTTTTTCAGGCAGAGATATGAGACCTATATTGGGTGTATCCCAGCCAGAGATCTGGTGTCTATGCCCACAACGGAAAATTAAAGGCAGAGATTTGAGGCCTAGTACATAGTGAAAGACTCAAAGGAAAAGATCTGAGGTCTATGCTCATAGTTGGGAGCCTTAAAGGCTTGGTTCATTGTGATAGTTTTCCAAAAAGCATTGGCAACACAATGTTTTAATTTATGGACAACTTCCCAAAAAACACAGACGGCTAAAACGTTTAACCACTTGCCGACTGCCGAACGACTATTTACATCGGCAGTCAGCCCCTCACAGGCAGAGCGACGTAGTACTACGTCGCTAGCCTGTGAGGGTCTAGGGAGGGAGCGCGCGCCCCCGGAGGCGCGCTCCCGTTCGGTCACGGCCCCCCCCCCCCCGCGCGTGTGACCGGCGGACCCGATGTAAACAAGCCGCCTGTCATTCTCCCCTGTGTAGGAATAGTGATCATACGGTTCTACTATGTAGGACCGTTGATCACTGTTCCTACACCTCAAGCCACAGCCAATCACAGTTAGAATCATGCCCCTAGGGACACAAATATCCCCTCCCTCTCAAAAAAAGTTAACCCCTTCACTGCCAGTGTAATTTTACAGTAACAGTGCATATGTATAGCACTGATTACTGTAGAAATGTCACTGGTAACCCCAAAAGTGTCAAAAATGTCAGTCAAGGGTCCGATCTGTCCGCCGCAATGTCGCAAAAAAAAAAAAATAAATAAATATCGCAGATCGCCGCCATTACGCGTTAAAAAAAAAAACAACAAAAATGACAAAAAATCTTTCCCTTTGTTAGTAAACGCGATAACTTTTGCGCAAACCAATCAAAATACGCTTTTTGCGATTTTTTCTACCAAACATATGTAGCATAAAACAAATTGGCCGAAAATGTTAAAAAATTTTGATTTTTACATTTTGTTGGGGGGAATTTCATATAAAAATAATGTGAAAAATATTGTTATTTTTGCAAAATTGACGCTCTTTTTTGTTTATAGCGCATGATCAAAAAAAAAAAAAAAATCGCACAGGTGATCAAATACCACCAAAAGAAAGCTCTGTTTGTGGGGAAAAAAGGACATCAATTTCATTTGGGTACAGCGTCGCATGACCGCGCAATTGTCCGTTAAAGTCACGCAGTGCCGAATCGCAAAATAGGCCCTGGTCAGGAAGGAGGTAAAATCTTCCGGGGCTTAAGTGGTTAATTGATACATCACCATTAGAATGCTGCACAAAATATAACGGGATACTATAATTTATAGGTAAAAGTTGATCCAGTGAATATTTGCCTCTTAGAGCCCTTTCACACGGGCGCTCCGTATGTCCGCAAATCATCCTATTTTTTGCGGATGATTTACGGACATAATGAATGGCTATGGGATTGCGGATGTCAGCGGATCATCCGCTGACATCCGATTTTCTTCCTTTCAGTTCTGTTCCTTTTTTTGGAACGGAACAGAACCCTATTTTTCCTCCATTCAAAAAACGGAAAGGAAGGAGAATCGGATGTCAGCGGTGTCATCCGCTGACATCTGCAATGCCCATAGACTTACATTTTGTCCGCATATCATCCGCAAACGGATGGGATGATATGCGGACATAAGGAGCGGATGACACAAATGTCATCCGCTCCGTAAAAAAAAAAAGTCCCGCAGCGGACAAAAACAGCGGAGCGGCCGTCTGAAAGAGCCCTTAGGGAATCAGGAGGGAGTTATTTTTCCCCGGCTGGAGCAAATTGGATCATGTGTTATTTTTTATTATTTTTTTGTGTATATGGAGGTTTCAATTTGTGTGTGCTTTGTTTTTTTGTGGGTTGAGCTGGATGGACTTGTGTCTTTTTTAAACCAGAGCATTGTAAGAATATCAGCCTGCCCAAATTGACCGTACTGTATATTACCAGGGAAACTGCATTGCTAACATTTAGTTGGAACATTCGTACACACAAGTAATTATGTGTTGCAGCAGCCGGAAACCTCCAGAGGTTTAGAATCACATGCTAGAATCTGAGCAACACAGGGAGTCCTTCACTGTCTGGATGTTTCTACCAAATAAATAATAAGGCCTGATACAGGTCACCATGAGACATGAAAGATTTGAAAAGCGGAGTTTCCAAAGCAGAAAAAAAAAAAATCTGTTTTTATGGAGATTCATTTGTTCTCTGACTTTATAGATAAAGTACACATGCAGCTTGTAAACAGTGCATATTCAAGCCATTTTGTAAAGTGTATGTTTAGCCAACACAAGATGGCTTCTCACCTTCCCCCAATCTACACAAAAGAAAAAAAAAAAAAAAAGAAGAAATATATATATATATATATAAAATCAGAGAAGCCGCTCGGCTGTCATTACAAGGAGCAGGAGGGGACGCTCCCTCTGCCACCTTCCACGACTCGCCTGGGTCTCCCGTCCCACCAGGAGACCCGGGCATCCTACCTGCACGGCCGCCGAAGACCCGATCAAAGCCGCATTCAGCTCTGATCGGGTCTCCATGTAAAAACCCAGCAGTGATGTCATGACATCACTTCCGGGTACTGGCGCCAGATTAAAAAAAATTACAGCATTCAAATCAGCCAAACTTGGAGTTTTGAATACTTTTAAGTGCAGAGGAGGGGTTTGGGGTCTTTTAGACCCCCAGATCCCTCCTCAAGAGTACCTGTGTAAAAAGAAAAAAAGAAAATAAAAAAAAAAAAAAAATGTCCGAAAATATCGGCCGCTACCGATATGTAATGACCAAAATATCGGTATCGGCAATAAAAAAAACTATATCGGTCGATCACACCAGGCCTCATGCTACCAGTAGTGACACTGACCCTAGCCAAATGCAAAACTAGTGAAAAACAGTCAGAAAAGATGAGTAGGGAAAAAAAGGTTAGTGGCCTCCACCTGTAAAACCATTCCTGTTTTTGAGGTTGTCTCATTGTTGCCCATCTGGTGCACCTGTTAATTTCATTAACACCAAAAGCAGCTGAAACTGATTAATAACCCCCTCCGCTTCTAACTGACTAGATCAATATCCCAGGAGTTTAACTGACTTGAAGTTATGCTCTGATTAAAAGAACGTTTGTTTAATTTTTTTGAGAAGTGTATTTGATCCCCCACCAACAATATTTTTTGCTCCCACAGATTGGCTACAGTATTTAATCATGTGGTACACAGATTAGTCCTGTCAATTTAAGAAGGTGCTCCTAACGACAACTCGGTATGTGTATAAAAGACACCTGTACACAGACTCTTTCTTCCATTCATCCCCCGTTCACACCGGGCTGATTTGACATGTCAAATCGCAGACCACATCGGAGCCTATTGCCGACTCCTCCGAATCGGTGTGGCATCGACTTTGCGACTTCTGAAGAAGTCATACGATCTGACGAAACGCGCATCGGGTGGAACGCACACTGCACGTTCTGGGAGCCTGGTGGAACACGAGCCAGTAGTTACCGCTCTCCACTCACAGGCACCCTTTTCGGCAGATGTGACCCTGAGATTTTATACTTTTTATGTACTGTGCATCCAGCAAAATTTATTAAAGGATTTTTTAACGGTACTGCACCATTTGGAGCTTTTTTATTCTTTACCCTGACCGGACCCTGAGGATCCAGGCTATCCAGGAGAGGGACCCTGGATCGTATGGGACTACAAAGCCCAGCAGTCACCTTCCCGGCCTAGGAGGCCATAAGGCTCAATAGGTCTTTCTACCGTACGGTATTTAAGACCCACAACTTCTGGTGAGTGCATACCCCCCATTACTCCATAAAGGCGAACATCAACAGTACCAGCAGTTGGACTACTGGAGGACCCAGCACAAAAGCACCTGCACTTTCCCTTACTTGGCACCAAAGTTTTTTTCATGCCCTAAAGTCACTTATGAACTTTCACTTTTTTGGCACTACTTTGCACATTATGGCACGTATATGGTTTTTATTGTGACATATTTATTAATTTTTATATTGTGAACATTATTGTGATTCATCATATTAATTATTCAGTCACATGCAACACACACTTACCTATTATATATTAAGTTTATTTATTCATCATCCTAACCACTTTATTTTGCCTAACCTTTTCTATCCAGGATATTGACAAGCAATTGTCTATTCCTGGTTAGTAGTAGCAAGCGCTATCACAAATCCCAAATACTTTGGGGTTTCAACTTCTATCTATATATCTATCTCTCTATAGATCTATCTATCTTCAAAAGTATTGGGACACCTGCTTTTACATGCACATGAAATTTAATGGCATCCCAGTCTTGGTCTGTAGGGTTGAATATTGAGTTGGTCCAACCTTTGCAGTTATAACAGCTTTAACTTTTATGGGGAAGGTTGTCCACAAGGTTTAGGAGTGTGTCTTTGGGAATGTTTGACCATTCTTCCAGAAACGCATTTGTGAGGTCAGGCACTTATGTGGAGGAGAAGGCCTGGCTCCCAGTCTCTGCTCTAATTCAGGCTCAAAGGTGTTCTATCGGGTTGAGGTCAGGACTCTGTGCAGGCCAGTCAAGTTCCTCCACCCCAAACTGCCTCATTCGTGTCTTCATGGACCTTGCTTTGTGCACATTCATGTTGGAACAGTAAGGGGAAATCCCCAAACTGTTCCCACAAAGTTGGGAGCAAGAAACGGTCCAAAATATTTTGGTATGCTTACAATTTAAGAGTTCCCTTCACTGGAAGTAATGGCACTTTTCCACTGCAAGTACCGGCTCCGCTCCAGTCGGCCCTGCTTTCCACTGACTGAAAACTTCACACTGGACCTCATGCAACTTGGATTCTGTGCCTCTCCGATTGTCCTCCAGACTCTGGGACCTTTATTTCCACATGAAATGCTAAATTTTCCACAGTCAGTGATGATTTGGGGAGCCATGGCATCTGCTGGTGTTGGTCCACTGTGTTTTATCAAGTCCAAAGTCAGCACAGCCCTCTAGCAGGAAAAGTCCAGAGCACTTCATGCTTTTCAGTAAGCCAACATTTTTTTCATATCGGTCTTAAGTATTATTCTGATTTTCTGAGATAAGGAGTTTGGGGTTTTCACTAGCTGTAAGCCATAATCGTCAAAATTAATTTAAAGAAAGAAGGAAAAGCGTGAAATAGATCACTCTGTGTGTAACACATACATATTTATATAAATATGCGAGTTTCACTTTTTGAATTGAATTACTAAAATAAATTAACTTTTTGATGATATTATAATTTTATGATAGATAGATAGATAGATAGATAGATAGATAGATAGATAGATAGATAGATAGATAGATAGATAGATAGATAGATAGATAGATAGATAGATAGATAGATAGATAGATAGATAGATAGATAGATAGATAGATAGATAGATAGATAGATAGATAGATAGATAGATAGATAGATAGATAGATAGATAGATAGATAGATAGATAGATAGATAGATAGATAGATAGATAGATAGATTTTCTTAGCAACAGCAGCCTGAGCTTTTGGCTCTGACTTTGTTAAAATCTTTACTGACGCACACCTCATGTTCCCAGAGGATCACAAAGCCAACCAGCTGAATCTATGGGATGTAAGTGATGGAGCTGCTTGTTGATCACAGAGGACTTGCTACAAACAACCCTGTCCTTACATAACACTATGATGTATCTGAGCGCTCAAAAACTGTGCAAAAGTGTTCCATCCTACCCAACACGTTTTAATTTTTCTAGACCTAAAATGGCATTCCCAAATGATTGGCAAAAGCCCGCAGAATAGTTTTATAATTGCCAAATCATGCAGCATGTAATCAAAACAAAAATTAACACATTACTTAACTTTGGTTTCCTTCAGAATCCAGGAAAATGGGATTTTTGACTTACCGCAAAATCCATTTCTCTGATGTTCATTGACAGACACAGCTCCTGATCTTCATAACCATTGGGTTATACTGCCCCTTTTAGGAGTAGGACACTAGGCAGAAAAAAAGTCAGGCTACACCTATGGGAAGTCCCAGGGGGTATACTCCCTCTCTCTGCTATAGGTACTCCATTTTGTTACAAGCAGTGTCACAAGAATTACAACTCCACAGAGGGGTGGGTACTGTGTCCATCAATGATCAGAGAAATGGATTTTACGGTAAGTCAAAAATCGCATTTTCTCTTTCATTCATTGACGGACACAGCTCCTCATCTTCATAACCATTGAGACGTCCCAAAGTTGTGTTAAACATGATGAATGGGAACAGCTAAAAAGAAATTCCCAAGACTAAAACTATAGCCAACCAGGTAAACAGGAGCTCAACTAAAGTAAATGGAGCCCATCTGAAAAGAACAATACCTCTTAAATAGGAACAGGTCCCCTAAACAGCAGACTGCAAAAAACTTTGCGGCAAAGGAAGCATCCGCAGATGCCAACACATCCACTTTCTAAAACTTTGTGAAAGTGTGCACCGACGACCAGGTGGCCGCCTTGCAAACCTGCGTCACCGACGCCCGATGACGGAAGGCCCAGGAGGCACTGAGCGCCCGAGTAGAGTGCGCCTTAACAGGGAAAGGAGGAACATGACCCTTGATGGAATACGAAAAGTTATGAGGCACTACTACTTATACAAGAGTACACAAAATATCAAAAAATACAAGGCACTGGTAGCAATCAGAGAGCTTCACCCACTGTGACAGAGTGAGACAATGGATAAATCAAAGTAGAATGAATAGTAAAAGGGCAAAAAATAGAAGTAAATTTAATAGTGCCAGTGACAAATCGTGCTATCATAACAGTACAAGGGTTCCACCTTCTGTGGTAAAGTGCGGTAATAAATCAATCAACAAAATTGCAAAAAAATAAACAAACATCCAAATAAAAAGTGTAAGTGCCAGTTCACACTAATACGACTTGTCAGGCGACTTGGTCAGCCTGGCAAGTCGTGCACCGTCGCGGTCATTGAGTAGTACAGGACCGGTTCTAAATAGGAGCGACACAAGTCGCTCCGACTTAGAAAAAGGGTCCTGTACTACTTCGGGGCGACCTGGAGGCGACTTGCATTGACATTCATTTTATGAAGTGCGTGCAAGTCGCGCTGCACACGACTTCACAGGTCGCCCCCTAAGTCGGAGCGACCTAGTGTGAACCGGCACTAACAGTGCTGATGACAAACTGTGCACATTTTGCAATATGTGCTGGATAAAGAAAGTGCACTATAGAAAAATTGTAACAAAGAGCAAAAACTAGTGTCATGCAAATATCAAGTAGCTGTTGACAGTATAGTGCTCTGTGCAGTATGCAAAAATTGAATAACCTTGATCAATCAGCCCTGAAGATACGTGCCAAGGAAAAAAATGTAATACAGAAATATATAATTAAATGGTTAAATAGATAGGGTCAATAAACTCTTGGTGGGGTGATATCAAAATAATTGTGCTGTGTTTCATCCCTTGATGTGGTTCAGTGGTAAAACAAGTCTCTGATCCTCCACCCAGTAAGTAATGGCCACTTTTACCAGAAGCACTCAGGCCTCTGGGACCTAAAGTGCCTGTAGAGCTCCTTTGTTTCTGGAGTTTGTCCAGAGGAAGGAGCACTCTGGCTAAGGCTGATTTCAGAGTAAGACCCATATAGTCCAGCTTTGTGGATGGAACCAGAGCAGAGTTCTGTAAATTCAGAATCCAGCCGAACTCCCTTAGAGTTAGTTTGTTGATTTCCACCAGAGCAGTAGGAGACGCCGATCGCAGAAGGAGGTCATCCAAGGAGCCCAGTACCGCAATCCCCCATTGGCGTAACAATGTTAGCACAGGGGCTAACACGTTTGTGAAGACCTGAGGAGCAGAGGCAAGACCAAAGGGTAACGCCACAAACGGATAATTCTCCTCTCCTATGGCAAAGCAGGGGAAGCGCTGGTGACCAGCACATATTGGAATGTGACGGTAAGCATCCTTGATGCAAATAGTGGCAAGAAAATCCCCCTGATGCGGGGGTGCCACCACCGTGCGAATGGACTCCATTCTGAACTTCTGCACCCGCATAAAGCAGTTCAGCACCTTAAGGTTCAGGATTTGATGCACCTTGCCTTCCTTCCTGGGAACTGTAAACAGGTTTGAGTTTAAACCCAGACAAAACACCCCTTGACGTAACAGGTCTTGTAACGCCCCAAACAGACCCTGTAAGCGGCCCGGGGACAGGCACAAGTTGGAAGGAAAGAACCTTGCCAGGGGATAAGAGCAAAACTTGATCTTGTAGCTGAACCGCATGACGTTGTGGACCCACTTGTCTTGTAGCAGGGAAGTGCACGAGTCTGGAAACCAGCGAAGATGTCCTCCCACCTCGATATGGGTGAGGGTGCACCGTCATGCTGAAGGAGCCTTGTCCGAGGGTCTGGATAAGACCACTCTCAATTTGCTAGACCAAGCTCCCTTGGATCCACCAGAGGCCCTGAAGAGCTTTGATCCCTTATCCGTCACCCCTGAAGGATGAAAAAGCTTCATATATGAGCCAAGAAGGATGGCCCAAGCCCACGACAAGGGCTCTTGCCCTTAGTCTGCGGAAGAAAAGTACTCTTCCCTCCCTGTGAGACCCTTCATGAAATCATCCAGGGTAGCTCCAAACAGGTGATATCCTTGAAAAGGAAGATCAGTCAAGACTTCTTAGAAGTCTGCTTCGCAGACCAGCATGTGAGCCAAAAAGTACGCCCAAGGATTACTGCTGAAACAGAGAGCCTAGCGACTAGGGGAGCCGCATCCAAAGAGGGATCACAGATAAACTGCAGCCACTGGACCAACTGGTCCGCCAGCTCAGCAAAGGCAGGGGGGAGCTCCAGGTCATGGCGTGAAAGCTTAGCCCACTCGGTCATTGTTTGCGACACCAGTACTTTACATTGTAGCAAAGTGCAATTTCTTCAGTGTTGTCACATGAAAAGATATACTAAAATATTTACAAAAATGTGAGGGGTGTACTCACTTTTGTGAGATACTGTAACACCACCACTCGGGGTCCATTCCTGAACCTGTGGCTCCGTCTTCCTCAGATGTCCAGCAGCAAGGGAAGGTGGTGGGGTGGGGGAGCCCAGCCAGGGACAGCACTTCCGTCCGAGGCCATGGTGGAACAGACGCCTCGCCCGTGGACTGCACGAACCACGCCCTGTGCGGCCCACGTGCAAAGGCGTGCGATCCACCACAGCCTCAGATGGAAGTACTGTCCCTGGCTGGGCTCCACCACCTCCCCATGCTGCTGGGCAGCCAAGGAAGTTGGAGCCACAGGGTCAGGAATGGTCCCAAGTGATGTTACATGCCTGGTTATTCGTTTATCCTGTAAGTTTTCTATTCTTCGTTTGCCAATAAAGATAGTACATGCTGCACTTGACATGACCATGGAAGCCCATCAACCCTCTCCCCTTCTCTTTCACCATTGAGGATTGATCTCCCTAACAGAAGCGCCCTATGTTCCATGTATTGTAGAACTCAGGGCGTGTGGTCGCAGACCCAGCAGTGTGTCCAATGTCTGCGGCGGCCGAATCAGATTCAGGATCTGAGAAGGTAGATGAGACAGGGGATAGCAGGGGGCGCTTTATGCTAGCCCGTCGCCAAAAAACAACCTCTACCCGGGACACAAAAGGACTCAAGGACCACCATCAGTTCATCGATGGATGGTTGGGACCCAGAGGGCCCCGCAGCCTCAGAGGGGATAAGGTGGAGAAATGTGCTCCAAAGACTCCATGAGTCAATAGGGGGATCCCACAAGAAAAGGTGTAAAAACACTGCTAAGGGACACCCACACCGCTCCGGCAGCACCACTCGATTGCCAATAACAGAGCACCTAAATCAATCCTCAGCAGAGGGGGAGAGGACCCCACCAGACTCACCAGCCAGCAGAAACAGGCACCTGTAGCCACCAGGATACTCTACACTCCCCGTGCGGTCATCAAGAAATGAAACGATCCAGGAGTCCGCACCAGGGGATGAGGAGAGGCTCCCACAGCCAAAATCGCTGCCCACAGGGCTCCACCGTCATGGCCGCCACCATTTTTAATGGCAAACCACAAAATGGCCACCGGACTACACAAACATGGCTGCCGTGCAATGAGCACACAGGTTACAGCAAAATGGCTGCCCCGTGCGGCATTATGAGGCTCCCAGGGACCCAGTAGGGATTCCCTAGGCCTCAGAAAATGGGAAAGGCAGGAAAGTAGGGCCTCTGGCAGGAGCCCCCACCAGGTACAGCCCCCCCCCCCCAAAGCCAATCGCTCGGTTGCCAGCAGTGCACCCCCCTGCCCCCAATCACCAGCACAGCACCCTACCCCAACCCCAGGTTGTGGACCAGGCCACCCCACAGCCCCAGCGTCAGTAAAGGAGGGGGGGCAATATGGCCCACAGGGACCACCAGACCGATGAGGGAGGTGACTAACGGGAAGGAGGGGGAACCCAGGGGTCTGACGTCCACCCCAAAACCCTCCAGGGGGAGAGGGGAGACCATCACTTACCATACCAGGAACCAGGCAGGCAACGCTCCAGACAGAACCTCCTTTCCATCGAAATGGGGGGGGGGCTGTCGGCTAGGAGGAACACTGACTCGGGCAGAGACCCTTTCGTATGCGACCTCGCAGGCCAGCTCCCGCCCGGTGGGTCTATGTAACGGCCAAGCCAGCGCAGAGCTGAGGTCTGCTCGCACTCGGTGGCCAGACTGGGGTGACCACTGAATCTAGATTGTACAGCCCGTCTCCCAGTCCAGCAGTTGATTGCAGATCTCACAGGAAAAAAAAAAACAGGAGAAAAAATGCTATCTAAAAAGAAAAAACAACATTGCCAGAACCAGAGATCCCAACAAGGAACTAGGTCCTTACTCCTGACTAGGCAGAAAAAAAAACTGAGTACCTATAGCAGAGAGAGGGAGTATACCCCCTGGGACTGCCCATAGGCATAGCCAGACTTTTTTTCTGCCTAGTGTCCTACTCCAGTAGGGGGGCAGTATAACCCAATGGTTAAGAAGATCAGGAGCTGTGTCCATCAATGAACGAAAGAGAAATTCATTTTTCAATGTAGCTTTTGTGATTATCTCAATTATATGTACTAGGATGGCACTAGGCAGCTGATGATGTCAGGCCTGGTGTGGCAGTGCCTGAAGAAAGGAAAGTGGAGGTGGGTTTGCAGAAGGGAGACGGCTCACATTTGTCATCCCCATGAAGCCATGTTTCCTAGGATATGAAGGTGGAACCTTGTCTGCACATTTGTAGGCTCCCTCCTGTGTTATATACTCATAAAAAGAGCACTAGTGGTTGGGTCACAAGAGTATATGCATATACTTGTATACTTTACAAATCTTCTGAATTATAGGTGAAACCATTTCTTTATATCCATTTCAACTTTTTGACTGTTTGTCTAGACCTGGCCTATCAATTGGTATAGTTTAAAAAAGAGGGGGTTTACATTTTTTTTTTTTTTATGCTAAATGGTCATTAACCACTTGTGAACGAAGACGTACCAGTACGTTACTAGCATTAAAAGTGATTATACCGGGATGATGCTAGCAGGTATCATCCTGGTACCATTTCTTTTAGAGCTGGCGGTCGACTCTTGTAAAAGCAATCCTAGCAGGCTACCTAGCCCCTGGATTGCTTTTACAAGCAGTGGGAGGGGACATTTCCCCCACCACCACCACCTTTCTTTCTCTGGCTCTCCCGTCCCACTGCCGGCTGATCAGAGAACTGAATAAAGACCAGATCGACTTTGTTCGGCTCTTGGCTATGGTAACCTGCCATCACTTCCGGTTTACCAATAATCAAAAGCTCCATTAAAAAAAAAAAAAAAAAGTACCCGTCACATGCCTACTGCCAATACAAGGGATGTTTACATTCCTTATGACCGCAATAAAAGCGCTAAAAATAATTTAAAA